>NC_053027.1:434586008-435186008 GCF_003073215.2 Triticum urartu | reverse complement strand
TTCCTAAGGCATCATCTTGTGGGCTGCAATTTTCTCTTATTGCATAACATTCTTTAAGAATTACAAAAGCCAAAGTCCTTATGTGTTGCTTTTTTTTTTGCTCTTCACTTTGTTAGAGAGGAGCCAATCCTTTGTCGAGAAAAGCTTTGCTCAAATTATCCATGTGGCCTATCGAGTATACTAGAGAACACATTTGCAAGACACGGACTAAACACATAAGATTTCGACTCGTTTCAGTGCTTGTAGTCGTGCTAGGTTGTATACGAAATGGATGTTTTTTTTAACTTTTGGTGTTTTTTGTACTAATTTGACAGTTGATGAATAGATCAAAAGTTTCATAGTAAAAAAACGGAATGAGGAAGAAAAATTTGTCCTGCATGCAACACTTAAAAGAACATGGTCAAAGGAAGCAACGCCAATCATTGCTCTTGTAAGTCTACCGAGGCACGAAATGGTGAGGCCGTTGTTTCAACCAAGAGTTGTTCAACACAAATTCCTAAGGCATTATCTTGTGGGCTGCAGTTTTCTCTTATCGCATAACATTCTTTAAGAATTACAAAAGCCAAAGTCCTTATGTGTTGCTTTTTTTTTGCTCTTCACTTTGTTAGAGAGGAGCCAATCCTTTTGCAGGTGGTCACTTTGGTCTACAAGCAGCAAGCATCGGCCATGCTTTAAAACACTTTGTTTTGTTGTACATATGAAACATGCAACCAATGTGTTGTATTCACTTCTATCTACACATATTGCTGATAGTGTATACCAATGGTATGTTCTTAGTTGCTCAATCCAACAAGAGAATATATGTATGTCTAGCACACTCTATTTATTTTCATTGCTAGGAGTAGTTTTATTGAAACATGGTCTACATGTAGCATGGAATCTGTAAAACCCACTTCCAGATAGTTTTGGTGGTGAAAACAGGAAACCTTGCATGTAAAAAAGTTAATTGTGTATTTCACAAAAAAAAAAAGTTAACCATGTGTGTGCAACATCATTAAAAAGATATGCCCGCATATTAACAAACAAGGTGCAGAAAACATTGTAAGATCCCACATTTGCTTGCAACACTTTATTGGAAAAAGATTGACAAAGCTTTCTGTAAGTGCATCTAGTGCCCCTTAGTGATTTTGGTGTGTTGGGGACTTATAGGTTAAGGAACTAATGTGTTTTTGAGTGTACACAGGTCTATAAGTCTATGAGGAGTTTGATATTTACAGAGAAAGTCGACCCTTTAAAATGAAGTTCTTCGACTAAAGACTTTGGATTTCTGAAGACTTTGAAAGTGAAGAAATTGGTGCAATCCTGAAGACTTGGTATTCATTCGAGGAACATGAAGCGTGAAGACTTTTGTTTTCGTAGTTTCATTTTCTCTTTCTTGAGTCATAGGAAACACCGTACTGTTAAAGGGGGTCAAGGAAATACTAAGGAAAAATTTCCATGTGATTCTCAACTCAAAATCCTACACCTACCAATCCCTTCGAGTGAAGCCATTGGAAATCTCATATAGTTCAGTCATATTCTTCAGTGACAAAGACGAAGTTCTTCTGGTCTCTGAGGAATTTGTTCTGACTGAGGAGTTAGGAATTCGCCAGTGCGGATTGCCTACACAGTGAGAAACATGATAGCCCTGAGGATTTTGCTACTCAAAATTCCGATCATTGCTGTGCTATGCGCCAGCTGTCCCAAAATATCTACCCACCTAACGGTCATATCATTGAAGGGCATTTACGTCTTATCATGTCGGGCTGTTCCCTAGGCTATAAATAGCCGCCCCCTACAACCACTACATGGTTGGCTGCTCCGAGAGAAACTGACACTTGTCATTTGAGAGCATCCCATCCTCCGAGGACTTTGAGCGAAAATCATCAAATGAGGAAAACCCAAACCCAAACACCTACAAACCCAAAGTGATTGAGCATCACTGAAGAGATTGATCCTGCATGGATCCGACGCTTGTTACCTTTGAAGACTGTGCTTCTTCCAGACGGTTAGGCGTCAAGGTCTAGAGCATCCAAGAGGAATTGTGGATCACCGAGTGACCAAGTTTGTGAAGGTTCGGAAGTCACCTGAAGACTTACCACGAGTGATTGAGCGAGGTCTATGTGACCTTAGCTCAAGGAGAATACGGTGAGGACTGTGTGTCCTCAAGTTTAAATACCTAGCCGCTCCAACCAGATGTACAACTGAGACAGCAGTTGGAACTGGTCTACCAAATCATTATCTTCACCAAGCTCACTGGTTCTATTTCCTCAACTCCTTCATTTCCTCATAACTGTGTTGAGTGTTTGTTTGTATCTGTGTTTGAAGACTCTGACTGAAGACTTTCTCAATTTCCTCAGTTCAATTTCTTCAGTCTGTTTGTCTTCATCCTGTGTTATCCTGTGCTTACGCTTTATGTACTCTGTGCTTGTCTTCATTTCATCATGAAGACTATGCTTGTGTTCTATTATGTTTACTTTTGAGTACTTATTCCGCTGCTAGTAGTTCTTCGCTAAGGAATTTCCTCACCTGCAAATTCCTCAGTGAAGAATTCATAAAAATTGCCTATTCACCTCCCCTCTAGTCGATATAACGCACTTTCAATTGGTATCAGAGCAAGGTACTCCCTTGTTCTGTGTGATTTTGGTTTAACCGCCTGGAGTTTTAGTTATGTCGATCGCAGGTATGATCAAGGTCTCTGCTGGGTGTCCTACCTTCGATGGGACAGACTACCCCTACTGGAAAAATAAGATGCGAATGCATCTTGAGGCAATTGACAACGATCTCTGGTATGTTGTGGACAATGGTGTTCCCTCAGTCACACCTTCTCTGAATGCCGCTTATGTGAAGAGATTTAAGCAACTCGACTCTCAAGCGAAGAATATCATATGTGGTCATCTGAGCAAAGGACAATATGGAAGAGTGAGTGCTTTGGAAACTGCTAAGCTTATCTGGGATAGGCTGTCCAAAGTCAATGAAGGAGTCTCAACACAGCGTGACTCTCGAGTTGATGTTCTTCGCAATCTCTTCAACCGCTTCAAAAGACTGACAATGAAAATGTTCAGCAGACCTTCGATCGCCTCACTGACATCTCAAATGAGCTTCAAGCACTTGGTACCACTGATATCACCGACCATGAGGTGGTGAAGAAATTGCTGAGATCGCTTGATTCCTCATTTGATACTCTGGCATTGATGATACAAGAACGTGTTGATTACAAGTCACTTGATCCCGCTGATATCCTCGAGAGGCTAAATACTCATGAGTTCCAGCTTGCTGAAAAGAGAGATCTCTATGGTTCGAGCTATGGCAGATCACGTGCCCTGAATGCCAAGGCAGTGTCTGAATCTGAATCTGAAGATTCTGGTAGCAGCCTTGGTGATCCTGAAGATCTGAGCCATGAACTAGCACTGCTCGTGAAGAAATTCCAGAAGTTCTCAAGGTGTGGTCGCTTTGGAAAATCCTCAAGGAGCAATGATTCCTCATCCAGTGACTACAAGAAGAGGCTTTGTCACAAATGCAAGAAACCTGGACACTATATTCAAGATTGTCCTCAGTGGGAAAAGGAATCAAAGAAGAAGAAATATAAGGATTACAGTTCTGATGATGCGAAGAAAAAGAAGAAGTCCTCAAAATCATCATCATCAAAATCCTCAAGGTCTTCGTCTTACAAGAAGAGCAGCTCCAAGAAGGCTCGGGCATTCATTGGCAAGGAAATGGACTCTGAGGCTGACTCTGAGGAACATGAGGAAGAGGAGGCATCTGAGGAGTCTGAGTCTGGTGTGGCGAGCCTGGCTCTCACTACTGCTTTCGTCAGTAAATCCATCTTCAACTCTGAAGAAAATGGCTTCACCAACAAGGCTGATGGAAATAATGATGACTACACTCCCACCTATTGTTTCATGGCAAAAGGTGCCAAGGTACTCAAATACCCCTCCTTGGAATCAAGTGAGAATGAATCTGATGAAAACCTCAAACCCAGCTACTCCAAACTTGCTAAGATTGCTGTAAAACAACAAAAGGCTTTTGAACAGGTTCAAAACATGCTAGACAAAGGTGATGATATGTTGGGTGAAGAAATGGATCGCACTAAAACCTTGACTGAAAATCTTCAGAGACTTCAGTCTAGGTTTGACAACCTTCAAGGTCATCATAACACTCTCTTATCTGATCATGAGAAGCTTTCATATGAATTTCTTCAAAAAAGCAAGATCTTGAAAAGCTAAATGTGTGTTATGAAGATCTTCAGAATGAGCGTGATTCATTACTTGCTCAACAAATCAGCGTTTCTCAGGAAGAATTTGTTCCTCCATGCTTGAAGTGCATTGAATGTGAAACTGCTAATTCTTCACCAGAATGTTTAAATGCTGCTAATGTTTCAAATTCTTCACATGCCTCTGCTATCACTAATTCCTCATATGAGGGCACTGTTAGTATCACTGACGATGCAGGGCTGAAGGAATTGTACATGACAGGCATGTACAAAAGCCTCAAAGGGCATCAGACTCTTTGTGATGTGCTTAAAAAGCAGATCCTCAACAGGAACCCTAGGAAAGAGGGTATTGCCTTTGAGAGGAAACTCAATGCTGATGGTACATATTGGAAGCCTGAGCAGTACCCCAAAACCTCATGGGTTGCTGCAAAGGGACCTCCAGTTGATCCATCTAACTTATCTGGCTTTGCATGTGAATCTCCTCGTTCTGATGATGAGTCATTTGACTCCAACTATAAACTGTTCAAAAATCAAAATGGTGAAATATTTGCTAGATATGTTGGCACTAACTGCAGGAACGGTCCTCCTATGAAGAAAATCTGGGTTCCCAAAAGGTGCCTTAAAAGTCTTCAGGTGAATGTCCTCAGTACACCACCTGTGAAGAAAAGGAACCTAGATCAAATTCTTCATATGGACCAAATTCCTCAAAAGGATCAAAGTCCTCATATGAATATCATCATGCTAACAACTCTGTTTCGCACGGAAGAGATAAGGGCTATGAATATGAGCATTATTCTTCTAATCATTATGTTCATAATTCCTCGAAGAATTTCTCTGCTTATTCATATGCTTATCCTAACCCCTCTTATGTGAAATAAAATGGACTGGCTTCTATGCCACCTTTCTCGTATGGAGCTCGCAGAGTGATGAACTCTTTGCCACCCCTTCAGATGTGGGTGGTGAAGAAAAAGAACTAATCTCTTCTGCAGGGTCAGGTCTCCAGACGTACGTAATTGTTGAAGAATTTGCTAGAGACCTGAATGTGCCTGAAAGGGTGCAGGCTAATCATAAAGAAATGACCTTTCATTTCTCACGTCCTCATGCTGCTTTATATGTTCTGTTACTTGATGAAATTGATCTGATGAATTGATGTCATATTCTTCACTGATGAAGTATATGAGTTCGTAAGTTGCACTAATTTATCTGCAGGATGATCAACCCAAAGCCATTGAGTGGGTCCTCGATAGTGGATGTACAAATCACATGACTGGTGACAAGAATCTATTGATGGATGCTCCCTTATCACCATCGCATCTGAAGCATATCATCTTCGCTGACAAAGGCAAAAGTCAGGTATTGGGTCTAGGTAAGGTTGCAATCTCAAAGGATCGACACATGGACAAAGTCATGCTTGTCGAGTCCTTAGGATACAACCTCATGTTTGTCTCAATGCTTTGCAATCTTGATATGGTAGTTGTATTTGGCAAGTATCGTTGTGTTGTGATCATGGAAGCTGACAATTCCAAAGTCTTCGAAGGCTTTAGGAGAGGAGACTTGTATATTGTTGATTTTTCTACAGGACCACAACCAGCCGTGTGTCTACTTGCAAAAGCTTTAGAAGGCTGGCTCTGGCATCGACGACTTGGTCATGCAGGCATGAGGAATTTGCACACGCTTGCGAAGAAGAAGCATGTCATTAGCATCGAGAATGTCAAATTCCTCAAGGATCACTTATGCGGAGCCTGTGAAGCTGGGAAGATGACAAAGGCTAAGCATCCAGCGAAGACTATCATGACCACCACTCATCCATTTGAATTGCTTCACATGGATCTCTTCGGTCCTAACCATTATTCTGCAGTCTCAAATGATTCATCTCAATATGGCTTTGTTATTGTTGATGATTAATCTCGATACACTTGGGTACACGTTGTTACTTACAAACATGAAGTGCAAGAAGTCTTCAAACGATTTTCCTCGAGGGCTTCAACCAACTTTGGTGCGAAAATCAAGCACATCAGAAGTGACAATGGAACTGAGTTCAAGAATTCTGGTATTGATGACTACCTCGATGAACTTGGTATTACTCATGAGTTATCTGCTCCTTATACTCCTCAGTAGAATGGCGTCGTGGAGCGCAAGAACATGACTCTTGCTGAGATGGCTCGCACTATGCTTGATGAATACAAAACGCCTTGTCGTTTCTGGATTGAGGCAATTGATACTGCGTGCCACATCATCAACAGAGTATATCTTCACAAATTCTTAAAGAAGACTGCCTATGAACTCCTCACAGATAAGAAACCCAATGTAACTTATTTCAAAGTCTTCGATGCTAAATGTTGGATTAGGGATTCTCATCACAACTCAAAATTTGCACCAAAAGCACATGAAGGTTTTATGCTTGGTTACGGAAAGGACTCGCACACCTACAGAGTTTTTAACAACGTTATTCACAAGGTTGTTGAAACTGTAGATGTGTTGTTCGATGAAACTAATGGCTCGCAAAGAAAACACCTACCTTCTGTGATAGATGAACCAACACCTGAGGAAACTATCAAGTTCAAGGCTACTGAGGATGTCATTCCTACTGAAGAATCTGCTGAAGAATTCATTCCAGAACATGAAGAACGTTGAGCTAATGCACCTGAAGAAAATACTGAAGAAAATGGTGCTGAAGAAAATGCTGATCAAATTCCTCAACGACAACCAGCTCATCCTCGCGTTGCAAAAGAAGTGCAAGTTGAAAAGATCATCAATGACATTAAAGCGTCAGGTCCTCTCACACGCTCAAAAGCTTCTCATTTATCTAAATTTTGTGGGCACTATGCTTTTGTCTCTATCACAGAGCCCACTAAGGTAGATGAAACATTTCTGGAGCCTGAGTGGATTCAGGCCATGCAAGAAGAATTACATCAGTTTGAGCTCAACAACGTCTGGGAACTGGTCAAATGTCCAGATCCTCGCAAGCACAATATCATTGGCACAAAATGGATTTATCGCAACAAGCAAGACGAAAATGGCCTTGTGGTAAGGAATAAGGCACGGCTTGTAGCTCAAGGCCACACACAGGTTGAAGGAATTGATTTCGATGAAACTTTTGCACCTGTTGCTAGACTTGAGGCTATTCGCATATTACTTGCTTATGCTAACCATCATGATATAACTCTATATCAAATGGATGTGAAAAGTGCATTCCTCAATGGTAAGCTTGAGGAAGAAGTATATGTTGCTCAACCCCCAGGTTTTGAAGATCCAAAGCATCCTGACAAAGTCTTCAGACTCAATAAGGCCCTCTATGGCCTCAAGTAGGCCCCACGGGCGTGGTATGATACTTTGAAGGAATTCCTTATGAAGAAAGGCTTCAAACCCGGTTCACTCGACCCTACTCTTTTCACTAAATCTTATGATGGTGAATTGTTTGTGTGCCAAATATATGTTGATGATATTATCTTTGGCTGTACTGACCAACGTTATACTGATGAATTTGGTTATATGATGAGGGAGGAATATGAAATGTCTATGATGGGAGAATTGAAATTCTTCTTAGGTCTTCAAATTCGTCAACAACGCAATGGCACATTCATATCTCAGGAGAAATACCTCAAGGATGTACTGAGGAAATTCAGCATGCAAGATTGCAAAGGTGTCAAAATTCCTATGCCCACAAATGGCCATCTATGCACTGATGAAAATGGTATTGACTTCGACCAAAAGGTATACTGCTCCATGGTTGGTTCTTTATTATACTTATGTGCATCTAGGCCAGATATTATGCTTAGTGTTTGCATGTGTGCCCGATTTCAAGCTACACCGAAGGAATCACACCATAAGACTGTGAAGCATATTCTTCGATATCTAGCTCACACACCAACACTTGGATTATGGTACCCCAAGGGCTCGGCTTTTGATCTCATTGGATATTATGACTCTGACTATGCTGGTGATCGTGTGGACCGCAAGTCAACATCTGGTACATGTCATTTCCTCGGACGATCTTTGGTCTGTTGGTCCTCGAAGAAACAGAACTGCGTATCACTATCTACTGCTGAAGCTGAGTACATTCCGCTGGTTCTTGCTGTGCTCAATTGCTATGGATGAAGCAAACTCTCAAGGACTACGACGTCAACATGAAGAATGAGCCTCTCTTCTGTGACAATGAGAGTGCCATCAAGATTTCTCACAACCCAGTTCAGCACTCGAAGATAAAGCACGTTCAGATTCATCATCATTTTTTTTCGTGATCATGTGTTGAAGGGCAACATTTCTATTGAGCATGTGAAGACTGAAGAACAGCTAGCCGATATCTTCACAAAGCCCTTGGATGAGAAGAGATTTAGCAAGTTGCGGTGTGAGCTAAATATCTTAGAATCTTTGAATGTTCTTTGAAAAGGACACTCATCCTAACGCTTATGCAAAATTGATGATTTAGATGTGCAACACATGAAGAAACGTTTTTCTTCAATCAATGAAGAATAACACTCTAAGTGTGAAGAAATTAATGAAGAATTTGATTCTCAGAACCCTACGACAATTGTACGCGGTGTCTGAAATCATCATTCTTATACGGTGAGTCACGCCACCACCAAAAATTAAAATTCCTCAATTATTCAGATTCTTCAACTTTGCATTGTCTTCTCTATTTCCGTCGTTTTTCTTCATTGGCTATATATATATATATGAGTTTATATCCTCTACAGCATTCACTTATGGCTATTTTTTCAAGTTGGTTTTTCTGCTAAGTGAATGTGATCGGACCCTTCCCCCTCTATGCTATACTTAACCCAATCTGTTCACAAATTCTTCATGTGCGTTCTATTTGAAACTCGTTTAAAATCTTCGTTGTGTCCTTGTCAGCTGAAGAAATTGCGAGCAGAACTTTAAAACCTATCTTATCTAAATTTCCGGCTTTGCCGCTCAAACTGTTCCGCATCCCACAATATACTTATCCATTCACCCACGATCGCACTCGATCTCCACTTCTCAGTATGTGGGTGACACATGTCAAGCGAATGAGAAGGGTCAGGGGAAAGTTCGTCCAAATTCTATGGGCGAACAGTTTTTCACCGTGGCTATAAATACCCCCTTCCCCTTCCTCACTTCCTTTACTCCGCTCGACCTTTCTCCAGCTCGAGCTTCTCAAACCCTAGCGCCGCTGCTACATCATCGTCGCCGGTGAGGAAAAGCTTCACTGCCTCGACCTCATCGCCGTCGTACTCGCGCCGGCCGCGGAAATCTTCACTCCGTCACCGCTATAGCTGTCTTCCTTCGTCAAGTTAGGGCGTGGAAGATCTGCACTGACGAACTTCACATCTCCACATACCAGTTCGTCGTGTTCTTCGTCCAGGGTAATTAAAAGTTACTTTTACTGCCCTCTTTGATTCAAATGATTTCTACAAAATCCTCAAAGGTGTTTTTCTTCATATCTTCACACACTAAAGCACCTCACATGTCATCTGTTCTTGATTCGTTTCTCTAAGCTATGTTTTTCTTCAAGATTCCTCAAATGTGTGGATTTTTGATCTACACATCTCTGGAACCTAAGACAAAGAACGCTTAGTGAAATTCTTCAAGACTCTTCTGGTCAAATTCCTCAAACTTGTTCTTTATAAAAAACCTTCTGAGAACGCATATGACCTCTCCAAATTCCCCGCAACTATACTCTGTTCACAGGTACTTATGTCAGCTGCTGAATCACTAGGTTCTCATCAACTTAACTCATTTGCAGTGTTCCTCGAAGAAACGTTGCATACCTCTTCAAAGAATTCAAGTGTTCAAATTCCTCAACTGAAGAAAATGGCTGATGGTAAGAAGACACAGAAAGGAGAAAAAAGGCCTGAGGTCAATACTGCTTTTGAAATCCCCGAGGATATCTATGCTGGGTACTGCACACCCCCTGAGGAAGATAAAAATCAGCGCAAGGTGCGCATTCAAAAGATTGAGAGGAGATGGGCAAGAGAGTGGAGGGAGTACAAATATGTCACTCCCAAATACATGAAGAAATTTGCACTAAATCCTCCATGCCCAAGACCTCCGTTGGCACATGGCCAAATAGCTGACCCCACCAGCCTCAAGCGTGGTGAGGACTATCCTGACGAACGGGCCAAGCGCCAGGCCAAGTTGGCCAAACAAGCAAAAGATGCAGTGAGGAAATTCAATGAAGACTCTGCTGCCGTTGCTGCTGTTGAGGCATCTATAAAGCCGAAGAAGGCCATGCCAAAGAAGCCCGCTCACAAGCCCAGTGCTTCACCAGCAATGCCCTCACGGCCAAGTTCCTCAGCTATGCCCTCACGGCCAGATTCCTCAAAGCCCTCACAGCCAATTCCTCACGCTGCTCCTGCTCCTCCAAAATCTTCAGCCGCTCCGACCAAATCCTCAGCACCTATGCATCTCGCCACGTGCCAAAGGACCACAGACATATCTATTGCCTCAGGAGCTTCTGCAAGTTCCTCAGCTGCTCCCTCTCTTCCGAAGAAGAAGACTACTGCTGGACGATGTCCTCGACCAAGTCCTCACAAGAAACAAGTTGCTTTCCAAGTGCCCTTTGATGATGATGAAGCTGATGATGAAGAACTTGCCGAAATCATCAGAGACAGGCAAGTCAGGGCCGCTAGAGCCAAGGGTACAAGTGTGCCTCTGCTTTTGGATCCAAAGTTGATCCTCGAATATATTGATGTTTGGCAGAAGGACCCCAACACTCCCATGCCTGACTTCAAGCTGACTCCTAGCCAAAGTCATATGTTGACTCATTTCATACAAGAAGAGAAATGGAAATTTGAGAAGGCCAGGAAGATCAACAAAGTGCAGTACAAGAAGGAGCATTATATGAAGAAAAACATTGTCTCTATGACAACCGAAGAACTGGTCACTATTCAAATTGAGATCAAGAAACCCAGTGGTGAATTTGACGCATACCGGGCTGATTGGCTTGGAGCCAAGGTTCGTTTTGTGAGACTTGCTGATAACTTCACTTCAAATGTTGTAGCCCCAACGCAACAGGAAATTCCTCAGGCTGAAGTATCCGCTCAGCCGACTGAAGAACATGCCAGCACCGCTGATGAAAATCAGGCTGCTGAAGAAAATATGAGTTCCAAGGCTGATGACTGCATTCCAGCCGCTGAAGAAATTGCCAGGGCATCCACTAGTGGTGCGCCTGAAGAAAATGAAGAAGTCAGGGCAACTGCATTAGTTGTACCTGAAGAAATTCAACCCAATTCCTCTGCTCCTCCTGCACCTACACCAACTCCAATCCTTCCATCTGCATCAGATGTGAAGAAGACTAAGACTACAGAGCGTGCAACAGTGAAGAAAAGGAAGGCATCAACTTCATCAGATTTTTCAGCCTCGAAGAAGATGAAGCCACTGACAAGCTCGTTTGCAAACCCCATTGATGTTGTTCCTATCTCAACCATGCCATCAAAGGACCTTGTTCCTTTTGATGAAGAATATGTGATTCCAAGTGAATCCGATGAAGAGAATGCCTCTGCTACTTCGTCGGAGCAGATGGATGAAGAAATTGAAGTGGATACAATCCCTTCAACACCAGTTGTCTCCTCGCCTATGCCTCAGTTTACTGTTGAAGAGGCCGGCGTTAAAGAAATGGAAAATGAAGATGTGGACACTGGCTATACCACACCTGTGCTAAGTGATGAATTTTGGGAAAGTCAGCACCCGAACTCTCCACTCTTCACACCATTGCAATAAATTCCTCAGTCCCCAGAAACTACTGTACAAATGGGATCTGATGAACCACAAGCCACACCGTCTGTCCATGAAGAAATACCAGCCACTAGTGTTGAAGATCATGTAAATGACGAATTGAAGTCCCAGGCTGCCACTGAAGCAGCACCTGAAATTTCTCAGCCTGTGGAACCTGAGATCGAGATCCCTGAGGTTGTGATGCAATTGACTGACACTCCTCACCCCAAGCCAAAGGATCCATTCTCAAAGAAGCAGAAATTCAAGGCTGACGATTTCTTCGGCGAGCACGTATTCTTCACTAACTACAATCCTTATGACTCTACTCGTCTAAGGAGGAAGCGTTTCTGGACTGCAAGCCAGGCCAACTTCTATTCTTCACTGCTTTTCAACAAAGACAAAATCTTCTACCATGAGCATATTCCTCACATGGACATGGAATCATTACCTTGCTTCTCTCCTGTGCTCAGTGTTCTTCATGATGCAGGCCTCCTCAACTTTTGCTCTGACATTGTTGATTGGAATGAAGAGCTTATTCTTCAGTTCTACGCTACATTGCATATCACAGGTGATCCTGAAGATATCAACACCTGGGTCTTGGACTGGATGACCGAAAATACTCATTATAAGGCACATGCCTCTGAATTGCTTCACGCCCTGCCCATCAGTCCACCCAGTGAAGGAGCTCGCTGCCTGTATCATGAACCAGAACTCACAGCTCATTACATGCAAGTGTTAATGAAGCCTTTGAAGCCTGGTCAAGCCCCACGGACCAAATTCCTCGTGAAGGATTTACTCTATGTGCCCAGAACCGTCTATTGCATTCTGACGAGGACAATGAGTCCCATCAAAGGCCATGACTCATCTAATGAGGAAATAGTTGGCATCATGAAGAATCTGCTATTCAACATCATTCATAGCATTCCTATCAACTATCATGATTTCTTCATGAGGACTCTGGCAAATGCTGCACTTTCTCCATTTGAGCTGAAGCCTTATGCACCTTGGATTATGAGATTCCTCAGGACAAGGTCTTCACTCAACTACAAGGCTAATTTTCAGAATCACCTTAGCTATCTGCCTCCGATTGAAGTCCTCAAGCAGGCTTTTTACTTCAACTGATGAAAAGGGCAAGGCTCCTGCAGTCGTTGATGAAGGCATTCGTCCATTGGATGGTCAGTTTCGCAAAGCTGCATCTTATTCCACCAATGATGACTCTGCCACACATGATTCTACTGCCAATGCACCCAAGTCTACTCCTCAAGCCACTACTCCTTGTGTGATGACTGACCGTGAGCTTCTGCTTAGTCTTCACCAGAAGGTGGATCGAAACCATAAATGGGTTAAGCGTCAGTTTGATTCATTTCTTCACAACATGACTGCTACACACAATGCAGTGAAGAAAAACCATTACTACCTCCATGAAGTCTTCGGTCGCACCTGTGCCATTCTATCACATCTGTATGGTGAAGAAGATCTCAAGAAAATGGGTCTCAAGGAAGATTTTGACTGGTCTGCACCTCCACCGAAGAAATTCAAGAAGGTCAAGGTTCCTTCTTTGGTGTCCAGCTCATATTCTTCATCACGCGATACCGACGAGTACGAAGACTTGGACGACACTGCGGCAGGCCCTTCCACGACAAACGACCCCAACAACGCTGGCGCTCCTTCATCAACTTGATATTCTTCAGGGGCGTTAGTCCTCATTTTCGATCCTTTTGGTCATTCGATGACAAAGGGGGAGAATTTTGAGTTAGTATTCAAGCGGGTCTGTCTATATGGGCGATTTTATTTGCTAAGTTACAACTCTTGCTCTTCTGAAACTTTATTGGATCGAGTTGTAAACTTAAACCCGATGGTGCTCTGATACTTCTGATGTGTTTTTCTGCATGCTTATTCCTCATATATGTTAATGCACGCATGCTGAATTACATCAGTCACTATATTTCATCATGCATTTCAAATTCTTCATTATGATATGTCAAATGTGTGTATGAATTACAAGATATAGGGGGGATCTCCATGATTCTACTCTTGAAGTGTGCAATGCTTCAAAAGCAAATTCCTCACCATGCACATCTTCAGGGGGAGTTCTTCTATATCTTCCAATCAAATTCCTCAATATCAGTATTTACACTTCATATGTTTATCCCCGTTGAAAACTTAACCTATATTGTCATCAATCACCAAAAAGGGGGAGATTGTAAGTGCATCTAGTGCCCCTTAGTGATTTTAGGTTAAGGACTAATGTGTTTTTGAGTGTACACATGTCTATAAGTCTATGAGGAGTTTGATATTTACAAAGAAAGTTGACCCCTTAAAATGAAGTTCTTCGACTGAAGACTTTGGATTTCTGAAGACTTTTTGAAGACTTTGAAAGTGAAGAAATTGGTGCAATCCTGAAGACTTGGTATTCATTCGAGGAACATGAAGCGTGAAGACTTTTGTTTTCGTAGTTTCATTTTCTCTTTCTTGAGTCATAGGAAACACCGTACTGTTAAAGGGGGTCGAGGAAATACTAAGGAAAAATTTCCATGTGATGCTCAACTCAAAATCCTACACCTACCAATCCCTTCGAGTGAAGCCATTGGAAATCTCATACAGTTCAGTCATATTCTTCAGTGACAGAGACGAAGTTCTTCTGGTCTCTGAGGAATTTGTTCTGACTGAGGAGTTAGGAATTCGCCAGTACGGATTGCCTACATAGCGAGGAACATGATAGCCCTAAGGATTTTGCTACTCAAAATTCCGATCGTTACTATGCTACGCGCCAGCTGTCCCAAAATATCTACCCACCTAACGATCATATCATTGAAGGGCATTTATGTCTTATCATGTCGGGCTACTCCCTAGGCTATAAATAGCCACCTCCTACAACCACTAGCTGGTTGGCTGCTTCGAGAGAAACTGACACTTGTCATCTGAGAGCATCCCATCCTCCGAGGACTTTGAGCGAAAATCATCAAGTGAGGAAAACCTAAACCCAAACACCTACAAACCCAAAGTGATTGAACATCACTGAAGAGATTGATCCTGCATGGATCCGACGCTTGTTACCTTTGAAGACTGTGCTTTTTCCAGACGGTTAGGCGTCAAGGTCTAGAGCATCCAAGAGGAATTGTGGATCGCCGAGTGACCAAGTTTGTGAAGATTCAGAAGTCACCTAAAGACTTACCACGAGTGATTGGGCGAGGTCTGTGTGACCTTAGCTCAAGGAGAATACGGTGAGGACCGTGTATCCTCAGGTTTAAATACCTAGCCGCTCCAACCAGATGTACAACTGAGACAGCAGTTGGAACTGGTCTACCAAATCATTGTCTTCACCAAGCTCACTGGTTCTATTTCCTCAACTCCTTCATTTCCTCATAACTGTGTTGAGTGCTTGTTCGTATCTGTGTTTGAGGACTTTGACTGAAGACTTTCTCAATTTCCTCAGTTCAATTTCTTCAGTCTGTTTGTCTTCATCCTCTCCTGTGCTTACGCTTTCTGTACTCTATGCTTGTCTTCATTTCATCATGAAGACTATGCTTGTGTTTTGTTATGTTTACTTTTGAGTACTTATTCCACTGCTAGTAGTTCTTCGCTAAGGAATTTCCTCACCTGCAAATTCCTTAGTGAAGAATTCATAAAAATCGCCTATTCACCCCCCCTCTAGTTGATATAACGCACTTTCACTTTCAACATAGGAAACCAGTGTATGCATCATACAAAATCAGTACAACATGCAACAACAACAAATATGCCTTTGTAGCATGGGCCAAGTCATTTGCAACAAATAATTCGAGTTATCGCAATATGACACCAACGTGAACATAGCAAAAAGTATATGAGTATGTTGAAAAAACATGTGCAAAGTAGAAAAAATAACCTCAAACCTGCTACCTCTGGCAGTCCAACTATCAACATGTGAGCTGCCTAGACCCATCCACCCTTGGGCGTCATTCTCCCCAAGCTCGACGCATTTGGGACCTCTAGTGCCGAGCCCCACCTCGAGCTTCAAGATGATTCCTGAGTCGTGAGATCTTCATGCGCTTTCATCAAGGTGGAGTAGGAGAAGAAGCATGAAATGTGGAGAATCCCACTAAAAAGAAGGAAGAGAGGAGATCGTGGGCGGACAAAGATGCAGTGATGGGAATTAGCAAGAGAGAATTGTGTGTGTAGGGGGGGGGGGAGCAAACAAGAAAGCGTCATGGAGCAATGTGGTTGGCCGGATGACCATTTTAAACATACAAACCTATGTGGAAAAAAATCATCATTGGAAAAGAGGAACATTCGACAACGACGCCAAATCTAGGCAGGGGGGGTGTCACAAAAAACCGACGGCAACTGATACATTTCAATTTGCTTCATTGATTCGATCTATAGCACCCACGAACCACACATTTCATGGTTCGAGTGAAAAAAAGTTTTTTGGACAACCCGTGAAAAAACATTTTTGGACAACCCTACACAGTTCCTGCAAATTTACCTGCTGATTTCACTAAAATTAACCAACGTAAATGCCGAAGAACACAATATTGCACTAAGGTGTACTTTTTTCACAGCCTCTAAAGAAAATGAAAATGACTTCCCCTAAAAAATATTTTTGGAGGGGTCCCTAAAAAGTTTTTTGTAGTTGCCCTAAAATATATATATGAAAATGACAACAGAAGTATAACGAAGAACAACAACAGCCCAACTACAATGACCCGGGAATACGTCTAAGGCCCAACAGCCCGGCCCACTTCCTCAACAGAATGGTGAGCGAGCCGGCGCTAGCTGCTTCCGGCTCCGCTTACCGGACGACCCGCCACAGCTCGGCTCCGCCTCCGACGACGCCGCCCTCGGCCGCTTCCCGTTCTGCGGCTCCGACCCGGCAGCCTCCTCGCCCGCGGCGGCCGCCTTCCTGTTCACGCGTAACGCGCATCTCAGCCCCCGCTCGCTCTCCCCCAGATGCTTCACCTACATGCACGCGTCCCCCAGTTCTTCGAGTCAAACTGTGCACGCACGTGCGTGACACTACGCATACTTCCAGACGACAACATGGCGTTTACCTTGCAGAAGAGGGAGCAGTACTCGTGCCCTGACGAGAGCGGCCGGGCGCACGCGGCGCAGGGGTTCTCGGCGCAGGCCGAGCGCTTCCTCGCCGTGCGTTCGTTCAGGAACACCACCTCGTGATCGCTCACCGTGTGCGACTGCATGCGGCCGCGCATGCATTTGAGCGCCTATCGAGAAACAGAACGGCCACGCCTGAATTGGGCGATCTTGGTGTGCGTACCTGGATGCCGGTGCAGTCGAACAGTTTCAGGTCGTCGACGCGGACGACGAAGCAGGACGCGTACTTCCAGATCTTTTTTGCCCCCCTCATACCAGATAACAAGACCGATCAGAGCACGGCGAGGTGAGGACATCTGATCACCAAGCGTCGCTCGCAAATGTATTACCTGGAGGACGTTGTGGGAGGGATCGTGGGGGAGGCAGTGGCGGCAGAGGGCGGCGGCGCAGTCCGCGCAGAAGTGGTTCTTGTCGTTCTTGCGCTCCGCCGGGTGCACGGCGCACGCGTCGAAGAATTCCTCCGACAGCAGGCCACGCAGCCACTGCGGGGTGGCGCGCACGGCCGAGGATTGCATCGCCGCCCCGCCACGCGCCAGCCGGTCCTGGCTACCTACGGTGGGCGCACACGGCGCGGGGGTCGATCGGTGCCGGAGACGCGCCTCCAGGCGTGGTGGATGAATGGTTGAATTGGGTTGCGGCCGTTGGGTGGGGCGGATTCAAAGAGCGAAAAGCGCGGGGCGTTCGGCACTTCTGCCGTTGCAGATGGAGGCGATTCTATGCAGCGATCTACTACTGTTTTACAGCAACTCCACCCGTCAAGCATAATCGTCCAGCAACCTAACTTTTGGCCGAGAAAACCGCTCTAGCAGAATCGCTGTCCGACGCTCACCGGCATCTATACTATCTATATCTATTCTATACTTCTATACTACTTATAAAAGAGCAAACATTATTTTTTCTAAGTGCACCCCACAAAACATACACGAATACATTACCACCGTATAATTAGTCCCACTAAATTTAATCTAATAGCTAGCCTTAACCTAATTTGTTCTCTGTGTGCACTTATCTATACTACTTATAAAAGAGCAAACATTATCTTCTCTAAGTGCACCCCACAAAACGTACACGAATACGTTACCACCGCATGATTAGTCTCACTAAACTCAATCTAACGGCTAGCCTTAACCTAATTTGTTCTTTGTGTGCACTTAGCAATTTATATTGACTGACCGTACTCCACCGCAGAGGAAAAATATGAAAGTCCACGTCCAATCAATTAGGAAACTATAATCACGGACACTCGTATTAAGAAACTAATCATGGACGCATCTAATTATTAGAAAATTAATCACGGGCGCAACCTATTATTAGGAAAATAATCACGCGCGCATTCTATTAAAAAATTAATCATGGACGCATCTAATAATTAGGAAACTAATCACGGACGCTTCCTATTAGATAACTAATCATGAACACATCTAATTATTAGGAAACTAATCGCGAGCGCATCCTATCGTCTCGGGAATCGCGATCGCGAGTCGCCTGCCGACACCAACCCACCACCCATGCAAAGCCACAGTGGGAGACACGCGAGGAGGAGCTGCGGCTTCCTCCGAACACACACACACACGTGCCGTCGCCGCTTTCGTCTTCTGTTTGGAGGCAAGGTCACTTTTCTACTGACTGCAACGACTTCGTTCACGTCCTGGCATGTTCTCCGGGAACCATCGGCATCCGCGTCGACTTCAGCTCCGTCCACAATACCCATGCTGACAACCACCCACCGTTGACGCCCTTCAAGTGGGGGCAACGCTGAGTATCCTGGACCAGTATAAGCGGGCCAAAAAAATTGAGTGGGGGGCGCCCCGGTGCATGGAGGGCGCCGCCTCAAAGCTGGACGACTGATTCACCTGCGTCGACAACACCACCCAGCTGGTGAGAGGACACGGTCGCCGCGGCCACTCGCATGCCTGAACGACGGAGATGCTCGCCTTCACGCGAACGCGCCACACGCACACACTAATCAGATAAGCACCGAGTGTTGTTTTTTTTACTGTCATCGCTACCTCGCTGGTGGTGACACATCTAGAAGTACACGTACTAGAGATGAGGTAATGAGAAACAGAGGTGCGCTGGAGCACACACAGTTAGGTTTCAGGCAACCAATGCCTTCTTTTTTTCTTTATTTTTTCACTGATTTTCGCGTACTTGCAACAGCCATCCCTATTTTTTTAAGTACTGACTACCGGTTATTACATGGCCAACTCACGACTACATAGTGAACTCACAGACAAATTCGTTGAACCAAGACCTTACTTGCAGTCATGAAATTACGTGAAAAAACCCAGAAGTTTGCATAAGTTTTAATGAAAAAAATAAAGTTCACATAAGTTTTACTAAAAAAAACCTGAAGTTTGCATAAGTGTATTTGTTTGTCCAGCAGATACATGGCAATTGTAATTTTACATGAGCATTTTCATACCGTCCTTATCTACAATTGAGTTAACATGTTTTCCTGATAGAAAACTTGGACCACATACAAGAGAAGCAAAAAATGCATGTTGATTATGATGATGACGAATGTAGGATATTTTGTGGTCATGGTAAATTCTCATATCATTTATTTTATTTCATTATTGCACTCTACATTACATACTACGCACGACCACTTTGGTAGAGGTGACGAATTCGCATCATACAGAGAGACCAACCATGTTTCTCCGAATATCTTGAATCATGATCCTTATGACTTCATCTCTACTACTTATAAGAAGTACATTTTTTCGTTTGACTATTTCCTGACTTGAGAGCTAAGGTATGTTTTATCCACTAGAGTTGCTAAAATTGGAAGCATGTCTGCAGTTTTTTTCTTTCTAAACCGGCATTTGTTGGCCTTTTTATGCCACTGTTATTCTTACAAGTGGTAGCCTACGCTTGTTGAAGACCATTTCCAAATTATTTATCTTTGTATCATTATTACTACAAACTGAGAGGATATTTGTTATATTGTCAAAATTTTAGAATGTTGAGCCCTTAAAGAAATGTGTAATACTCAAGTAACTGTTTCCAAGTTGTCGTATTAATGCTTTTGTCTTGTAATAATAATTCCTGACTGAGTTTGTTGGCACTGAAACGGTTTCTTAGCTTGTGCTAAGTGACATTTTCATGTGTGATTATACTTGCATAAATATGTGCATATGGAGAATCATGATCAATCTTCTAAATAATTTTGAGTTTTATACATTGGGAACATTGGGTGGTCTTTTAATACAGTAGACATGTTGATTAAGGAGAAACGATATTTCAAATTGTTTGTACGAGTAGGGAATAAGAGATTGTGTATTTTATAGGTAAAATTCAAATTTATGAATAAATTGTCTTGTATTAAGTTTAGTATAGTGTGTTAATCCAAATAGACGCGTGTTGCACGTGCACACTTATTAGTTCAAATAGACGTGCGTTGCACGTGCACACTTACTAGTAAATTTTTAAAAGCCAGTTCAAATCGAGCCAGCGAGCCTTCGTATTTGGCGGTTGGGCCATGCGATATATCGCGTCCTTCGTCCGGTTAAATATTGGCGTCATAGGTATTTCAAGACACACGTTCCCTTTTCCCACCGTCCATATCCATGCGCCGCCGTCGCTTGTTACCACCTCCGCTGCAACTTTGCCATGGGATCGCAGGTTGGTCGTGTGACACTTCACCAGAACATAATCAAAGGCGTCACTTTTTGCTACATTGTACCTTCCTTCTGTATATATTCGGCAAGGCTTCCACAAGACCGAACGACTGTTTCATCGAATTGCCGACAACATGGAAGCCCATGAACCTTTCTTTCAGCAACATAGAAATGATGCCGGTCTCCTTGGGTTTTCCCTCATCTCGAAACAAGCTTTCAGCCCATTTTTTATAAATATAAAACAACCAACACGTCCATGCAACAAGTTCAAGTGACGCACGGAAAATTAAACAATCTACAGGGACAAGAACACAAACATGCCCAAAAGAAAGCATAATAAAGATGGAAAAAATTACCACAAAGTGAATGGAAGCTCAGCGATATTGTTGGCGCTCAAAAGTGGCACAATCATAAAAGTTGCTTAAAGCTATGTCAAGATTAATTTAAACTTATGATTGAAAGTCACCATGGAATGGCTCTCTTTGAGAAGATAAAGATGGATATGAAGATGATTTAAAACAGAGTTCGGATGCAAAATTATGACAAGTACGGAGATGCTCATATTGACACCAGATTAAAGAATGGCATGAAACTCAATTAAGATGGCCTCTGAGGAAAAGTTTCAACATGAAAGTTGTGCATCTCGTCGAAACGGTTGATTTTGATATAAAATCGTCTTAATCTAAGGTCGTATGCAACCTGTTGAGGTAAAACAAGGTCAGAAACAGAAGTTGCAGAGTCATTTCGGACCGATCGAGTTGACTCGGTAATTCTGAGTGAAACCACTCGGAAATTCTGAGTGAGATATAGAAGATTATAGAAGGCCGACCACGTTCACTCGGTGGTACCGAAGCAAACCACTCGGTGGCTCGGAGTTGATCCGGAAAATTGCCAAAGATTCTTGTCCGAGTTAAATTAGGGTTTTTGATGTTTTGGACGGAATTTTTAGTCCTTTTCTTATGCGAGAAGTCCAGCCGCCTCATAAATAGATGAGAGGTGACGGCCGATTGAACAACACACACTCGATCTATCAATATATCACTTTTTACCTTTACCCTTATCTCTCTCCCTAGTTCTTCTTCTTCCTGGTTCTTCGTCTTGGAGGGCAGCGCTCCACGAGGCCCTAGGGGCGATCAGGTCAACTTAGGGTAGCCCATAGCCGTCGCACGCCCTGACGGGGTCCCTCCCGAGCGTGTGAGGTTTTGGGTCTACAACAGCGCCCGCCGGATTACTTGCGTACCGCGCTTCCAGTTAGATCTCCTTCGACTTGAGCTATGGTGCATCACCCCCGGCATAGAGTGATGTGGAGCGAACCTCGACATGAGGGTCGGTCCGTTGTTGGCCCGATCTTTCATGGCACAAACCTCCATCGCAGCAAGAACTCGTTGCAGGTTTACGAAGATGTTCACAAACTCCGCAGAAACAATACGCCAACCCCTCGATCCGAAGGAATAATGTGGATGAAATTTATAGGCTCAACTTGTAATCTCCCATGCGTCGTGTCGCAGGAACTCACACGCTAATAGAGATTTTTTAACAAGGTTTCTCTAAACTCGATAATGGCCGCCGACTGAAAAACATACACGTGTCTAATTCATCTCAAAATAACCTAAAACCAAAAGCTACGTTCTTACGTGGCCGAACTGGCCTTTAAATAGTGCTCGCACGCACACGGGCCAAGCCCGACTCTTTTCCTTAGCTGATTACTAAACGGATATGGACCAGAAAAATACCTGGACTCTATTTCCTATTTCAACTGATCACTAATTAACTAATTTAAAAATCCAGCACACCGATCTCAAAAGGACAAAATATACTAGTACTACTGAGAAACTAAGAAAACGCATGCACCTTCCAGCTAAACTTTAGGATTGACTTTGGCTCAAATCTTTTCCATCGTAGCAAGATTGCATGGGGTTCGGAAAGTAGGCTCCACTTCCTTCTTCGGAACAATTTGAAACTTGAACGTGCCAATCTGTAGTACATGTGCCGTCGAAGCTAAACACATCATGGCTGTACTTTGTTTATGCATAGAACTGACAATAACAATTTGATTTCCTTTGTCACGGCGCTTAGCTGGTACGACATATTTCTTCATTAACGAAACATCAGTCTTCGTAGACAATGTCGCATCATCCTCCCACCCTTGAAGAAAAACCGTCCTCGGTTTTGACCTATGTATGTCCCTTCTTATACATTTTGACAATACATTTTATATCCTTTGCATCCTTGGAATAATAGCATAGAACTCACCCTTATGCATAAATGTATATCTATTTGTTCGCCCACGAGGAAGAACATGCTGCCATGGATGTCCCAAAATAAAATGACAAACATGAAGTGGCATAACATCGCATTCCACTTTATCCACATAGCCATCAATAGAAAAAGGGACCTTCACCTTGTGAGTAACCTTCACTTTGCCCACATTATTGATTCACTCATATAGTATGGTTTTGGGTGCTCCTAAGTTGGCAAAGAAAGAGAGTCCACCACATCCTTGCTAATCATGTTGCTAGCACTGCCACCATCAATTATCAGTTTGCACACTTCTCCCTTGATGATACATGCAGTTTGAAAAATACTCCGTCGTTGTCCTGGTTCAAAAATGACCTTGTCATCTCGTTGAACCTTATGTGCTAGCAAACTTTCCATATCAGGATCATCTTGAGGATAACATAGTATGGTATCACCATGACCTCTTTCGATTCCATCCTCTAACTTAGGCATATCATCTTCAGATTCTGAAATATATTCTGCATCTACAAGTAGAACCCTTCGTTGATTGAAACATTTATGCTTCATGTGTCCACGTCCTTCACACTTGGGGCAAATAATATTACGATGATGATATGAAGTCGCATTAGATGAAACCTGAGAGACCTCTTTTGGCGCAACCGCCACTTTACTCTATTCAATGCTTCCCGACTTATAAGAAGGAGTCGGTTTAGCACTAAACCCACCATCAATAGGAGAAGAACCACGTCGCCCACTGTTGTAAGTTTGACAAGTCTCTAAAGCTTGCTTCTCCAATACCCAACGTTCAGCACGCTCCGCTTGATGGAGCAACTCATGAATCATTATATTGTATTAAATCAACACGGTCATGAATCTTTTCTTCTAACCCCTCAAAGAAACATACTATGGTCGCCTTCGCAGACTCACGCATAGTTGTACGGATCATCAAAATTTGCATCTCTTTGTAGTACTCATCAACTAATTTTGTACCTTGCACTAGATGGCGCAGTCTACTATGAAGCTGACGAGTGTAATAAGCAGGCACAAAACGTTCCCTCATGATTCGCTTCATGTCAGACCATGTCGCTGGTCTCCCGTGAGTACGGTTCTTATTATCCCACCATACAAGAGCATACTCTGTAAATTCCATTGATGCAACACGAACCTTCTTCTCTTCGGAGCAGTTGTGACCATCAAAAATCTGATTTATGCACATCTCCCACTCCAAATATTTCTTCGGGTCAGCCCAACGTCCCGAGAATTCAGGTATGGTTATCTTGATTCGACCCAAACCATCATCCTCGTGGGCACCATTACCTCCATAGTCACGGCGCCGCCCAGCATGGCGGTGAGCCCAGCATCATGCTGTGGTCGGTGAGGTAAGCCTCCACGGGCATCAGAATCCTCAGAAAAATCACCATCATCGTCATTGTCGCGGTCACGACGTCGTCGTGGTGAGCGGGACTATCGAGGTGCCACATCTCTCGCCTGAAGGTGCTGAACTGCTGCGGTAAGCCGATTAAGACTCTCAGTCACCACCTGTAGACTATCAGTGCGCTGTAGATTATCACCGCCTGAAGAAGCTTGGTACTCAAACGCTCGTTCAACCTGTCCTCGACGCCTACAATATTTGCAGACAATTCCTCAACCCTCGTCCCAAGCTTCTTGTTGGCTCCCTTGATTGCCATCAGATGGATACGCAAATCATCACTTATCTCCAGACCCTCCGGAAGCTCATCGACCTCCTCATGATCAGGTTTGTCATGCTGCGAGTTCACCATCTTTCAAATAGTCAAATCAAATAGCAAGAAGAAGAAAAATTGTACCGTGATCAACCTTGCTCTGAATACCACTTGATGTGGAGCGAACCTCGACACGAGGATCGGTCCGTTGTTGGCCCGATCTTTCACGACACAAACCTCCATCGCAGCAAGAACTCATTGCGGATTTATGAAGATGTTCACAAACTCCGTAGAAAAAACACGCCAACCCCTCGATTCGAAGGAATAACGTGGACGAACCATATAGGCTCAGCTTGTAATCTCCCATGTCGCAGGAACTCACACGTCAATAGAGATTTTTGACAAGATTTCTTTAAACTAGATAATGGCTGATGGCCGAAAAACACACACGTGTCTAATTCATCTCAAAATAACCTAAAACTAAAAACTGCCTTCGTACGCGGCCGGACTGGCCTTTAAATAGTGCTCGTAGGCACACGGGCCAAGCCCGACTCGTTCCTTGGCTGGTTACTAAACGGATATGGACTAGAAAAAAATACCTGGACTCTATCTCCTATTTCAACCGATCACTAATTAACTAATTTAAAAATCCGGCACACTGATCACAAAAGGACAAAATATACTAGTACTACTGAGAAACTAAGAAAACACATGCACCTTCCTGCTAAACTTTAGGATTGACTTTGGCTCAAATCTTTTCCATCATAGCAAGATTGCATGGGGTTCGAAAAGAAGGCTCCACTTCTTTTTTGGGAACAATTTGAAACTTGAACGTGCCAATCTGTAGTACATGTGCCGTCGAAGCTAGACATGTCATGGCTGTACTTTGTTTATGCATAGAACTGACATTAACAATTTGATTTCCTGTGTCACGATGCTTAGCTGGTACGACATGTTTCTTCATTAACGAAACATCAGTCTATAGATAATGTCGCATCATAGAGGGTACACGGTGACGTGTTCGTGTGCAAACATACTTTTTGGCGACTCTGCCGGGGAAGAAGCTTCGAGCGGTCTCCAGCCTGTTCTTGCTATGAAGAGATCGTCATCAAGAAGTTGTGATCTACAAATGTAATATGAATACCCAATTCCCCTTTGTAGATGCAAATAACTCATATGTTGTTGTTAGATTGCTTAATGAGCATAACATATCGCTAGCCCCAGTTTCATAAATCATGCATCTAATTATGTGCAACAAGGGCCGATGCAAATGATCTGCATGCTTCAAATTCTTATGATTGTAGCAACATACATATGTATCCTAACTCTCATGCATCGGCAACCCCACAAATCCATATGCCGATGAACAACGTGATGGGTTCAGGTGATCAATTTGAAACGCGTCATGTTAAAATTTCAAATAGTATACAAGAAGGTGTTTCATGCTTTTATTCATCAGCAGCTAATTTGCAATATGTGAATCGAAACATGCCGTTGGATGGAAGAATTGGCCATGCTACTACTAGCTATTCGGCCAGCTACTCTCAAATGTCGTATGCTACACCTCATGTTAGTAATTTTTCGGCATCATATACAACTGTAAATGCTCATAATTCAGCTTCGCACGTTCATGGTCATAGCCGAATAAGTGAAAATTTTGTAGGAGTGCATATGCCATTATCTAACATTGTAGCAAATAATGCATCCTCTATGCAATTAGATAATTTGGGCAACACCTCATTGCCGAAAGAATCTAAAAGTACTCAGCAATCCCTTACAGAATGGAAAGTGGTTGCATTAAAAAGAGATATAGCCCAAAATAACAAGATTAGTGCTCTTTGCCTTGAAGAGCATGATAAGGGATTAGTGCCTGATTATAATGCCATAAAAGATAGAGTTTTACAAGAAGATGAATTTTTGCCAATTGATAAAATTGGCGAGCAAAAATATGATTTCACAACAATGCATATACCTGCACCTAGTACTACATCATATTATACACCCCCTACACAATTGCGAAGTTTCGACAACACTTGCGTGTCATTGTCGAAAGAATCTAAAAGCATTGGGGGGCAATCATATCCGAAGTGGGCTGAAATTAAGAAAAATCTTAAAGCCAATTTTGCCACTCCCCGTCAGAAACAAGTAGAAAAATAATTGGCTGAAATAAAATAAGCATTACCAATTGGTAGAATCAATTAAAAGAAGGATGATTCGGAACATGAAAGTACTTCGGTTGAAAAAGCCGAATCAAGTAGTATATATTCCAAGTCCATCAAATCCACAGAGGCAAGGATTATTGAGAAAGGGCATGGCAAGCATAGCAAAACAACCATGCTTGATTTTTTTGAAGTTAATGGAACCTACTTCCTGCCCTATGAGTTTTGTGTCATAGAAATTGAAAAGCTTCAAAGACAAGAGCAAGTAGCCGAACAAAGTTCGGGTGACAAGGATCTCCAAAGCAATGATGCACAGAATCAGGAAAAAGATGATGACAATGCGTTGGGGAGCCATCCAAATACGGAGCAAGATATTGTTCAAGTCACACCACCATCATGCTCTCCTAACATAATTGAAGAGATACGCTAGCAAGTAATTTACCTATTTTCAGAGTTGGTCGCAACTTCATTGTTGATGCATCTATTAGAAAAATTCTCATAAGTAATTTTGAAAGACCAATGAAGGGTAATTTACTTATTGGCAATAAAATTGTTATAGAGCATATCGGTCAACCCATTGCACCGTTCATAGAGACCGATAGTGATTTATTGCAACCAAAGCTTTTTTTCATTGATTTATTTAAAGTTCATCGAGTAGCTTTCCTTGTTTAATATTTGGATTGCACATGGTCTCAATTGAGCCATCACTGGTACAACGAGGTACTATATACACGGTTTTTAACCCCTTTCCGCGACGACATTTTGAAAAGTTGCCAAGTGATTGACTGCGTTAGGGGGGTCCTTCCCACACGACCCAGAAACCGTCGGGGATATGGAGCCATGATGGAAAGGCCTTGCCAAATGTAATCATATGTGATGTAGCACACACTAAATTCTTTCGCACGTGTGGGATCGGTGATTAAACGTTTCTAATGATGTAGTGAAACCAAACGGTGTGTCATAATGAACCTTTTGAGAAATAGTATCTAAGGCACACGGGCCAACATATGAACTATGTGCGATATGTGCCCCATCGCACACGAGTTTTCCGTGGAACCCGTCTGTCACGCAAGACTCCATTGCACATGTTTCCCAACAATTACCGTGTGTGATAATGTTCTATCACAAACGGTTCAGAAGCCCCTTCGCATACGTACAAGTGTTGCAGACCGTTTGTGATTTGTTGTGTATCCCAGACAGTTGTGGCAAGAGTGACATGTGCTTTTCGTTTGGGATCCCACACGTTTCCTTAAAAATTTACGGCTGGGATTGTATTTTACATTGGGCATGGTTTACTCTGAGCTCTCGTGTGCGATAACGTGATATCACAAACGGTTCTGGAGCCCCTACGTACATGTAGTAGTGCTACAAATCATTTGTGATCTGCTGTGTATCACCGACTGTTCCGCTACGATTGACGTATGCTTTCCGATGTGGATCGCACACACTCATTTAGTTGAACCATGTGCGGAGAAATTGTCAAGTTAAAACAAAAATATGCCATTTGAATCGGCATGCAAAAAGCAAATTCGCCACAATATTTAATTGAACAAATAGTGTCCACAGGAAGAACATTCATCATATTTCGCAACAATTGCAATTGAACAAATGGTAGCTAAATTCCAATGATTTGTCGATACATATATGCATGACGTAATTAATCATGGTGTACGAAATACGAAGACCTCATCAGATGGAAAACAATGGATCCATGCGTATATGTTTAGCGGCTAACTCTTACTCAATGTTTCAGGAGAACACATGCTGAAATCTTCATTATCACCAGTGGGATTGATGTAGTGATTCAGGAAGAAGTCGCTGATAAATCTCCGAACCATCAGCAATTCACTAGCGGGGAGCGGTTCAAGGGTCCTCGGTTCTAAGATGAGTTGCAGTATTTTTGAGATCAGAGTATGCCATATGAGTGGAGTAGAAGATATTAATTAAGATAGACTTACCGATACTAATTCATGAGCATCTTCACAACTATCAACAAATTTGTAGATGGAGATCATGTGTCTGCAAACATAGTATCCACAAAGGTTGGTCCCTGCTTGTTGCTGAGGACACTGAAATTTTTTTGTACAGAATTAGTCTTGTACTTGTCCTGTTAGGAACAACCTAACTGGTGTTAGATGTATTTTTTTTCTTTGGACGGAAATAGAAAGAGGTTTATTTAGAAACTTGAACATTTGACTAGCGTAGGAAAAGGTATTTGCAGACTATTGGATACATTTTCTGAAAATAACGGATTTTTGTGTGTTACTGGAGAAACGATCTCGTGTTGCAGAGGTAGTTCCCTCTTGGAAATGTTCCCTGGTTTAGTTTTCCACAATGTGAGCACACTATAAATGAAGATGAATTTTGACAACATCAATTATTGAACCATATATGAATGCAAATTAATTTCAACATCATAGAATTCAATACCCATCCATGAATTGCTGATGATGCGTCAGATCCTGAGCGTTTGTTGACTCTCTAAGAGAATCCATGTAGTAAACTGTGTTCTTGATTTGAACAATGAAAACCAATATCCAGTAATTGCTACATATTAAGAAAGCCATGAACTTACAAATTATGTTGAAATATCAAAGACAATCAGTGCATGCATGGTTGTTTACTTGACTTACCGTTCATGATATGGCCAGAGAAATGATTCTGCATGGGACGTGTTTGTGAAGATACGGACGATCGTGTTAATGGCCCAGTCTCGTAGGTCCTTACCATCTAATGTTGTGCTATTTGCTAATGCAGGATCTATGAAAATACACGATCTCCCTTTTTCTTCTCCCCACATTCAATCCCCTGAGAGGAATAAAATGCAGTTAGCTGTTTATCATTTACAACCTTGTATGGGGAAGTTGATCAGAGTTTGTTAAGTACTTACAAAATCAGGCATCTAACAAGAGTGGCATCGAGCTCGTTGAAGTTGAAGAAGAGATGTAAGTCCTCAGAACTCACACTAATGGAACCAACATCATGTAGGAAATGATCTCTGTTGTAGTGGACTAGTAGAACATGATGACCTGCTAACATTTGATCCATGCAATATTTATTTAACTCACGGCAACTGGAACTGCACTCATCAAAGTATTCACCAACAAGAAATGGCTGAACATGGACGTAATTGCGTGCTTCAAGTACGTCTGCTTTATTTTTAGCAAGTTGCAAAGATATTTCTTCATCATCCATGCCATCAGAAATAATATTACTCCCCGATTCGAACAACTTGCTGTTAATTTGGTTCTGGGCGATGAGTGCTTTAAGTAAGAGGCAATCGTTCTCTTTCCTCATCGCTCTCACGGAGCGCTTCCTCGCGGGTGCAGCCTTTTTGGCCTCTTCCTTCTTGGTACTTGAAGCACTTCTGGTAGAACGTCTGGTTGGCTGAAAGGTAGACTGCCCAGTAGATGGTGAAGCTTCGATGGACTGCTTAGCATACGGTTTAGCTCTGCCGGACTGCTGAGCTGGCGGTGTTGCCGTGACGGACTGCTGGGCTTTAGGAGCAGAGGCATTGGACTGCTGACCATGCATTGAAGCTATGTTGAGTTTCTGCGCAGGTGGTGCCAACTTGTCGATGTGCTGAGGAGGTCATGCCAACGCGTTGGTTTGCTGAGCAGGAAGTGTTGACGCATTGGTATGCTGATCACACGACTGTGGACCGACGGACTGATGAGCACTCAGTTATGGACCTACAGACTACTTAGCAGGCGGTTCCGAAGTATCAGACTGCTTAGCAGTCCATTCCACCAGGTTGGTCTGCCGAGCATGTGCTGCAGCTGGGTCTCCTCCCGCTGCTTCAGTGGCCGGCATCTGAACTGGTGGTGCATCTTTAGCAGTTGTAGGCCTTACCACTGGCTTCTCTGGGGCGGACGATTACATGTCCTATACAGCACAAAGTCGGGCCGACTGATCACAGGTTGATGCATCAGCCGTCGGATTACGAGTATTAGGTTCTTTGGGGGAAGCACGCAAGAGCTACTGTGGCAAGGAGAGCATCGCTGGTTGAGGGGCGACATTGGTTGCTCTTGGAGGGGCTTCAGGGATCTCATCCATGAACTCTATTTACTTTTGTGGCCACTAGATGTGATGTAATAGTGTTTCTCCCAAGGTCCTCTGCTCATCAAAGTCTCCTAGGACATTCTTCAGAGCAAATTCATTGAATCCAGGCTTTACTTCAGTCACGTAGCACTTCACACAGTCCGGCTTCAATGGAACATTGTCCAACAAGAGGCCCTCTTCCAAGAAGGGTGGGCAAACCCATGTTGTTGCACATTTTAATGTACCTTCATAATGTGTAAGCACGCCCTTCAGCCTATATTTCATTCTAGATAGATCAGATATAGCATCATCATGAGAAGTTGTAGTCTCAATGTCGCTGGGGTCAGCTAATGCACATCTACTCTTGTGCGGTGTTGTCGCGCAATAACCAGCATCCTCCATGCCCGCCTACCCTCCCATCCACTGGCTATCTGTCAGTGTTAGAGTCTTTTGCATCATCATTAACTCCTCAATATCCTTTCGAGCAGCCACATACATGTCCTTCCTCAACCTTTCATACAATTCATTCTGCTTCATTTCACTCCTCGCCTTTTCATGCCGAGCCTCTCTTCTTTTCTGAGTTTGAAAGCCCTCTTATGCGGGGAATTAACACCTATACCCCTTGCATGACCAGGGGGCTCTCTAGTTTTCAGAGCATCAGACAGAATGTCACATGGCCCTGAGTTCCTGTAGAACCTTCCAGGGATCTTGGAAGCCTTTAACATCACGCGATACAGTTCTTCATCATGTGAGTATTCAAAGTAATAAGTTCCATCATCACGCTTCCTTGCACATGTCCGCAAGTAGTCTCTAGCGTGTTCGCCCTTGATTTCACTAAAGGCTGGTTTTCCACCCGCCGCTACTGCTTCTTTGTCCTCATGGTCCCATATTGATTTCATGCCATAGTATCCTACCACACCCACACGATGGGTGTGTGTGTTCCTCTTCTGAAGTTCTGATTTCTTGGCACTCTTCTCAGCAAACTCTTTAGTTGCCATGACCTTTTTGAATTCTGCCTAGTCTTCCTTTGTAATTTGGGGGTATGGGGGGATTGGGTCCTTGCCTTCACTCAAGTACTTCTTGTACAACACGTGCTTCCATTTGCTCCAAGAATCCCTAGCCTTCTTTAGTGCAGCATGTTCCACCTGCATTCTCCACTGCTCTGGAACGTTGAAGTGGTCCATGATCTCCCGGGCTATCCTTTGTCGTGTTTCTATGTCAGCCTTCCGAAAACCCGGCAGATTAATGTTGAGCCTTGCCCTACCAACAAATCCAGGCACATTCCTGAACCTCGTGCGTGCTTTATCTAGTTTAGTTGGAGCCCAAGACTTTAAATCGATCTCAGTTACTTCATATACACCTTTAGGTTGGTGTGTGGGCTTCCTTGGAGCGTTCCTCCATGTCCTGACCGGAAGGGTAATTGCTACAACTCTATCCCGTTCAAGATTACTTGATCCCTCACCATCTGCTGAAGACCTAGGGTTGTCGGAATAAGATGGAGATACATCACCTGAAGCATGACTGATGTCGCTGCTACTCGACATCTACAGAGAACACATGCGAAACTCGGGAAAGGAGGATTAGCATAAAACTAATAACTTGGTATCAAGCTGTCTAGACATGTCATGCTATAATTTAGAAAATGTACGTCTTATTTGTTAAGTTTGTGTGACTCGGGCGCCCACGATCTGTAAGTCGGCAGTAACTTATTGGAACAAACACAGCTTATATGTACTGTAGGTGTTGGGGATATGGTTATTGGAGGTAAACCGGCTAGGAGTGGCCAGATTAGCTCCATGAAGATTGAAGCCCATGAAGATGAGAAGATACTGGCGCTTTAAGAAGGCCCAAGGCCCAAAGACGGATTAAAGCCTGTAGATGTAAACCGACTTTATCATGTAAACTTGTATTGTAAGTTCGAGGAATAGAGACCAAGCCGGACACCTCTATGATCTGGCCTCGGGACTCTGTAAACCGGCATGCGTCAACCTGTGTATATAAAGGGATGACCCGGCCACGGTTTGAGGGCAGAAAACAACAACTCGAGGGCCAGTCAAAGCGGATTTGCTCCCTGGTCGTCGAAACCCTAGCAATACCAATCACAACTAGACGTAGGCTTTTACCTTCATCGAAGGGGCCGAACTAGTATAAACTCCCCGTGTCCCCTTGTCCGGTTTAACCCCTTTAAGCTAACCCGTTGCGATGGCTCCACAACTAAGTCCTTTCACGAGGACATCTGCCGTGACAAACCCACGACAGTTGGCGCCCACCGTGGGGCTATCGCACGATGGTTTCAAGTTCTTAAGGGGCAACTTTGATGGACTCAAGGGATACTCTGTGGGCCAGATTATGAAGAGTCATCGCCGCAAGCTCTACATCGACAATGCGGGATGGGGCCCCGGGGCCGATTCAATCAATACGGGTACCGGGTCCCCTTTGGTGGGATTCACGTCTTCATTGGCAAGATTGGCGAACCGGGCCCCGAGCCGGACACCTGCACCGACATCATCGAGACGGCTCAGCGTGTAAGCCCTTCCCCGGTTCAGCCCATGGCAAAGCATGTTTTCGTAGGTGTCATCCATGGAGCAGAATATGAGGACGGACCGGCATCCAATGGAGAAACCGTTGCCTTCTCCGACGACGAGTCTTCTGGAGAGACCGAATCACTCCATCAGTTGCAGGATGGCCGGATTAGTGGAGGGTCCGAGGGCAACAGTATTCCAGACTCCCCTGATCTACCAAAGCGGGCCGCTATCTTCATGGCCGGTACACAATCAGCGCCCCACTCATCAACCGCCGCAGCAATGCTCTCCGGTTCAGCAACAGCCACGCCGGCGAGGGCAGGGAGCTCTGCGCCACCTCCGGCTCAAGTTCTGTCTGACTTGTTCGACGCTTTGGCAACATTGATGGCCGCGGAGGTGGACGCAGCAACCCGGGATCAGCACAACGCGGAGATCGCAAAGGTGAAAGATCAGATAACTCAGGCTAAAGCGGACCTAGCGGCAGAGAACGCTAGGATGGCTACAGAACGGGCTGAGTTGGAAGCTCAGGCCTATCGGCTTAGGCTGGATCAGAATGCTTCAGAGGAAGTCATGAGAAGAAGATACCGATCGCATCTCCCGCCGAGTTATGAGCCAAGAAATCTCTTCAATACGCTAGGAGCAAGAACTAGTAACCAACCAATGTTAAACCGGACGGAGGCACCAGGGACAGGAGCGCCGATTCAGCCGCGCACAATGGACCCGCCTCGTCAGAACAACATTGTGCCATAGTATGTTCCAACACCCCCCGGGCATTATTCCAATCCGTTGGACAACATTGTGGCTGCCGCTTCATGGTTGGCAGCCCTCCCGACCGACGGCGAATCACCAGTTGTGATTGAGGCACGACGGGCCAGAGATCTCCTTCAGACAGCTCTAAACCAGCAGTAGGCATATTCGCACAGTCGTGAGAGAATTCATTCCACCCCCCGTCCAAGCCGGAGCTACAGCAGGCATGTTGAGGATGAACCGACCGTGTCAAGCAGTGCACATCGCCGTAACTCGTCGCGAGGGCACAACCCGGCAGGGGGAGGTGCTAATGCACAGGATGTGGTGGATCATGGTCGCGCACGTCGAGAGGCCGAATTAGCAGCTCTGCACGGAGCCCGTCAACCTACTCCGGTTCACCCTACCGCTTCAGTAGAGCCAGGTGTGGTATTCAGTTCCTTAGGGGTGCCGTGTCTCACCCCCGCTTTGCGTAATGTGCGACTGCCCAAGGATTTCAAAGGACCTCGTAAGGTACCCAATTACAGCGCCGATCTGCAACCGGAGGCATGGGTTGAAAGCTACGAGATGGCAATGGAGATGTTAGATGTGGATGAAGCAATATGTGCTAAATACTTCACCATGATGTTGGAAGGAACAACTCGTACTTGGTTGAAGAGCTTACCAACTAACTCTGTCGGATCATGGGCCGAATTGAAGCACCAGTTTATCCAGAACTTCAAAGATACTTGTAAGCAACCCATGTCAATTGTGGATCTGGCCGCTTGTGTCCAAGAGGATGGGGAGTCCACGACCCATTGGGTAAAGCGGGTCTCAGCTATTTTGCATTCATCGGATCGTATCAATGCAGATACCATAGTGCTAACGTTGGAGGGAAATTGCCGTTTTCTGCCACTCAAACAGAAGTTAGGAAGGCTCAAACGTCACTGCAATGATATGTCAACACTTATGAACGCTTTGGTTAAGTATGCCGATTCAGATAATACCAAAGACCCTAACTCGGAGGAGGATAAACCGGGGAAAGGGAAAACGAACGACAACACCAAGGGTCAGCAGCATAATCCGGTAGGCCACGGGAATAATGGTAAGCGCAAGGCCGACAACAGTTTGGACTTTGTGGCTAACACCAATGCTCAGGAGAATGGTCAGCACCGTAAGGGTAAGCAGCCCCAGAGGGGCGGAGGTTCAGGCCCCAATTTGGAGCGCCTGTTAAATCAACCCTGTCCAAAGCATGGATCAAAGGAGAAGCCAGCATCACATCTTTGGAAAGATTTTTATATCATGCGAGATTTCAAGAACTCCAATATGTTTCAGTACGATAATGGCCCGCCCGGTGGTTCAGGAGGTGGTTTCCATGGGCCGGGTTACAGAGGCGGCAGCTCCGGTTCAGGATTTCAGGGCAATCAAACCGGACACAACAATCAAGGAAACCAGGGCAACCAGGGAGGTTACAACCATCAGGGGAACCAGCAGCAGCAGCAGTCGGGTTATCAGAGCAATCATAAATAGTTAAATAGTGGGAAATATCATGTCTTCACCACTAGCTTGTGTAAGTGTGATCAGAAGCTTTACAAGAGGGTGGTGAACTCTGTTGAACCGGCGGTGCCTCAGTATTTGTGCTGGTCTGAGCAACCCATTTTGTGGAGTAGAGAGGATCACCCGCCCCGGGTTGACAATCCGGGTCATCTGGCCTTAATGGTGGCCCCTCAAGTTGGGGGATATAAGTTCACTAAGGTACTCATGGATGGAGGAAGTAGTATCAACATTCTATATTATGATACCTTCCGTCGTATGGGGTTGACAGATAAGAATCTTAAACCGTCAAACATCATTTTCCATGGTGTGGTGCCTGGTAAGTCTGCATATCCAGTGGTCAAGATAGCCTTAGAGGTGCCTTATGGAGATGATCATGATTCAAGATCAGAAACACTGACCTTTGAGGTGGTAAAAAGTCAAAGTCCGTATCACACTTTGTTTGGACGACCGGCTTATGCTAAGTTCATGGCGAGGCCGTGTTATGTTTATCTACAGCTTAAAATGCCAGGTCATAACGGGACCATCACAGTACATGGGAGCAGTAAGATCGCTTTGGAATGTGAGGAAGGTGATGCGGCTTATGCTGAGTCGGTTTGTGCCATGGAGGAGCTGAAGTTTTATAAAGACAAGGTTGATCCGGCAGATATGACCTCTTTGAAAAAGCCAACTACGGAACACGATCCGACATTGAAATTTAAATCGGCCATAGATACTAAGATGGTTGATTTTGTTCCTGGTGATTCGTCCAAGCAGTTCACCATCAGCGCTAACCTGGATCCCAAATAGGAAAGAGCGCTCATCGAGTTCATCTGTGAGAACCAGGACATCTTTGCATGGAAACCTTCTGACATGCTAGGTGTACCGAGGGAACTCGCTGAGCACACACTTAACATTGATCCTAAGTTTAAACCGGTCCAACAGTTTCTCTGCCACTTCAATGAAGAAAGGCGCAAGGCTATTGGTGAAGTGGTAGCTCGGTTGTTGGCCGCAGGGTTTATTGTGGAGGTCTTTCACCCAGAGTTGTTGGCTAATCCGGTGTTGGTTCTTAAGAAAAACGGCGCCTGGTGTATGTATGTAGATCACACAGACTTGAACAAGGCTTGCCCTGCAGATCCCTTTGCCCTCCCTCGTATTGATCAGATTATTGATGCTACGGCGGGTTGTGACCATTTGTGTTTTCTGGATGCTTATTCTGGTTATCATCAGATCAAAATGGCAGTTAAGGACCAGAACAAGACAACTTTTATAACTCCTTTTGGAGCCTTCTGCTATGTCTCCATGCCCTTTGGGCTCAAGAGTGCCCAGGCGACTTATCAATGCTGTGTTCAGAATTGTCTTCATAAGTAGATTGGGCGCAATGTTCATGCATATATGGATGATATTGTGATAAAGTCCAGGTAGGAGGAAACATTGATAGATGATTTGAGAGGAACCCTTGACAATCTCCGGGTTTACAAGATGATGCTCAATCCGGAAAAGTGTGTCTTTGGTGTCCCGGGAGGTAAACTCTTGGGTTTTCTGGTGTCAAACAGAGGCATTGAGGCTAATCCGGAAAAAATCTCAGCAATTACATCATTGGCCAAACCGGCGTGTATCAATGACGTTCAACGTTTGGCCGGCTGGATTGCGGCTTTCAGCCGGTTTATCAGTCATCTTGGGGAGAAGGCTATCCCTTTATATCAGCTGCTAAAGAAAACAGATGATTTTGTCTGGAGCGAGGCGGCTGATAAAGCGTTTGAGGATCTAAAGAGGCAGTTAGCTGAACCGCCTGTGCTTGCAGCTCCGATCGATAAGGAGCCGTTATTGCTGTATGTGGCTGCTAATGCCCGAGCTGTTAGCATGGCTATTGTGGTGGAGCGCAAGGAAGCTGGAAAAGAGTATCCGGTTCAACGACCGGTTTATTATATCAGTGAGGTGCTCATTGAATCAAAGCAGAGGTATCCACATTGGCAGAAGCTGGTGTATGGAGTGTTTATGGCAAGCCGGAAGCTCAAACATTATTTTCAGGGTCATCCTATCACAGTGGTCAGTTCAGCCCCTCTGGAGATATCATTCAAAACAGAGAAGCAACTGGCCAAATTGCTAAGTGGGCTATTGAGCTTGGACCTCACGGGCTCAAATACACACCTCGCACAACAATTAAATCTCAAGCGCTCGTGGATTTCATCAATGATTGGACAGAGTTGCAGGCACCAGAGGAAAAAACCAGATAACACATATTGGACTATTCACTTTGATGGATCCAGACAGTTGGAGGGCTCGGGGCCTGAAGTCATACTAACTTCCCCACGAGGTGACAAGTTTTGTTATGTCCTCCGTTTAATGTTCCCTTGTACTAACAATGCAGCTGAATACGAGGCCTTGCTCCATGGTCTTCAGAGGGTAAAGGAGATGAACTTAAGCCGAGTTAAGTGCTTTGGTGACTCGGATCTGGTGGCTCAATAGGTGTCTGGCACTTGGGATTCAAAAGACCCACTCATGGCGGCATACTAACGAGAGGTAGACATGGTGGCTGGCCATTTCAAGGGTTATCAATTGACCATATAGACCGGTGAAAAAATGAAGCGGTGGACGCTTTAAGTCGCCTTGGTTCCCAGCGTAAACCGGTCCCACCAAATGTCTTCCTTGATGTGCTGCATAATTCGTCGGTCAAGGTACCAACAGAGGAGGAGTTGGCTATTCCTGATTCAAAGGTTCAATTGGTGGCAGCTTTGCATGTCATACCAGATTGGACAATCCCATACCTGGCTTACATGAACCGGGGCGAGTTACCGGAGGATGAAACCTCGGCCCGGCAGATAATCCGCCGTTCCAAGTTGATGACCATAATCAACGGAGAGTTACATTGTTACAACGTCTCAGGGGCAATTCAGCGTTGTGTATCTCCTCAAGAGGGATGTGAGATTTTGCGAGAAATCCATGAAGGGGATTGTGGTCACCACGCCGGTTCAAAGTCTTTGGTAGCTAAAGATTTTCGCCACGGTTTTTATTGGTTAACAGCTCACGCTGATGCGGAGGATTTAGTCAAAAGATGTGACGGTTGTCAAAAATTCGCACACCGTGCTCATATTCTGGCTCAGGAGTTGAGGATGATTCCAATAACTTGGCTGTTTGTGACTTGGGAGCTTGATATGGTTGGACCCTTCAAGCGATCCAAAGACAAAAAGACCCACTTATTAGTGGCAGTTGACAAGTTCACCAAATGGGTGGAAGCAGAGCCAGTCAGTAAGTGTGATGCGGCCACGGCGGTTCAGTTCATCAAAAAGGTGATATTCCGGTTTGGTTTTCCACACAGTATTATAACTGATAATGGTACTAATCTGACAAAGGGAGAGATGGAGGAATTTTGCCAACGTGAGCACATCCAGCTTGATATAGCATCGGTGGCTCACCCCCAATCTAATGGTCAAGCGGAGAGGGCAAATCAAGAAATTTTGAGAGGTATTAAACCCCGGCTTATGGTTCCTTTGAAGCGGACACCGGGTTGCTGGGTGGAGGAATTACCTTCTGTGTTATGGAGCATCAACACCACACCTAACAGATCGACGGGTTACATGCCTTTCTTCATGGTTTATGGAGCAGAGGCGGTTCTTCCTAGTGACATACGTCACGACTCGCCCCGTGTGGCAGCTTATGTTGAAGCTGATAATGAGAAGGCACGTCAGGATTCACTGGACCTGTTAGATGAGGAGCATGATCTTGTAGCAGCACATTCGGTGATTTATCAACAAGATCTCCGACGTTATCACAACCGCCGGGTTAAGACCAGAACTTTTCAAGAGGGCGATCTAGTGCTCCTCCTCATCTAGGATCAGAATGATATGCACAAATTATCCCCACCTTGGGAAGGACCTTTTGTGGTCAGCAAGAATCTGCACAACGGGTCATACTACCTCATTGATGTTCGAGAGCACAAAGACTCACGTAAATCGGAGGAGGAGACCAAGCGGCCGTGGAATATAGCTCTTCTTCGGCCTTACTATACTTGAGCCACAGGCTCTTCGTATGTACATATTTATGACAATGTATATATTATATAATAAACCAGAGCCTCGAATAAAGCGGGGTCTCTGTTCTTTTTACATCGTGTGTGAGCTTACAAGAGTTTCTACTAACAAAGCGGAGTTTTGTTAAACCGGCCTCTGCGGCTGCACGGACATAAAATCACTAGGGGGCTTGGTCGTATCTGAACCATAGCTACACCTCTTGATCGGTTTTAAACCACAAAGGGATATCACTAGGGGGCTTGGTTGTTTTCACACCATAGCTACACCTCTTGATCGGTTTAACACCACAAAGGGATATCGCTAGGGGGCTTGGTTGTTGTCACACCATAGCTACACCTCTTGATAGGCGTTAAGCCACAAGGAAATTATGCGGAGCCAAAGAGAGTCTGTTGCATTAAGCACAGCTCAAACATAGGTAACCACCGAGCACATCTCACATGTTACCTAGGGGCTCTTTATTTCTCAAAGAACAATGAGTTTTGAACCCTTGTAATAGGCTATCAAGCCAGGCTAGGAAGCCAAGTGTATTCACCTAAAACCCCGGGTTATCCTGCCTCTTTAAGTAAGTCACTCCGTCTAGGTAAACCTGGTATGACCCATCGAACGTTTGACAAGTCAATCCCATGGACCCTGAACTTGTCAAAGTTAAATCGGTGATTGGTTAAAGATTGAGGTCCATCTTAAAAAGCCTTTGTAAAATGGTTTAACTCAGTGGCCTGGCAGCCCATGAAAAGCCTTGATTTAGGGCCTGGCAGCCCATGAAAAGCCTTGCATATTTCTTGTATTTTTGCTATTTCTATGATAAGGGATTTATAAACATTTTTCTGACAAACCGGTGTTCATTACAACCCGGCTTGGCTTTCAACGATTAAGTTGTCAATACATGATCAGATTCTAAACCGGTAGCAAATTGCTCTAGTCTGGTTTTGACTAGATGTCACCATTCTTATACAAACAACTCAACGGATTTTTAGCCCAATATGATTTCTACATGCAACGGTAAGAGAGCCAGGAGTTATCAATGCTCCGGATTGGTGTTTTCACCTTTACCATACAAGCAATTGACCAGCCAACGAGGTATGTTGCAGATGTTATTTTTAATACAAACTTTGATTATCCATCCAAGTATTGTATATTTTTGGGCATCATGACCCGTCCAGTGGTAAACCACTAGGACACTTTCAAGTTCTTGTATCCAGGAACACACATCATCATGGGCTATGCATAAATAGATCCCAAAAAAGTGAAACAAGTTTTCCGCATGTCAAAGAAACATAAACATGCTCGAGGGCATGACATATAATGGGGTTTTGCTATCCTATTACAAGAAGCTTCAAAACGGCTCCAATTGAATAATTGTTTCAAAGCAGTGGGACACAGTAGCTGGTAAACTGGCTGCCGGTTTACGATGCTTCGTCTGTACGGCTTGACGGTTGAGGATCATTTGGTGCAATCACTTCTTCTTCATCCCTCCCCAGACGCTGGAAATCAACCGTTGACCAATCGATTCCGGTTAACGCTTGAAACACGGCTTCTTCATGGATAAGGCTGGAGGGGTTAATGTCAGGAGCGTAAGTATGCTTATGGATTGGAGGCACAAGTTCTTTGAATTCATGGATTTCGGTAGGCTGTCTCTTCCCTTTAGTGTCGTAAGCCGGCTGGAAATGAGATAAGTCTGTGTCTTCTGCCAGTTTGCTGGCTATTGGTCGCATCTCCTTTGTCAGCCTTCGGAGATCATCATTGTTGAAGCTTGAACCGTCCTCCTTCACACCTGGATATCCTTTAATGATGTCATCCACTTCAAGATCCGGAATCCATGATTTGGCCCGGATTAGTGCGGTCAGCGCTCCTGCTCTTGCGGCTTCCTTCTTCACTTCAGTAATCCGGGCTGGTAGCATGGCCAGCTTCTCAAGGGTTTCTTTTATCAGAGTTGGTGCCGGTTTATTGTAGGATACAGTGCATATAGCACGTTGGGATCCAGAGTAAAGCTATTCTATTAAGGTGTAAGCCGCTTTAAGCTTCATCTGCATATATCAGCGCCCAGATGAGTAATGCGAGTGCCTGGCATGGTTTAATATCAGCCAGACTGGTAAACAATAATATCTCATGAGTTGGACAAATAGCATAAGGAGATTGTCGGTGTCAAAACCGACAGATCTCGGGTAGGGGGTCCCGAACTGTGCGTCTAGGCCGGATGGTAACAGGAGGCAAGGAACACGATGTTTTACCCAGGTTCGGGCCCTCTTGATGGAGGTAAAACCCTATGTCCTGCTTGATTAATATTGATGATATGGGTAGTACAAGAGTAGATCTACCACGAGATCAAGGAGGCTAAACCCTAGAAGCTAGCCTATGGTATGATTGTTGTATGATGAAGTTGTCCTACGGACTAAAACCCTCCGGTTTATATAGACACCGGAGAGGGTTAGGGTTACACAAAGTTGGTTACAATGGTAGGAGATCTTGAATATCCGCATCGCCAAGCTTGCCTTCCACACCAAGGAAAGTCCCATCCGGACACGGGACAAAGTCTTCAATCTTGTATCTTCATAGTCCTGGAGTCCGGTTGAAGGTATAGTCCGGCTACCCGAACACCCCCTAATCCAGGACTCCCTCAGTAGCCCCCGAACCAGGCTTCAATGACGACGAGTCCAGCGCGCAGGTTGTCTTCGGCATTGCAAGGCGGGTTCTTCTCCAAATTCCGTGTACCTGCTGAATAATGTCCGATTTTCGTAATGTAGCGCACCTTGGCTTCCACGCCCAATAATGGCCGTCTTCCACGTATCAAACGAATGCGAAAAGTCGAGGTATTTTTACATTCACACCCCTAGCTGCATAAACGAGCCGCCTATTTAATGGGATGGGGATTCAGATCCAAACCACACCTTCTCCTCTCCGCTTGTAATCATCAGAGCGCCTCCAGCAAAGGTCCATTCCAACATGGCCAGCCGTCGCAGCTCCTCCTCTCGCCCTTCCAGTCCTAAACCTGGAGACTGGGAGAGGTGCTCCGTCCCGCACAGCGAGCTAGTGTCACTTCAGGCCAAGGGATTTCTCCCTCAAGCCTATATGGTCCCAGTCCGAGCCGGACTCGCCACCTATAATGGCGGAGAGCAAGCGGAGAGCACCCCCAATCCCTCCAAAGGAGAGCGGGTGTGCCTCGTCCCTTATCTCATAAGAGGACTTGGATTTCCAATTCATCCATTTCTCCGCGGGCTTCTGGAGTTCTACGGCCTCCAACTGCACAATCTCACGCCCGGCTCTATATTGCATATCGCGGGCTTCGTCGCCCTTTGCGAGCTATTCCTGGGTGTTGAGGCTCATTTCGTGCTATGGAAGAGATTATTCTGCCTGGTGCCCCGCTCTAAGGAGGGGTCAATGTATCAAGTGGGCGGAGCCGAAGTATGGCGCATCGCCGGGACCGGATATCTATCCGGAACCCCAAAGAAGGCGTCCGAAGACTGGCCCTCGGAATGGTTTTATATAGAGGACGTCCCGCTGCCGGATCCTGTTCGGATCGGCCTCCCTGAGTTCGACAGTGCTCCCTTAAAGAAGCGCCTGAGCTGGCGTCCACGGAGCCCTCAGGGGGAAAGTGACAGGGACATCATTTACCTGATGGGCCAAATAAGATTGTTAGCCCATTCCGGACTGACCATGATCGGGGTTATGGCCGAATGCATTATGCGGGGGGTGCAGCCACTTCAGTATAGAAGCCACCCCATGTGGGACTTCAGCGGGGAGGACGACGCCACCCGCTACGGCCGTAAGGGGCCGGATTCGGCTACCGCTCTACTAAAGATCTTGTCCACTTTGTATAAGGGAGAAGAGGAGGAATTTCTCCGCGTCAACCCACAGGGTGGATTCTCTATGCATAATCCACCAAGCTGGGTAAGCGGCCGCATTTACTTGCCCGTCCGTTTTGTATTCCCATTGTTAAATATTTAGTCTAACGACTTCAACGCAGGAACTGCGCCGGGCTGTTAAGGAAATAAACAGCCCTTCTCCACAACCCGAGGACCCAGGAAGGTCCCTCGACCCGGCCTCTCAAGAGGATCCGGACATATCCGTGGAGCTGAGTGATGGAGTGTTCCATCAATTGAGCAAGGACAACGCCTTGGTGGCCATTACGGCTGATTACCCAGGGTTAATCCCGGCCTCCCAGGTAACAGAGAGCGGAGTCTCATCCCCTTGAGAAGGAATCCATTCTCACGCATTTCAGTTTTCCTGACAACGACCGTGTTTTGCAGGGGAGGTTTCTGAGGCGGGAGACCGAACCTGCGGCGGCTAGCCAACGAGGGGCCGCAGGGCCCCGTGGGGTAAAAAGGAATGTAGTCCGGACTGAGACGCCGGCGCAAAGGTACAGCGCACCCTCCTTTTCCCTGGTGTTATTCCTTCAGGGCATATTAACGTTCGTGCTATCTTTAGGACAAAGAGACCTCGCCGGACTATATCCGGAGGGGTTGCCAATCGCGCCTCCACCAGCCAGGCTCCAACGCCTGGCCCGGAAGCGGAAGTGAACACAAGGCGCGCATCGGACGCTCCTCCGACAGAGGATGCGGACAGGCTGTCTGCCACCAATTCCGAGGTGGAGAGTGCCATGAACCACAGGCGTCGCCGGACAGTTCTTCGCGACGCTTGTTTCTCCCAAGAGGCATTAGATGCCTTCAATTCGGGAGATGCGTACCTCCGTGCCGCTCAAAATGGTTTAGCCAGAGCCATGGAGCAATATGTAAAAGACATACAGGTAAGAAAATTTTGGTAAATATATATATATATATATACCAGTAGCCCCCGAGACTTGAAACAGTTAGAGTAACTAATTTAAGGATCATTTGTTATGCAGGTTCTTACAGAGAAGAATACCGTACTTTCCCAGGAGCTGGAAGAGTGCAAAGCCCAACTGGAGGCCACACTAGCCGCAGTAGGGGAGCCCAAAGAGACCCCCTCTGGTAAGATAGACTTCAAAAGATTAGTGTCTTGCGAAGTGCGGCGTGGTTGTAAATCTGACAAATCATATTGCAGATGGCGCTGGACTCGATCCGGAGAGGCGACAACTCTTACGCCGGCTAAAGGCCGGTGAGAGTATGCTGACAAGGGTGAGGCGGGAGAAGAATGATCTTCAGGATGCCAACACCAAGCTGGACGTGGAACTTAAAGATGTTCATGGCCAGCTGTCGGACTCCACTAAGGAGAATCAGCGGCTTCGACGCGGCATATTTAGTAAGTGCTTAAGCGAATCTTTGAAAGAAAAGAGTTCGGCGTGGAAGTCGACTAACAGAGTAATATCTGTAGGTATGCTAACGGGTCATCCTGCAGAGGAGATGCCCGGTTCTACGGGTGACCTTCTTCCCGAGCTCTCGCAACTGCACGAGCGAGTTCGGCAGGCGATGCGAGGAGTTGCCCAAGCCTTATGGCCTTCCCACTCTATGCCTGAGGGCCTTGGAGAGCTTTCGGAGAAGCTTAAGGGAGCTCGGCAGCGCTTCCGGTTGTGGAAGATATCGGCCTGCCTACAAGGCGCTAGGGAGGCCTGGGCCATGGTGAAGACGCGGTACACGAAGTCTGAACCAAACCACATGGCCAAGGTCGGACCTGTGGGGCCTGACGGGAAGGAGATCCCTGTAAGCTTAATGTATGGCCAAGTAGAATTGGCCGCAAAGTATTCCCAGCAGGACTGTAAGTTAGACAGCCTGTTAGATGGTATTGAAGAGGAATACAATCAGTCAGAGTGACTATGTAATTTTTAATTGACATGTGTAATGCCTTCTAGCCGGATTGTAGATCGTTTGTCGTTGCTGACCTTTTCGCCAACCGTAGGACCTGACGGTCTGGAGTGTGTCCGAATACCCTACCGGTTATGTAAGAACCGGGGTATGCATGGAGACCAGGCGTAGGGGTCATTAGTGCTTTATCAGACAAGTGCCCGACTAGTTATGTTATATTACATGGTTAGTAAGAAACATCTTCCAGAGAGAATAGTTCCGTTAGGGGTTCCTTTCTCTGGGAGGCATGCCCTAAAGTGCATGTCCAGACTGCAAACACAGGAAAATCATCTGGGGGCATATATATAAATAAGTAAAAAAGGTCATCTTTTAGTTCACCGACCGAATATTCCCTTAAGAACGCTAGCTTTCGGCTTCACCCAGTCTGAGGTACACATCCGGCTGATCCGGCAGTAACAATCGCAGAGGTGCTCCCTTTACCACCTAGTCGAACAATTGGGAACATAGGGGTAAGCACAGGAGCCAGGCAACCCAGCTTGGCCAAAACTTAAGTCATATCGATGCATATAATGGTGAAGAAAAGGTACATGCGGAAGTTTGACACATGTGGCGGGCATGAAGCCCGAGTAAATAAGCTTCTGTTAAAGAAGCCCCCAGGTTTAATGAGCGCAAGTAGCACGTCACTTGAGGAGCCTTTAAGGGCTATAAAAGAAAAGAGGGGAAGGAGAGAAATGTAAGACAGAAAATGTAAAAAATGGACAGAGGAAGGAGACAAACACAGAGTCCGGCGCTAGGCATAGAATCTTCGGAGACGGGCTGCGTTCCATGGGTTCGGCTCGAGTCGGTTATCCGACGCATCTCGCAGGCGGTATGCTCCACCAGTCAGGACTTGGTCGATTATGAAGGGACCTTCCCACTAGGGCTTCAGCTTGTCCTTTTTCTTGTCTGGCAGGCGTAGAACTAATTCGCCAACGTTGTAGTTTTTGGCCCGCACTTCTCTGCTTTGATATCTTTGAGCCTGCTGTTGATAGAATGCGGAACGAGCTTTTGCCACGCCGCGCTCCTCCTCTAAGGCATCCAAACTGTCCTGCCATTCGAGCTCGGCTTCCCTTTCTTCGTACATGCGCACTCGAGGTGAGTCATGAATTATGTCGCAGGGCAAGACCGCCTCTGCGCCGTACACCATAAAAAATGGTGTGTATCCGGTGGTGCGATTCGGCATGGCCCGCAGCCCCCAGAGTACAGAGTTGAGCTCCTCTACCCAGTGCGTGTTAGATTCCATGAGGGACCGCACTAATCTGGGTTTGATGCCGCTCATGATGAGACCATTTGCACGTTCGACCTGACCATTAGTTTTTGGGTGATAGACGGAAGCGTAATCGAGCTTGATGCCCATGTTTTTGCACCAGAGTTTTACCTCATCGGCCATAAAGTTCGTGCCGTTATCGGTGATGATGCTGTGGGGGACGCCATAACGGTGTACGACCCCGGATATAAAGTCTATCACAGGTCCGGATTCAGCCGTCTTAACAGGCTTGGCTTCTATCCATTTGGTGAACTTATCCACCATGACCAGTAAGTATTTTTTCTTGTGGGTTCCGCCTTTAAGGGGTCCCACCATGTCAAGCCCCCAGACCGCGAAAGGCCAAGTGATGGGGATAGTTTGGAGGGCGGTGGGTGGCATATGGCTTTGATTTGCAAAAAGTTGGCAACCGACGCATTTTTGGACCAAGTCCTGAGCGTCCGCCCGGGCCATTGGCCAATAAAAGCCTGTACGGAAAGCCTTGCTTACAAGGGACCGGGCTGTGGCGTGATGGCCATCGAGTCCGGCATGAATTTCAACCAGCAGGTTCCGCCCTTCCTCTTCGGAGATGCACCTTTGAAGGACTCCGGTAGTACTTTTCTTATAAAGTTCTCCCTCATGGACTTTATAGGCTTTAGATCGCCGCACTATACAGCGTGCCTCGTTTTGGTCCTCTGGGAGTTCCTACCTAGTAAGGTAGGCTAGGAATGGTTCTGTCCATGGGGCGATAACGGCCATTAGTACGTGGGCTGAGGTTGTGATTTCGTTGGCAGAGCCTCCGATTATGTCAGATTGTTCGGCGGTGGATAGTGCGGTTGGGTCCGGGCTAATATTGCCGTGTTCCCCTTCCTATACTACGGATGGCTTGGACAGCCTTTCCAGGAAGATGTTGGGGGGGGGGGACCGCATCGCGTTTTGCGCCGATGCGTGCCAGGACGTCTGCCGCCTGATTGTTTTCTCGGGCTATATGGTGAAATTCGAGCCCCTCAAACCGAGCTGACATTTTGAGGACAGCGTTGCGGTAAGCTGCCATTTTTGGATCCTTGGCATCGAAGTCTGCATTTATTTGGGATATCGCGAGGTTCGAATCCCCGCGCACCTCTAGGCGTTGAATGACCATGGATACTGCCATCCGGAGACCATGTAAAAGGGCCTCATATTCGGCTGCATTGTTGGAGTCCGTGTACATAATCTGGAGTACGTATTGAACTGTGTCTCCTGTGGGGGATGTCAAAACGACGCCGGCCCCTAGTCCGGCCAACATTTTGGAACCGTCGAAGTGCATGATCCAGTTTGAATATGTGCCGTACTCTTTAGGGAGTTCGGCCTCGGTCCATTCTGCGACGAAGTCGGCCAAAACTTGCGATTTGATAGCTCGCCGTGGCCTATAAGTTATGTCGAACGGGAGGAGCTTGATGGCCCATTTTGCAATCCGGCCCGTTGCGTCACGGTTGTTTATAATATCGTTGAGTGGTACTTCCGATGCTACTGTGATTAAACACTCTTGAAAGTAGTGTCGTAGCTTCCGGGATGCCATGAATACCGCATATGCAATCTTTTGATAATGTGGGTACTGTGATTTGCATGGGGTGAGGACATAGTAAACCGGCTTTTGAAGGGGGAATTTGTGTCCGTCCGTTTCCCGCTCGACGACGAGTACTGCGCTGACAACTTGATGGGTTGCTGCAATGTACAATAACATTGGTTCGCCGATGTTTGGCGCGGCCAGGACAGGGTTTGTTGCCAATATGGCTATTATTTCCTCGAGTCCGGCCGTGGTGGCATCCGTCCACTCGAAGTGTTCGGTGCGCCGAAGGAGGCGATAGAGGGGTAGCGCCTTTTCTCCCAAGCGGGAGATAAAGCGTCTTAGAGCCGCCACGCATCCGGTTAATTTTTGTATTTGTTTGAGGTCCTTTGGGATATCCAATTGTGACAAAGCTCGGATCTTGGCTGGATTTGCTTTGATTCCTCTACCGGATACAATGAAGCCCAAGAGCTTTCCGGCTGGAACGCCGAAAACGCATTTTTCCGGATTTAGCTTGATGTCATATGCTCGGAGGTTGTCAAATGTAAGCCTCAAGTCGTCTACTAGAGATTCGACATGTCTTGTTTTTATGACCACATCATCCACGTATGCCTCTACTGTTTTGCCGATCTGGTTTGCCAGACATGTCTGAATCATGCGCTGATATGTTGCGCCGGTGTTTTTGAGCCCGAAAGGCATTGTGTTGAAGCAAAATGGGCCGTATGGGGTGATGAATGCCGTTGCGGCTTGGTCTGACTCGGCCATCTTGATTTGATGGTAACTGGAGTATGCGTCGAGGAAGCACAACGAATCATGTCCTGCAGTGGCGTCGATAATTTGATCGATGCGGGGGAGGGGGAAGGGATCCTTTGGGCAAGCCTTGTTAAGGTCCTTGAAGTCAACGCACAGGCGCCAGAATTTGTCCTTCTTTGGTACCATCACCAAGTTTGCTAGCCAGTCCGGATGTTTTATATCTCTGATGAATCCGGCCTCTAATAGTTTGGCTAGCTCCTCTCCCATTGCCTGTCTCTTGGGCTCAGAGAAACGCCGAAGGGCTTGTTTGACAGGTTTGAATCCTTTTAGGATATTTAAGCTGTGTTCGGCCAGCCTGCATGGGATTCCTGGCATGTCTGAAGGGTGCCAGGCAAAAATGTCCCAGTTCTCCCGTAGGAATTCTCGCAGTGCGGCGTCTACATCGGGGTTTAATCGTGCCCCGATGGAAGCTGTTTTATTGGGGTCCGTTGGATGGACCTAGAAGTTGACTATTTCATCTACTGGTTTAAAGGAGGTGGACTTGGATCTTTTGTCGAGTATCACATTGTCCCTGTTTACCGTGGAGCGCAGCGTAGTCAGTTCCTCAGCCGCTAGGGCTTCGGACAGTGCCTCAAGGGCCAATGCGGCTGTCTTGTTTTCGGCGCGGAGTGCTATGTCCAGATCACTAGCGAGAGTGATGATTCCGTTCGGCCCGAGCATCTTGAGCTTCATGTACCCGTAATGGGGTATTGCTTGGAAGATTGTAAACGCTTCCCGCCCCAGCAGAGCGTGGTATCCGCTACTGAACGGGGCCACTTGGAATGTGACCTCTTCGGACCTATAATTATTCGGTGTGCCGAACACCACATCTAGTGTGATTTTTCCTGTACAGCGCGCTTCCCGACTGGGGATTATTCCTCTAAAGGTTGTGCTGCTTCGCTCAATGCGGTTCCAGTCTATTTCCATTTTTTGAAGGGTTTCCTCATAAATGAGGTTCAATCCGGTGCCTCCGTCCATGAGTACCTTGGTGAGGCGAAAGCCGTCCACTATAGGACTGAGTACCAATGCGGCTGGTGCTCGAGCTGTTCGGAATTTAGGTTCATCACTGGCATTGAAAGTAATAGCCGTGTCACTCCATGGGTTTATTGTTGCTACTTGATAGACTTCGGTGAGGCTGCGGAGTGTTCTTTTTCGCATATTATTTGATGCGAAAGTCTCGAAGACTGTTAAGACTGTACTGGAGTCCCTGAGGTGGCTTTCTGCGGCCTCCGGAATTAGGAGATTTTCGCCCCTTTTGGCCACCTGCCGGAGTATCCAACATGCTCTAAGGCTATGAGTTGACGTGGCGTCCTCTGTACTATGAATTTTACAGGGTCCATTAAGCCATCCCTCCAGTACGGTTCCATGCCCTGTAGAGGGTTTTGGTTTCTTGTTTTTTAACCCGGGTGTCTGATGATGATGCACCCTTTTATTTCGGACGAGGTTTCTATTCAGGGCCGGATTGTCCCAAAATTTAGTTTCGGTTTTCCGGGCGCTTTCCATCGCACAGTACTTTTGTACTATGGTCGCCAAGTCAGTGAAGCATGTAAGATCACGACGACCTGTGGCATTGAGGATTCCCTTGTCCGTGCAATTATTGCAGAAGATTGAGATTGCGTCTTCCTCGCGGCAGTCCTTTATCCTGTTCATAACCAGGAGGAACCTTGCCCAGTAATGATGTACTGTTTCTTCGGGCTTTTGCCTGATTTGGGATAGATCGCATATGTTCGGGTGGGTGGGTGGAATTAAATCCGGAACTTCACCCAATCTAAGACTCAGAGGCCAAGGAGTTTCCGAACCATGAAGTTTGGATTCTTGGATGTTGTCCAGTGAATCTAGCCCGTTGCCTGATTCTAAGTTCAGGTCTTGAGTTACATCCTCCCCTCCGCGGGTCTCCGGCTTGGAGGGATCGGGAATCCGGACATAGCTAGTCCTTAAGATAGATGAAGAGTCACCGCACTGTGCCTCTACCACGGCAACGTGATGGGTGACTTGGGGAGAATTAATTTCTCTTAGATCGGGTTTAAGCCCAACCTGGTCATAATCCGTAGTGACCCCCAAGGCGGCGATGCGATCCAAGAGCTCGTTTATGGAAGAAAGCTCCATTGGATATAATTGCTCGACGAGTTCCGAGATGACGTGAAGATTGCTTTTGATGACCCGAGAGGTCACCGTCGGTGCAACGGCCGAACAGGCGGTCATGAGAAAACCGCCTTGCCGGAGAGTTTGGCCGACAGCCAAGGCTCCCTTAGTAACGGCGCCGTCTTTAAAGACGGGAAGAGGCATCCTTCCTGATTGCGACGGCATAGAGGAACTCTCAATGAAAGCACCAATGTCGGTGTCAAAACCGGCGGATCTTGTGTAGGGGGTCCCAAACTGTGCGTCTAGGCCGGATGGTAACAGGAGGCAAGGAACACGATGTTTTACCCAGGTTCGGGCCCTCTTGATGGAGGTAAAACCCTACGTCCTGCTTGATTAATATTGATGATATGGGTAGTACAAGAGTAGATCTACCACGAGATCAAGGAGGCTAAACCCTAGAAGCTAGCCTATGGTATGATTGTTGTATGATGAAGTTGTCCTACGGACTAAAACCCTCCGGTTTATATAGACACCGGAGAGGGTTAGGGTTACACAAAGTCGGTTACAATGGTAGGAGATCTTGAATATCCGCATCGCCAAGCTTGCCTTCCACGTCAAGGAAAGTCCCATCCGGACACGGGACAAAGTCTTCAATCTTGTATCTTCATAGTCCTGGAGTCCGGCTGAAGGTATAGTCCGGCTACCCGAACACCCCCTAATCTAGGACTCCCTCAGAGATACTTACCAAATACAGCGGACGTCATGGCGTTGATTTGCCGCTTTAAACCAGTTAGTTCATCTACAACTGGCTTCAGGGCTGCTTCGACATTCTCAGCTCTTTTGGTTAAACCGGCCTTTTTGGTTTCCCAGTCAGCATGCTCCTTGTTAAAAGTCTCCTTTAGCTTTTCCATAGCTGTCAGGGCTTTGGTCAGCTCCTCCTTGGCTTTCACAGCCTCTGCTTGTTGGGACTTCACGTTCTCTTGCAGGTCAGCGGTTCGGGCATCTCTGTTGCTTAGCTCGGCCTGTAATAGCAAAGATATGTCAACAACAGGATATGTATTTTCTAAGTACTAAGCGTATAACAAGTTATGCACTTCGTACTTGGGGGCTAATGCATATTTGATCTATTATCAATACATCTTTTATAAGTCTCAAGAACAATGCAAGCAGTATCCTTGACACTTGGGGGCTAATGTACATCTGTTCAAAACTGATGCATGGATTCAAGACCCAGATTACCTCGCAAAGCTAAACCGGCCTTTGGGGGCTACACTGATGAAAGCTACATAACTATATTGGTCAAGTCTCGGGTTTTTTCACTAAGGACCTGACATATTGAGGGTCAGCAGGAGAGGATTAAAGTATTACAAAGTCCCGGTTTAAGATTAACATCATAAAATGGCCCTTGGGGGCTACTTGGGCTGGTGTTTCAACTTTGGAATCAAGAAGTAAAGTGAGATGAAAATACCTCATAGCGTTCCTTCATCAAGTTCACCAAACCGACCTCATAATCTCGGTTTGAGTGCAGACGGTTTAAAAAACCGGAATGGAGTTCTTCAGCACTGAGGTGAGCATAACTTGACAAATCAGTGCTCCATTTACCCTTCTCCATGGCAGCACGCTCTTCTTTGGCACTATGTTTGGCCAAGATTACAGGATGGCCAGGAGAGTTGTGGCCCATGCCAGTAATGATAACGTCATCTCCTGGGCCTCCAGTAGTTTTTGTGGGTGATGGTGGAGTGCTAGTAACTCTCACCGGACTAGCCTGGATTGGAGCTGCCGGTTCAGTATGAGGAACAATAGTATTAGCTTCAGTTTGTTCATTAATATTCCGGTCTTGAGGGGGATGGCTCATCAAAGGTAGCGTCAGGATGGGGACCCTCCGATTCACAAGTTTGGTCTGGTTCATCTGTTTGCTCTTGTTCAAGAACCACCTGGTCTTCAGACGGTTTGTTCACCCAAGCTTTTTTGCTGGGTCTGGCCTTGGCTCTGCAAACAAAAATAAAAAAGGTGAAAATTTAGCATATTACTCAGAATATGTAAAGTATTCGAAGAAAGGGTTTGAGTACTTACCCAGCTACAGTTTTGAGAGGAGGGAGTTGGGTTGCTGTTGACTCGCCAGAGGATGAGGGAGGTGTCACCTGATGATTTGAATCGGACGGATTAAGAGGTTGTCTGAAATAACCTGCCTTGGGATAAGAATTGTCAGAAGTGGGGGAGACCTCAGATCGGCGCTTCCAAACCAGGGTATCAGGTAAACCGACCGAAGTGACCTGTTGGCCGCTGTGCCGGGTTGTCCGGCGAGCTTCATGCTGTTGCGTCTTCAAAATAAATGTTGGATCGAAGTAAGCAAGAGGATGAGAAAAGCTTACTTTTTGGACTGCTTGACTGGTTTTTTGTGTTGGCATAGAGTCTGAACCGGAGGAAAGGGTAATTACCTCTACATCATCAGCCTGGCTGCCTTCTACGTCCTCCTGATAAAGATCATTGTTAATGAGATGCATGAAAAGGGAGCCAAGGGAGTCAAGTTCTACCTCAACTTTCGGTTCCTCTGCATCTTCATCAAGTTCCATGTTGATACGTTTGGCTGTTTTCGTCTTTGAGGTTCGCTTGATGGCTTTGGTTTTGGGATGGGATGGCTTTGCCGCTTTATCTACGGATTTCCGCTTCCAGAAGGGATCATCACCCTGTTTATACACAAATAGAAGAAAGTTTACAAGTTGAACAATTTAAAGATATCAATGATAAAAAGGAAGCATAGTGCTTACATCAGGCAGTTTATTTTGAGTGTAGAAGGAGTTCAAGCCGGTTTGGCGACAGACTGATTCCGAATCATTCAAAATTTTCTTGACGCCTTCAGTGACCTCTTCATCAGTTACCTGAATGTTGATGTGGCGTTGGGGGTCTTGTAATTCACCGGTGTACTCACACATCAAACCGGGGCGGCGGCTTAGTGGCAAGACGCTCCAAGATATCCAGCAACACACAAAATCAACGCCTGATAAGCCGTTGGCCATAAAGGCCCGGAGCTTGGCGAGTTGAGGGGCATATTTGGCCCGTTCCGCAGAACTTAAACGTTGCGGCAATGGATGAGTGTTGGAAAGCCGGTGATCATGATAGCCTGGAAGAGGGTTCTCATCTTCAGGAGAGGTATCTATGCAGTAGAACCAAGTCTGGTTCCATTCCTTAGGGTGACTGTGCAGTTTGGCATGAGGGAATTCAACTTCTTTCCGCTTTTGAATAGAGACACCACCAAGTTTAGTGTTGAGACCATTTACAAATTATGTACGCCGGTTCAGATGGAAAAAGTCCCGGAACAGCTCAGCAGTTGGTTCTTCTTGTAAGTACACTTCACAGAAGACTTGGAAGTTGCATAGATTGGACATCGAGTTGGGTCTGATATCTTGAGGATGGAGTTGGAAACTGGCAAGAATATCTCGGAAAAACGTCGACCCGGGCGGTTTGAAACCATGGCCTATGTGGTCGACAAAGACCACTACCTCATCCTGCCTCGGGGTAGGAGGATTCTCTGTTCCTGGAACTCGCCATCGAATTTCCGTTTTCTTGGGCAAGGTGCCGATACTGACCATTCCGTTCAACTGTTCTTCGGTGACCTGGGAAGGAGCCCAGTTGCAAGCGTAAAACTGTTTGGCCATTGTGAAACTACAAGCTAAAAAAGAAATGCCGGTTTACAAATCATTCATGGTGGTGCGCAAGATGCAATGGAATAAAGATATACAGATATGTGAAATTGCATAAACCGGAGACTGATACAATAATGAATGACAAGGTCATATCAAGGGTATACATGTGTTGTTAAACCGGACTGTTACAATGAATGTAAAGGGGGTTTGCCGGTTTACCAGGGGACTAATGGTATGAGATAGATTGTTTTTACAAGGGTAAACCGCCTACATGGTAAAGAGGATTCAGACCCAAGGTAAAATGACTAAGTAAGGAGAAACAAATTCCGCAAGAGGACATGGAAATTTTGGATCTACTGAAAGACAGGAAAGCAAAAATATTTTGACCTAAAAGGGTTGGACCCAAAGCAGTTCGTAATGGTTCGAATCAGTTTTTTGCGTACAAATGGTATGTTGTGGTAGCGGAAGGTAAACCATTACGAGCAATATATCAAGCTTGAAGTTTTTATCCATAAGATAAGGAGGAACAGGGAAGAGCCGTACTGGAGCCCTGATGAACTTCAATGAACTGTGAAGAACGAGGGAACCCTAAACAGATCTACAAAGGGGGAAACAGAAAGACTTACAGAGACTGATTGAAGCAACGAAGGAGCGCCGTAGCTTTCTGGCGCAACCAGGTTGATGCAGCGGCCGGTGGAGAGACGGAGGCAAAGCTCGGTGGTGGCGGCGGTGCTCAGGGACAGAGATGTCGCAAGGAGGAAGAAGAGGTGAAGGAGACGAAGGGGAAAAGAGAAGGGCCCGTGGTCCTATTTATAAGGTGAATTGATAAGCGACAGGTGCGTAAATTGAGGAGCTGGAAATGGATAGTTAATAAGGATGTTGCCTCGAGGGTTGAACGTTCATTAATGAAGGGTATCTTCGGCTTCAACGGGTAGATGACGTCATAACGATTTACAGCGGATTTAAAGGATGACGTCACGGCGATTTACCAGATTTATACGAAGGTGCCAGGGCAAGAATTTTTCTAAGTGCTGAAGATTGACATGAACAAGTTCAAATCAATCTGGGGCCTAATGTTGGGGATATGGTCACTGGAGGTAAACTGGCTAGGAGTGGCCGGATTAGCTCCATGAAGATTGAAGCCCATGAAGATGAGAAGATACTGGCGCTTTAAGAAGGCCCAAGGCCCAAAGACGGATTAAAGCCTGTAGATGTAAACAGACTTTATCATGTAAACTTGTATTGTAAGTTCGAGGAATAGAGACCGAGCCGGACACCTCTATGATCTGGCCTCGGGACTCTGTAAACCGGCGGGTGTCAACCTGTGTATATAAAGGGACGACCCGGCCATGGTTTGAGGGCAGAAAACAACAACTCGAGGGCCAGTCAAAGCGGATTCGCTCCCTGGTCGTCGAAACCCTAGCAATACCAATCACAACTAGACGTAGGCTTTTACCTTCATCGAAGGGGCCAAACTAGTATAAACTCCCCGTGTCCCCTTGTCCGGTTTAACCCCTTTAAGCTAACCTGTTGCGATGGCTCCACGACTAAGTCCTTTCACGAGGACATCTGCCGTGACAAACCCACGACAGTAGGGGAACATAGTATTTCAAAATTTTCCTACGATCACGCAAGATCTATCTAGGAGATGCATAACAACGAGAGGGGAGAGTGTGTCCACGTACCCTCATAGACCGAAAGCGGAAGCGTTTAGTAACGCGGTTGATGTAGTCGAACGTTTTCGCGATCCAACCGATCCAAGCACCGAACGTACGACACCTCCGCGTTCAGCACACGTTCAGCTCGATGACGTCCCTTGATCTCTTGATCCAGTTGAGGACGAGGGAGAGTTCCATCAACACGACGGCGTGGTGACGGTGATGATGAAGTTACCGGCGCATGGCTTCTCCTAAGCACTACGACGATATGACCAAGGTGTGTAAATGTGGAGGGGGGCACCGCACACGGATGTGTGCCTTTGGGGTGCCCCCTCCCACTTATATAAAGGGGGGGAGGAGAGGAGGTTGGCCCTAGAGGGGGCGCGCCAAGGGGGGAGTCCTACTTAGACTCACGGTCCAAGTAGGATTCACCCCTCCCCCTTTCCTTTCTGAAGAAGGGGAAGGGGGAAAGAGAAGGAGGAGAAGAAGGAAAGGGGGGCCACCCCCCAACCCTAGTACAATTCGGATTGGGCTTGGGGGGCGCCTCAACCTGGCCGCCACCACCTCTCTTCCACTAGGGCCCATGAAGGCCCATTAACCCCCCGGGGGGTTCCGGTAACCCCCCGGTACTCCGGAAAATGTTTGAACCTTTCCGAAACTATTTTGGTGACCAAACACAACCTTCCAATATATCAATCTTTATGTCTCGACCATTTCGAGATTCCTCATCATGTCCGTGATCTCATCCGGGACTCCGAACAAACTTCGGTTCATCAAAACACATAACTCATAATACAAATCATCATCGAACGTTAAGCGTGTGGACCCTACGGGTTCAAGAACTATGTAGACATGACCGAGACACATCTCCGGTCAATAACCAATAGCAGAACCTGGATTCTCATATTGGCTCCTACATATTCTACGAAGATCTTTATCGGTCAAACCGCATAACAACATACGTTGTTCCCTTTGTCATCGGTATGTTACTTGCCCGAGATTCGATCGTCGGTATCATCATACCTAGTTCAATCTCGTTACCGGCAAGTCTCTTTACTCGTTCCGTAATGCATCATCCTGTGGCTAACTCATTAGACACATTGCTTGCAAGGCTCATAGTGATGTGCATTATCGAGAGGGCTGATACATCTCCAATGTATCTATAATTTTTATTGTTCCATGCTATTATATTATCAATTGTGGATGTTTTACAATCATTTATAGTCATTTTATATCATTTTGTGGTACTAACTGTTGGGGAACGTAGTAATTTCAAAAAATTCCTACGCACACGCAAGATCATGGTGATGCATAGCAACGGGAGGGGAGAGTGTTGTCTACGTACCCTCGTAGACCGAAAGCGGAAGCGTTAGCACAACGCGATTGATGTAGTCGTACGTCTTCACGATCCGACTGATCAAGTACCGAGCACACGGCACCTCCGAGTTCTGCCCACGTTCAACTTGATGACGTCCCTCGAACTCCGATCTTGCCGACTGTTGAGGGAGAGTTTCGTCAACACGACGGCGTGGTGACAATGATGATGTTCTACCGACACAGGGCTTCACCTAAGCACCGCTACGGTATGACCGAGGTGGATTATGGTGGAGGGGGGCACCGCACATGGCTAAGAGATCCAAGGGATCAATTGTTGTGTCTTTGGGGTGCCCCCTACCCCTGTATATAAAGGAGTGGAGGAGGGGGAGGGCCGGCCCTCTCTATGGCGTGCCCTAGGGGAGTCCTACTCCCACCGGGAGTAGGATTCCCCCTTTCCTAGTAGAACTAGGAGCCCTTCCATGTAGTAGGAGTAGGAGGGAAGGAAAGGGAAGGGAAAAAGAGAAGGAAGGAAGGGGGCGCCCCCTCCCTAGTCCAATTCGGACCAGCCCATGGGGAGGGGTGCTGCCACCCTTTGAGGCCTTTCTCTCCTTTCCCGTATGGCCCGTTAAGGCCCAATACGAATTCCCGTAACTCCCCGGTACTCACGAAAATACCCGAATCACTTGGAACCTTTCCGATGTCCGAATATAGTCGTCCAATATATCGATCTTTACGTCTCGACCATTTCGAGACTCCTCGTCATGTCCCTGACCTCATCCGGGACTCGAACTCCTTCGGTACATCAAAACACATAAACTCATAATATAACCGTCATCGAACTTTAAGCATGTGGACCCTACGGGTTCAAGAACTATGTAGACATGACCGAGACACGTCTCCGGTCAATAACCAATAGAGGAACCTGGATGCTTATATCGGCTCCCACATAATCTACAAAGATCTTTATCGGTTAAACCGCATAACAACATAAGTTGTTCCCTTTGTCATCGGTATGTTACTTGCCCGAGATTCGATCGCCGGTATCTCAATACCTAGTTCAATCTCATTACCGGCAAGTCTCTTTACTCGTTCTGTAACACATCATCCTGCAACTAACTCATTAGTTGCAATGCTTGCAAGGCTTATAGTGATGTGCATTACCGAGTGGGCCCAGAGATACCTCTCCGACAATCAGAGTGACAAATCCTAATCTCGAAATACGCCAACCCAACAAGTACTTTCGGAGACACCTTTAGAGCACCTTTATAATCACCCAGTTACGTTGTGACGTTTGGTAGCACACAAAGTGTTCCTCCGGTAAACGGGAGTTGCATAATCTCATAGTCATAGGAACATGTATAAGTCATGAAGAAAGCAATAGCAACAAACTAAACGATCAAGTGCTATGCTAACGGAATGGGTCAAGTCAATCACATCATTCTCCTAATGATGTGATCCCGTTACTCAAATGACAACTCATGTCTATGGTTAGGAAACATAACCATCTTTGATCAACGAGCTAGTTAAGTAGAGGCATACTAGTGACACTCTGTTTGTCTATGTATTCACACATGTATTATGTTTCTGGTTAATACAATTCTAGCATGAATAATAAACATTTATCATGATATAAGGAAATAAATAATAACTTTATTATTGCCTCTAGGGCATATTTCCTTCAGTCTCCCACTTGCACTAGAGTCAATAATCTAGTTCACATCTCCATGTGATTTAACACCAATAGTTCACATCACCATGTGATTAACACCTATAGTTCACATCGACATGTGACCAACACCCAAAGGGTTTACTAGAGTCAATAATCTAGTTCACATCGCTATGTGATTAACACCCAAAGAGTACTAAGGTGTGATCATGTTTTGCTTGTGAGAGAAGTTTAGTCAACGGGTCTGCCACATTCAGATCCATAAGTATTTTGCAAATTTCTATGTCAACAATGCTCTGCACGGAGCTACTCTAGCTAATTGCTCCCACTTTAAATATGTATCCAGATTGAGATTTTGAGTCATCTGGATCAGTGTCAAAACTTGCATCGACGTAACCCTTTACGACGAACCTTTTGTCACCTCCATAATCGAGAAACATATCCTTATTCCACTAAGGATAATTTTGACCAATGTCCAGTGATCTACTCCTAGATCACTATTGTACTCCCTTGCCAAACTCAGGGCAGGGTATACAATAGGTCTGGTACACAACATGGCATACTTTATAGAACCTATGGCCAAGGCATAGGGAATGAGTTTCATTCTCTTTCTATCTTCTGCCGTGTCAGGCTTTGAGTCTTACTCAGTTTCACACCTTGTAACACAGGCAAGAACTCTTTCTTTGACTGTTCCATTTTGAACTACTTCAAAATCTTGTCAAGGTATGTACTCATTGAAAAACTTATCAAGCGTCTTGATCTATCTCTATAGGTCTTGATGCTCAATATGTAAGCAGCTTCACCGAGGTCTTTCTTTGAAAAACTCCTTTCAAACATTCCTTTATGCTTTGCAGAATAATTCTACATTATCTCCGATCAACAATATGTCATTCACATATATTTATCAGAAATTATATAGTGCTCCCACTCACTTTCTTGAAAATACAGGCTTCACCACAAGTCTGTATAAAACTATATGCTTTGATCAATTTATCAAAGCGTATATTCCAACTCCGAGATGCTTGCACTAGTCCATAGATGGATCGCTGGAGCTTGCATATTTTGTTAGCACCTTTAGGATTGAAAAAACCTTCTGGTTGCATCATATACAACTCTTCTTTAATAAATCCATTAAGGAATGCAGTTCTGTTTATCCATTTGCCAGATTTCATAAAATGTGGCAATTGCTAACATGATTCGGACAGACTTAAGCATAGATACGAGTGAGAAACTCTCATCGTAGTCAATACCTTGAACTTGTCGAAAACCTTTTGCGACAATTCTAGCTTTGTAGATAGTAACACTACTATCAGCGTCCGTCTTCCTCTTGAAGATCCATTTAATCTCAATGGCTCGCTGATCTTTGGGCAAGTCAATCAAAGTCCATACTTTGTTCTCATACATGGATCTCATCTCAGATTTCATGGCCTCAAGCCATTTCGCGGAATCTGGGCTCATCATCGCTTCCTCATAGTTCGTAGGCTCGTCATGGTCAAGTAACATGACCTCCAGAATAGGATTACTGTACCACTCTGGTGCGGATCTCACTCTGGTTTACCTATGAGGTTCGGTAGTAACTTGATCTGAAGTTACATGATCATCATCATTAGCTTCCTCACTAATTGGTGTAGTAGTCACAGGAACATATTTCTGTGATGAACTACTTTCCAATAAGGGAGCAGGTACAGTTACCTCATCAAGTTTTACTTTCCTCCCACTCACTTCTTTCAAGAGAAACTCCTTCTCTAGAAAGGATCCATTCAAAGCAACGAATATCTTGCCTTCGGATCTGTGATAGAAGGTGTACCCAACGTTTTCTTTTGGGTATCCTATGAAGACGCACTTCTCCGATTTGGGTTTGAGCTTATCAGGTTGAAACTTTTTCACATAAGCATTGCAACCTCAAACTTTAAGAAATGACAGCTTAGGTTTCTTGCCAAACCATAGTTCATACGGTGTCGTCTCAACGGATTTAGATGGTGCCCTATTTAACGTGAATGGAGCTGTCTCTAATGTATAACCCCAAAACGATAGTGGTAGATCGGTAAGAGACATCATAGATCGTACCATATCTAATAAAGTACGGTTATGATGTTCGGACACACCATTACACTGTGGTGCTCCAGGTGGCGTGAGTAGTGAAACTATTTCACATTGTTTTTAACTGAAGGCCAAACTCGTAACTCAAATATTTTACTTCTGCGATCATATCATAGAAACTTTTATTTTTGTTACGATGATTCTCCACTTCACTCTGAAATTCTTTGAACTTTTCAAAAGTTTCAGACTTGTGTTTCATCAAGTAGATATACTCATATCTGCTCAAATCATCTGTGAAGATCAGAAAATAATGATACCTGCCGCGAGCCTCAATATTCATCGGACCACATACATCAGTATGTATGATTTCCAACAAATCTGTTGCTCGCTCCATTGTTCCGGAGAATGGAGTCTTAGTCATCTTGCCCATGAGGCATGGTTCGCAAGCATCAACTGATTCATAATCAAGTGATTCCAAAAGCCCATCAGCATGGATTTTCTTCATGCGCTTTACACCAATATGACCTAAACGGCAGTGCCACAAATAAGTTGCACTATCATTATTAACTTTGCATCTTTTGGTTTCAATATTATGAATATGTGTATCACTACGATCGAGATCCAACAAACCATTTCCATTGGGTGTGTAACCATATAAGGTTTTATTCATGTAAACAAAACAACAATTTATTCTCTTACTTAAATGAATAACCGTATTGCAATAAACATGATCAAATCATACTCATGCTCAACACAAACACCAAATAACACTTATTTAGGTTCAACACTAATCACGAAAGTATAGGGAGTGTGCGATGATGATCATATCAATCTTGGAACCACTTCCAACACACATCGTCACTTCACCCTTAACTAGTCTCTGTTCATTCTGCAACTCCCATTTTGAGTTACTATTCTTAGCAACTGAACCAGTATCAAATACCGAGGGGTTGATACGAACACTAGTAAAATACACATCAATAATCTGTATATCAAATATACCTTTGTTCACTTTGCCATCCTTCTTATCCGCCAAATACTTGGGGCAGTTCCGCTTCCAATGACCAGTCCCTTTGCAGTAGAAGCACTTAGTCTCAGGCTTAGGACCAGACTTGGGCTTCTTCACTTGAGCAGCAACTTGCTTGCCATTCTTCTTGAAGTTCCCCTTCTTCCCTTTGCCCTTTTCTTGAAACTAGTGGTCTTGTCTACCATCAACATTTGATATTTTTCTTGATTTCTACCTTCGTTGATTTCAGCATTACGAAGAGCTTGGGAATCGTTTCCGTTATCCCTTGCATATCATAGTTCATCACAAAGTTCTACTAACTTGGTGATGGTGACTAGAGAATTATATCAATCACTATCTTATCTGGAAGATTAACTCCCACTTGATTCAAGCGATTGTAATACCCGGACAATCTGAGTACATGCTCACTGTTTGAGCTATTCTCCTCCATCTTTTTAGCTATAGAACTTTATTGGAGACTTCATATCTCTCAACTCGGGTATTTGCTTGAAATATTAACTTCAACTCCTGGAACATCTCATATGGTCCATGAAATTCAAAACATCTTTGAAGTCCCGATTCTAAGCCGTTAAGCATGGTGCACTAAACTATCAAGTAGTCATCATATTGAGCTAGCCAAACGTTCATAACGTCTGCCTCTACTCCTGCAATAGGTCTGTCACCTAGCGGTGCATCAAAGACATAATTCTTCTGTGCAGCAATGAGGATAATCCTCATATTATGGATCCAATCCGCATCATTGCTACTAACATTTTTCAACATAATTTTTCTCTAGGAACACAATAAACTGGGAGCAACATCGTGAGCTATTGATCTACAACATAGATATGCTAATACTACCAGGACTAAGTTCAATTAATCATATTACTTAAGAACTCCCACTTAGACAGACATCCCTCTAATCTTCTAAGTGATCACGTGATCCATATCAACTAAACCATGTCCGATCATCACGTGAGATGGAGTAGTTTCAATGGTGAACATCACTATGTTGATCATATTTACTATATGATTCACGCTCGACCTTTCGGTCTCCATGTTCCGAGTCCATATCTGTTATATGCTAGGCTCGTCAAGTTTAACCTGAGTATTCCGCGTGTGCAACTATTTTGCACCCGTTGTATTTGAACGTAGAGCCTATCACACCCGATCATCACGTGGTGTCTCAGCACGAAGAACTTTCACAACGGTGCATACTCAGGGAGAACACTTGTACCTTGATAATTAGTGAGAGATCATCTTATAAAGCTACCGTCGAACTAAGCAAAATAAGATGTATAAAAGATAAACATCACATGCAATCAAAATATGTGACATGATATGGCCATCATCATCTTGTGCCTTTGATCTCCATCTCCAAAGCATCGTCATGATCTCCATCGTCACCGGCATGACACCATGATCTCCATCATCTTGATATATATCAATGTGTCATCACATGGTTGTCTCGCCAACAATTGCTCTTGCAACTATTTCTATCGCATAGCGATAAAGTAAACCAATTATTTGGCGCTTGCATCTTATGCAATAGAGAGATAACCATAAGGCTTTTGCCTGTTGCCGATAACTTCAACAAAACATGATCATCTCATACAACAACTTATATCTCATCACGTCTTGACCATATCACATCACAACATGCCCTGCAAAAACAAGTTAGACATGCTCTACTTTGTTGTTGCAAGTTTTACGTGGCTGCTATGGGCTGAGCAAGAACCATTCTTACCTACACATCAAAACCACAATGATAGTTTGTCAAGTTGGTGCTGTTTTAACCTTCGCAAGGACCAGGCGTAGCCACACTCGGTTCAACTAAAGTTGGAGAAACTGACACCCGCTAGTCACCTGTGTGCATAGCACGGCGGTAAAACCAGTTTCGCGCAAGCGTACGCGTAATGTCGGTCTGGGCCGCTTCATCCAACAATACCGCCGAACCAAAGTATGACATGCTGGTAAGCAGTATGACTTATATCGCCCACAACTCACTTGTGTTCTACTCGTGCATATTACATCAACACATAAAACCTGGCTCGGATGCCACTGTTGGAGAACGTAGTAATTTCAAAAATTCCTACACACACGCAAGATCATGGTGATGCATAGCAATGGGAGGGGAGAGTGTTGTCTACGTACCCTCGTAGACCGAAAGTGGAAGCGTTAGCACAACGCGATTGATGTAGTCGTACGTCTTCACGATCCGACCGATCAAGTACCGAACGCACGGCACCTCCGAGTTCTGCCCACGTTCAACTCGATGACGTCCCTCGAACTCCGATCCAGCCGAGTGTTGAGGGAGAGTTTCGTCAGCACGACGGCGTGGTGACAATGATGATGTTCTACCGATGCAGGGATTCGCCTAAGCACCGCTACGGTATGACCGAGGTGGATTATGGTGGAGGGGGGCACCGCACATGGCTAAGAGACCCAAGAGATCAATTGTTGTGCCTTTGGGGTGCCCCCTGCCCCTGTATATAAAGGAGTGGAGGAGGGGGAGGGGGGCCCTCTGTATGGCGCGCCCTAGGGGAGTCCTACTCCCACCGGGAGTAGGATTCCCCCTTTCCTAGTAGAACTAGGAGCCCTTCTAAGTAGTAGGAGTAGGAGGGAAGGAAAGGGAAGGGAAAAAGAGAAGGAAGGAAGGGGGCGCCCCCTCCCTAGTCCAATTCGGACCAGCCCATGGGGAGGGGTGCTGCCACCCTTTGAGGCCTTCTCTCCTTCCCCGTATGGCCTGTTAAGGCCCAATACGAATTCCCGTAACTCCCCGGTACTCACGAAAATACCCGAATCACTCGGAACCTTTCCAATGTCCGAATATAGTCGTCCAATATATCGATCTTTACATCTCGACCATTTCGAGACTCCTCGTCATGTCCCCGATCTCATCCGGGACTCCGAACTCCTTCGGTACATCAAAACACATAAACTCATAATATAACCATCATCGAACTTTAAGCGTGCGGATCCTACGGGTTCGAGAACTATGTAGACATGACCGAGACACGTCTCCGGTCAATAACCAATAGCGGAACCTGGATGCTCATATTGGCTCCCACATATTCTACGAAGATCTTTATCGGTCAAACCGCATAACAACATATGTTGTTCCCTTTGTCATCGGTATGTTACTTGCCCGAGATTCGATCGCCGGTATCTCAATACCTAGTTCAATCTCGTTACCGGCAAGTCTCTTTACTCGTTCCGTAACACATCATCCCGCAACTAACTCATTAGTTGCAATGCTTGCAAGGCTTATAGTGATGTGCATTACCGAGTGGGCCTAGAGATACCTCTCCGACAATCGGAGTGACAAATCCTAATCTCGAAATACGCCAACCCAACAAGTACCTTCGGAGACACCTTTAGAGCACCTTTATAATCACCCAGTTACGTTGTGACGTTTGGTAGCACACAAAGTGTTCCTCCGGTAAACGGGAGTTGCATAATCTCATAGTCATAGGAACATGTATAAGTCATGAAGAAAGCAATAGCAACAAACTAAACGATCAAGTGCTATGCTAACGGAATGGGTCAAGTCAATCACATCATTCTCCTAATGATGTGATCCCGTTAATCAAATGACAACTCATGTCTATGGTTAGGAAACATAACCATCTTTGATCAACGAGCTAGTCAAGTAGAGGCATACTAGTGACACTCTGTTTGTCTATGTATTCACACATGTATTATGTTTCCGGTTAATACAATTCTAGCATGAATAATAAACATTTATCATGATATAAGGAAATAAATAATAACTTTATTATTGCCTATAGGGCATATTTCCTTCACTAACCTATTGACATAGTGCCAAGTGCCATTTGCTATTTTTTCCATGTTTTTACATCGCAAAAAATCAATATCAGATGGAGTCCAAATGCCCCAAAACTTTACAAAGAATTTTTATGGGCCAGAAGGAACACAACGGTCCCTGGCTATGCCTGGGGGTGCCCTAAGGGGGGCACAACCCACCAGGGCTCGCCAAGAGGCCTAGGCGCGCCCTAGTGGGTTGTGCTCACCTCGGGTGGCCCTTGGACCGCCTTTTTGCTCTATAGATACCCCAATATTCTAGAAACCCTAGGGGGAGCGATGAAACATTCATCCTGCCGCCGTAGAGTCCAGAACCACAACATCCAATCTAGACACCATCTTGGATGGAGTTCACCACCTCCATTGGTGCCTCTCCGATGATGCGTGAGTAGTTCTTTGTAGACCTTCGGGTCCGTAGTTAGTAGCTAGATGGCTTCCTCTCTCTCGCTGGATTCTCAATACAATGTTCTCTTGGAGATCCATATGATGTAATTAACTCTTTTTGCGGTGTGTTCATTGGGATCTGATGAAATTTGAGTTTATGATCAATTATATCTTTTTATATCCATGAAAGTTATTTGAGATTCTTTGATCTCTTATATGCATGATTGCTTACAGCCTCGTATTTCTTCTATGATATTTGGGTTTTGTTTGGCCAACTTGATATATTTATATTGCAATGGGAAGAGGTGCTTTGTAGTGGGTTCGATCTTACGGTGCTTGATCCCAGTGACAGAAAGGGAAACGACACGTATGTATCATTGCTACTAAGGATAAAACGATGGGGTCTATCTCTACATAGGTAGATCTTGTCTACATCATGTCATCATTCTTATTGCATTACTATGTTTCTCCATGAACTTAATACACTAGATGCATGCTGGATAGCGGTCGATGTGTAGAGTAATAGTAGTAGATGTAGGCAGGAGTCGGTCTACTAATCTTGGACGTGATGCCTATATAATGATCATTGCGTGGTGTAGCGATCCGACCTCAAACGGTCAAATCTCTGTGTATAAGTGTCATCCCTGGATCGGTAATGCTGACACGCACAGTACTCAAGGATTTATAACATAGTGCAATCACACACTTATTACAATGAATGTCTCAAAAGAGTGTACTTATCACAATAATATGGCTGAAGGCCAACTAAAAAGATAACTGCGGAAGCTTCAAAGGTAAATGAGTCCGTCAACTCCAACGACATAGCTGAGTGCATGACAACGACCTAGCGCACCTTACTCCTTGCTTGGAAACTCTGCAACATAATACGTTGCAGCTTGTGTAGGTCAGCACATGGAATATGATGGCAAGATAGCACTAAAGAGCAATGAATAAGTAATAGCTATAACTATATGCATATTTGGCTGGTGGAGGCTCTATGGTTATCATTTTTGCGAAAAGCTAGTTTTTTCCTACAACAAAGGAATATATTTTATTTAACTATAAAGTTTGTTGAAAACATTGAGAATGGTAACCCCATCTCAATCCCAAATTAGTAATCATTAACCCAACAAGTTAATTAAGTAAAGTGATGAGATCAACATAGTAATTCAAGCACCAGATACTCAAGATGTCCATAACTGGGGACACGGCTAACCATGATTAGTTTATACACTCTGGAGAGGTTTGCACACTTTTCCCCACAAGACTCGATCCCCTCTGTTGAATTTCTCGCACTACAGGATGTTTGAGAAACGGATGACCGAGACACAGTCTTTCCAAAGAGGTCCCCTTAACTGATAGATAGGCCGGTACACCTACAATCCCCTACATCTGCTAGCCCATCATGGAAAGGATTTCCACAACTTACTCAACTATGCCAGAGCCCGTAATGGCTTGTGGCTGCACACAGAAGTTTCCAGCATGAATAACATAATGATCCCTTTGAGCCTGGGTGGCGAACCACCGGAAAAATCACACAGATACCTCGGGATTCTCCTTTGGACAACACTGGATTTCCCCAGGTGCCCACAAGCCAATCCACCCAGATGTGTGTTAAAGTAGCCACCTTAAGTAAACCCTTAGTTCATAATAATACTCACAACTGTCATGAATCACTCAAACCAAACCACGTCTACGAGCATAGCAAAATATAATAAGCATAACGTAGTACCTCCCAAGGTTTGAATAATAGTGCAATAGGTACTACCTCAACAACTACTTCCCAATACCCACATGTTAAACAGATCCTACTCATGCAATGTTTGAGGATTGAGACTAATGCATAAAAACTGGGTAATAAGGGATATGAGCAAAGTGTTACTTGCCTTGCTGACGATCTGAAAACCCTAGCGACTCGTAGTAGCACGCTTCGCACTCCAGAAACTCTATCATGAGCAAACAATAGCATACATAAGCACAAGTATATATGCAAGGGTAAAAATCAAATAAAAAGATCCAAACTGAAAGTTCAACTGAAGAGCTTCGATTTGCAAAAAGAATCAACCAAATCGGAGCAACGAAACTCAAACTACAATCAAAAGAAGTTCAAATTCAAATCTGCTTGCAACCAAATTTTAATTTCTCACAACCATGTTCAAGTTGATTATCTGGAAAGAGGGGAACAACACGGAGATTTTGGCATTAGTTTCACAGGATTTGGACGAACGAGCAAAAAGTTGCGAGGGTTTAAAGATCAGGGACTAATCCGTGAGAAAAGTATTCGCGGATAGGTCCCTGGCTGAAAATAAAAAAAATAAAAGCCTATCAAACGAACGTTCGCTACAGAACCAAACGAACGAACGTTGTTCGCTATTGCGGATTAACGGAGAACGTCCGCAAATTAGATCCGAACGTAAAAACCGAGAAAAGACCTAACCCTAAAAATAAACCGATCTAAACCGAAGAACCAAAAAAACCGAAAACGAACCGGCGAACCGGGACGGCTTTTATACTGGTTCATGATGACGGCGGTCAATGGCGGCGGCGGAACTCCGGTGGCACCGGCGAGGCAAAGCACCGGCGGCGCGGGACGACGACGGCGGCATGTACGCGGCGGCTGCGGGTCGGGTGGGGAGGAGGTGGTGGGGTGGGGCGGCTTTTAAGGGGGAGGGGGCGGGCGCAAGCCTTGGGCGAGGGGGCGGCCATGGGAGTCCGGCTCGGACTCCCCTCGGCGTCCGTGCGGCGGCGGGTCTCCTCCCGCTCGGGAGGAAGGCGGTGGGGCGATGTGGGCTGTGGCCCGGCTCGGCTGGGCCTTCGTCCTAGTCGGGCGATGATTTTTTTAAAATTAATTTCGCCTAGAAGAAAACTCCAAAAAATATAATTTTTTTCTAAAAATACCATAAACAATTTTCACCATCTAAACCTATTATTTAGAACAAAGTGAACATTTTTCTGGCCTAAAATATAATTTTCAAAAATGCAATTCAAATAAAATAGCAAATAAAATTTAAATTTGATTTTAAATTTTCTTCTCCAATATTCCTTTTATTTGAAGAAGTCATATTATCTTCTCTCATTTATCTTGAATATTGGAAATAATTTGGAGAGAAAAATATTATAACCAAATTGATCCCCTTTTCGATTTTGAGAAAAATCAAATATGAAAATTTGTGAAACCTCCAACTCTCTCCTTGCGTCCTTGAGTTGCTTAAGATTTCTTGGATCACAACCAAAATGCAAGTAAAATATGATATGGATATGATGACATATGTATAACATCCAAATTGAAAATTGGGATGTCACAAACCTACCCCCCTTAAGATGAATCTCGCCCTCGAGATTCGGGTTGGTTAGAGAATAGGTGTGGGTGGTCTTTCCGTAGGTTTTCCTCTCTTTCCCAGGTGGCTTCATCCTCGGTATGGTGGCTCCACTGAACTTTGCAAAACTTGATAACCTTGCTACGTGTAACTCGGCTGGCAAACTCGAGGATCTTGACGGGTTTCTCCTCATAGGTTAGGTCACTGTCCAACTGAATTGCTTCCAGGGGCACTGTATCTCTCAGAGGAATATCGGCCATCTCAGCATGGCACTTCTTCAACTGGTAAACGTGAAACACATCATGAACTCCTGACAATCCTTCAGGTAATTCCAACTTGTAGGCAACTTCTCCCATACGTTCCAAGACTCGATATGGTCCTACAAATCTCGGGGCTAACTTTCCCTTAACACCAAATCTTTTAACTCCTTGGAGTGGCAACACACGAAGATATGCTCGTTCTCCAATTTCATAGACTACCTCCTTTCATTTAGTATCAGCATAACTTTTCTGCCCGGACTGAGCTACCTTCAATCTATCTCGAATCAACTTAACCTTCTCTTCAAACTCTTTGATCAAATCTGGTGCAAACAATTGACAGTCTCCAACTTCATCCCACATCAATGGTGTCCTGCACCTTCTTCCATACAAAGTTTCAAAAGGGGTCATCTTCAAACTAGCTTGATAAATGTTGTTGTATGAGAACTCTACGTAGGGCAAATTATCGTCCCAACTAGATCCATAATCTAGCGCACAAGCTCTCAACATGTGCTCTAGAATCTGATTGACTCTCTCGGTCTGTCCATCTGTCTGTGGATGAAAGGCTGTACTGAACTCTAGCCTAGTACCTAAAGTCTGGTGCAGCTGATTCCAAAACTACGAGGTAAACTGTGTCCCTCTATCTGATACGATGGTCCTCGAAACTCCATGTAGACATACGATTCCTGGTCATATATATCTTGGCCAACTTCGCGCTTGTATATGTGGTTTTCACGGGGATAAAGTGAGCCACTTTGGTCAAGCGATCAACTACTACCCAGATTGAGTCATATCCCGATCAGGTCCTGGGTAATCCGGTGACGAAATCCATGCCAAGTTTACCCCACTTCCAATCGGGTATCGGCATAGGCTATAATAATCCGACTGGCTTCTGATGTTCTGCCTTCACTCTCTCACATACATCGCATACTGCTACATACTCGGCAATATCCTTCTTCATACCTGTCCACCAGAAACGTTCCTTCATATCCAAATACATCTTGGTGTTTCCGGGGTGAATCGAGTATGGTGAGTAGTCATGGGCTTCCTGAAGTATTAACTTCTTGATCTCCGCATTATTGGGCACATAAACACGATCCTCAAACCACAAAGTTTCGTGCTCATCCTCATGAAAACCTTTGGCTTTTCCTTTGCTCATCTTCTCCTTTATCTCAGCAATTTCCTTATCATCCTTTTGAGCTTCTCGAATCTTTCCCAATAATGTAGACTGAACCTCCATTGCTGCAACAAAACCTCTTGGAACTATCTCCAACTGAAGTTCCTTGAGATCGTCTACTAACTCCTATGGTAATCCTCCGCTTACGAGGGTATTGGCATAACTCTTGAGGCTCAAAGCGTCTGCTACGACATTGGCCTTTTCTGGATGATAATGCAACTTCATATCATAATCCTTTATTAGCTACAACCATCTCCTCTGCCTAAGATTAAATGCCTTCTGCATGAAAGTGTACTTCAAACTCTTGTGATCCGTGTACACATCATATCTGTTTCCAATCAGAAAATGTCTATAGGTCTTGAGGGCATGCACTACGGCTGATAACTCCAAATCATGTGTGGCATAATTCAGCTCATGAGGTCAAAGCTGCCGTGAGGCATATGAAACAACTCTTCCATCTTGCATAAGTACACCTCCAAGTCCCAAGCGAGAAGCGTCACAATAAACTTGGAAATCCTTGCATATATCCGGAAGAATCAACACTGGTGTCGGTGTCAGAACCGGCGGATCTCGGGTAGGGGGTCCCGAACTGTGTGTCTAAGGCACATGGTAATAGGAAGTGGGGGACACAAGGTTTACCCAGGTTCGGACCCTCTCGATGGAGGTAATACCCTACTTCCTGCTTGATTGATCTTGATGATATGAGTATTACAAGAGTTGATCTACCACAAGGTCGTAGAGGCTAAACCCTAGAAGCTAGCCTATGATTATGATTGTTCTTGTCCTACGGACTAAACCCTCCGGTTTATATAGACACCGGAGGGGGCTAGGGTTACACGGAGTCGGTTACAAGGGAGGAGATCTACATATCTGATTTGCCAAGCTTGCCTTCCACGCAAAGGAGAGTCCCACCCGGACACGGGACAAAGTCTTCAATCTTGTATCTTCATAGCCCAACAGTATGGCCAAAGTATATAGTCCGACAGTGTGAGGACCCCCTAATACTGGACTCCCTCAGTAGCCCCTGAACCAGGCTTCAATGACGATGAGTCCGGCGCGCAGATTGTCTTCGACATTGCAAGGCGGGTTCCTCCTCCGAATACTCCATAGAAGATTTCGAACACCAGGATAGTGTCGGGCCCTGCAAAACAAATTCCACATACCACCGTAGAGAGTGTAATATTTCCACAAATCTAATCTGCTGACAACTTTTCATAACGTGACATCACGCCATGGGCCTGACCATTATTTGAGCCGTTTTTCTCAACCAGCTACTGCACATATCGCGAGGTGGTTTTCTTGGCACGTCTTGTCGAAGCAGAGATCGTGTCCCCTTATCACGGGATTCTCACCAATACGGGTGTGGGTAACCCAACCGCGCCATCAATCACGGCGCTTGGGGAATAAGCGAGTTTACCAGGCAGGTGGGGAGGCGCATAGTTTCTTCCACCCTTATAAAGGGACAAGGACTCCTCCTTTCCACCCACGCCTTCTTCTTCCCTGCCCATCCATCCTTGCGCACTTGAGCTCCAGCGCCCAAGTTTGCATTTTCTCCGCAAAACCACTGCAAACATGTCCGGAGCGGGAGGCAAGTGGATGGTCTCCTCTGTTACGGAGGAGAACATTACGAAGCTCCGGGAAGCCGGATACCTGGCCGCAGATATCGCGCACCGGCTCCCAGACGCGGGGAAGATCGTCCCTACTCTAGAACCCCATGAGAGGTTTGTATTCCTCACCCACTTCATCCGCGGGCTGGGATTTCCCCTCCACCCGTTTGTCCGCGGGCTCATGTTCTACTACGGGCTGGACTTCCATGATCTGCCCCCCAATTTCATCCTCAACATCTCGGCGTTTATCGTCGTGTGCGAGGCCTTCCTTCGCATCAAGCCCCACTTCGGCCTATGGCTGAAGACCTTCAACGTGAAACCGAAGGTGGTGGTCGGTCATCAAGCGGAGTGCGGAGGCGCCATGGTGGGCAAAATGCCCAACGTCACCTGGCTCGAAGGCTCCTATGTGGAGACCGTGAAGGGGTGGCAATCGGGGTGGTTCTACATCACCGAGTGGCACGACACCAACTGGGCGGCGGCCCCTGAATTTCGATCCGGCATCCCCACGTGGCTCACCTCGTGGAAAGAGAAGGGCCTATCCTGGGGTTCATCGGTAGAGCTGACCGGACTCCAGAACTGTGTTAGAAATATGATAAGCAAGAAAATCAAGCTCGTCAACGTGGTCCAGGTCACGCTCTTCCGCCGGATCCTTTCGTGTCAAAGATGGGCATTCAATATGTGGGAGTTCGACCTGGCCAAGCACCAGATGCTGCGAGAGCTTTTCGACATGACGCACCAAGACGTCTGGAGGGTGCTGTTCAAGGCCCCGAGGTACCTCCTCCCCTTACCGAGGATCGCGGACTCAGCACAAAGCGCCCTGCCAATCTGGTAAGCTCTTTATATCTCATAAGATGTTCCTTTCCCTAGTATAATCATGTGAGGGATATGAGTCTCCACACCAATAAACAGGAATGGGTTGCGACAGTGGAGCGGATCGATTGTCTGGCCCCACTTCCCGAAGATCCAGCAAGGGCTCTCTTAACGGAGATGCTGGTTCCGGCGCCCTATGAGGCGCCGGAGAAGAAGGCCAAGAAGAAGGCCACGGGGACCAGGAAAGGTCTCCTGCGCAAGGTCATATCAGATTCATCGTCCGATAACACCGAGGCGCTCTCCTCTCACGAAAACGAGGAGGAGGAAGAGGAAAGTTCTCCCTCCAGCTCAGGGGGACAAGAAAAGGAAGGCCGTCCCGTCAGGGGAGGCCGAAGGGTCGAAGAAGGGAAGGACTCTCCTTCCGGACTGCTCCACGACGGCCGCTTTTAGCAACGAGGAGTGGTTACCCAGGGACAAGCCCCAGGCGAAGTCATAAGTATCCAGATACCATAATAGTTCTTGGTATATTTTATTTTATTGCTTCTTATCATGCCGACCATGATCATGCAGCCCATCCAAAGCCCATATCGGCGTATCCTCTTCGGATGAGACTTTGGGCCTGTCGGAGATGAATAGCGATTCACTCCCGACCGCCTCCTCCCCCCGCCCTATGGACGACGTCGAGGTGTTGTATCAAAGTGTACTGAACCAAGGGGGACAGTTCCGGAGGCGCCCCAAGGCGACATTCCGGATGCTGGGCGCACGAGGGGCAAGACTCCCATGGGCTCTAATGCCGGGGGTAGCAAGTCTAGCCCCTAGCCGAATACTGCGCCGGAACCTCCAGTGGTTCCGGATTCTGTCAGGCGACCCCTCGCCAAGGGGGGCAAGACGTCTGTGCCGATGGCCTCTGTCCATCCAGAGGCATCGGATAATTTGCTGGAAGCGCTTCGTGGCACTTCCATTGACGAAGAGCACCGCACTATCATGAGTGCGGTGGTCAAGAAGGTTCGGTCCGCCAAAAGCGGACTGACTGAAGCCTGTGCCAGCCTCCTAACAGGCTTTGAGGTAAGTAATCAAATTATGCGAAAATGTTACCGCATAGACAGTAGCCCCTGATGCTCTGTTTGGTGTTCGCGAAGAAAGGCCGAACAGAGGATCAAATAATAATCACTGGAGTCTAATCAGAATATGTCTATGTGGATAAGCAGGCTTCACTGTTGGCCGCTGCCGCTCACATGGCGGAGGTCTCCACACTGAAGCGGGACCTTGAGCGGTCCGAGGAAGAGCTCGGCCTTACCAAGAGGCAACTCGAAGAGAACAAAGGTAAGTAATACCTTGTCTGTTTATTGATAAAGAAAAAGGAAACTGGTTGTTAGATCACAGGATCGTCATGAATTTTGCTAGGGGCCACGACCAAGTGGCGGCCCTGAAGAAGGCGCTGTCCGAGGCCGAAGGCAAAGCGGCCAGGGAGCGCGCCGAGCGTGAGAAGCAAGAGGCCCGAGTCGGCAAGGTTCAACAAGAGCTCCAGGAGTTTGTCAAGAAGTACGAGTCCTTGGAGCGTGACTCTAAGACGCAAGGGTCCGAGCTTGCGAAGGCCCTCGAGAACGCACAAAATGCCAAGGCCGAAGCCCAAAAGGCCCTCCAGGAAATTGAGGCAGTCAAGAAGATAGCGGCGGGTAAGGCATTCATTATGCAAAGCAAGCATGTGAAGGAAACTTTCCTTTTACTTACCGGAATCCGGAGTTCTCTAGGAGCGTTCGTGGATCTACCCAGCAGTGTGTCGGATGCCGCGGAGTTCTATCAGGCCGAGGAAGGGAGCTCGACGGAGAAGTTGTTCTGGTCTCAGTATACTGGGACCAAACATCTGATGCCCTTGAGTGACCAGTTGAAGCAACTGGTCGAGCTTCACAAGGCGGCTGAACTGGCCATGAAGGGCCTCATAGTCCGGATGTGGCCTGGCGAGCCCCTACCTGGCAGCTATTTCAGCCTCGTAAGGAGGCTTGTGAATGCCTGCCCCCGGTTTGAAGTCATAAAGCGGTCCTTCTGCATTGAGGGTGCGCGCATGGCTTTTGCTCAGGTGAAAGTGCACTGGGCGAAGATGGACGCCGAAAAGTTGGTGAAGGAGGGGCTGCCGGAGGGCAAGGAGCATCGCCACCCCGAAAAGTATTATGACAGTGTCCTGAAGGGTGCTTGCCTTGTGGCAGAGGAATGTGCTAAGGATGTAATATTTGAATGAATGTACTCATGTGATCCTGTAATGTGAAACGAGTTCATGTGTGCTATGTAACGCTTGTTAATTTAAAATATTACCTTCTGTGCGGCCGTTTATAAAATTTGAGAGTTGGCCAGTCGTCGGCTTCTGCCCCCATGTAACTAGTACTGAGGTGTTCGGGATAAACCTGATCACTCTTTATCCCAGTTGTGGGTCCTTCGAAGGAGGTGTTCAGCACAACGAACCAGGCAATCGGACTATAAAGCTTTATCACTCTCACTTAGCCATAAAAGTCTACAATTTTAAATTTTGGCGAAGCCCCTAGTATTCGGAAGGCCGAACTTGGGGCGCTATGTACGCCTAAGTCAGACAAGGCCGACTCCTCGCCCGAAGCGGAAAAAATCTTTAAGGATTTGAGACCTCTCGAACAGCGACCAGCTCTTGCCGCATCATGACAGTCAGTTTTCGGCTTTCTCTACTGAGGTGCTCATCCGGAAGAACCGGGACACAATCACAGTAGTTTTCCCAGTGCTACCTTAGCCGATATAGCGGAACGTAAGGTACCAAAACATGGGAGCCGGGAAAACCCAACTATTGACCCAAGACATGATTCAGAGCCGATGCATATAATGCTATAAGTTCAGGGTGCCACACTGTCGAAAGTGTTAGGACTTTTCTTGCCGTGTTATGGGGTACACTGAAGCCCCTGGTGCGCTGGACGTACCAGAATGTATGGGTGCAATTTGTCGTAAATAAGCAGACAGGAAAAAAGATGAAGAAATGCAATAATAAGCTAACGCTATACATTTTTATTTAGATGATACATCAAAGCGTATGTATACAAGTAGTGCAATAAGAAAAATAGGACTATTTGACATGTCCTATCCAAGGGCAAGCTGTGTGTGGTTATGTAAAACAGGTATAGCGATTGTTAACAGAGACCACCTGGGGATTCCCATGTACGTCAGGGCCTCTTGCTTCCTTGGTGTTTCCTTCCCATGACGGGTCCGATAATCAGATGATCGGAGAGGGCCTTCAGAGAATAGGGGCCTGAAAGGAAGAAAATGTTAAAGGTATACGGGTCCTGAAGTGGTTGAGCCACATTGTGGGCCGTGCCTCCGCCTATGCCCATGGTATCTTGAGTGCGTAATTATGTACACGCAGCGCAAATTTCGCCGCTTGAATGGGACTAGGACGGAGGCCGAATTGGGTCTTTTTCGCCGAATTGGCGGTTTGCCTCATGAGGCTGCTTTGCGCTTCCGCTACGAGGGCCGCAGTGTGCTCCTCCGTGCAGAGCGAGCGCTCTGTGTTTCCATTAACTGTTATAACCCCACGAGGTCCTGGCATTTTGAACTTGAGGTATGCATAATGCGGTACCGCATTGAATCTGGCGAATGCAGTTCGTCCGAGCAGTGCGTGATAGCCACTGCGGAAGGGGACGATATCGAAGATTAACTCCTTGCTTCGGAAGTTGTCCGGAGATCCGAATACCACTTCCAGTGTGATTGAGCCTGTACAATAGGCCTCTACACCTGGGATGACACCTTTAAAGGTGGTTTTGGTGGGTTTGGTCCTTGAGGGGTCTATACCCATTTTGCGCACTGTGTCCTGATAGAGCAGGTTTAGGCTGCTGCCACCGTCCATAAGGACTCGAGTGAGGTGAAATCCGTCAATGATGGGGTCAAGGACCAATGCGGCAGAACCACCATGACGGATACTGGTGGGGTGGTCCCTGCAATCGAAGGTGATCGGACAAGAAGACCATGGGTTGAACTTTGGGGCGACTGGCTCCATCGCATAGACGTCCCTCAGTGCATGCTTCCGTTCCCGCTTGGCAATATGGGTTGCGTATATCATGTTTACCATTTTCACTTGGGGAGGAAATTTCTTTTGTCCTCCGGTGTTCGACAGCTGGGGCTCCTCCTCGTCGTCGCTATGCAGCCCCTTTTCCTTGTTTTCGGCATTCAACTTGCCGGCCTGTTTGAACACCCAGCATTCTCTATTGGTGTGGTTGGCTGGTTTATCGGGGGTGCCGTGAATTTGACACGAACGATCGAGTATGCGGTCCAAGTTGGACGGTCCCAGTTTGCTTCTTTTGAACGGCTTTTTCCGCTGACCGGATTTAGAGCCACTAAATCCGGCATTAACTGTCGTTTCCTCGGCATTGTCGCCGTTGTTGCAGCGCTTGTGTCTGTTGCGACGTGCCTTGCCGTTGCTATCTTTCGTGTCTGAATTGCCAGGGTTTCTTGATGTGTTGTTGTTGTGAGCCAGCCAGCTATCCTCGCCCGCACAAAAGTGGGTCATGAGTGTCGTGAGGGATGCCATGGACTTCGGCTTTTCTTGGCCGAGGTGTAGGGCGAGCCACTCGTCGTGGATATTATGCTTAAATTCCGCTAAGGCCTCAGCATCCGGACAATCGACAATTTGGTTCTTTTTAGTTAGGAACCGAGTCCAGAATTTCCTGGCTGATTCCCCTGGCTGTTGGGTTATGTGACTCAAGTCATCGGCATCCAGTGGTCGCACATAAGTGCCCTGGAAGTTGTCAAGGAATGCGTCTTCCAGATTCTCCCAACTGCCAATGGAGTTTGCCGGCAGGCTATTGAGCCAATGCCGAGCGGACCCTTCAAGTTTTAATGGGAGGTACTTGATGGCATGTAGATCGTCACCGCAGGCCATGTGGATGTGGAGGACGAAATCTTCGATCCATACCGCAGGGTCTGTTGTACCATCATATGATTCGATGTTCACGGGTTTAAACCCTTCTGGGAATTCGTGATCCATTACTTCATCAGTGAAGCATAGGGGGTGTGCGGCGCCTCTGTGCCGGGCTATGTCACGACGCAGTTCATACGAGTCTTGTCTGTTGTATTCAGCCCGGCCGGATTTGCTTTTAGTATATATGGCGTGACAGTTGTCGTCACACGTTTGGGCGCGCCCCCGTGATCTGTAGATCGATCTTGTATGTCCTGCTTTGTTTTCCAATACGTCTCGCAGGTCCTGCGTGTTGCCCCGGGCCTTGGTATTTTTGTTTGACTGGCGCCGGGGTGCGGGCTGGACTTCGGCCTGATATGCCGCTTTGTCTCGGCCATGAGGTGGTCGGTCAACCGCATCATATGCTGGGAGCGTAGGCTTTAGTGCTTCCTCCTTGATTTGGGGTAGCAACTTGCGTTTTGGGTAACTTTTGGTTGGGCGCTCGATTTCGTATTCCTCGGCCGCCAGGACCTCGGTCCATCTATCCGCTAGCAGATCTTGGTCAGTTTGAAGCTGCTGTTGCTTTTTCTTCAGGATTTTTGCTGTGGCTATAAGCCGGCTATCGGTGTCAAAACCGGCGGATCTCGGGTAGGGGGTCCCGAACTGTGCGTCTAAGGCGGATGGTAACAGGAGGCAGGGGACACGATGTTTACCCAGGTTCGGGCCCTCTTGATGGAGGTAATACCCTACGTCCTGCTTGATTGATCTTGATGATATGAGTATTACAAGAGTTGATCTACCACGAGATCATAGAGGCTAAACCCTAGAAGCTAGCCTATGGTATGATTGTATGTCGTCCTACGGACTAAACCCTCCGGTTTATATAGACATCAGCGGGGGGGGGGGGGGGGGGGGGGGGGCTAGGGTTACACAAGGTCGGTTACAAGGGAGGAGATCTACATATCTGTATTGCCTAGCTTGCCTTCCACGCCAAGGAGAGTCCCATCCGGACACGGGACCAAGTCTTCAATCCTGCATCTTCATAGTCCAACAGTCCGGCTGTCCGGAGACCCCCTAATCCAGGACTCCCTCAGTAGCCCCTGAACAAGGCTTCAATGATGATGAGTCCGGTGCGCAGTATTGTCTTCGGCATTGCAAGGCGGGTTCTTCTCCAAATCCTGAATATCTGCTAAGTAGTGTGTGGCTCCCATAAATGTTGGACACCTTGGCTTCTGCGCCCAATAAGGGCCATCTTCCACGCGTCGAGTGAATGCGAGGAGCCAGGGCGTTTTTACATTCGCCCCCTAGCCAGGTAAATAAGTCATCTATTAAAGGGATGGGGATTCTTAGATCCAATCCACACCATCCTTCCACGGCGAGAATCCATCGGAGCGCGCTCAGAAAAATCCATTCCATCATGGCCGGCCACCGCAGCTCCTCCTCTCGCTCTCGTAGCCCTAAGCTCGGTGATTGGGAGAAGTGTTCCGTCCCGCACGGCCGATTAGTAGAGTTGCAAACCCAGGGATTTCTCCCTCCAGCGTATATGGTCCCCGTCCGAGCCGGGCTCGCCACTTATAATGGCGGGGAGCAAGCGGAGAGCTTCCCCAATCCCTCTAAGGGGGAGCGAGTATGCCTTGTCCCTTACTTACTAAGGGGACTCGGATTTCCAATTCATCCGTTCCTCCGCGGGCTCTTGGAGTTTTACGGCCTCCAGTTGCATAATTCACCCCCGCTTCCATATTACACATCACCGGTTATGTTGCCCTTTGTGAGCTGTTTTTGGGCTGCGAGGCTCATTTCGAGCTATAGAAAACGCTATACTGCCTTGTGCCCCGCACACAGAAGGGGTCACTTTATCAAGTGGGTGGAGCCGAAATATGGCGCATCACCGAGACCGGATACCTGTCCGGTACTCTGAAGAAGACGTCCGAAGACTGGCCTTCGGAGTGGTTTTACATGGAGGACGTCCCCCTTCCAGACCCTGTTCGGCGGGGTCTTCCTGAGTTCAACAATGCTCCTATGAAGAAACGCCGAAGTTGGCGCCCACTGAGCCCCCAGGAGGAAGACAATGGAGAAGTCATTTACCTGATGAACCGGATTAAAGCGCTGGCTCAATCAGGATTGACTATAATCGAGGTTATATCAATATGCATAATGCGGGGGTGCAGCCACTTCAATATCGAGGGCACCCCCTGTGGTGTTTTAACGGGGAAGATGATGCCACCCGTTGCGGGCTCAAGGTACCGGACTCCGCTGCTACTTTAGCAAAAATTCTGTCTGAGTTGTTCAAGGGAGAGGAAGAGGAGTTCATCCGTATTAAGCCACGGGATGGATTCTCCATGTACAACCCTCCAAGCTGGGTGAGTTGTACCTCTTTACCCCCAACCTTCCCGCATTCTTCGTCGTAGGTACTCACCTTGCCATTTCACGACAGGAACTGTGAAAAGCTGTAAGGGGGGTCAACAGCCCACCTCCACAACCGGAGGACCCTGGTCGGGCCTTGATCCCGGACTCGAAGAGGATCCGAACATATTTGTGGAGCTGATAGACAGGCAATTCTATCAATTGAGCTGCGATGACGCCATGGTGGCCATAACGGCCGACTATCCCGGACTACTCCCTGCGTCGCACGTAAGAAAAACTAAAGTCCCAACTCCCAAAAAGGATCCCCTTTTATGCACTTCACCTACCGTACACATATGGTGTTTTTTACAGGGAAGGCCTTCGGGACGCCGTGCCGAACCCGCAGCAATTCGCCAACAAGAGGCACCGAAGCCGGGTAGGCTAAAAAGGAAGGCAGTCAGGATGGAGACGCCGGCACAGAGGTATGACACAAAACCTCACTCCATGGTTTGTCATTTTTCTTAAAATATAATGACGTCCATGTTTCCTAGCAGAAAAAACGCTGGCCGGACTATGTCCGGAGAGGCTGCCGATCATGCCTCGACCAGTCGGGCTCTAGGGCTGGACACAGAGGCGGAAGCTAACGCGAGGCAGACGCCGGGTGTTCCTCCTACAGAGGATGCGGACAGACTATCCGCTACAAATTCTGAAGTGGAGAGCGCCATGAATCACAGGCGTCGCCGGGCCGTACTCCGTGACGCTTGTTTCTCACCAGAGGCATTTGATGCCTTCATTTCCGGAGACACGTACATCCTTGCTGCTCAAAATGGTCTAGCCAGAGCCACAGACCAGTATGTAAGGGATATACGGGTAAGAAAATCTGACGATTATATGTATCAGTAGCCCCTAAGACTTGAAACAGTTCACACAACTGATTTAAGGATCATTATTTGTGCAGGTTCTTACAAAGAAGAATTCCCAATTGTCTCAAGAGCTGGAAGAGTGCAAGGCCCAGCTAGGGGCCGTTGTTGCCACGTTGAAGGAGTCCGAGAAGGGTCCCTCTGGTAACACTTGTTTTCATTGCAAAGAATACGGGTACCAGGTAGTATGTGGCATGTATGCAAATCTAACAATAGATGTTGTAGGTGGCGCCGGAGTGAATCCAGAGGCCGTGGCGGTGAATGCGGCACGTGATGATCGACAACGAAATGCTGGCGAGCGCATGCTTACGCGAGTCAGGTAGGAGAAAAATAATCTCCAAGACACCAATATCCGGCTGGGCGTGGAACTGAAAGATGTCCGAGCCCAGCTTGCGGACTCCGTGAAGGAGAATAAGCAGATTTGGCACGGCATTTTTAGTAAGTGCTTGAATGAACTTTTGAAGGATTTCGGCGAAGAAGCAGAGTTATGTCTGCAGGTATGCTGACGGGTCATCCCGCAGAAGAGATGCCCGGGTCTTCGGGTGATCTTCTACCAGAGCTCTCACAACTGCACAAGGAAGTTCGGCAGGTGATGCAGGGTATTGCCCAAGCCTTGTGGCCATCCGCGTCCCCGCCAGGAGGCATGGGGGAGCTTATAGAGAAGCTCAAGGGAGCGCGTCGGTGCTTCCGATTATGTAAGATATCAACCTGCCGACAAGGTGCAAGGGAAGCCTAGGCTATGGTGAAGACGCGATATACCAAAGCGGACCCAAACCACATGGCCGAGGTCGGACCTGTGGGGCCCGATGGGAAAGAGATCCCCGTCAGTTTAGTGTATGATCAAGTAGAATTAGCTGCAAAGTATTCCCAACAGGATTGTAGGCTAGACAACCTGTTGGATGGTATAGAAGAAGAATTTAATCAGTCTTGGTGACTGTGTACTTCAAGTGACATATGTAATGTCCCTAGCCGGATTGTAAACCATTTGTCATGGCGGACCTTTTCGCTTCGACCTCTGGACCCAATAGTCCGGAGTGTATCCGAATACCCGCTTGGTTATGTAAAAACCGGGGTATGCATGGAAACTAGGCGTAGGGGTCATAATTGCTTGAACAGACAAGTACCCAACTAGCTATGTTATATTACATGGGTAGTAAGAAACATCTTCCAGGGAGAATAGTTCCGTTAAGGGTTCCTTTCCCTGGGTACGCATGCCCTAATGTGCATGTACGGACTGCGAGAGGAGACGCGGGCTATAAACCTCTGGGGGCATGTGTCAAATTTAAATAAAAATCATCTTTTATTTACTGACCGAATATTCTCTTAAGAACGCTAGCTTTCGGCTTCACCCAGTCTGAGGTACACATCCGGCTGACCCGGCAGTAACAATCACAGAGGTGCTCCCCTTATGCCCTAGCCGAATTAACGGGAACGTAGGGCATAAATACAAGAGCTAGGCAACCCAACTTGGCCAAACTTAAGTCATATCTATGCATATAATGGCGAAAAAGGTACATGCGGAAGAATAACACATGTGCGGGGCATAAAGCCCGAAAAAATAATTAGATTAAGCTTCTGTATAAGAAGCCCCCAGGTATAATGAGCGCGGCTAGCACGTCAAGATTGTGTAACCAAGACACAAGTTTAGCCCTTTAGGGCCTTGAAGAAAATAAAAAAATAGAGAAAGAGGAAAAAGATAGATATGCAAAAAATGGACGGAGGTGAGGAGACGAACATAGAATCCGGCGCTAGGCATAGAATCTTTGGAGTCTGGTTGCATTCCATGGGTTTGGCTCGAGTCGATTATCTGATGCATCCCACAAACGGTACGCTGCGCCGTTCAGAACCTGGTCAATAATGAAGGGACCTTCCCATTTGGGCTTGAGCTTGTTCTTTTTCTTCTCCGGCGGGCGTAGAACTAGTTCGCCAACGTTATAGGTTTGGCCCGTACTTCTCTGCTTTGATACCTTCGAGCCTGTTGTTGTTAGAATGCGGAACGGGCTTTTGCTACGTCGCGCTCCTCCTCCAGGGCGTCTGAACTGTCCTGCCGATCGAGCTCGGCCTCTTTTTCTTCGTACATGCACACTCGAGGTGAGTCATGAATTATGTCACAGGGCAGAACCGCCTCCGCGCTGTACACCATAAAAATGGTGTGTATCTGGTAGTGCGATTCGGCGTGGTCCACAGCCCCCATAGTACGGAGTCGAGCTCCTCTACCCAGTGCGTGTTTGATTCCTTTAAGGACCGCAGTAATATGGGTATAATGCCGCTCATAATAAGACCATTCGCTCGCTCGACTTGACCGTTAGTTTGCGGGTGATAGACAGAAGCATAATCGAGCTTGATGCCCATGTTGCTGCACCAATGTTTCACATCGTCGACTGTAAAGTTCGCGCCGTTGTCAGTGATGATGCTGTGGGGGACGCCATAACGGTGTACGACCCCGGATATGAAGTCTATCACTGGTCTGGATTCAGCCGTTTTGACAGGTTTGGCTTCTACCCATTTGGTGAATTTATCCACCATGACCAGTAAGTATTTTTTATTATGGGTTCCCCCTTTAAGGGGTCCGACCATATCAAGCCCCTAGACCGCAAAGGGCCAAGTAATGGGGATTGTTTGCAGAGCGGTAGGCGGCATGTGGCTTTGGTTTGCAAAGAGCAGGCAACCGATGCAATGCTGGACCAAATGCTGCGCATCTGCCTGGGCCGTCGGCCAATAGAAACCTGTATGGAAGGCCTTGCTTACAAGAGCCCGGGCTGCGGCGTGATGGCCGCCGAGTCCGGCATGGATTTGTGCCAAAAGCTTCCGCCCTTCCTCTTCGGAGATGCACCTTTGAAGGACTCCGGTAGTGCTTTTCTTATAGAGCTCTCCCTCGTGGACCTTGTAGGCTTTAGATCGCCGCACTATGCAGCGTGCCTCATTTTGGTCCTCGGGTAGTTCCTGCCTGGTTAGGTAGGCCAGGAATGGTTCTGTCCATGGGGCGATGACGACCATTATTACGTGGGCTGAAGGAGTTATTTCGATGGCATAGCCTCCGATTGTGTCAGAGTGTTCAGTATCTGGGGTTGTGGCCGGGTCCGGACTATTGTTGCCGGTGTCACCTTCCCATACCACGGATGGTTTAAATAGTTTTTCCAGGAAGATGTTAGGTGGGATAGGGTCGCGTTTAGCGCCGATACAGGCGAGGATATCCACCGCCTGGTTGTTTTCCCGAGCCACATGGTGGAATTCAAGCCCCTCGAACCGAGCTGACATTTTAAGGATGGCGTTGCGATATGCCGCCATTTTCGGATCCTTGGCATCGAAGTCTCCATTTATTTGGGATATTGCAAGGTTCGAGTCCCCACGCACCTCCAGGCGTTGAATGCCCACGGAAACTGCCATCCGGAGACCGTGTAGCAGGGCCTCGTATTCGGCTGCGTTGTTGGAGTCTGTATATAGTATTTGGAGTACGTATTGCACTGTATCTCTGGTGGGGGACATCAGGACGACGCCAGCCACCAGACCAGCCAGCATTTTAGAGCCGTCGAAGTGCATGATCCAATTGGAGTATGCGGTTTACTCTTTAGGGAGTTCGGCTTCTGTCCATTCGGCTACGAAATCGGCCAGTACTTGCGACTTAATGGCTCGCCGTGGTTTATATGTTATGTCGAACGGGAGGAACTCGATAGCCCATTTGGCAATCCGGCCCGTGGCATCGCGGTTGTTTATTATGTCGTTGAGTGGTACTTCGGAGGCCACCGTAATTGAACACTCTTGAAAGTAGTGTCATAATTTCCGAGATGCCATGAATACCGTGTATGCTATCTTTTGATAATGTGGGTACCGTGATTTGCATGGAGTGAGGACGGTGGATACATAATATACCGGCTTTTGAAGTGGGAATTTATGTCCGTCCATCTCTCGTTCGACGACGAGCACTGCGTTTACAACTTGGTGAGTTGCCGCTATATATAATAGCATTGGTTCACCAACATTTGGCGCGGCCAAGATTGGGTTGGTGGCCAGGATGGCTTTTATTTCTTCCACTCCGGCCGTGGCCGCGTCCGTCCACTCGAAGTGTTTGGTGCACCGAAGAAGGCGATAAAGGGGGAGTGCCTTTTCTCCTAGTCAGGAGATAAAGCGGCTTAAAGTCGCCACACATCTAGTTAACTTCTGGATTTGCTTGAGGTCAGTTGGGATAGCCAACTGCGACAGATCCCGGATTTTGGTCGGATTTGCTTCAATTCCTCTGCTGGAGACGATAAAGCCCAGGAGCTTTTCGGCGGGTACGCCGAAAACGCATTTTTCCGGATTGAGCTTAATGTCATATGTTCGGAGATTGTCGAAGGTGAGCCTCAAGTCATCTATTAAGGAGTCGATGTGTCTAGTTTTAACGACCACATCATCGACGTATGCCTCCACTATTTTGCCGATCTGCTTTTCCAGACATGTCTGAGTCATGTGCTGATACATTGCGCCGGCGTTTTTGAGCCCGAAGGGCATTGTGTTAAAACAGAAAGGACCGTATGGAGTGATAAATGCCATTGCGGCTTGGTCGGACTCCGCCATCTTAATTTGGTGGTAACCGGAGTATGCGTCGAGGAAGCACAATGAGTCGTGTCCTGCGGTAGCGTCGATAATTTGATCGATGCGAGGGAGGGGGAAGGGATCCTTTGGGCAAGCCTTATTAAGGTCCTTGAAGTCGATGCATAGGCGCCAGGATTTGTCCTTCTTTGGCACCATCATCAGGTTTGCTAGCCAGTCCGGATGCTTTATCTCTCTAATGAATCCGGCCTCCGGTAATTTGGCTAGCTCCTCTCCCATGGCTTGTCGCTTAGGTTCGAAAAAACGCCGGAGAGTCTGCTTGACCGGCTTGAATCCTTTTAGAATGTTAAGGCTATGCTCGGCCAGCCTACGTGGGATTCCTGGCATGTCTGAAGGATGCCAGGCGAATATGTCCCAATTCTCGCGCAGGAACTCCCGTAGTGCGGCGTCTATGGCGGGGTTTAACTATGCCCCAATGGATGCTGTTTTTGTGGGGTCCATTGGATGGACTTGGAATTTTACTATTTCATCCACTGGTTTAAAGGAGGTGGACTTGGATCTTTTGTCTAGTATCACGTCGTCCTTGTCCACTGTGGAGCGCAGCGCGGTTAACTCCTCTGCCACAAGGGCTTCGGATAATGCCTCGAGGGCCAGTGCGGCTGTTTTGTTCTCGGCGCGGAGTGCTATGTTCGGATCACTAGCTAGAGTGATGATTCCATTGGGTCCGGGCATTTTGATCTTCAAGTACCCGTAATGGGGTATGGCTTGAAAAATCGTGAATGCCTCCCGCCCTAGAAGGGAGTGGTATCCGCTACTAAACGGGGCCACTTGGAATGTGATTTCTTCAGACCTGTAATTCTCCGGAGTGCCGAATACCACATCTAGTGTGATTTTCCCAGTGCAACGTGCCTCCAGACTGGGGATGTTTCCTCGGAAGGTCGTGCTGCTTTGCTCAATACGATTGCTGTCTATTTCCATTTTTTGAAGAGTCTCCTCATAAATGAGGTTTAATCTGCTGCCGCCGTCCATGAGTACTTTAGTGAGCCGAAAGCCGTCCACAATTGGACCGAGGACCAAAGTGGCTGGTGCTCGGGCTGTTCGGAATTTAGGTTCATCACTGGCATTGAAAGTGATAGCCGTGTCGCTCCATGGGTTTATTGCTACCACGTGGCAGACTTCGGCAAGGCCGCGAAGTGTTCGTTTACGCCTGTTATTTGAGGCGAAGGTCTCGAAGACTGTCAATACTGTATTGTTATCCACGGGAAGGTTCTCTGGGGTGTTTTGGATGAGGAGATCCTCACCGCTTTTGGCCACCTCCCAGAGTACCCAACATGCTCTAAGGCTATGTGTTGGTATGGTATCCGCTGTACTATGAATTTTGCAGGGCCCGTTAAGCCATCCCTCCAATACGGTTCCACGCCCTGTAGTGGGCTTTTGCTTCTTTGTAATTGAGTCGGGCGACTTATGAGAGTGCACCCTTTTAGTTCGGACTGGGGGTTTTGTCAGAGCCGGATTATCCCAAAATTGTGTTTGGGTTTTCCAGGCGCTTTCCATCGCACAGTATTTCCGTACTATGGCCGCCAAGTCAGCGAAGTGTGCTATGTCACGGCGACTTATGGCGTTGTGGATTTCCTTGTCCGTGCAATTGTTGCAAAATAACGAAATTGCGTCTTCCTCGCGACAGTCCTTGACCTTGTTCATCACAAGGAGGAATCTGGCCCAATAGTGATGTATTGTCTCTTGGGGCGCTTGCCTAGTGTGGGAAAGATCGTTTGTATCTAGGTGGGTGGGTGGATTTAAGTCCGGACCTTGACCCAATCTGAGATCCCGGGGCAGGGGAGTTTCCGGTCTTGGAAGTTCGGGCTCCGGGATGTTGCTCTGCGGGTTCGGTATGCAACCTGATTCTAGGTTCAGGGTTAGGACGATGTCCTCCCGTGAGCGGGTATCTGGCTCAGAGGGCTCGGGAATCCGGAAATAGTTCGTCCTCAGGATAGAGGGAGAACTGCCGCATTGCTCCTCCACCACCACTATTTGATGGGTGACCGGCGGAGAGTTAATCTCCCTTTGGTTGGGTTTAAGCCCGATCCAATCGTAGTCCGTAGCGACTCCCATAGCGGCGATGCGATCCAAGAGCTCGTTCAAAGAGGAAGGCTCCATTGGATCCATCTGCTCGGAGGATTTTGAGCCGATGTGGAGGCTGTTCTCGATGACCCGAGAAGTCATCGTCAGCGCAGCGGCCGAGCGGGCGGTCATGATGAAGCCTCCTAGTCGGAGAGTTTGGCCTATGGCCAGGGCTCCCCCAGAAGTGATGTTGTCCTTGACAACGAGACGAGCCATCCCCCTTATGATGACGACATAGTGGAACTCTCAATGAAAGCACCAATGTCGGTGTCAAAACCGGCGGATGTTGGGTAGGGGGTCCCGAACTATGCGTCTAAGGCGGATGGTAACAGGAGGCAGGGGACATGATGTTTACCCAGGTTCGGGCCCTCTTGATGGAGGTAATACCCTACGTCCTGCTTGATTGATCTTGATGATATGAGTATTACAAGAGTTGATCTACCACGAGATCATAGAGGCTAAACCCTAGAAGCTAGCCTATGGTATGATTGTATGTCGTCCTACGGACTAAACCCTCCGGTTTATATGGACACCAGAGGGAGCTAGGGTTACACAAGGTCGGTTACAAGGGAGGAGATCTACATATCCGTATTGCCTAGCTTGCCTTCCACGCCAAGGAGAGTCCCATCCGGACATGGGACGAAGTCTTCAATCCCGCATCTTCATAGTCCAACAGTCCGGCTGTCCGGAGACCCCCTAATCCAGGACTCCCTCACCGGCGCTTGAAGCGCTCCTGTTCGGCGGGATCCTCAGGCACGGTAAATTCTTCGTCGCCGAGGCTCACCTCGCCTTCGGAGAGTGGCTTGTAATTGTCATCCTTTGATTCTCCGTCTGCTGCCTGTTCCTTAGGGCTGGCTTGCCCATCCTCCCACTCAAGGCCTGGCTGGAGGGGATTGTCTTTGTCTTCGGCGCTATCCGCAACGTTATTGTCTCTTGTGCCGGTATCGCCATTCTTGCTATGGCGGGGCTTAGAGCGGCGCCGTTGACGCCGGTGCTTAGATTGCTTCTCGGGGGGGGGGGGGTTATCCTCTGTTGCCTTATTGCCATCACTTTGTTTGGGGGTGTGCACCATGTATATATCATATGATGAGGTGGCAGTCCAGCGCCCTGTGGGCGGTGGTTCCTGTTCTTCTCCTACATCGTCATCCATACCATCGATGTCTCCGGAGCCGAAATTAAGCATGTCGGTTAAGTCGTCGATAGTGGCTATTAAGTGGGTGGTGGGTGGGGGACGAATTTCTTCGTCGTCCGCTTCCCACTCAAGCCGGACACAGTTCGGCCAAGGGTCTCCTAACAAGGAGAGAGACCCCAATGAATTTAGCAAGTCACCCAAGGGCGAGTGCTGAAAGATATCTGCGGAGGTAAACTCCATGATCAGTGCCCAATCAGATTCGATAGGCACGGACGCGGGCGGTTCGGAGCCAGTGGCCGGGGACGAATCCAAGGATCTGGCAACACAGGTCTTGTAGGAGGTGAAGTCAGTATTCGGCTCTATCGCCGCTGAGTGTGCGGCCTCCGTGGCGGGGTCCATCCACCCGTCCTCGGACGGCACGATCTGCTCCGGATTGAGGGCCGGAGTAACCGCAGGTGTGATCTCCCGAACACCGTCCGGTGGCAGAGCTAAGTCATGCTTGTCATGACTGTGCGGAGCACCTGACATGGGCTCGAATCTATCGAAGATCAAGTCTTCGCGGATGTTGGCAGTATAGTTCAAACTTCCAAACCTGACCTGATGGCCAGGGGCGTAGCTCTCGATCTGCTCCAGATGGCCAAGCGAGTTGGCCCGCAGTGCGAAGCTGCCGAATACGAAGATCTGTCCAGGGAGAAAAACCTCGCCTTGGATCGTATCGTTGCCGATGGTCGAAGGCGCCATCAAGCCTTATGGTGACGACAAAGTGGAACTCTCAATGAAAGCACCAATGTCGGTGTCAAAACCGGTGGATCTTGGGTAGGGGGTCCCGAACTATGCGTCTAAGGCGGATGCTAACAGGAAGCGGGGGACACAAGGTTTATCCAGGTTCGGGCCCTCTCGATGGAGGTAATACCCTACTTCCTGCTTGATTGATCTTGATGATATGAGTATTACAAGAGTTGATCTACCACGAGATCATAGAGGCTAAACCCTAGAAGCTAGCCTATGATTATGATTGTTCTTGTCCTACGGACTAAACCCTCCGGTTTATATAGACACCGGAGGGGGCTAGGGTTACACAGAGTCAGTTATAAGGGAGCAGATCTACATATCTGATTTGCCAAGCTTGCCTTCCATGCAAAGGAGAGTCCCACCCAGACACGGGACGAAGTCTTCAATCTTGTATCTTCATAGCCCAACAGTCCGGCCAAAGTATATAGTCCGGCAGTCCGAGGACCCCCTAATACTGGACTCCCTCAACTGGAGCTGTAACCAAACGTTTATTCAACTCCTGAAAACTGCCTCACAAACTTCGGTCCATTTGAAATTGGTGTCCTTCTTCAATAACTCTGTCATGGGTTTCGCAATTTTGGAAAAATTCTCAATAAATCTCCGATAGTATCATGCGAGTCCCAGAAAAATACGAATCTCTCCAACTGAGGTGGGTGCCAACCACTTAGTGACAGACTGAACCTTGGTAGGGTCTACAGCTATACCTTCTCCTGATATAACATGTCCAAGAAATCCAACTTCCTTCAACCAAAACTAACACTTGCTAAACTTGGCATACAACTGGTGTTCCCTGAGCTTCTCGAGAACTAAGTGCAAGTGTTCCTCTTCATTATTCGAGTACACCAAAATATCATCAATGAATACCACAACAAACTTATCCAAAAACTCCATGAACACCTTATTCATCATACTCATAAAATAGGCAGGGGCATTAGTCAATCCAAAAGACATGACCGTGTACTCATATAGCCCATACCTGGTGGTAAAAGTTGTCTTAGGTATATCCTGTTCTCGGATCTTCAACTGGTGGTATCCTGATCGAAGATCGATCTTGGAGAATACTTTAGCTCCTTGCAACTGGTCAAACAGATCGTTGTTCATTGGTAGCAAGTACTTGTTCCTGATCGTCACTTCATTCAACACCTGATAATCAACAACCGTTCTTAAAGATCAATCCTTCTTCTCAACTAAAAGCATTGGGGCTCCCCACGGTGATGAACTGGGTCGGATATAACCTTTCTCCAATAACTCCTTAATCTGCTTCTTAATTTCCTCCAGATCATTTGCGGGCATCCGGTACAGTCTCTTCGATATTGGTCCGGTGCCTGGAAACAACTATATCAAAAACTCTATGTCTCGATCTGGCGGCATTCCTGGTAATTCCTCTGGAAATACATCCGGGTAATCCTTCACAACAGGCACTTCTTCCTGAACAACTCCCGAGAGAGAATTCACTTGGGTCCTCCTCGGCGCATGCCTAGACACATACTTGATCCTTTTTCCCTCTGGGGTGGTGAGTAGAATTGACTTACTAGCACAATCGATATTTCCTCCATACATGGATAGCCAATCCATACCTAGTATCACATCCAATCCTTGTGACTCCAAAATTATTAGGTCTGAGGGGAAAACGTGCCTACCTATGGTCAATGGCATCTGAAAACATCCACTACTTGCTGTATACTCTGCTCCAGGTGAGCTTACTAACATTGATGTCTTAAGAACTTTGGTGGGCAACTTATACTTATCCACAAATCCCCTTGATATGTATGAATGCCATGCACCAGTATCAAAAAGAACTATTGCAGTAAATGACTTAATGAAAAACTTACCTATAACTGCATCTGGCTGTTCTTCAACCTCCTCCACGTTAACATGGTTCACTTGTCCTCTAGTGAAATGGTTGGGCTTCTCCCCAGAGTTTCCATTTCCCTTGCCATTCTTCAACTCTGAGCAATCATTGGCATAATGTCCAGTCTTCCCGCACTTGTAACAGGTGACATGACTCAGGTCCTTCTTAGCGGGTGTTGCTGGATTGGGACGGTTTTGGTTGTTGCTTCCTCCATTCCCATTCCCATTCTTAGGGCCACTGTGGTTATGTGTGCTTCCTCCGTTATGAGTATGGCCTCCATGGTTATGGGTGTAACCTCCAGAGTTAGGGGTAAAGCGAGGCTTCTGCTGAGCTCCAGAATTGTACTTCCCATGTCCATACTTCCGTTTGCGGCTCTCTTTCAGCTGCTGTTTGCTTTCAATCATAAGGGCCCTGTCTACCAACTCCTGGTAGTTAGTGAATGTTGCCACCATCAACTGCATACTCATCTCATCATTCAGCCCTTCCATAAACTTCTCCTGCTTCGCGGCATCTGTGGCCACATCATCTGGGGCATAGCGAGCTAACTTACTAAACTCATCCACGTACTGCCCCACAGTACGATTTCCCTGGCGTAAGTTGTGAAACTCACGCTTCTTCATGTTCATAGCTCCAGTTGAGACGTGTGATGTGCGAAATGCTTGCTAAAACTGATCCCAAGTGACATTGGCTATGGGAAAAGTGGTTGTGTAATTCTCCCACCATGAGGCTGCTGGTCCATCCAATTGATGTGCGGCAAAGCGCACCTTCTCAGCATCTATGCAACCTGCGGTGGTCAGCTCCCTTCCAATCCTGCGGTGCCATTCACCAGCAAAAATCGGCGCGGTGCTACTGGAAAACACCGGCGGATTCAACCTCAGAAAACGGGCTAAGTTGTCAACTGGAGGTGGTGGCGGTGGATTGTTGTTGTTGTTGTTGCCTTGGTTCAGGACTAGTAGCTGCATCAAGGCATTCTGCTGTTGGATCAACTAGGTGAGCTCCGATGGGAAGACAAATCCGGGGTCACGTCTCGGAGGCATCTGATAGGTTTAGAGGGGAGAGATTGGGATAGAGTGAGGTCTAGGGAGAAATTCACTACCCATATGCACATGAGACAAACACAATAATTATCACATCACTCAATTCAAACAAGGGAATACAATCGATCTAGCTACCGTTACAAAATACTCGGACTACTACTATATACCTGGAGGAATACTATTGATAATATGGTGTTCGATTAAAAAATTTGATCGGAAGAAGACTCCATGATATCTGCTCCAGCTTCGTCTTCATAATCATCACCACTGTCAGGGTCGGAGTCAGTGTCATCGATGATGATGTAGTCTTCGGGATGGTTGTCCTCTCCTGGCGCCGGGTCTCCCATGAATATTCCTAGCTTCTTCTTCAGGTCTTCATTCTTCTCCAGTAGTACTGCAATTTCCTCTTCATATGCATCGCGTGTAGACTTGAGTTCCTCTTCTAGCTCCATGTTCCTGGTCATTACCTTCATCAGGTCTATCATGCTGGCGCACATCTGGTTCTCCTGATGACGAATGTGTTGGTTTAACTCCTGGATGTAGGCTGCAATGGACTTTTCCCTCCTGGTGCAGATCATCTCCCATTGCTCATCTCGGTGCACACAATATTTGTTAGATGGTGTCCTTAAGATCCTTGTGGTATACTTCGCTGATGCGTCCCATGGCGATGTGAGCTGCCATGCTCTTTCCTAGACTCCAGGTTAGTGCATCAAAGGAAAACTCTATGGGCCCAGTAACTGGTGTGAATGTCCTTCCTTGAACATGTACTCGAATTGTCCAGCACTCTTCTTCCGGTAGAGTGGCGGTGTAGTTCCCTGTGAAGCTTGGTATTCCGATGTTCAGGTATCTAGTGGCTTCCTTCAAGTGTTGTCCAAAAGGGTGTCTTCATCCGGTTGAGCAAACTTGTTCCTTGGGTCCACCATCTATAGAGTGGAAGGTGGAGAAGAGTCAGAAATGAGTAGGGAAGTGTGTCCTATGACTCATCTTAGTAGTCGCGTCCTACAGTCAGTGTGTGCTCTGATACCATCTTGTAGCGATCCGACCTCAGACAGTCAAATCTCTGTGTATAAGTGTCATCCCTGGATCGGTAATGCTGACACACACAATACTCGAGGATTTATAATAGAGTCCAATCACACACTTATTACATCCAATGTCTCAAAAGAGAGTACTTATTACAATAATATGGCTGAAGGCCAACTAAAAAGATAACTGCGGAAGCTTCAAAGGTAAATGAATCCATCAACTCCAACGACATAGCTGAGTGCATGACAACGACCTAGCGCACCTTACTCTTCGTCTGAAAACTCTGCAACATAATACGTTGCAGCCTGTGTAGGTCAGCACATGGAATATGCTGGCAACATAACACTAAAGAGCAATGAACAAGTAACAGTTATAACTATATGCATATTTGGCTGGTGGAGGCTCTATGGTTATCATTTTTGTGAAAAGCTAGTTTTTCCCTACAACAAAGGAATATATGTTATTTAACTACAAAGTTTGTTGAAAACATTGAGAATGGTAACCCCATCTCAATCCCAAATTAATAATCATTAACCCAACAAGTTAATTAATTAAAGTGATGAGATCAACATAGTAATTCAAGCACCAGATACTCAAGATGTCCATAACCAGGGACACGACTAACCATGATTAGTTTATACACTCTGCAGAGGTTTGCACACTTTTCCCCACAAGACTCAATCTCCTCCGTTGAATTTCTCGCACTGCAGGATGTTTGAGAAACGGATGACCGAGACACAGTCTTTCTGAAGAGGTCCTCTTAAACGATAGATAGGCCGGTACACCTACAATCCCCTACATCTTCTAGCCCATCATGGAAAGGATTTCCACAACCTACTCAACTATGCCAGAGCCCATAATGGCTTGTGGCTGCACACGGAAATTTCCAGCATGAATAACATAATGATCCCTTTGAGCCTGGGTGGCGAACCATATGGAAAATCACACGGATACCCCGGGATTCTCCTTTGGACCGCACTGGATTTCCCTAGGTGCCCACAAACCAATCCACCCAGATGTGTGTTAAATTAGCCACCTTAAGTAAACCATTAGTTCACAATACTACTCACAACTATCATGAATCACTCAAACCAAACCACGTCTACGAGCATAGCAAAATATAATAAGCGTAACGTAGTAACTCCCAGGGTTTGAATAAAAGGGCAATAGGTACTACCTCAACAACTACTTCCCAATACCCACATGTCAAACGGATCCTACTCATGCAATGTTTGAGGATTGAGACTAATGCATAAAAACTGGGTAATAAGGGATATGATCAAAGTATTACTTGCCTTGCTGACGATCTGAAAACCCTAGTGACTTGTAGTAGCACACTTCTCACTCTGGAAACTCTATCGTGAGCAAACAATAGCATACATAAGCATTCAAGTATAATATGCAAGGGTAAAACTCAAATGAAAAGATCCAAACTGAAAGTTCATCTAAAGAGCTTCGATTTGCAAAAAGAATCAACCAAATCGGAGCAATGAAACTCAAACTACGATCAAAACAAGTTCGAATTCAAATCTTCTTGCAACCAAATTTTAATTTGACAAAACCATGTTCAAGTTGATTATCTGTAAAGTGGGGAACACGACGAAGATTTTTGCATTGGTTTCACTGGATTTGGACGAACGTGAAAAAGTTGCGAGGGTTTAAAGATCAGGGACTAATCTGTGAGAAAAGTATTTGTGGATAGGTCCCTGGCCAAAAATAGAATAAAAAGAAAAACCTATCGAATGAACATTCGCTATCAGAACCAATTGAACGAACGTTGTTCGCTACTGCGGATTAACGGACAAACATCCGCAAATTAGATCTAAACGTAAAAACCGAGAAAAACCCTAACCCTAAAAATAAACCGATCTAAACCGAAGAACTGAAAAAAAAACTAAAAAGGAACCGGCGACCGGGACGGGTTTTATATCGGTTCATGACGACGACGGTCAACGGCGGCAGCGGAACTCCGGCGGCACCGGCCCAGGACGGCGACGGTGGATGGCGGCGCGTGGGCGGCGACGTTTGCGGGTCGGGTGGGGAGGAGGCGGCGGGGTGGGGCGGCTTTTAGGGGGGGCGGGCGCAAGCCTTGGGCGAGGGGGCGGACATGGGAGTCCGGCTCGGACTCCCCTCGGCGTCCATGCGGCAGCAGGTCTCCTCCCGCTCGGGAGGAAGGTGGAGGGGCGACGTGGGCTGCAGCCCACCTCGGCTCGGCCTTCGGCCGAGTCGGGCGACGAACTTAAAAAAAATTCTCCCGGAAGAAAAATCCAAAAATATTTAAAAAGTTCTAAAAATATCAGAAACAATTTTCACCGTCTAAACCTATTATTTAGAACAATGTGAACATTTTTCTGGCCTAAAATGCAATTTTAAAAAATGAATATTTTTCTAATTCAAATAAAATATAAATTTGATTTTAAATTTTCTTCTCCAATATTCCTTTTATTTAAAGAAGTGATATTATCTTCTCTCTTTTATTTTGAATATTGGAAATAATTTGGGGAAAAAAGTAGTAAAACCAAATTGATCCCCTTTCCAATTTTGAGAAAATTCAAATATGAAAATTTGTGAAACCCCCAACTCTCTCCTTGGGTCCTGAGTTGCTTAAGATTTCTAGGATCACAACCAAAATGCAAATAAAATATGATATGCATATGATGACCTATGTATAACATCCAAATTGAAAATTGGGATGTTACACCTGGATATCATCATAATTATTTGAAGTTCTATCAATTGCCCAACAGTAATTTGTTTACCCACCGTTTGCTATTTTTCTCGAGAGAAGCCACTAGTGAAACCTACGGCCCCCGGGTCTTCTTTCTCAGATATTTGCCTTTGCGATATACTTTTCTCTTGCATATACTTTCAGATCTATTAAACCAAAAATACAAAAATACCTTGCTGCAATTTTTCCTTATTTATTTTATTTAGCATTCGATCTATCAATTTACTACAAATTTATCTCAAGTCCGTTTGCCACTTGAGGCGCTGTACCCCGGAAGGGATTGACAACCCCTTTAACACGTCGGGTTGCGAGGATTTGTTATCTGTGTGCATGGGCTGTTTACGTTGTGTTGCTTGGTTCTCCTACTGGTTCGATAACCTTGGTTTCATATCTGAGGGAAATACCTACCGCCGCTGTGCTGCATCATCCCTTCCTCTTTGGGGAAATACGGACGTAGCTTCAAGCGAGATCAAAAGGGATTTCGGGCGCTGTTGCCGGGGAGGATCAAGTCAAGATAGTATTGCGGCCACGCACCATTTCTGGCGCTGTTGTCGGGGAGGAACTTCAACATATACCAGGTTCCTAATTACAAATCTCATCTCCCCGCAATTTACATTATTTGCCATCTGCCTCTCATTTTCCCCTCCCCCACTTCACAAAATTTGCCATTTTATTTGCCCCTCTTTTTTGTTCACTATTTTCTCGCCATGACCGACCTTAAAAGAGCTAAGGGTTTTCTCCCGAGTCTTAATGTTTTGGATAGGCCCTCTGTCCTCTCCAAGCTCATAAACAATGATGCTATGGAAGGATCTACTGGGGGTGTTAGGAAAAATCTTAACCATTGTGATGAAGATGATCCCAGAATTTTTCGCTATTTACTTAATGAATCTTTGAAAGATGCTTGGGATAGGTTGTTGAGAATTCAAGCTAGCTATGTGCCCAAATACTAGATAGAGATATACTTGAAAAGTTTTTATGATGGTTTACCTTCTTCCTTCAAGCAAGTTTTAGATTATATATTTGAAAACGGTTTTCTTAAAGGGGATGCCATTGATACTTATGAGAAGATGAAAGCTACATTTGGGCACCCCGAAGGGGAAAATGTTGAATATAACACTCTTATGTGCTTTTATCAAAATGAAAAAATTAAAGAGATGAAGGCTAGTTTAGATAAGAATTTTCGCGACATGCTTAATCTTTGTTCTTCTATAAATGGCCATGTGCTTTCACAAAATATAAAATTAAATGCCATTGATAGAAAAATTTCCCTTTTCTTTCCAAAGTACAAGGATGACAAAACTTAGATCCTTGCTTTATGCATAGCTAAGGGCGTAAAACTATAACACTTGTTGGGAGGCAACCCAATGAATCAATTTTACTTTTGATTTTTGTTTATGTTTTTGTGTAAACACAATTATGCTACTGCTATGATTGTGTTTTTTGTGTTTTAATTAGTGTTTTTGCCAAGTAACGCCTTTAGGATCTTCTTGGGTGATAGTTGTTTGATCTTACTGAAAAACAGAAACTTTTACGCTCACGAAATTAATTTTCCTTTTTTACCAGAGAGCGATAAAATACCTATTCCACTTGAAGTAGATCAATATACAAATTGCTCAGGTCTTCCTAATGTTTCAGAATTTTTGGAGTTACAAAAGTACTCGAAATAGTCAGATTGCTACAGACTGTTCTGTTTTAACAGATTCTGTTTTCTTTGTGTTGTGTGGTTATTTTGATGGCTCTATGGTTTTCTTTGATGAGTTTATGCCATAGAAAAGTTGGAATACAATAGATATAATACAAAAAAATATTGGTTTGATATAGTACTTATAGTAGTGATTTATTATTCTTATACTGACGGATCTCACGAAGGTTTTGTTGAGTTTTGTGTGATTGAAGTTTTCAAGTTTTGAGTTATCTTACAGTGGATGAAGGAATAAAGGATAGAAGAGCCTAAGCTTGGGGATGCCCCGGAATCCCAAGCTATTATCCAAGAATAAACAACCAACTAAGATTGGGGATGCCCCCGAGTGGCATCCCTGCTTTCTTCCAATGACCATTGGTATTTTACTTGAAACTATATTTTTATTCGTCACATGACATGTGTTTTTCTTGGAGCGTCTTGTATGATATGAGTCTTTGCTTGTTTTACTTTGTGTTTTAAGTCATCATTCCTTTCTGGTCAAACCTATTTGAGAGAGCCAAAATTATGTCATGACTTGTTAGAATTGCTCTCTATGCTTCACTTAAATTTTTATGAGCTATGGACTTGCTCTAGTGCTTCACTTATATCTTTTTAAGCACGGTGTGCTGTAGTATTTTTGAAGAAATGCTCTCTTTCTTCACTTAGATTTATTTGAGAGTTAGTAAAATTTTCAAGAAATTCTCTCTTGCTTCACTTAAATTAATTTGAGAGAATGAAAAATTTATTATGCTCATGATCTTCACTTATATTTGTTGGAGCTTGTCAAAAGCAACACATGAAAATTAGTCCCAATGTGATAGATATCCAAGAAGGATATAATAAAAACTTCATGAAGATCATTGGACAAAATAAACTTTATTCTTAGTAATAGTTTTGAGATATGATGATGTGATATGTGAGTTATGTTGATGAGTGAGGGAGTCCTGGATTAGGGGGTCTCCGGACAGCCGGACTATCTCCATTGGCCGGACTGTTAGACTATGAAGATACAAGATTGAAGACTTCGTCTCGTGTCCGGATGGGACTCTACTTGGCGTGGAAGGCAAGCTAGGCAATACGTATATGGATATCTCCTCCTTTGTAACCGACCTTGTGTAACCCTAACCCTCTCCGGTGTCTATATAAACCGAAGGGTTTTAGTCCATAGGACAACAATCACAACATACAATCATACCATAGGCTAGCTTCTAGGGTTTAGCCTCTCTGATCTCATGGTAGATCTACTCTTGTACTACCCATATCATCAATATCAATCAAGCAGGACGTAGGGTTTTACCTCCATTAAGAGGGCCCGAACCTGGGTAAAACATCGTGTCCCCTGCCTCCTGTTACCATCCGGCCTAGACACATAGTTCGGGACCCCCTACCCGAGATCCACCGGTTTTGACACTGACATTGGTGATTTCATTGAGAGTTCCTCTATGTCATCGCCGTTAGGCTATATGGCTCCTACTATAATCGATAGCGATGCGGTCCAGGGTGAGACTTTTCTCCCCGGACAGATCTTCGTATTCGGTGGCTTTGCACTGCGGGCTAATTCGCTTGGCCATCTGGAGCAGATTGAAAGCTACGCCCCTGGCCATCAGGTCAGATTTGGAAGTTTGAACTACATGGCCGACATCCGCGGAGACTTGATCTTCGACGGATTCGAGCCACAGCCGGGCGCGCTGCACTGTCGCGATGGGTATGACCTAGCTCTGCCGCCGAACAGTACCCCAGAGGCTGCGCCCGCATCAGCTCCGACCCTTAGCTCGGAGCCAACTGCGCCAGTTGAGGATGGGTGGTTAGACACCGCCTCAGGGGCTGCAGTCTCAACGGCGATTAAGCCGAACACCAGCCTAACCCTCTGCGCAGCCCATGACTCCAAGGTGCCGGACTCTTTTCCGGACTCCGAACCATCCGTGCCCCTGCCAATCGAATTCGATTGGGCGCCGATCATGGAATTCACCATCGCGGGTATCTTTCAGCACTCGCCCTTCGGCGACATTCTGAATTCACTAAGGTCTCTCTCTTTGTCAGGAGAGCCCTGGCCAGATTATGGCCAACGGGATTGGGATGCGGACGATGAAGAAATTCGACGCCCACCCACCACCCACTTCGTAGCCACTGTCGATGATTTAACCGACATGCTCGACTTCGACTCCGAAGACATCGACGGTATGGATGACGATGTAGAAGATGAACATGAACCAGCACCTATAGGGCACTGGAAAGCCACCTCGTCATATGACATATACATGGTGGATACACCCAAAGAAGGCAATGGCGACGGGATAGCGGAGGATGACTCCTCCAAGAAGCAACCCAAACGCCGACGTCAGCGGCGCCGCTCTAAGTCCCACCAAAGCAAAAGTGGTGATACCGGCACAGGAGACAATAACACTCCGGATAGTGCCGAAGAAAACAACAAACCCCTCCAGCAAGATTTAGAGCAGGAGGATGGAGGAGCCAGCTCTCCCGAGAGAGCGGCAGACGGAGAGGAGGAGGATGACAATCACATGCCCCCCTCCGAAGACGAGGCAAGCCTCGGCGACGATGAATTCGCCGTACCAAAGGATCCCGTCGAACAAGAGCGCTTAAAGCGCCGGCTTATGGCCACGGCAAATAGCCTGAAGAAAAAGCAGCAGCAGCTTCAAGCTGATCAAGATCTGCTAGCTGACAAGTGGACTGAAGTCCTCGTGGCCGAGGAATATAAACTCGAGCGCACCTCCAAGAGTTACCCAAGGCACAGGTTACTACCCCGACTGGAGGAAGAAGTGTATGATACGGCTGATCGGCCACCTCATGGCTGCGATAGAGAGGCATTCCAGCCAAAAGCTCAGCCTCCACCCCAATTCCATTCAAATAAAAAGGCATGGGGAGATACGCCAGACCTGCGAGACATATTGGAGGACAAGGCAAAGCATTCAAGATCGATCTATGGATCACGAGGGCGCACCACTCTGCTAGACGACAAACGTCACGCCGGATACAGTAAAAGCAAATCCGGCCGGGCCGAACACAGCGGGCAAGACCCATTCGAGCTGCGTCGCGATATAGCCCAATACAGAGGTGCCGCACACCCCTTATGCTTCACAAACAAAGTAATGGAACATCAATTCCCAGAAGGTTTCAAACCTGTAAATATTGAATCATATGACGGCACAACAGATTGAGGACTTCCTCCTCCACATCCACATGGCCCGCGGCGATGACTTACACGCCATCAAATACTTCCCACTCAAGCTCAAAGGACTAGCGCGGCATTGGCTTAACAGCTTGCCAGCGGACTCCATTAGCTGTTGGGAAGATCTGGAAGCCGCATTCCTCGACAACTTTCAGGGCACTTATGTGTGACCACCAGACGCCGATGATCTGAGCCACATAATTCAGCAGCCAGAAGAGTCGGCCAGGCAATTCTGGACTTGGTTCCTTACAAAGAAAAATCAAATCGTCGACTGTCTGGATGCGGAGGCCTTAGCGGCTTTCAAGCACAACATCCTAGACGAGTGGCTAGCCCGGCACCTTGGTCAGGAAAATTCGAAATCTATGGCAGCTCTCACGACGCTCATGACCTGCTTTTGTGCGGGAGAAGACAGCTGGCTGGCTCGCAGTAATAACATATCAAAGAACCATGGTACCTCATATACCAAGGACGGCAATAGCAGGTCACGTCGCAACAAGCATAAGCGCCGCATTAACAGCGAAAATACTGAGGATACGATAGTCAATGCCGGATTCAAAGGCTCTAATCCTGGTCAGCGGAAAAATCCATTCAAACAAAGTACGCCGGGTCCATCCAGCTTGGACCGTATACTCGATCGCTCATGTCAAATACACGGCACCCCAGACAAGCCAGCCAATCACACCAACAGGGATTGTTGGGTGTTCAAGTAGGCTGGCAAGTTAATTGCCGAAAACAAGGACAAGGGGCCGCATAGCGATGACGAGGAGGAGCCCCGACAGCTGCACACTGGAGGACAGAAGAGGTTTCCCCCGCAAGTGCGGACGGTGAACATGATATACGCAACCCACATCCCCAAGAGGGAGTGGAAGCGTGTGCTCAGGGACGTATATGCATTGGAGCCAGTCGCCCCAAAGTTCAACCCTTGGTCCTCCTATCCGATCACCTTCGATCACAGGGACCACCCCACTAGTATCCATCATGGCGGATTCGCCGCACTGGTCCTAGACCCAATCATCGACGGATTTCACCTCACTCGAGTCCTTATGGATGGCGGCAGCAGCCTGAACCTGCTTTATCAGGACACAGTGTGCAAAATGGGTAAAGACCCCTCAAGGATCAAACCCACAAAAACAACCTTTAAGGGCGTCATTCCAGGTGTAGAGGTCCATTGCATAGGCTCAATTACACTAGAAGTGGTCTTCGGATCCGTGGATAACTTCCGAAGTGAAGAATTAATCTTCGATATAGTCCCGTTCCGTAGTGGTTATCACGCGCTGCTCGGGCGAACCGCATTTGCTAGATTCAATGCGGTACCACATTATGCATACCTCAAGCTCAAGATGCCAGGACCTCGCGGAGTTATTACAGTCAATGGAAACACAGAGCGCTCTCTCCGAACAGAGGAGCACACCACGACCCTCGCAGCAGAAGCGCAAAGCAGCCTCTCAAGGCAATCAACCAGTTCGGCGCTTCAAAGCCCGAACACCTTCAAGCGCGCTCGGGGCAATCGGCAAATAGACCGCCTGACGCGATCTTAGCTCGCGTAGCAATACGGCGGCCACCCCAATCCCAGCCCAACGGCGATATTCGTGTCGGACGTACATAATTACACATTAAAAATACCATGGGCACAGGTGGGGAGGGGGGCACAACTGCAGCACGCCCCAAAACGCGGCCTAAACCGCACTAGGGGCTTCCCGTTTGGTTATTTTTCTTTTTCTTTCAGGACCTTAATCTCTGGAAACACTGTCCGACAGCACTATTGCCGAACACATGATGCAGCAACCAAGGAGGCAGACAACTACGTTATACCACGGAATTCCCAGGTTGATTACAGTAACGAGTGAAATATTCAATTTAATATCATTCCTCAGCTTGCCCTTGGAAGGGACATAGTCCTACTCTTTGCTTATCGCACTATCTGTATCACTCTGCTTTAACGCAATTTTTTAATAAACAAAACATGACATTACGACTATTATTGCATTCTTGTTATATATATATGTGTGTGTGTGTTCATTAATGACGCCTTGCAACCGCACACTCTGGTACGGCCAATACACCAGGGGCTTACGTACCCCACAATGTGGTGTGAAAAGTCCGAACACTTCCACAAGTGCGGCACCCCGAACTTATAGCATTATATGCATCAGCTCCGAATCATGTCTTTGGTCAAATGTTGGGTTTGCCCGGCTCCTATGTTTTGGTACCTTACGTTCCGCTCTATCGGCTAAGGTAGCGCTAGGAGAACTACTGCGATTATGCCCCAGTTCTGCCGGGCTTAGCACCTCAGTAGAGAAAGCTAATACTGACTGTCATGATAAGGCGAGAGACTGGTCGCTGTTCGGCGAGGTTTTTCGAGTCCCTAAAGACTTATGCTGCTTAGGGCGAGGGGCCGGCCCTGTCCGGCTTACAGGCGTGTATCGCGCCCCGAATTCGGCCTTCCGAATACCAGGGGCTTCACCGAAATTTAAAATTATAGAATTCTATGGCTAAGTGAGAGTGATAAAGCATTATTAGTCCGGTTGCCTTGTTCGTTGTGCTGAGCACCTCCCTCGAAGGACCCAAACATGGGAACAAGAGTGCTCAGGTTTATCCCGAACACCCCAGCACTCGTGGCATGGGGGCAGAAGCCGAGGACTAGCCATCTCTCAGATTGGATAAATAGCCAAACAGAAGGTAATATTTTAAATTCCAACAAGTGTTGCATAGCGCATATGAAACAAGTTTTCATACATACAGGATAAAACGAGCAAGTCTCATTCAAATATTACATCTTTTGAACACTCATCCGCGATGAGACGGGCGCCCGGCAGAACACCCTCATAGTACATCTTGGGGTGGCGGTGCTCCTTGCCCTCTGGCGGCCCCTCCTTGATCAGCTTCACGGCGTCTAGCTTGACCCACTGCAATTTCACACGGGCGAAAGCCCGTCGTGCACCTTCAATGCAGACAAATTGCTTGACGACCTCCAGCCGCGGGCAGGCATCCACGAGCCGCCTCACCAGGCCGAAGAAGCTGTTCGGAAGTGCGTCACCAGGCCACAACTGGACTATAAAGCTCTTCATGGCCTGATCGACCGCCTTATGTAGCTCGACCATCTGCTTCAGCTGGTCGCTCATTGGCACCAGATGTTCAGCCTCAGCATACTGAGACTAGAACAGCTTCTCCGTCGAGCTTCCGTCCTCGGCCTGGTAAAATTGTGCAGCATCGGACACACTGCGGGGCAAATATGCGAATGCTCCTGAAGAGCTCCGGATCCGGGTAAGTAATCGGTAATTTACTTCTACATGCTTGGTTTGCATATAGAAAGCCTTACCCGCCGCTATTTTCTTCATCGCGTCGATATCTTGGAGGGACTTTTGGGCTTTGGCCTTGGCACTTTTTACACTCTCGAGGGCCACGGCAAGCTCAGACTCCCGCGTCTTGGAGTCAAGCTCCAACGCCTCGTGCTTCGCCACAAGAGCCTGGAGCTCTTGCTCCAGCTTGCCCACCCGAGCCTCGTGCTTCTCTCGCTCGGTGTGCTCCTTGGCCGCTGTATCTTCGGCCTTGGTTAGCGCTTGCTTCAGGGTCGCCACCTCGGTCGTGGCCCCTGGAAAACATACGATGATCCTGTCATTTTGGAATCGCGTCCTCTTTTATATATATACATAAGACATGGTATTACTTACCCTTGTTCTCCTCGAGCTGCCTCTTGGCAAGGCCGAGCTCTTTCCTGGACCCCTCGAGATCCTGCTTCAGTACGGCGACCTCCGCAGTTAGTGCGGCGAACGCCAGCAGCGAAGCCTGCATATGCATATTGACATACTTATATTAGACTCTTGCGATATTATTTGATCCTCTATTCGGCTTTTCTTTGTGAACACCGAACAAAGCATCAGGGAATATTGTCTATGCGGTAATATTTCTACTACATTTTAACACTTACCTCAAAGCCTGTTAGAAGGCTGGCATAGGCTTCAGTCAATCCGCTCTTGGCGGACTGAACCTTCTGGATCACCGCACTCATGATAGTGCGGTGCTCCTCGTCGATGGAAGCACTGCGAAGCGCTTCCAGCAGATTGTCCGGCGCCTCTAGATGGACAGAGGTCGCCGGCACAGGCGCCTTGCCCCTCTTAGAAGGAGGCCGCCTGCCCGAGCTTGGAACCGCTGGAGGTTCTGGCGCGGTGTTCGGCTGAGGGCCGAACTCAGAGCTCTCAGGGGCCTCGTCCCCTCGGCTCCCGGAGTCCGGAAGGTCGCCTTGAGGCGCCTCCAGGACTGTCTCCCCTCGATCCGGTGCCTCTTGAGACAACACCTCGGCGTCGTCGGTAGGATGAGGGGAGGTGGCGGTTGGGACTGGATCGCTATCCATGTCCGACAAGCCCAAGGAGCCGTCCGATGATACATCGATACTAGCTCGTGGCGGCCTGCATAATTGCGTTTGGCGTTAGGGAAAACAGTGCGACAAAGGAATCCTATGAGTTACTCTGGTATCCGAATACTTACGATCGCCCCGGGGGCTTGACCCTGGGCAACCACTCGTCTTCGCCTTCGTCGGCGGTGGTGGAACTGTCCGGAAGGAGAGTCCTTCCCTTCTTGGACCCTCCGGCCTCCCTAGTTGGGGTGGCCTTACTTTTCTTGTCTCCCCCAGTCGGTGGGGGAGCATCTTCTTCCTCTTCCTCATCTTCGGGGGAGGAGTGTGCCGCAGAGTTATCGGACGATGAGTCCGATAACACCTGGCGCCGGGAACTCTTTCGGGTTCCCTTGCCCTTCTTGGTCTTCTTCGGCACCTTGTAAGGAGCCGGAGTCAGCATCTCCGTCAGGAGAGTGCCCGCAGTATCTTCGGGCAAAGGGGCCGGACAGTCGATCTGCCCCGACACCTCCACCCAGTCCTGTCAAAGACCTGGAGATTAGAGCCCGCACATAATTAAGCTAGGGAAAATAAATGTCTTACGGGACGTATTGAACTCACCGAACGCGCTAGGCGCTTTGCGCTTAGTCCACGGTCCTCGGTGAGAGAAGGAGGGACCTCGGTGCCCTTGAACAGCACCTTCCAGACGTCCTTGTGCGTCGTATCAACGAGCTCGCTCAGAGTCTGGTGCTGGGCCGGGTCAAACTCCCATAAGGTAAAATCTCGTTATTGACATGGGAGGATCCGGCGGATGAGCATAACTTGGACTATGTTGACAAGCTTGAGCTTCTTGCTTGCCATACTCCGGACACATTTCTGTAGTCCGTCCAGCTCCACCGATGAACCCCACGACAGGCCCTTCTCTTTCCAGGAAGTGAGCCATGTAGGGAATCCGGATCAAAACTCGGGGGCTGCCGCCCATTTGGCGTCGCGTGGCTCGGTGATGTAGAACCACGCCGACTGCCATCCCTTTATTGTCTCCACGAAGGAGCCTTCGAGCCATATGATGTTGGGCATCTTGCCCACCATGGCTCCGCCGCATTTAGCTTGTTGGCCTCGTACCACCTTCGGCTTGATATTGAAGGTCTTTAACCACAGGCCGAAGTGGGGCTGGATGTGGAGGAAAGCCTCACACACGACGATGAACACCGAAATGTTGAGGATGAAGTTCGGGGCCAGATCATGAAAGTCCAGCCCATAGTAGAACATGAGACCACGGACGAATGGATGGAGGGGAAACCCTAGTCCGCGGAGGAAGTGGTGAAGGAAAACTACCCTCTCGTGAGGTTCCGGGGTAGGGACGATCTGCCCCATGGCGGGCAGCCGATGCGCGATGTTCGCGGCTAGGTATCCGGCTCCGCGCAGCTTCTTGATGTCTCCCTCCATGACGGAGGAGACCATCCACCTGCCTCCCGCTCCGGACATGATTGGAGAAGGTCGAGGTGGGAAGTGCAATCGCGGATGGAATTGAAGCGTCTCTTGATGTGTTCGGTTCTCTTGTGAAATCTGGATTCCTTTGCCAAGGCAATTGCTCCAGTATTGTCACACAATATTTTCATTGGACCCGATGCCTAGGTATGACACCTAGATCGGATATGAACTCCTTCATTTGCTGCTTCCGAAGCAACTATGTACTCCGCTTCACACGTAGATCCCGCCACGACGCTCTGCTTGGAACTACACCAACTGACAGTTCCACCATTCAATATAAATACGTATCCGGTTTGTGACTTAGAGTCATCCATATCAGTGTCAAAGCTTGCATCGACGTAACCATTTATGACGAGCTCTTTGTCACCTCCATAAATGAGAAACATATCCTTAGTCCTTTTTAGGTATTTGAGGATGTCCTTGACCGTTGTCCAGTGATCCACTGCTGGATTACTTTGGTACCTCCCTGCTAAACTAATAGCAAGGCATACATCAGGTCTGGTACACATCATTGCATACATGGTAGAACCTATGGCGAAGGCATAGGGAATGACTTTCATTTTCTCCCTATCTTCTACAGTGGTCGGGCATTGAGTCTGGCTCAACTTAACACCTTGTAACACATGCAAGAACCCTTTCTTTGACTGATCCATTTTGAACTTCTTCAAAAATTTATCAAGGTATGTGCTTTGTGAAAGTCCAATTAAGCGTCTTGATCTATCTCTATAGATCTTGATGCCCAATATATAAGCAGCTTCACCGAGGTCTTTCATTGACAAATTCTTATTCAAGTATCCTGTTATGCTATTCAGAAATTCAGTGTCATTTCCAATCAACAATATGTCGTCCACATATAATATCAGAAATGCTACAGAGCTCCCACTCACTTTCTTGTAAATACAGGCTTCTCCAAAAGTCTGTATAAAACCATATGCTTTGATCACACTATCAAAGCGTATATTCCAACTCCGAGAGGCTTGCACTAGTCCATAAATGGATCGCTGGAGCTTGCACACTTTGTTAGCACCTTTTGGATCGACAAAACCTTCTGGTTGCATCATATACAACTCTTATTTAAGATATCCATTAAGGAATGCATTTTTGACATCCATTTGCCAAATTTCATAACCATAAAATGCAGAAATTGCTAACATGATTCGGACAGACTTAAGCATCGCTATGGGCGAGAAGGTCTCATCATAGTCAACTCCTTGAACTTGTCAAAAACCTTTCACAACAAGTCGAGCTTTGTAGATAGTAACATTACGGTCAATGTCAATCTTCTTCTAGAAGATCCATTTATTTTCTATTGCTTGCCAAACATCGGGCAAGTCAACCAAAGTCCACACTTTGTTCTCATACATGGATCCCATCTTAGATTTCACGGCCTCAAGCCATTTCGCGGAATCTGTGCTCATCATCGCTTCCTCATAGTTCGTAGGTTCGTCATGGTCAAGTAACATGGCCTCAAGAATAGGATTACCGTACCACTCTGGTGCGGATCTTACTCTGGTTGACCTACGAGGTTCGGTAGTAACTTGATCAGAAGTTTCATGATCATCATCATTAGCTTCCTCACTAATTGGTGTAGGAATCATTGGAACTGATTTCTGTGATGAACTACTTTCCAATTTGGGAGAAGGTATAATTACCTCATCAAGTTCTACTTTCCTCCCTCTCACTTCTTTCGAGAGAAACTCCTTCTCTAGAAAGGATAAATTCTTAGCAATGAATATTTTTCCTTCGGATCTATGATAGAATGTGTACCCAACAGTCTCCTTTGGGTACCCTATGAAGACACATTTCTCCTATTTGGGTTTGAGCTTATTAGGTTGAAGCTTTTTCACATAAGCATCGTATCCCCAAACTTTAAGAAACGACAACTTGGGTTTCTTGCCAAACCACAGTTCATATGGTGTCGTCTCAACGGATTTAGATGGTGCCCTATTTAATTTGAATGCAGCCGTCTCTAAAGCATCACCCCAAAACGATAGCGATAAATCAGTAAGAGATATCATAGATCGCACCATATTTAATAAAGTACGATTACGATGTTTGGACACACCATTACGCTGTGGTGTTCCAGGTGGCGTGAGTTGTGACACTATTCCACATTGTTTCAAATGAAGACCAAACTCGTAACTCAAATATTCACCTCCACGATCAAATCGTAGAAACTTTATTTTCTTGTTACGATGATTTTCCACTTCACTATGAAATTCTTTGAACTTTTCAACTGTTTCAGACTTATGTTTCATCAAGTAGATATACCCATATCTTTTCAAATCATCTGTGAAGATTAGAAAATAACGATACCCGCCGCGAGCCTCAACACTCATCGGACCGCATACATAAGTATGTATTATTCTGGAGAATGGAGTCTTAGTCATCTTGCCCATGAGGCATGGTTCACAAGCATCAAGTGGTTCCAGAAGTCCATCAGCATGGAGTTTCTTCATGCGCTTTACACCAATATGACCTAAACAGCAGTGCCACAAATAAGTTGCACTATCATTATTAAACTTGTATCTTTTGGCTTCAATACTATGAATATGTGTATCACTACTATCGAGTTTCAACAAAAATAGACCACTCATCAAGGGTGCATGACCATAAAAGATATTACTCATATAAATAGAACAACCATTATTCTCTGATTTAAATGAATAACCGTCTCGCATCAAACAAGATCCAGATATAATGTTCATGCTTAATGCTGGCACCAAATAACAACCCGAAGGTAGATGTAGAGGTAGCGTGCCGACGGCGATCACATCGACTTTGGAACCATTTCCCACATGCATCGTCACCTCGTCCTTAGCCAATCTTCATTTAATTTGTAGCCCCTGTTTCGAGTTACAAATATGAGCAACAGAACCAGTATCAAATCCCCAGGTGCTACTACGAGCATTAGTATGGTACACATCAATAACATGTATTTCAAATATACCTTTCACTTTGCCATCCTTCTTATCCTCCAAATACGTGGGGCAGTTCCGCTTCCAGTGACCAGTCCCTTTGCAGTAGAAGCACTCAGTCTCAGGCTTAGATCCAAACTTCGACTTCTTCACTTGAGCAGCAACTTGCTTGCCGTTCTTCTTGAAGTTCCCCTTCTTCCCTTTGCTCTTTTTCTTGAAACTAGTGGTTTTTTTAACCATCAACACTTGATGCTCCTTCTTGATTTCTACCTCCGCAGCTTTTAGCATTGCGAAGAGCTCGGGAATTGTCTTATCCATCCATTGTATATTAAAGTTCATCATGAAGCTTTTGTAGCTTGGTGGCAGTGATTGAAGAACTTTGTCAAGGACACTATCATCAGGAAGATTAACTCCCAGTTGAGTCAAGTGGTTGTGGTACCTAGACATTCTGAGTATATGTTCACTGACAAAACTATTCTCCTCCATCTTGCAGATGTAGAACTTATTGGAGACTTCATATCTCTCAATTCGGGAATTTGCTTGAAATATTAACTTCAACTCCTGGAACATCTCATATGCTCCATGATGTTCAAAACATCATTTAAGTCCCGGTTCTAAGCCGTAAAGAATGGCACACTGAACTATCAAGTAGTCATCACCTTTGCTCTGCCAGACGTTCATAACGTCCGAAGTTGCTCCTGCAGTGGGTTTTGCACCTAGCGGTGCTTCTAGGACGTAATTCTTCTGTGCAGCAATGAGGATAATCCTCAAGTTACGTACCTAGTCCGTGTAGTTGCTACTATCATCTTTGAACTTAGCTTTCTCTAGGAACGCATTAAAATTCAAAGGAACGGTAGCACGGGCCATTGATCTACAACACAATAGACATGCAAAATACTATCAAGTACTAAGTTCATGATAAATTAAAGTTCAATTAATCATATTACTTAAGAACTCCCACTTAGATAGACATCTCTCTAGTCATCTAAATGATCACGTGATCCATATAAACTAAACCATGTCCGATCATCATGTGAGATGGAGTAGTTTTCAATGGTGAACATCACTATGTTGATCATATCTACTATATGATACACGTTCGACCTTTCGGTCTTCAGTGTTTCGAGGCCATATCTGCATATGCTAGGCTCGTCAAGTTTAACCTGAGTATTCTGCATGTGCAAAACTGGTTTGCACCCGTTGTATGTGAACATAGAGCTTATCACACCCGATCATCACGTGGTGTCTCGGCACGACGAACTGTAGCAACGGTGCATACTCAGGGAGAACACTTATACCTTGAAATTTAGTGAGGGATCATCTTATAATGCTACCATCGTACTAAGAAAAATAAGATGAATAAACGATAAACATCACATGCAATCAAAATAAGTTATATGATATGGCCATCATCATCTTGTGCCTTTGATCTCCATCTCCAAAGCACTATCATGATCACCATCATCACCGGCTTGACACCTTGATCTCCATCGTAGCATTGTTGTCGTCTCGCCAACTATTGCTTCTACGACTATCACTATCGCTTAGTGATAAAGTAAAGCAATTACATGGCGATTGCATTTCATACAATAAAGTGACAACCATATGGCTCCTGCCAGTTGCCGATAACTGTTAGAAAACATGATCATCTCATACAACAATTTATATCTCATCACGTCTTGACCATATCACATCACAACATGCCCTGCAAAAACAAGTTAGACGTCCTCTACTTTGTTGTTGCAAGTTTTGCCTGGCTGCTACGGGCTTGTAGTAAGAACTATTCTTACCTATGCATCAAAACCAAAATGATTTTTCGTCAAGTGTGCTGTTTTAACCTTCAACAAGGACCGGGCATAGTCAAACTCGATTCAACTGAAGTTGGAGAAACAGACACCCGCTAGCCACCTGTGTGCGAAGCATGTCGGTAGAACCAGTCTCATGAACGCGGTCATGTAATGTCGGTCCTGGCCGCTTCATCCAACAATACCGCTGAATCAAAGTAAGACGTTGTTGGTAAGTAGTATGACTATTATCACCGACAACTCTTTGTGTTCTACTCGTGCATATAACATCTACGCATAGACCTGGCTCGAATGCCACAGTTGGGGAACACAATATTTCAAACAAATACCTACGATCACGCAAGATCTATCTAGGAGATGCATAGCAACGAGAGGGGAGAGTGTGTCCACGTACCCTCGTAGACCGAAAGCGGAAGCGTTTAGTAACACGGTTGATGTAGTCGAATGTCTTCGCGATCCAACAGATCCAAGCACCAAATGTACGGCACCTCCGTGTTCAGCATATGTTCAGCACGATGACGTCCCTCGATCTATTGATCCAGTTGAGGACGAGGGAGAGTTCTGTCAACACGATGGCATGGCGACGGTGATGATGAAGTTACCGGCGCAGGGCTTCGCCTAAGTACTATGACGATATGACCGAGGTGTGTAACTGTGGAGGGGGGCACCGTACACGGCTAAGAGAAGACTTGGTGTACCTTTGGGGTGCCCCCTCCCACGTATATAAAAGGCGGGGGAGGAGTGGAGGCCGGCCCTAGAGGGGTGCGCTAAGGGGGGGAGTCCTACTTGGACTCCTGGTCCAAGTAGGATTCGGGCCCCCTTTCCTTTCCGAAGAAGGGGGAAGGGGGAAATAGAAGGAGGAGAAGAAGGAAAGGGCCCCCCAACCCTAGTCCAATTTGGATTGGGCTTGGGGAGCGCCTCCACCAGGCCGCCGCCTCCTCTCTTCCACTATGGCCCATCAAGGCCCATTAACCCCCGGGGGGTTCCGGTAACCCCTTGGTACTCCAGAAAATGTCCGAACCTTTCCAAAACTATTCCGGTTGTCCAAACATAACCTTCCAATATATCAATCTTTATGTCTCAACCATTTAGAGACTCCTCTTCATGTCCGTGATCTCATCCAGGACTCCAAACCAATTTCGGTTCATCAAAACACATAATTCATAAAACAAATCGTCATCGAACATTAAGCGTGCGAACCGTACGGGTTCGAGAACTATGTAGACATGACCGAGACACATCTTCGATTAATAAACAATAGCGGAACCTGGATGTTCATATTGGCTCCTACATATTCTATGAAGATCTTTATCGGTCAAATCGCATAACAACATACGTTGTTCCCTTTGTCATCGGTATGTTACTTGCCCGAGATTCGATCGTCGGTATCATCATACCTAGTTCAATCTCATTACCGACAAGTCTCTTTACTCGTTTAGTAATGCATCATCCCTGTAACATCCCAAATTTTCAATTTGGAATGTTATACACTAGATCATCATTGCATATCATATTTATTGCATTTTAGTTGATCCTAGAAATTTCACGCAACTCACGGACCCTCGGAGAGAGTTGGGGATTTTGTTATTTTCATATTTGAGTTGTCTCAAATTTTGAAAATAGGCTCGTTTGATTTTATTTATTTTATATTCAATTATTTCTATTACAAAAATATGAGAGAGGGAATAAAATGAATTTCCCAAAATAAAGAAATATTGAGGATTTAATAAAAAAATCAAATAAGATTTTATTTTGGTTTTATTTGCTATTTTATTTGAATTTAGGAAAAATGCGAGTTTTTCAAAATTTCATTTAGGCCCCAAATAAATGTTCATCCTGTGTGGCTTGATTTTAGAAGCCGTGGAAAATTTATTTCGGGATTTTTGGAGTCCGTTTAGTATTTCTTTTGTTTTTTCCCCAAGCGTAATTATTTTTTTTAAAAAGTCCGAACCGACCTTGGGCCGTAACCGGCCAGGACTCCTCCTGGCCGGGCCTCTTATAAGCGCCCCGAGACCCCCGCCCAACCCTAACCCAAGCCGGCCGCCCGCGGCCGCCGCCGCCGCCCACGCCGCCGCCCGTCCGCGCCGCCGCCGCCCCGCCGCTGCCGTTCGCCGGAGTCGCCGGAGGTAGTTTTTTTCGCCTCCGGTTTTTCTTGAAAAACCGTTCGGTTTTCCGATGGTTTTGTTCGTTTTTTAGTTTCAGTTTTTTTAAATAGATCGGTTTTTTCCGGTTTATTTAATTAGCGAGCGTTCGTCTGTTCGTTCGTTTTAATGAACATTCGTTGGTTTTCTTTTTCTCGGATTAAATCCGCGATTTTTCCGATCGCGATTTCTGATCCGATTTTCGTTTTAGTCTAACTTTTCGCTCATTTATCGGAATCAGGCGATTCAAGCGCCTGGAGTTTCGTCTCGAAACCCTCTTTCCGTTTAACCAACTCAAACAAGTTTTTTTGCCACTCTAAAAATTGCCCTAGATCCAGAATAGTAAATGAAGCCTATTTCTTTTGCCGTTTGTCTTTCGTTGCTTCGTTCGATTTGATTCTTTTTGCCAACCGGAGTTCTTAAGTTGAACTTTCTGGTTAGATCTCTTATTTGAGTTTTACCTGTGCATTAGTTGAGTACTTATTGTATGCTTGTTTGTTTGCGATAGAGTACCTGGAGTGCGCCGCTTGCTACTTCGAATCGCTAGGTTTCCCGGATCATCAGCAAGGCAAGTAACACTTTGATCATGTTTTTCCCTCTACCCAGTTTTATTGCATTAGATCAATCCTCACACATTGCATTATTAGGATCTAATTAAATTGTGGGTTTGGGAAGTAGTTGAGGTAGTACCTATTACCTGTTATTATCAAACCTTTGGGAGTTACTTCTACGTTTGCTTATTATGCCATGCTATGCTAATAGACGTGGATTGGGTGAGTGTATCCATGACGAATGTGAGATGTTAATTAATGGTTTACATAAGGTGGCAACTTAAATACACATCTGGGTGGATTGAGGCACCTGGGTATTCCAGTGATTGCCTGTTTTTCTTTATGGACCGCCACCCAGGCTCAAAGGGATCATGAGATTGTTCATGCTAGAAACTTCCGTGTGCAGCCACAAGCTACTATGGGCTCTAGCATAGTTGACTAAGTCATGCGAACTCTTACAGTGGTAGACTAGCAGATGTAGGGGATGTAGGTTGGTACGGTCTACCCGTTCGTAAGGTGCTAGCGCTTCTGAAAGACTATGTCTCGGTCATCCGTTTCTCAAACACCTTGTAGTGCGAGAAATCCAACGGAGGAGATCGAGTCATGTGGGGAAAAGTGCGCAAACCTCTGCAGAGTGTATAAACTAATCATGATTAGCCGTGTCCCCGGTTATGGACATCTTGAGTATCTAGTACCTGGATTATCATGTGAATCTCAACATGTTACTCAAAAAATTAATTTTGTTGGGTTTTGTTTAATGATGATGCTTAATTGGGATTGAGAATGCTGTCAACCATTCTCAATGTTTAACAACTACCATGATAGTTAAATAAAATTTATTCCTTTGCAGTAGGGAAAAATTGGCTTTACGCAAAACTGTAACCATAGAGCTTTCCTCCAACCAAATATGCATATAGAATAGCCTGTTTCATTCCATTACTCTCTATGTGTTACTTTGCCAGCATATTCCATGTGCTGACCCGTTTCGGGCTGCAACGTTAATGTTGCAGACTTTTCAGACGATGATTAAGGAGTTTTAGGTCGTGGTTCTATACTCAGTGATGCCGTTGGAGTTGATGGGCTCACTTATCTTCCAAGCCTTCCGCTGTTATCGTTATTAGATGGCCTTAAGCCATATTTATTGTAATAAGTTCTCTTTTGAGACTCTTTATGTAATAAGTGTGTGATTGCTACTCTGTTATAAATCCTTCAAGTACTGTGTGGTGTCAGCATTACTGATCCAGGGATGACACCTGAGCACAGAGATTGGACCGTTTGAGGTCTGGTCGCTACAATCCCGTGGCGAACTCATTACACACATATTTTGCAAGGCTCATAGTGATGTGCATTACCGAGAGGGCTGATACGTCTCAGATACACGGAGTGACAATTCCTAATCTCGATCTATGCCAACTCAACAAACACCATCGGAGACACCTGTAGAGCATCTTTATAATCACCCAGTTACGTTGTGAAGTTTGATAGCACACAAGGTATTCCTCCAGTATTCGGGAGTTGCATAATCTCATAGTCGGAGGAACATGTATAAGTTCATGGAAAAATGGAGTAACACCTTAAGCACGATGACATGATGTAGACAAGATTAATTCACGTATGAATAAACCCCATCTTTTTACCCCTAATAGCAACGATACATACGTGTCATGTCCCTTTCTGTCACTGGGATTGAGCACAGTAAGATCGAACCCATTACAAAGCACCTCTTCCCATCTAGTTGGCCAAACCAAACCAATAAATCAGAGAAGAAATACGAAGCTATAGTAATCATGCATAAACGAGTGTAGATAAAACTCAAATAATATTCATGGATAGATCTGATCATAAACTCACAATTCATCGGATCCCATCAAACACACTCAAAAAGTCATCACATTAAATAGATCTCCAAGAAGACCAAGGAGAACATTGTATTGCAGATCAAATAGACATAATAAGCCATCTATCTACTAAGTATGGACCCATAGGTCCGTGGTAAACTACTTACGCATCATCTAAGAGGCAACAAGGATGATGTAAAGCCCCTCCGTGATCGAATTCCCCTCCGATGCAGTACCGGAAAAGCCCCCAGATGGGATCTCATGGTTATTGAACTTGCAGTGGTGGAAAAAGTATTTCGTGGACTCCTCTGTTGGTTTCAGGATTTTAGAGAATTTATAGAGGCGGACATAGGTCAAACGGAGCCTCATGGGCCCCACGAGCCACCAGCGCGCCCTACCCCTTGGGCACGCGCTAGTGCCCTGTGGGCCACTACTCCATCTTCTCGTCCCCTCCCGAAAGCTTCCAAGGTCTCTTATGTCTAGAAAAAAATCACCAAAAAGTTTTGTGACATTTGGACTTTGTTTGGTACTGAAATTATGTAAAACCAAAAACAAGCAAAAAACAACAACTAGCACTAGGCACTAAGTTAATAGGTTAGTCCCATAAAATGATATATAATTGCTTGGAAGTGTATATAAAACATCCAAGACTGATAATATAATAGCATGGAACAATAAAAAAATTATAGATACGTTGGAGACGTATCAAGCATCCCCAAGCTTAATTCTTGCTCGTCCTCGAGTTGGTAAATGATAAAAATAGAATTTTTGATGTGGAATGCTACCTAACATATTCATCATATATTATTTTCTTTTATAGCATGGATATTTGGACTTGAATGATTCAAAGCAATAGTCTATAATTTGACATGAAAACATCAATACTCAAGCATATCAACAAGCAATCATGTCTTTCAAAATATCAACGCTAAGGAAAGCTATCCCTAGTTGATACGTCTCCAGCGTATATATAATTATTGATTGTTCCATACTGTTATATTATCATTCTTGGATGTTCTACATTCATTTTATAGCAATTTTATATCATTTTTTGGACTAACCTATTGACATAGTGCCTCGTGCCAGTTGCTGTTTTTTGCTTTGTTTTTTACTTGGTAGAATATCAGTACCAAACGAAGTCCAAACACATCAAAAAAATTTTGGAGAGTTTTTTCTGCCCAGCAGACAACTTGGAAGCCAAGGAAGTGCAAGAGGGGAGGCCCGTGGGGCCCCAAAGACACCAGGGCATGCTAGAGGCCCCACACACGCCCTGGTTGGTAGTGGATCCCACGGGAGTCTTTTCCACCGCCTCTCAGCTCTATAAATACCCAAATATTCCTGAAACCCTAGGGGAGTTAACGAAACACAATTCCAGCCACCGCAAGTTCCAGAACCATGAGATCCAATCTAGAGCCTTATTTCGGCACCTTGCCGGAGGGGAACACGGTCACGGAGGGGTTCATCATCCTCATTGGTGCTCCTACGATGATGTGTGAGTAGTTTACCACAGACCTACGGGTCTATAGGCAGTAGTTAGATGGCTTCTTCTTTCGTTTTGATTCGCAATACAATGTTCTCCTCGATGTTCTTGGAGATCTATTTGATGTAATGACTTTTTGCGGTGTGTTTGTTGGGATCCGATGAATTGTTAGTGTATGATCAGATCTATCCATGAATATTATTTGAGTCTTCTTTGATCTCTTATATGCATGATTTTTACATCCTCGTATTTCTTCACCGAATCTTCAGTTTGGTTTGGCCAACTAGATAGATTTTTCTTGCAGTGAGAAGAGGTGCTTTGTGATGGGTTCGATCTTGCAGCGTCCTCACCTAGTGACAGAAGGGGTAGCGAGGCATGCATGTACCGTTGCTATTAAGGATAAAAATATGGGGTCTATTCCTACATGAATAGATCTTGTCTACATCATGTCATCATTCTTATTGCATTACTATGTTTCTCCATGAACTTAATACACTAGATGCATGTTGGATAGCGGTCGATGTGTGGAGTAATAGTAGTAGATGCAGGCAGGAGTCGGTCTACTAATCTTGGACGTGATTCCTATATAATGATCATTGCCTGGTGTAGTGATCCGACCTCAAACGGTCAAATCTCTATGTATAAGTGTCATCCCTGGATCAGTAATGCTCACACACAATACTCGAGGATTTATAACAGAGTGCAATCACACACTTATTACATCGAATGTCTCAAAAGAGAGTACTTATAACAATAATATGGCTGAAGGCCAACTAAAAAGATAACTGCGGAAGCTTTGAAGGTAAATGAGTCCATCAACTCCAACGCCATAGCTGAGTGCATTACAACGACCTAGCGCACCTTACTCTTCGCTTGGAAACTCTGCAACATAATACGTTGCAGCCTGTGTAGGTTAGCACATGGAATATGCTGGCAAGATAACACCAAAGAGCAATGAACAAGTGACAACTATAACTATATGCATATTTGGCTGGTGGAGGCTCTATGGTTATCATTTTTGCGAAAAGCTAGTTTTTCCCTACAACAAAGGAATATATTTTATTTAACTACAAAGTTTGTTGAAAACATTGAGAATGGTAACCCCATCTCAATCCCAAAATAATAATCATTAACCCAACAAGTTAATTAAGTAAAGTGATGATATCAACATAGTAATTCAAGCACCAGATACTCAAGATGTCCATAACCGGGGACACGACTAACCATGATTAGTTTATACACTCTGCAGAGGTTTGCGCACTTTTCCCCACAAGACTCGATCTCCTCCGTTGAATTTCTCGCACTACAGGATGTTTGAGAAACGGATGACCGAGACACAGTCTTTCCGAAGATGTCCCCTTAACCGATAGATAGGCCGGTACACCTACAATCCCCTACATCTGCTAGCCCATCATGGAAAGGATTTCCACAACTTACTCAACTATGCCAGAGCCCGTAATGGCTTGTGGCTGCACACAGAAGTTTCCAGCATGAATAACATAATGATCCCTTTGATCCTGGGTGGCGAACCATCAGAAAAATCACACGGATACCCCGGGATTCTCCTTTGGACAGCACTGGATTTCCCTAGGTGCCCACAAACCAATCCACCCAGATGTGTGTTAAAGTAGCCACCTTAAGTAAACCCTTAGTTCATAATAATACTCACAACTGTCATGAATCACTCAAACCAAACCACGTCTATGAGCATAGCAAAATATAATAAGCGTAACGTAGTAACTCCCAAGGTTTGAATAAAAGGGAAATAGGTACTACCTCAACAACTACTTCCCAATACCCACATGTTAACCAGATCCTACTCATGCAATGTTTGAGGATTGAGACTAATGCATAAAAACTGGGTAATAAGGGATATGATCAAAGTGTTACTTGCCTTGCTGACGATGTGAAAACCCTATTGACTCGTTGTAGCACGCTTCGCACTCCAGAAACTCTATCGTGAGCAAACAATAGCATACATAAGCACAAGTATAACATGCAAGGGTAAAAATCAAATGAAAAGATCCAAACTGAAAGTTCAACTAAAGAGCTTCGATTTGCAAAAAGAATCAACCAAATCGGAGCAACGAAACTCAAACTATGATCAAAAGAAGTTCAAATTCAAATCTGCTTGCAACCAAATTTTAATTTGCCAAAACCATGTTCAAGTTGATTATCTGGAAAGACGGGAACAAGATGGAGATTTTAGCGTTGGTTTCACAGGATTTGGACGAACAAGCAAAAAGTTGCGAGTGTTTAAAGATCAGGGACTAATATGTGAGAAAAGTACTCGCGGATAGGGCCCTGGCTGAAAATAAAATAAAAAGAAAAGCCGATCGAAGGAATGTTCGCTAACAGAACAAAACGAACGAACGTTGTTCACTAATGTGGATTAACGGACGAATGTTCGCAAATTAGATCCGAACGTAAAAACCGAGAAAAGACCTAACCCTAAAAATAAACCGATCTAAACCGAAGAACCGAAAAAACCGAAAATGAACTGGCGAACCAGGATGGTTTTTATACCGGTTCACGACGACGGCGGTCAACGGCGGCGGCAGAACTCTGGTGGCATCGGTGAGGCAAAGCAGCCACGGCGCGGGATGGCGACGGCGGCTACGGGTCGGGTGGGGAGGAGGTGGCGGGGTGTGCGGATTTTAAGGGGGGGGCGCAAGCCTTGGGCGAGGGGGCGGCCATGGGAATCCGGCTCGGACTCCCCTCGGCGTCCGTGCGCCAGCGGGTCTCCTCCCGCTCGGGTGGAAGGCGGTGAGGCGATGTGGGCTGCGCCCGGCTCGGCTGGGCCTTCGGCCCATTCAGGCGACGATTTTTTTTAAATTAATTTTGCACGGAAGAAAAATCCAAAAAAATATAAAAAAATTCTAAAAATACCAGAAACAATTTTCACTGTCTAAACCTATTATTTAGAACAAAGTGAATATTTTTTTGGCCTAAAAATGCAATTCTCAAAAATGCAATTGAAGTAAAATAGCAAATAAAATGCAAATAAAATTTAAATTTGATTTAAAATTTTCTTCTCCAATATTCCTTTTATTTGAAGAAGTCATATTATCTTATCTCTTTTATTCTGAATATTGGAAATAATTTGGAGAGAAAAATATTAAAACCAAATTGATCCCCTTTTCAATTTTGAGAAAATTCAAATATGAAAATTTGTGAAACCTCCAACTCTCTCCTTGGGTCCTTGAGTTGCTTAAGATTTCTAGGATTACAACCAAAATGCAAATAAAATATGATATGAATATGATGACATATGTATAACATCCAAATTGAAAATTGATCCCCTTAAGATGAATCTCGCCCTCGAGATTCGGGTTGGCTAGAGAATAGGTGCGGGCGGTCTTTCCGTAGGTTTTCCTCTCTTTCCCAGGTGGCTTCATCCTCGGTATGGTGGCTCCACTGAACTTTGCAAAACTTGATAACCTTGCTGCATGTAACTCGGTTGGCAAACTCAAGGATCTTGACGGTTTTCTTCTCATAGGTTAGGTCACTGTCCAACTGAATTGCTTCCAGGGGCACTGTATCTCTCAGAGGAATATCGGCCATCTCAGCATGGCACTTCTTCAACCGGGAAACGTGAAACACATCATGAACTCCTGACAATCCTTCGGGTAATTCCAACTTGTAGGCAACTTCTCCCATATGTTCCAAAACTCGACATGGTTCTACAAATCTCGGGGCTAACTTTCCCTTAACTCCAAATCGTTTAACTCCTCGGAGTGGTGACACACGAATATATGCTCGGTCTCCAATTTCATAGACTACCTCCTTTCGTTTAGTATCGGCATAACTCTTCTACCTGGACTGAGCTACCTTCAATCTATCTCGAATCAACTTAACCTTCTCTTCAGACTCTTTGATCAAATCTAGTCCAAACAACTGACGGTCTCCAACTTCATCCCACATCAATGGTGTCCTGCACCTTCTTCCATACAAAGCTTCAAAAGGGGTCATCTTCAAACTAGCTTGATAAATGTTGTTGTATGAGAACTCTGCGTAGGGCAAATTATCGTCCCAACTAGATCCATAATCTAGCGCACATGCTCTCAACATGTGCTCCAGAATCTGATTGACTCTCTCGGTCTGTCCATTTGTCTGCGGATGAAAGGCTGTACTGAACTCTAGCCTAGTACCCAAAGTCTGGTGCAGCTGATTCCAAAACTTCGAGGTAAACTATGTCCCTCTATCTGATATGATGGTCCTCGGAACTCCACGCAGACATACGATCCTAGTCATATATATCTTGGCCAACTTCGCGCTTGTATATGTGGTTTTCACGGGGATAAAGTGGGCCACTTTGGTCAAGCGATCAACTACTACCCAGATTGAGTCATATCCCGATCGGGTCCTGGGTAATCCGGTGATGAAATCCATGCCAAGTTTACCCCACTTCCTATCGAGTATTGGCATAGGCTGTAATAATCCGGCTGGCTTCTGATGTTCTGCCTTCACTCTCTCACATACATCGCATACTGCTACATACTCGGCAATATCCTTCCTCATACCTGTCCACCAGAAACGTTCCTTCAAATCCAAATACATCTTGGTGTTTCCGGGGTGAATCGAGTATGGCGAGTAGTCATGGGCTTCCTGATGTATTAACTTCCTGATCTCCACATTATTGGGCACATAAACACGATCCTCAAACCACAAAGTTTCGTGCTCATCCTCATGAAAACCTTTGGCTTTTCCTTTGCTCATCTTCTCCTTTATCTTAGAAATTTCCTTGTCATCCTTTTGAGCTTCTCGAATCTTTCCCAATAATGTAGACTGAACCTCCATTGCTGCAACTAAACCTCTTGGAACTATCTCCAACTGATGTTCCTTGAGATCGTCTACTAACTCCTGCGGTAATCCTCCGCTTACGAGGGTATTGGCATAACTCTTGTGGCTCAAAGTGTCTGCTATGACATTGGCCTTTCCTGGATGATAATGCAACTTCATATCGTAATCCTTTATTAGCTCAAACCATCTCCTCTGACTAAGATTCAACTCCTTCTGCGTGAAAATGTACTTCAAACTCTTGTGATCCATGTACACATCACATCTGTTTCCAATCAGAAAATGTCTCCAGGTCTTGAACGCATGCACTACGGCTGCTAACTCCAAATCATGTGTGGCATAATTTAGATCGTGAGGTCGAAGCTGCCGTGATGCATATGAAACAACTCTTCCATCTTGCATAAGTACACCTCCAATTCCCAAGCGAGAAGCGTCGCAATAAACTTGGAAATCCTTGCGTATATCCGAAAGAATCAACACTGGGGTTGTAACCAAACGTTTCTTCAACTCCTGAAAATTGGCCTCACAATCTTCGGTCCATTTGAACTTGGTGTCCATCTTCAATAACTCTGTCATGGGTTTCGCAATTTTGGAAAAATTCTCAATAAATCTCCGATAGTATCACGTGAGTCCCAGAAAACTACGGATCTCGCCAAATGAGGTGGGTGCCAAGCACTCAATGACAGACTGAACCTTGGTAGGGTCTACGCATATACCTTCTCCTGATATAACATGTCCAATATATCCAACTTCCTTCAACCAAAACTCACACTTGCTAAACTTGGCATACAACTAGTGTTCCCTGAGCTTCTCTAGAACTAAGCGCAAGTGTTCCTTGTGTTCCTGTTCATTCTTCGAGTACACCAAAATATCATCAATGAATACCACAACAAACTTATCCAAAAACTCCATGAACACCTTATTCATCATACTCATAAAATAGGCAGGGGCATTAGTCAATCCAAAAGACATGATCGTGTACTCATATAGCCCATACCTGGTGGTAAAAGTTGTCTTAGGTATATCCTGTTCTCAGATCTTCAACTGGTGGTATCCTGATCGAAGATAGATCTTGGATAATACTTTAGCTCCTTGCAACTGGTCAAATAGATCGTTGATCATTGGTAGCGAGTACTTGTTCTTGATCGTCACTTCATTCAACGCCTGATAATCAACAACCATTCTTAAAGATCCATCCTTCTTCTCAACTAAGAGCACTGGCGCTCCCCATGGTGATGAACTGGGTCGGATATAACCTTTCTCCAATAACTCCTCAATCTGCTTCTTAATTTCCTCTAGATCATTTGCGGGCATCAGGTACGGTCTCTTCGATATTGGTCCGGTGCCTGGCAACAGCTCTATCAAAAACTCTATGTCTCGATCTGGCAGCATGCCTGGTAATTCCTTTGGAAATACATCCAGGTAATCCTTCACAACAGGCACTTCTTCCTGAACAACTCCCGAGAGAGAATTCACTTGGGTCCTCCTCGGCGCATGCCTAGACACATACTTGATCCTTTTTCCCTCCGGGGTGGTGAGTAGAATTAACTTACTAGAACAATCGATATTTCCTCCATACATGGATAGCCAATCCATGCCTAGTATCACATCCAATCCTTGTGACTCCAGAATTATTAGGTCTGAGGGGAAAACATGCCTACCTATGGTCAATGGCATCTGAAAATATCCACTGCTTGTTGTATACTCCGTTCCAGGTGAGCTTACTAACATTGTGTCTTAAGAACTTTGGTGGGCAACTTATACTTATCCACAAATACCCTTGACATGTATGAATGTGATGCACTAGTAGCAAAAAGAATTATTGTAGTAAATGACTTAATCAAAAACTTACCTGTAACTGCATCTGGCTGTTCTTCAACCTCCTCCACGTCGTGGTTCACTTGTCCTCTAGTGAAATGGTTGGGCTTCTTCCCAGAGTTTCCATTTCCGTTGCCATTCTTCAACTCTGAGCAATCATTGGCGTAATGTCCAGTCTTCGCGCACTTGTAACAGGTGACATGACTCAGGTCCTTCTTAGCGGGTGTTGCTGGATTGGGACAGTTCTGGTTGTTGCTTCCTCCATTCCTGTAACATCCCAAATTTTCAATTTGGAATGTTATACATAGGTCATTCATGCATATCATATTTTGTTGCATTTCGTTTCGCGATCCTCGAAATTCTAAGCAACTCAAGGACCCTCGGAGAGAGTTGGGGATTTCACCGTTTTCATATTTGAATTTTATCAAATATCGAAACGAGGATCATTGGTTTTATTATTTTTCTCTCCAAAATATTTTCATACTAAAAGATATGAGAGGAGATAATATGACTTCTCCAAAATAAATGAAATATTGGAGGAAAAATATTAAAATCAAATATTTGATTTTATTCGGATTTTATTTCTATTTTATTTGCATAGGAAAAATGCGCGTTTTTCAAAATTGCATTTTAGGCCCAAATAAATGTTCACCTTGTCCGGCATATTTTTAGAGGACAGAGAAAATTTATTTCAGGAATTTTGGAGTCTGTTTAGTATTTCTTTTCTTTCTTTTTCTACACGACGGAATTATGTAAAAAAATTCAACCGACCTACGGGCCGTGTCCGGCCCGGACTCCCCAGGCCAGGCCACCTTATAAGCCGCCCGAGCCGCCCCAAGCCGCAGCCCACCCCGCCGCCAGCCCGCCCGCGCCTCCCAAACCCTAGCCGCGCACCGCGCCAGCCGCCGCCGACTTCGCCGGTGCCGCTGCTGTTTTTTTCCTCATCGGTTTTTTTTCTGGTAAACCCTATATCTAGATCCGTTTTTTTTAATTTTCGGTTTATTTCTTTAGATCAGTTTTTTCGGTTTGGTTAAATAGCGGACTTTCGTCCGTACGTTCGTTTTAACGAATGGTTTTCGCCCGTTAGTCACAGACAACGAACGTTCCTTCGTTAGCCTGTTCGTCCGTTTTTCTTTTTCTCGGTTTTTTTCGCGATTATATTCGATCACGATTTCTGATCCGATTTTTGTTTTAGTTTATCTTTTCGCTCATTTATCGGAATCAGGCGATTCAAGCGCCTAGATCTTTGTCTCGAAACCCTTCTTCTATTTAACCAACTTGAACAAGATTTTGGTACTGTAAAATTACTTCAGTTCAGATTAGTAATCGGATCTTGTTTCTTTCGCAGTTTGAGTTTCGTTGCTCCGTTTTATTTGATTCTTTTTGCAAACCGGAGTTCTGAAGTTGAACTTTCTGGTTAGATCTTCTTAGTTGAGTTTTTCCCGTGCATCTTTGCTTGATTTCTTATGTATGCTATTGTTTGTTTGCGATAGAACACCCGGAGTGCGATGCGTGCTACACTACTAGGAAAGGGCTATAGATGAAATTGACACTAATGGCGCATCAGAGAAGTGGTGCGCCACTACTATGTACTAATGGCGCACCATGTGCCGATGCGCCATTAGTGTGGAAGACACTAATGGCGCACCAGACAGAAGGTGTGCCACTAGTAACAAATTTATTTTTCATTTTTCCAAACATACTAATGGCGCATCTAGGCAAAGTGCACCATTACTTGTTCTAACTAGTAATGGCGCACCAGCCATAGAGTGCGCCACTACTGTATTTTTTTATTATTTTCTTGCAAAACTACTAATGGCGCACCGTGGCACAGTGCGCCATTACTAGTTTAAACTAGTAATGGCGCACTATGCCACGGTGCGCCATTAGTATATATTTTTTATTTTTTTGCAAAACTACTAATGGCGCATGGCCAGCAGGTGCGCCATTAGTATGTTGGCTTACTAATGGCGCATGGCTGGGTGGTGCGCCATTAGTAACCTGGGACCAGCTAGATATTTTGGACAGCCACACCTACACACTCACTTTCCCCACTTCATTCCCTCCACCTCCTTCTCCAAGCTTGTCGGCTGCCTCCTCCTCCTCACCTCATTTGCACCATAGATTCATCAAAATTAAGTGGTGAAATTACCTTTTTTTTATAGGTAAGTAAGGGGAAAGCTATCTTCATGTTGTAGATCTACTTTTTTTCTCTCTAGCTCACTCCAACAACGTGCACATGCACTTTTTGTGGCCTAGATAGATCTATGTATGTTTGTGGTGTTGCATATATGTTTGTGTTTGCAGGTACCGGTATTTGAAATTCGATAGTTGCCAATATTTTGCCAGAATGTTGATTCATTTCCGTTTCGGCGAGAATTTTGGCACTATGCATTATTTTTGGTCCTATTTTTAGGGAAAGTCATGCCAAATTTTTTCTTGTTTCTAAAATATCGTTTTGCTCTACCCCGCAGGCGACCATGGTCCACACGATGACCGAAGGCATCGTGAATAGGTTTTTGAGCTCCATGAAGGCCGAGATGCTTCAAAAGAACGAGACGGAGATAAGATGTCCGTGTCTAAGATGCAAGCTAAAGAGCCTTATTGCGGACCCGGATTCCGGGCAGGTGCGGGACCACCTGCTCTTGCGTGGTTTCATGGATGGCTATCGGTGGCAAGGTGATGAAGATGACTATGAAGTCGTCCATGGGGGCCGGGCAAGAAATGAGGAAGGGCAGCAAGACAACCACCGCTGCTCGGGCGGGCAAGAAGATGAAGAATCTCCAGGACATGATCACGACGGTGATGCTGTACACAGTCATCATGTAGAAGATGCTGGACATGATGATGAGGAAGATGCCGAAGCAGACGAAGGGCATGATCATGAAGATGAAGATGCCAGCGGAGCAGACGACGATGGACCATCGATGGGCTGGGTGCAGGACCCTCATATTCAAGAGCTGCTTCTCAAGCAGACGGATAACGCAAGAGGTGCCGCCCGAGAGAAAGCCAAGCTGGATCAATTGGAGATAGATGCGGTTACTCCATTGTATGAAGGACGCAGGCCCGAGGATACCCGCATGAAAGTAACGCTCATGGCTCTGGAGATGAAGGTAAAACACAAAATGACCGATGCATGCTTCGACGGGAACATGTCATTCTGGCACGAACGTCTTCCCAAGGGGAACAAGTGCCCTACCAGTTTAGATGAGGCGAAGAAAATCGTGTGTCCTATGGATTTACCGCATGTGAAATACCATGTGTGCATGAACAATTGCATCATTTATCGGGACGAGCACGCGGAGTCTACCATATGTCCGGTGTGCGGCGTCACTCGATACAAGAAGAGGAAGAAAGATCCTCGAAAAGTGGTGTGGTACTTTCCGATCACTCCTCGTCTGCAGCGGTATTTCGCGGACCCTAAGGTAGCAAAGCTCCTGCATTGGCACGCGGATAGGGAGGAGAAGAAGCGAGAGGATGACGCAAATGATCCAGAGATAAATAAAAAAGACAAGATGCTGAGTCACCCTAAGGATGGGAGCCAGTGGCAAGCGTTGAACTTCGAACACCCAGAATTTGGGAAGGATCCAAGGAACATCGTGCTGGGCGCGAGCACTGATGGAGTCAATCTGTTTGGCAGCCAGAGAAGCACACATAGCACCTGGCCTATGTTTGTGTGGATGTACAACCTTCCCCCCTGGTTGTGCATGAAGAGGAAGTACATTCACATGAGTATGCTAATTGAAGGGCCGAAACAACCAGGGACCGACATCAATCTGTATCTGGGGCTACTAAAAGAGGAGCTAGACACACTGTGGAAAACGCCAGCCAATACATGGGACGCCGCAGAGAAAGAATATTTCCCTATGAGAGCCGCACTGCTCACGACGGTGCACGACTATCTCGGTTACGGATATCTCGCGGGGCAGGTGGTCCATGGATTTTCTGGATGCGTCAGGTGCATGGATGACACAACGTATCGCCAGCTAGATAGAGATCCCGGGTCTTCAAAAACCGTGTTCATGGGACATCGAAGGTGGCTTTGCGACGATGACCCGTGGAGGAAACGCAAGGATCTGTTCGATGGTGAAACCGAACCCCGAAGACGCCCGCGTACGAGGAGTGGCGAGGAAATAGACGAGCTGTTGAAAAATTGGAAAGATTGCCCACTGCCGGGAAAGAAGCAAAAGGTGCCAGAGCCGGGAAAGAAGCGAAAGGCGCCAGAGCCGCTGCTGAAGGTATGGAAAACGAGGTCTGTTTTCTGGGACTTGCCGTAGTGGAAGATCCACCGTGTGCCTCACAGCCTTGATGCCATGCCTATCACGAAGAACGTGTGCGAGAGTCTGCTTGGTACCCTGCTCAACATGCCAGAGAGGACCAAAGATGGGCCGAAAGCAAGGGCAGACTTGAAATCAATGGGCATCAGGCAGGAGCTTCACGCTAATGATGTTGATGATGATGAGGCGAAGCAGGACACAGAAAGTCGTCGCAAAGGCAAAAAGGCCAAGAAGACCGGAAATGACTACCCTCCCGCGTGCTTCACTCTAAGTCAAGAGGAGATCGAGCAGTTTTTCACCTGCCTCGTAGGAGAAAAACTTCCTTACGGTTACGCGGGGAAGACAAGCAGATACCTAGACCCAGCGAAGCAGAAGTTCAGCGGGATGAAGTCTCATGACTGTCACGTGCTGATGACGCAGATACTTCCAGTTGCAATCCATGGGATCATGGACGCGCACGTCCGTGAAATGCTATTTGGCCTATGCAACTTTTTCGACGTCATCTCTCGGAAGTCGGTTGGCGTGAGGCAACTCAGAAGGCTACAAGAAGAGATCGTGGTGATACTATGCGAGCTTGAGATGTACTTCCCGCCCGCATTCTTCGACGTTATGGTGCATCTGTTGGTCCATATCGTGGAGGATATCATCCAACTCGGGCCGACGTTCCTGCACAGCATGATGCCATTCGAAAGGATGAATGGTGTCATCGAAGGATACGTTCGCAACATGTCACGTCCAGAGGGAAGCATAGCCAGGGGCTTCCTGACCGAAGAGTGCATCTCCTACTGTATGAATTATCTAGGCATCAAGAACCCCGTTGGTCTCCCCGTCAACAGGCACCTCGGCAGGCTCGCTGGATGGGGTCACCGTGAGGGTCGCCGCGAAATGCATGTCGACTTCGAGGGTCGACTCGCCAACTTTGAAAGAGCAAACCTAGTCGCGCTACAACACATAGACGTGGTCGATCCTTGGGTGGTAGAGCACAAAACCTTTATTGAGAAGACGTACAATGACCGAGGCCAATAGAGGACGGACAGAGATATAATCAAAGAGCACAACTCATGTTTCACGCGTTGGTTCAAGCAGAAGCTTCTGTCGTACCCTTTACATGAGGATTCTTCCACGGAAGAAGAACTCATATTCGCCTTGTCACAGGGCGCCGAGCACAACCTGATGACCTATGAGGCGTACGATATCAACGGCTACACATTCTACACCAAGGACAAGGGCATGAAGAGCGATGGTTATCAGAACTCCAGGGTAACGATGAAATCCTACACCGGTAACGACAAGGACAGATACTACAGAAGGATCGAGGAGATCTGGAGCTGAGCTACGCTGGAGAGAAGGTCCCGATGTTCTGTGTCAGATGGGCCAAGAGCGTCCTAAAAGAAGACCGGTATTTCACCACCATGGTTATACCCAAAGCCAAATCCAAGACCACGGGCGCAAACGTCACCACGAAAAATGAGCCATGGGTACTGGCTTCCCAAGTGGACCAATGCTTCTTCATTACCGACCTGTCAAAGCCTAGTCGTGTTGTCGTGAGGAGAGGCAAAAGGAAGATCATCGGAATGGATGGAGTAGCCAATGAGCAAGACTTCGACAAGTACGGCGACCCGAAGATCGAACATGACGACAACGATGAAGTAGCAGCATACACCACAAGAAGAAGCAGGACCACCCTACCTAAAGGACGTCCGTTCCACATAAGAACTCCATTTGCGAAAAAGAAGGGCAAGAAGATTGTGAACAGATAGCTAGCTAAGATCGATTGTATTTAAATCGTAGTCTTCATTTCTCGGGCACTTTTTGATAGAATATTTTTAAATTTCATGGGCAGTTTTTGAATTCATGAATATTTTTTCAAATTTGATGATATTTTTTCATATTCAATATGAAAAAATATTGAATATTCATGAGGACACTCGATCTCGATCCCCCTCCCTCTCGATAGCTATCCCCCCCCCTATATCCCCCTTGCCGCCGAGCACCCGCCGCCCCCCCCCCCCCCCCCCCCCCCCGCTCCACCACAAAAATTGGGGAGCCTGGGAATCGAACCCAGGACCTCCCAGTGTGTGTGTTGCGTGCTGACCAGTCGGGCTAGTGTGTGTGTTCTGATGGGGATACGGTTAAGTGGAATATAACCTGAGTGCTCGAACTATAATAAAAAAATTACTAATGGCGCACCGGGGGGAGGTGCGCCATTGCTGTCGTCGTACTTATGGCGCACTAGGGGGAGGTGCGCCATTGCTAACCCTCCCCCACTCCACCTATTTCCCTCTGGCCTCTCACCCTGCCTCGCCAGATCCCCCACTCGACCTAACCCGCCCCAACCGAATGCCGCTGCCCCGCCTTGCTCCGCCCCCTCCGTCCGCCGCACGCCGTCGGCGACGCCGCCGCCTCTCCTTCCCTGCCTTCTTCTCCACCCCGCTGCCCCGACCCCCGCCGCCCCCGCGCCCCCACTACTGTAGCTCCCCCGAGCCGCCGCCCCCGCGCCCCACCACTGCAGCTCCCCCGCGCCGCCGCCCCCGCGCCCCCGTGATACGTCTCCAACGTATCTATAATTTTTGATTGCTCCATGCTATATTATCTACTGTTTTAGGCAATATTGGGCTTTATTTTCCACTTTTATATTATTTTTGGGACTAACCTATTAACCGGAGGCCCAGCCCAGATTTGTTGTTTTATGCCTATTTCAGTGTTTCGAAGAAAAGGAATATCAAACGGAGTCGAAACGGAACGAAATCAACTGGAGAAGTTATTTTTGGAAGGAAAGCAACCCAGGGAACTTGGAGTGCATGTCAGGGGAGACACGGGCTGCCCACGAGGGTGGGGGGCGCCCCCACCCCCCTAGGGCGCGCCCCTTGCCTCGTGGGTCCCCCGTGGCTCCTCCGACATACTTCCTGCACCCATATATATCGTCGTACCCTAAAACTTCCAGAATGGAACATAGATCGGGAGTTCCGCCGCCAGAAGCCTCCGTAGCCACGAAAAACCAATCTAGACCCATTCCAGCACACTGCCGGAGGGGGCAATCCCTCTCCGGTGGCCATCTTCATCATCCCGGTGCTCTCCATGACGAGGAGGGAGTAGTTCTCTCTCGGGGCTGAGGGTATGTACCAGTAGCTATGTGTTTGATCTCTCTCTCTCTCATGTTCTTGAGATGATACGATCTTGATATATCGCGAGCTTTGCTATTATATTTGGATCCTATGATGTTTCTTCCCCCCTCTTCTCTCTTGTAATGAATCGAGTTTCCCCTTTGAAGTAATCTTATCAGATTGAGTCTTTAAAGACTTGAGAACACTTGATGTATGTCTTGCCGTAGATATCTGTGGTGACAATGGGATACCACGTGCCACTTGATGTATCTTTTGGTGACCAACTTGCGGGTTCCGCCCATGAACCTATGCATAGGGGTTGGCACACGTTTTCGTCGTGATTCTCCGGTAGAACTTTGGGGCACTCTTTGAGTTTCTATGTGTTGGTTGAATAGATGAATCTGACATTGTGTGAGCATATTGTATAATCATGCCCACGGATACTTGAGGTGACATTGGAGTATCTAGGTGACATTAGGGTTTTGATTGATTTGTGTCTTAAGGTGTTATTCTAGTACGAACTCTAGGGCTATTTGTGACACTTATAGGAGTAGCCCAACGGATTGATTGGAAAGAATAACTTTGAGGTGGTTTCGTACCCTACCATAATTTCTTCGTTCGTTCTCCACTATTAGTGACTTTGGAGTGACTCTTTGTTGCATGTTGAGGGATAGTTATGTGATCCAATTACGTTAGTATTGTTGAGGGAACTTACACTAGCGAAAGTATGAACCCTAGGCCTTATTTCCTATCATTGCAATACCGTTTACGCTCACTTTTATCATCCGTTACCTTGCTGTTTTTACAATTTCAGATTACAAATACCTTTATCTACTATCCATATACCACTTGTATCACCATCTCTTCACCGAACTAGTGCACCTATGCAATTTACCATTGTATTGGGTGTGTTGGGGACACAAGAGACTCTTTGTTATTTAGTTGCAGGGTTGCTTGAGAGAGACCATCTTCATCCTACGCCTCCTACAGATTGATAAACCTTAGGTCATCCACTTGAGGGAAATTTTCTACTATCCTACAAACCTGTGCACTTGCAGGCCCAACAACATCTACAAGAAGAAGGTTGTGTAGTAGACATCACCCCGCGCCCCCGCGCCGGAGGAGGACGAGTAGGAGGAGGAGACGGAGGCGGCCGACGCGGAGCAGGAGGCCGCGGAGGACGCACTGATGGACCACGCGCAGGCCCTCATCTCCCGCATCGTCCAGCAGGAGGCCAACCCCAACCCGCGCCTCATCCACACCCTCGCCACCATCCGCGTCGTCGAGCAGGAGGCCAGGTAGTCCGTAGAAGTTGAGATCACACAATTGCTTCATGTGAATGATAAAAATCTGTGTGGGTCTTAGAATCATGTAGCAACTAGAATAAAAGGTACAACAATAGTCAAACTAGAATCTTATATAGTTTCTAGTTCAAATATACCCCCAGACACTAACATATATCAGAGTTATGGACATGAGTGGAGCTTGATCAAATCTGTCTTTATTATTCTGCAAATTCAGTTTATACATTCCTTTGTTTCCAGACAAATGATTTGAAGCGATGATGATCCCAATGGCATATTATTAGTGGCTATTTGGCTATCAGAAAAGCAAGAGACACTAAGAACGATCTACATATTGTTTGCTGAGTTTTGGAGAACATATTGTATTCACTCTAAGAAATAATTTTGGAAACAACACTCATTTTTTGCATGGCCTGGCAAGCATGTAGGAGTTCTCACTTTTTTTTAAAAAACCCGCATATAGCTCTCACTTAATCCAGTAGCTCCATGGAACTGTTAGGCATTTGTTCGTTATTGGTTGCAATTTTTTGGTCTGTGAGTGGACATAACAGTACACTGCGCTGTCCATGTAGTGAGATGAAGATGTTTGGTCAGAGAACAAGGCTATAGTGATCAATTCACATGACACATGTATCATGTATCAGTAGAGTAATTTGTACAGTCACACCAACTGCTTCACTAATTGAACACATGCTTTGCTTGTGTGTTCCTGCTTCTTGACAAATTGAACACCTGCTGTTGCTACTGTGGGACAATGTTCCTTCTTTTCTTCCCGATGTTGCTATTTCCATTGAAGTACTCATATGTGTTCTAGATGAGCTGTTGCTAGTTAGTTCCCCTCAGACTACATTCTAGATTGCATAGCATAACTCCAGAATTTTTTCATTGCACACCTACTGCTAGTTAGTTCTGTAGATACTTAAAACACATATCACTTGTCAGGTTTCATTCGGTATATTAAATCCTATGAAATTATCAAAGTGGGATGTACTATGTTGGACAGAATTTTACGTTTGGACTTGGGTGAATGTAACCAGACTTATACTCTCAGATTTTGTCATAGTTGATGGTGTGAGGACTTATAATGTGATAAAGTATATATGGTGTGAGGACTTATAATTTTTGTTGGGTGACCTATTAGATCTAGAATGGAAGCTCACATAAGTTGAGCTGATTTTTGTCCATATGCAAGCAGAGAACCATATGGTCTGTGGCCTTTTCATCCATATGAAAGTAGAGGCACATTGTGGTGCTAGTTTGCTGGGTTTTGTCTCCGACCATTGTGTCGTGATGAATTTGCAGGTACCCCGAGAGGCCCTTGAGTTTGCCAGAATGTCGATTAACTTCCGTTCTGGCAAATTTGGGTACTCCATATGTCCTATTTTCAGCTAAGGTCATGCTGAAATTTTCCGTGAATTTTAGCATGACTTTGCTAAAAATAGGACATATGGGGTACTTGCGACTATTGCATGGGCCGGGGTATCTTAGTACTTAGTTAAGTAGGATCAAATGCCCCGCCATTCTTGCTGCATTAAACCATAGGTGGCAATAGAGCCAAGTGACTAGGCCCAACTTAGAATTCTCCTTAGCATCGATAAACCCTAGATGATAAACCCAACATAGGTGGCAACAGAGCCAAGTGATTAGTGCCAAGTGATTAGGCCCAACCTAGGGTGCCTCGGCATCGATAAACCCTAAATGATGAAAACTTAACTTGGCTTCTATAGGGTGCCTCGGTGTCGATGAGAACCTAAATGACGTACGCTTAGGCTTTTAGGGTGCCTCGGCGTCGACAAACCCAAAATGATACTCCCTCCGTCCGGGTTTATTAGGCCTCTTAGCATCACAAGCATGTCCACTTTTATAAGGCCCCGCGTTGGAAAGGTGCATGCATGCAACCATTTCATTGGTTACATTGAAGGCTATTGTTGTTGGTGCCATGGCTGAAAAATTAATACACTTCATGCGTGTTTTTTCATTAGCTGCATGCATGTGAGAGAGTGCATTGAGAGTGGAGTGGAAGAATTAATGTGAGCAAATTACTATGTGTCTTGGTCTAAGAGAAGTTGTCTTTAGGCCTAATAAACCCGGACGGAGGGAGTAAAAGCTTAGCTTTTAGGATGCCTCGGTGTCGACAAACCCTAAATGATGAGACCATGATCTTGTTCCTTGACAATAACCAACTTTTTGACCAAACTTTTTTTCGTATTTAGAGCAAAACATGGCCCACAACGATGAGGCCGGCGGTTCGGGCGGCAAGCAATTCTGGGAGCTATCCCAGGAGTTGGAGGAAGAACCTCACCGCTATGAGGACGCCTCGGAAGACACCGATCCTGACTACACAACCCCTAGTGGCGTCGGGGATGACACCACTGATGGTGTCGTCGAGGATGCCACCACTGATGATGGCGGCGCACGCACAGGTGGCAGCCAACAGAAGAGGCAACGGAAGGACCGGCGCCCGAGCGTGCTCGGCATCGTCAGGGAGGAATTTACTGAAGTGAACTCCGATGGGCATCCGACGGTGCCCAAACACGTAGTCAAGGGGTACTCGGTTCATCTCGGGTGCATTCTCCGGAGCACCGTCTCGCTTAACACCGAGAACCTAAGGCATAAGGACCGAGGGAATTTGCGCAGCCTCCTCTTCACGAAGCTGCACGAACGATACAAGTTCCCCGCTGAGTTTGCAAACACACGCCTCTCAGGGAATAAAGTGAACGGTGCCGCCCTCACGAGGATGAGCACGACCCTGTCTGCTTGGAAAAGCACGGTGAAGGCAATGATTGAAAAAGGTGATAGATATGAGAAGATCAAGGAGAAATATCCTTTGATGAGCGAAGATGACTACAAGGAGTTCAAGATCAAGTGCGAGAGCAGCGCAACCTCCAAATCAAGTCAGTGGGGGAAAGAAATGCGGAAGTTGAACTTTGGTGTCCACCAACTCGGTCCCGACGGTTACTGATATGCCTCCAACGTATCTATAATTTTTGATTGCTCCATGCTATATTATCTACTGTTTTGGACTATATTGGGCTTTATTTTCCACTTTTATATTATTTTTGGGACTAACCTATTAACCGGAGGCCCAGCCCAGAATTGTTGTTTTTTTGCCTATTTCAGTGTTTCGAAGAAACAGAATATCAAACGGAGTCCAAACAGAAAAATCCTTTTTGGAACGTGATTTTCTTCTCGGATAAGACCCAGGAGACTTGGACCCTACTCCAAGAAGTACCGGAGGCGGTCACGAGGGTAGGGGGCGCGCCCCCCCTACAGGGCGCGCCCCCTGCCTCGTGGGCCCCTCGGTGCTCCACCGACTTACTCCTTCCTCCTATATATACCCACATACCCCCAAATGATCAGAACAGGAGCCAAAACCTAATTCCACCGCCGCAACTTTCTGTATCCACGAGATCCCATCTTGGGGCCTGTTCCGGAGCTCCGCCGGAGAGGGCCGTCATCACGGAGGGCTTCTACATCATCATAGCCCCTCCGATGAAGTGTGAGTGGTTTACCTCAGACCTTCGGGTCCATAGTTATTATCTAGATGGCTTCTTCTCTCTTTTTGGATCTCAATACAATGTTCTCCCCCTCTCTTGTGGAGATCTATTCAATGTAATCGTCTTCTTTTGCGGTGTGTTTGTTGAGACAGATGAATTGTGGGTTTATGATCAAGTCTATCTATGAACAATATTTGAATCTTCTCTGAATTCTTTTATGTATGATTGGTTATCTTTGCAAGTCTCTTCGAATTATGCGTTTGGTTTGGCCAACTAGATTGGTAGTTCTTGCCATGGGAGAAGTGCTTAGCTTTGGGTTCGATCTTGCAGTGTTCTTTCCCAGTGACAGAAGGGGAAGCAAGACACGTATTGTATCATTGCCATCGAGGATAACAAGATGGGGTTTATTTCATATTGCATGAATTTATCTCTCTACATCATGTCATCTTGCTTAAAGCGTTACTCTATTTTTAACTTAATACTCTATATGCATGCTGGATAGCGGTCGATGAGTGGAGTAATAGTAGTAGATGCAGAATCGTTTCGATCTACTTGTCACGGACGTGATGCCTATATACATGATCATGCCTAGATATTCTCATAACTATGCTCAATTCTGTCAATTGCTCAATAGTAATTTGTTCACAAACCGTAGAAAACTTATGCTCTTGAGAGAAGCCACTAGTGAAACCTATGGCCCCCGGGTCTATCCTCATCATATCAATCTCCATCACTATAAGCTTGCTTTGTTTTTACTTTGCCTTTTACTTTTCACTTTGCATCTTTAAATCAAAAATACCAAAAATATTATCTATCGGATCTCACTTCCGTAAGTGACTGTGAAAGGGATTGACAACCCCTAATCGCGTTGGTTGCGTCGAGCTCTTTGTGTTGTGTAGGTACGAGGGACTTGCGCGTGGCCTCCTACTGGATTGATACCTTGGTTCTCAAAAACTGAGGGAAATACTTACGCTACTTTGCTGCATCATCCCTTCTTCTTCGGGGAAAACCAACACAGTGCTCAAGAGGTAGCAAGAAGGATTTCTGGCGCCGTTGCCGGGGAGGTCTACACAAAAGTCAACATACCAAGTACCCATCACAATCCCTATCTCCCGCATTACATTAGTTGCCATTTGCCTCTCGTTTTCCTCTCTCCCACTTCACCCTTGCCGTTTTATTCGCCCTCTCTTTCTCCTTCCCCTTCTCCATCTCCATTTGCCTTTTTCTCGCTTGCCTTTTGTTTGATCATGTGTTGGATTGTTTGTTCGTCGCGATGGCTCAAGATACTACCAAATTGTGTGACTTCACCAATACCAACAATAATGATTTTCTTAGCACTCCGATTGCTCCTCTTGCCAATACTGAATCTTGTGAAATCAATACTGCTTTGTTGAATCTTGTTATGAAAGATCAATTCACCGGCCTTCCTAGTGAAGATGCCGCTACTCATCTGAATAGCTTCGTTGATTTATGTGATATGCAAAAGAAAAAAGATGTCGATAATGATGTCGTTAAATTGAAGCTATTTCCTTTTTCGCTTAGAGATCGTGCTAAAGCTTGGTTTTCGTCTTTGCCTAAAAATAGTATTGATTCTTGGAACAAGTGCAAAGATTCTTTTATCTCTAAGTATTTTCCTCCCGCTAAGATCATCTCTCTTAGAAACGATATTATGAATTTCAAGCAACTTGATCATGAACATGTTGCACAAGCTTGGGAGAGAATGAAATTAATGATACGTAATTGCCCTACTCATGGTTTAAATTTGTGGATGATTATACAAATTTTTTATGCCGGATTGAATTTTGCTTCTAGAAATCTTTTAGATTCGTCCACGGGAGGCACTTTTATGGAAATCACTTTAGGAGATGCTACTAAACTCCTAGATAATATTATGGTTAATTATTCTCAATGGCATACTGAAAGATCTTCTAATAAAAAAGTGCATGCGATAGAAGAAATCAATGTTTTGAGGGGAAAGATGGATGAACTTATGAAATTATTTGCTACTAAGAGTGTTTCTTCTGATCCTAATGATATGACTTTGTCTACCTTGATTGAGAATAACAATGAATCTATGGATGTGAATTTTGTTGGTAGGAATAATTTTGGTAACAATGCTTATAGAGGGAATTTTAATTCTAGGCCATATCCTAGTAATCCTTCTAATAATTATGGAAATTCGTACAACAACTCTTATGGAAATTATAATAAGATGCCCTCTGAATTTGAGAATAGTGTTAAAGAGTTTATGAATTCACAAAAGAATTTTAATGCTTTGCTTGAAGAGAAAGTGCTTAAAGTTGATGATTTGGCTAGGAACGTTAATAGAATTTCTCTTGAGATTGATTCTTTAAAGCTTAGATCTATTCCTCCTAACCATGATATCAATGAGTCTCTCAAAGCTATGAGAATTTCCATTGATGAGTGCAAGGAAAGAACTGCTAGGATGCGTGCTTCAAAAGATGCCTTTATTAAAGCGTGTTCTTCCAATACCTATGAAAATCAAGATGAAGATAAAACAGTTATTGATGTGTCCCCTATCAAATCTTTGTTGTGCAATATGAATCTTGATGAAACTGAATATGATCTTCCTTCACCTAGAAGGCGTTCCAAAAATTCGGAGTATTTAGATCTTTATGATGAAATTGATGAAAGTGGGATTGAAAGAAATAAAAATTTAGATGTTGCTAAACCCACTATATTGGATTTCAAGGAATTTAATTATGAAAGTTGCTCTTTGATTGATTGTATTTCCTTGTTGCAATCCGTGCTAAATTCTCCGCATGCTTATAGACAAAAGAAAGCCTTCACCGAACATATTGTTGATGCCTTGATGCAATCTTATGAAGAAAAACTTGAGTTGAAAGTCTCTATCCCTAGAAAACTCTATGATGAGTGGGAACCAACTATCAAAATTAAAATTAAAGATCATGAGTTTTATGCTTTGTGTGATTTGGGTGCTAGTGTCTCCACTATCCCCAAAACTTTGTGTGATTTGCTAGATTTCCGCGATCTTGATGATTGCTCTTTAAACTTACATCTCGCGGATTCTACTATTAAGAAACCTATGGGAAGGATTAACGATGTTCTTATTGTTGCAAATAGGAATTATGTGCCCGTATATTTCATTGTTATTGATATAGATTGCAATCCTTCTTGCCCTATTATTCTTGGTAGACCTTTCCTTAGAACAGTTGGTGCGATTATTGATATGAAGGAAGGGAATATTAGATTCCAATTTCCACTAAAAAAGGGCATGGAACACTTTCCAAGAAATAAAATAAAATTGTCATATGAAACCATCATGAGAGCCACTTATGGATTGCCTTCCAAAGATGGCAATACCTAGATATATCCTCGCTTTTATGCCTAGCTAGGGGCGTTAAATGATAGCGCTTATTGGGAGTTAACCCAATTTATTTTTTTGTTTTTTGTATTTTTCTTATGTTAGGGAATAAATAACCCATCTACCCTCTATTTGGATGTGGTTTTGTGTTTTAATTAGTGTTTGTGTCAAGCTAGACCTATTGGATCTTCTTGGATGATAGTTGTTTGATCTTGATGTAATTTCCAGAAACTTTGCGTTCAGTGCCCGAATTACTAAAAATCATCAGAACGTGATAAAATACTAATTCCAATTGCTGCTGATCAATAAACAAATTATCTAGGTCGTCTAATTTTGGAAGATTTTTTGGAGTTCCAGAAGTTTGCGTTAGTTACAGATTACTACAGACTGTTCTGTTTTTCGTGTGTTGTTTGCTTATTTTGATGAATCTATGGTTAGTAAAATAGTTTATAATACATAGAGAAGTTGCAATACAGTAGTTTTAACACCAAAATAAATAAAGAATGAGTTCATTACAGTACCTTGAAGTGGTTTTATGTTTTCTTTCTCTAACGGAGCTCACGAGATTTCTATTGAGTTTTGTGTTGTGAAGTTTTCAAGTTTTGGGTGAGTTCTTTTGATGGATTATGGAACAAGGAGTGGCAAGATCCTAAGCTTGGGGATGCCCATGGCACCCCCAAGATAATCCAAGGACACCAAAAAGTCAAAGCTTGGGGATGCCCCGGAAGGCATCCCCTCTTTCGTCCACTTCCATCGGTAATTTACTTGGAGCTATATTTTTATTCACCAACATGATATGTGTTTTGCTTGGAGCGTCTTGTATTATTTGTGTCTTTGTTTGTTAGTGTGCCACAATCATCCATGCTGTACACACCTTTTTGAGAGAGTCATCTATGAATTAAAATTTGATAGAATACTCTATGTGCTTCACTTATATCTTTTGAGCTATGTAGTTCTGCTCTATGTGCTTCACTTATATCTTTTGAGCGTTGAAATTTTGCTCTATGTGCTTCACTTAGATCTTTTAGAGCACGGTGGTGGTTTGTTTTAAAGAAACTATGATCTCTCATGCTTCACTTAAATTATTTTGAGAGTCGTAATAGCATGGTAATTTGCTTAATAATAAATTGCTTGGTATTCAAGATTTGTGAAACTTTCTTTTGAGTGCGTTGAGTACTAAGAAAAGTTGGATGATTGATAATTGTTTTGAGATATGGAGGTAGTAATATCAAAGTCATGCTAGTAGAGTAATTGTGAATTTGAGAAGTGCTTGAGTTAAAGTTTGCAAGTCCCGTAGCATGCATGTATGGTTAACATTATGCAACAAATTTGAAACATGAGGTGTTATTTGATTGTCCTTCTTATGAGTGGCGATCGGGGACGAGCGATGGTCTTTTCCTACCAATCTATCCCCCTAGGAGCATGCGCGTAATACTTTGGTTTTTGATGGCTTGTAGATTTTTGCAATAAGTATATGAGTTCTTTATGACTAATGTTGAGTCCATGGATTATACGCACTCTCACCCTTCCATCATTGCTAGCCTCTACGGTACCGTGCATTGCCCATTCTCACATTGAGAGTTGGTGCAAACTTCGCCGGTGCATCCAAACCCCGTGATATGATACGCCCTTTCACACATAAACCTCCTTATATCTTCCTCAAAACAGCCACCATACCTACCTATTATGGCATTTCCATAGCCATTCTGAGATATATTGCCATGCAACTTTCCACCATCCAGTTTATCATGACACATTCATCATTGTCATATTGCTTAGCATGATCATGTATTTGACATAGTATTTGTGGCAAAGCCACCGTTCATAATTTTTACTTGTCACTCTTGATTCATTGCATATCCCGGTATACCGCCGGAGGCATTCATATAGAGTCATACTTTGTTCTAGTATCGAGTTGTAATCATTGAGTTGTAAATAAATAGAAGTGTGATGATCATCATTCAATAGAGCATTTTCCCAAAAAAAGTCCAAATAAAAAAAAGGCCCAAAAAAGGGGCAATGTTACTATCCTTTTTTCCACACTTGTGCTTCAAAGTAGCACCATGATATAGCGAGTCTCATATATTGTTCTTCAAAGTAGCACCATGTTCTTCATATAGAGAGTCTCTTGAGTTACCACTTTCATATACTAGTGGGAATTTTTCATTATAGAACTTGGTTTGTATATTCCAACAATGGGCCTCCTCAAGTTCCCTAGGTCTTCATGAGCAAGCAAGTTGGATGCACACCCACTTAGTTTCTTTTGTTGAGCTTTCATACATTTATAGCTCTAGTACATCCGTTGCATGGAAATCCCTACTCCTCGCATTAACATCAATTGATGGGCATCTCCCTAGCCCATTGATTAGCCTCGTTGATGTGAGACTTTATCTTTTTTGTCTTCTCCACACAACCCCCATCATTATATTCTATTCCACCCATAGTGCTATATCCATGGCTCACGCTCATGTATTGCGCGAAAGTTTATGAGTTTGAAATTATTAAGGTATGAAACAATTGCTTGGCTTGTCATCGGGGTTGTGTAGGATGAGAGCATTCTTGTGTGATGAAAATGGAGCATGACTAAACTATATGATTTTGTAGGGATGAACTTTCTTTGGCCATGTTACTTTGAGAAAACATAATTGCTTTGCTAGTTTGCTTGAAGTATTATTATTCTTTATGTCAATATGAACTTTTGTCTTGAATCTTTCTAATCTGAATATTCATACCACAATTAAGAAATTTTGCATCGAAACTATGCCAAGTAGCACTCCGCATCAAAAATTCTCTTTTTATCATTTACCTACTCGAGGATGAGCAGGAATTAAGCTTGGGGATGCCTGATACGTCTCCAACGTATCTATAATTTTTGATTGCTCCATGCTATATTATCTACTGTTTTAGATTATAGTGGGCTTTATTTTCCACTTTAATATTATTTTTGGGACTAACCTATTAACTAGAGGCCTAGCCCAGAATTGCTGTTTTTTTTCCTATTTCAGTGTTTCGAAGAAACAGAATATCAAACGGAGTCCAAATAGAAAAATCCTTTTTGGAACGTGATTTTATTCTCGGATAAGACCCGGGAGACTTGGACCCTACTCCAAGAAGTACTGGAGGCGGTCACGAGGGTAGGGGCGCGCCCCCCTACAGGGCGCACCCCCTGCCTCGTAGGCCACTCGGTGCTCCACCGACATACACCTTCCTCCTATATATACCCACGTACCCCCAAACGATCAGAACAGGAGCCAAAAACCTAATTCCACTGCCGCAACTTTCTGTATCCACGAGATCCCATCTTGGGGCCGGTTTCGGAGCTCCGCCGGAGAGGGCCGTCATCACGGAGGACTTCTACATCATCATAGCCCCTCCGATGAAGTGTATAGGGTTGAAGTGGTCGGGTGCTGCCAGGCTGCGACGAGCTATTACCTCTGATTCGACCCGCTGGGGCCGACGAAGAAGAAGAGATGACCCTCAGCGCCTGCGTAAGTTGGCCCCTGCTTTGGCCGAAGAGCCAGATTCGTTTGGGGGCGGGGGACACCACCCCACAGACAAGACCGCCAGTCGTGCCGGCGCCAAGCCATGGCAAGAACGCCGCAACGCTACCGGACATGCCGGACATCCCTATGGCACAGGATCCGGACATGCATATGGCACAGGACGACGACGACGACAAAGACGACGGTACATTTACCAACATCGATAAGTACTTTGCCGAACATGGGTACGGTGACGAGTTCTGCGGGACTCCTCCTCAAGAACTCAACCAAGACGACCGCGATCTAGCTGGTACGGCGGAGAAACCCAGTTGCAACAGGCGTCGTCTGGCGTGCAGTTCTCAAGAGACGCCTCCAGCTGCCGCCTTCACCGAGCCTCAGATAGCTGAGGTGCCAAATATTATCAACCCCAACACGCTCAAGAAGGCGGTCTGTGAGCAGAACTCGGTCCCATTACAACAGATCAAGAAGAAGGGACGGAAACGAAAGGCTAAAAAGGGCGCCGGTGCGAGCCAGCTGGCACCGAGTACGACCCGTGCTCAGGACGGGCCACCTTCACCTAAGGATATCTCGAGGAGGGTGCATGTGGCGGGTAGGGCGATGCTACCGACAAATATGCTCAATGCTGCAACCGGTGCTACCGACAAATAACTTCCTCATGTCTTACTTTCCTGAGTAAGTCATCCCTTAACCGCCCGAAACAAATGATTTCTTAGATTTCGATCGTTCTTTCTTTTTTCTAACATTCCGTGTTCTGTGCAGTGACACACATTGCACACTCATCCTCCGAAGCTCGAAATATTCCATGGCCATGTATTTCGACCTGAACCGTGACTCCAAGATAGACTACACAAATATCAAGAAAGTTCTTGATGATGTTCTCCCCGGCTACGCCAAATCTGGAGGCACCTGCACCAGGCCAGTTCGTAGGTATGGCAGGAACATGTTCGCCCACAATACTAAGTTCTGCTGCGTCAAGCAGCCGCCTGGCGGTCAGAAGGATTCCTACTATGCCCTCCATCACATGCGGACGATCGTACGGGACCATCATCACCTTTTGCTACCAGATAATCTCAAAGATTGGGCCGCGAGCTTGTCGGCAATCTAGGACGCGGACATCAGACAAGAATTCTTTCGCATCCAGTCGGAGTTAGCGGAAATCATTCATCAAGATGTCCTTCATACCTCGGGGTAGTTCTACCTCAGATATCAACCGTCCAACAGTGAGATAGACACAACGCTACAAATGTAGGCTGACAACGCCCACGATTTCATGACCATCATGACAGACGGCGGCTTCATCCACGCTCCGCTCCCATGAGTCGAGTCGAAAGTAGTGATGCTATGTGTAGTTCTGAAACATTGATTGGCTCATGTTGTAATTAAACTTTAATGAATTATGTCTCTTTGGTTTGGACAGTCGTTCAACTTAGATGTAATCGATGCTATTTATTAGTAGGACCATGAATCGTGCTATTAATGTCTTGCTTTTCTCTTCCGATCCTTTTGTTGCATACTTATATATTGCTTATGTATTGTCTGTTGTTTGGCTTGCGCATAGAGATGCCGTCGTATGTCGTGTACAAGGGTAAGGTTCCTGGAGTCTACGGCGACTGGGAGGAGTGTCGGAGACAGGTTCCCCGTTTCAGCGGTAACAGTTACAAAGGGTACACCACTAGGGCAGAGGCGGAATCTAGATACGCCCGCTATCTAGCGGGAGAGAGGAGGGAGCGTTGGAGGAACCGGATGAAGACCAGTTTATCGTGATGATGCTCATCATGATGACCGCAGCTCTCTTCGATGTGATGGTAGTTTAGATGATCGATAGCGACTTGTAATGTGAAGAAAAACTCGATACTCGCGGTCTCGAGACTTGTAATGTTCTATCTTTGTTCGGTCTTTTGAATTCGGAGACTAATATGATGAATTGTATTCGGAGACTAATCTTCTATTGTACTCGATGAATCTGCTGTTGCTGTGTGGTGCTGTCCATATTTTGTCCAATAATATATTTTGTAACCTGTGCAAAAATCGGAAAAATAAAAAAAAATAAAACCCAATATTCATACTAATGGCGCATCACTTCAAAGTGCGCCATTAGTATGCCAAACGATACTAATGGCGCATCACTACACAGTGCGCCATAAGTATGCCAAAGGATACTAATGGCGCATCACCTCACAATGCGCCATTAGTATGCCAAAGCACATGGGTAAATATGGCCCCCTGGGAGGCATACTAATGGCACATGTTGGTCTATACTAATGGCGCACGGCGTGGTGCGCCATTAGTATATAATACTAGTGGCGTGGTACTAGTGGCACTTGTAGGCCTTTTCCTAGTAGTGCTACTACGAGTCCCTAGGTTTTGCGGATCATCAGCAAGGCAAATAACACTTTGATCATACCTCTTTACTACCCAGTTTTATTGCATTAGATAAATCCTCAAAAACTGCATGATTAGGAAGTGATTAACTTGTGGGTATTGGGAAGTAGATGATGAGGTAGAACCTATTACCTATTTTATTATCAAACCCTCGGGAGTTACTTCTACGTTATGCCTTTATTGCTATGCTATGCTCGTAGACGTGGATTGGGTACCCGTGTGATCATCCTACGGTCCGCCACCCAGGCTCAAAGGGATCATAAGACTATTCATGCTAGAAACTTCCGTGTGCAGCCACAAGCCATTATGGGCTCTGGAATAGTATGAGTAGGTTGTGTGACCTCTTTCAGTGGTGGTCTAGCAGATGTAGAGGGAAAGTAGGTGTAACTGTCCACCCAGAGTAAAGAGCTAATGCTTCTGAAAGACTGTGTCTCGGTCATCCATTTCTCAAACACCTTGTAGTGCAAGAAATCCAATGAGGGAGATTGAGTATTGTGGGGAAAAGTGCGCAAACCTCTGCAGAGTGTAAAATCTAATCATGGTTAGCCGTGTCCCCGGTTATGGACATCTTGAGTATCTAGTATTTGGATTATCCTATTGTATCTCATCACCCTAATTTAATTGGATGGGTTAATGAATTACTTTAATTGGGATTGAGTTGGAGGAACCTTCTCAATGATGTTTCAACTACCATGATAGTTAAAAATAAAACTTATTCCTTTGTTGTAGGGAAAAATTGGCTTTTCGCAAAAACATATTAACCATACAGCCTCCACTAGCCATATTGCATATAGTGTTAGCATTATTATGTTCATTGCTCTACTGTGTTACATTGCCAACATATTCCATGTGCTGACCCGTTTTTCAGGCTGCAACATATCATGTTGCAGACTTTTCAGACGAGGAGTAAGGTTCGCTAGGTCGTTGCCGTGCAGCTCAGCTATGCCGTTGGAGTTGATGGACTCACTTTATCTTCCAAGCCTTCCGCTGTTATCGTATTAGATGGCCTTAAGCCATACTATTATAATAAGTTCTCTTTTGGAGACATTCGATGTAATAAGTGTGTGATTGCTACTCTGTTATAAATCCTTCAAGTACTGTGTGTCAGCATTACCGATCTAGGGATGACACTGAAGCACAGAGACTTGAACGTTTGAGGTCGGGTCGCTACAATTCCCATTCCCATTCTTAGGGCCACTGTGGTTATGTGTGCTTCCTCCGTTATGAGTATGGCCTCCATGGTTATGGGTGTAACCTCCAGAGTTAGGGGTAAAGCGAGGCTTCTGCTGAGCTCCAAAATTGTACTTCCCCCATCCATACTTCCGTTTGCGGCTCTCTATCAGCTGTTGTTTGCTTTCAATCACAAGGGCCATGTCTACCAACTCCTGGTAGTTAGTGAATGTTGCCACCGTCAACTGCATACTCATCTCATCATTCAGCCCTTCCATAAACTTCTCCTGCTTCGCGGCATCTGTGGCCACATCATCTGGGGCATAGCGAGCTAACTTACTGAGCTCATCCACGTACTGCCCCACCGTATGATTTCCCTGGCGTAAGTTGTGAAACTCATGCTTCTTCATGTTCATAGCTCCAGTTCAGACGTGTGTTGTGCGGAATGCTTGCTAAAACTGATCCCAAGTGACATTGGCTATGGGAAAAGTGGCTGTGTAATTCTCCCACCATGAGGCTGCTGGTCCATCCAATTGATGTGCGGTAAAGCGCACCTTCTCAGTATCTATGCAACCTTCGGTGGTCAGCTCCCTTCCAATCCTGTGGTGCCAGTCATCAACAATAATCGGCTCGGTGCTACTGGAAAACACCGGCGGATTCAACTTCAGAAAACGGGCTAAGTTGTCAACTGGAGGTGGTGGCACTGGATTGTTGTTGTTGTTGTTGTTGTTGTTGTTGTTTTTGTTGTTGTTTTTGTTGTTGTTGCTGCTACTGCTGCCTTGGTTCTGGACTAGTAGCTGCATCAAGGCATTCTGGTGTTGGATCAACTAGGTGAGCTCCGGTGGGAAGACAAATCCGGGGTCACGTCTCAGAGGCATCTGGTAGGTTTAGAGGGGAGAGATTGGAATAGAGTGAGGTCTAGGGAGAAAATCACTACCCATATGCACATGAGACAAACACAATAATTATCACACCACTCAATTCAAACAAGGGCATACAATCGATCTAGCTACCGTTACAAAATACTCGGACTACTACTATATACATGGTGGAATACTATTGATAATATGGTGGTCAACTAAAAATTTTGATCGGAAGAAGACTCCATGATATCTGCTCTAGCTTCGTCTTCATAATCAACATCACTGTCCGGGTCGGAGTTAGTGTCATCGATGATGATGTAGTCTTCGGGATGGTTGTCCTCTCCTGGTGCGGGGTCTCCCATGAATATTCCTAGCTTCTTCTTCAGGTCTTCATTCTTCTCCAGTAGTACTGCAATTTTCTCTTCATATGCGTCGCGTGTAGACTTGAGTTCCTCTTCTAGCTCCATGTTCCTGGTCATCACCTTCTTCAGGTCTATCATGCTGGCGCACATCTGGTTCTCCTGACGATGAATATGTTGGTTTAACTCCTGGATGTAGGCTGCAATGTACTTGTCCCTCCTAGTGCAGATCATCTCCCATTGCTCATCTCGGCGTCCACATATCTGGTAGATGGTGTCCTTAATATCCTTGTGGTATACTTCGCCGATGCATCCCATGGCGATGTGAGTTGCCATGCTCTTTCCTAGACTCCAGGTTGGTGCATCAAAGGAAAACTCTATGGGCTCAGTAACTGGTCTGGATGTCCTTCCTGGAACATGTACTCGAATTGTCCAGCGCTCTTCTTCCAGTAGAATGGCGGTGTAGGTCCCCGTGAAGCTTGGTATTCCGATGTTCAGGTATCTAGTGGCTTTCTTCAAGTGTTGTCCAAAAGGGTGTCTTCATTCGGTTGACAAACTTGTTCCTTGGGTCCGCCATCTATAGAGTGGAAAGTGGAGAAGAGTCGGAAATGAGTAGAGAAGTGTGTCCTATGGCTCATCTTAGTGGTCGCGTCCTACAATCAGCGTGTGCTCTGATACCATCTTGTAGCGATCCGACCTCAAACAGTCAAACCTCTGTGTATAAGTGTCATCCCTGGATCGGTAATGCTGACACAAACAATACTCGAGGATTTATAAGAGAGTGCAATCACACACTTATTACATCGAATGTCTCAAAAGAGAGTACTTATTACAATAATATGGCTGAAGGCCAACTAAAAAGATAACTGTGGAAGCTTCGAAGGTAAATGAGTCCATCAACTCCAACCGCATAGCTGAGTGCATGACAACGACCTAGCGCACCTTACTCTTCGTCTGAAAACTCTGCACGAACTTTACGGCCGAACTTTACGGCCGACCCCCACAGCATCATCACTGATAACGGCACGAACTTTACGGCCGACGAGGTAAAACTCTGGTGCAAAAACATGGGCATCAAGCTCGATTATGCTTCCGTCTATCACCCACAAACTAACGGCCAGGTCGAACGTGCAAATGGTCTTATCATGAGCGGCATCAAACCAAGATTAGTGTGGTCCCTCAAGGAATCTAACACGCACTGGGTAGAGGAGCTCGACTCCGTACTCTGGGGGCTACGGACCACGCCGAATCGCACCACCGGATACAGAATGGTGTACGGCGCAGAGGCAGTTTTGCCTTGCGACATAATTCATGACTCACCTCGAGTGCGCATGTACGAAGAAAGAGAAGTCGAGCTCGATCGGCAGGACAGTTTGGACGCATTGGAGGAGGAACGCGACGTGGCAAAAGCCCGTTCCGCATTCTATCAATAGCAGGCTCGAAGATACCAAAGCAGAGAAGTACGAGCCAAAAATTACAATGTTGGCGAATTAGTTCTACGCCTACCGGAAAAGAAAAAGGACAAACTCAAGCCCAAGTGGGAAGGTCCCTTCATAATTGACCAAGTCCTGACTGGTGGAGCGTACCACCTGCGAGATGCATCGGATAACCGACTCGAGCCGAACCCAGGGAACGCAGCCCGTCTCCGGAGATTCTATGCCTAGCGCCGGACTCTGTGTTCGTCTCCTTCCTCTGTCCATTTTTATATATACTATCTGTCTTACATTTCTCTCCTTCACCCCTTCCTTTCTCTTATAGCCTTTAAAGGCTCATCAAATGATGTGCTATTCGCACTCATTAAACCTAGGGGCTTCTTTTACCAGAAGCTTATTTATACGGGCTTCATGCCCAACACATGTGTTACACTTCCGCATGTACCTTTTATTTCACCATTATATGCATCGATATGACTTAAGTTTTGGCCAAGCTGGGTTGCCTGGCTCCTGTGCTTACCCCTTCGTTCCCGATTATTCGGCTAGGCGGTAAAGGGAGCACCTCTGCGATTGTTAATGCCGGATCAGCCGGATGTGTACCTCAGACTGGGTAAAGCCGAAAGCTAGCGTTCTTAAGGGAATATTCGGTCGGTGACCTAAAAGATGATCTTTTCACTTATTTATTTATGCGCCCCCAGATGCTTTTTCCTGCATCTTTCCCGCAGAATGGGCATGCACTTTAGGGCATGCCTCCGAGGGAAAGGAACCCCTAACGGAACTATTCTCCCTGGAAGATGTTTCTTACTAACCATGTAATATAACATAACTAGTCGGGCACTTGTCTGTTCACGCACTAATGACCCCTATGCCTGGTCTCCACGCATTCCCCGGCTCTTATATAGCTGCATGGGAATTCGGACACACTCCGGACCGTCAGGTCCCGAGGCTGAAGCGAAAAGGTCGGCCATGACAAACGATCTACAATCCGGCTAGAAGGCATTATAAATGTCAATTAAATTACATAGTCATTTTGACTGATTGTATTCCTCTTCAATACCATCTAACAGGCTTTCTAATTTACAGTCCTGGTGGGAATACTTTGCGGCCAATTCTACTTGGCCGTATACTAAGCTTACAGGGATCTCCTTCCCATCGGCCCCCACAGGACCGACCTCGGCCATGTGGTTGGGGTCAGCCTTTGTGTACCGCGTCTTCACCATGGCCCAGGCCTCCCTAGCGCCTTGACGGCAGGCCGATATCTTCCACAATCGGAAGCGCTGCCGTGCTCCCTTTAGCTTCTCCGCAAGATCTCTAAGACCTTCGGGCATGGAGATGGATGGCCACAGGGCCTCGGAGACGCCTTGCATCGCCTGCCGAACTCGCTCGAGCAGTTGTGAGAGCTCGGGAAGAAGGTCACCATAGAACCGGGCATCTCCTCTACAGGACGACCTGTTAGCACACTTACAGACATTACTCTGTTAATCGACTTCCCCGCCGAACTTTTTTCCAAAGGTTCGTTCAAGCACTTACTAAATATGCCGCGCCGAAGCCGCTGATTCTCCTTAATGGAGTCTAACAGCTGGGCACGAACATCTTTCAGTTCGATGCCCAGCTTGGTGTTGGCATCTTGGAGATTGTTCTTCTCCCGCCTCACCTTTGTCAGCACCTTCTCACCAGCCTTCCGCTGGCATAGGAGGTGTTGCCTTTCCGGATCCAATCCGGCGCCATATGCAATTTCATTTGTCAGATTCGCACCCATGCCATGCTTCGCAAAATACTTATCTTTCGAAGGGTATATTACCAGAGGGGGTCTCCTTGGGCTCCCCTACCGCGGCTAGTGCGGCCTCAAGTTGGGCTTTGCACTCTTCCAGCTCCTTTGACAGTAGGGAATTCTTTTCCGTAAGAACCTGCATAACAAATGATCCTTAAATCAGTTATTCTAACTGTTTCAAGTCTCGGGGGCTACTGGTATATATATATAATTACCAAAATTTTCTTACCCGTATGTATTTTACATATTGCTCCGTGGCTCTGGCTAGACCATTTTGAGCGGCACGGAGGTACGCATCTCCCGAATTGAAGGCATCTAATGCCTCTCGGGAGAAACAAGCGTTGCGAAGAATTGTCTGGCGACGCCTATGGTTCATGGCACTCTCCACCTCAGAGTTGGTGGCAGACAACCTGTCTACATCCTCCGTCGTAGGAGCGTCCGGTGCGCGCCTTGTGTTAGCCCCCGCCTCCAGACCAAGCTTTGGAGCCTGGCTGGTCGAGGCGCTGTTGGCAGCCTCTCCGGATATAGTCCGGCGAGGTCTCTTTGTCCTGAAGAGAGCACGAGTGTTAATATGCCTTGAAGGTATAACACCTGGATAAGGGGGCGCGCCATACCTTTGCGCTGACGCCTTGGTCCGGACTGCACCTCTTTTCTGCCCACAGGGCCCTACGGCCCCTCGTTGGCTTGTCGCCGCAGGTTCGGCCTCCTGTCTCAAAAACCTCCCCTGCAAAGTTTGGTTGTAATTAGGAAACTGAAAACACGAGAGGGCGGACCCCTATTCGGGGTACTGGGACTTCGATCCAATTACCTGGGACGCCGGGATTAGCCCTGGGTAATCGGCCGTAATGGCCACCAAGGCATTGTTCTTGCTCAATTGATGGAACACTCCATCAATCAGCTCCATAGATAAGTCTGGATCCTCTTGAGAGGCCGGGCCGAGGGACCGTCCTGGGTCCTCGGGTTGTGGAGGAGGGCTGTTCATTTCTTTAGCAGCCTGGTGCAGCTCCTGCGTTGAAGTCGTTAGACTGAATATTTAACAATGGGAATATAAAACGAATGGGCAGGTAAATATGACCACTTACCCAGCTTGGGGGATTGTACATAGAAAATCCACCCTTTGGGTCGACGCGGAGAAAATCCTCCTCTTCTCCCTTGTGCAAAGCGGACAAGGTCTTTGTTAGAGCCGCAACTGAATCCAGCCCCTTACGGCCGTAGCGGGTGGCGTCGTCCTCCCCGTTGAAGTCCCACATGGGGTGGCCTCTGTACTGTAGCGGCTGCACCCCTCGCATGATGCATGCGGCCATGACCCCGATCATGGTCAGTCCGGAATGAGCTAACAATCTTATCCGGCCCATCAGGTAACGGACGTCCTTGTCACTTTCCCTCTGAGGGCTCCGTGGACGCCAACTTAGGCGCTTCTTTAGTGGAGCACCGTCGAACTCAGGGAGGCCGATCCAGACAGGATCCGGCAGCGGGACGTCCTCTATGTAAAACCATTCCGAAGGTCAGTCCTCAGACGCCTTCTTTGGGGTTCCGGATAGATATCCGGTCCCAGCGATGCGCCACACTTCGGCTCCGCCCACTTGAAATACCGACCCCTTCTGAGAACGGGGTACAAGGCAGAATAGCTCTTTCCACAGCCCGAAATGAGCCTCAACACCCAAGAACAACTCGCAGAGGGCTACGAAGCCCGCGATATGCAATACGGAGGCAGGTGTGAGATTGTGTAGCTGGAGGCCATAGAACTCCAAAAGCCCCCGGATAAATGGATGGATTGGAAATCCGAGCCCTCTTATTAAATAAGGGATGAGGCACACCCGCTCTCCTTTGGAGGGATTAAGGGCACTCTCCGCTTGCTCTCCGCCATTATAGATGGCAAGACCGGCTCGAACCGGGACCATATAGGCCGGGGGGAGAAATCCCTTGGTTTGGAGCGTCACTAGCTCGCTATGCGGGATGGAGCATCTCTCCCAATATCCAGGCTGAGGGCTGGAAGGGCGAGAGGAGTTGCGGCAGCTGGCCATGGTGGTATGGACCTTTGTCGGATGCGCTCTGATGAACACTCGCGAAGGGGAGAAGATGTGGTTTGGATCTAAATCCTCGTCCCCTTAAATGGGCGGCTCATTTACATGGCTAGGGGTGTGGATGTAAAAACACTCAAACTTTTCATATTCGTTTGACACATGGGAGATGGCCATTATTGGGCGTAGGAGCCGAGGAGCGCAAACAAGAAACCGGACTTTATTCAATAGGTACACGAAATTTGGAGGAGAACCCGCCTTGCAATGCCGAAGACAATCTACGCGCCGGACTCATCGTCATTGAAGCCTGGTTTGGGGGCTACTGAGGGAGTCATGGATTAGGGGGTGTCCGGATGGCCATACTATACCTTCAGCCGGACTCCTGGACTATGAAGATACAAGATTGAAGACTTCGTCCCGTGTCCGGAAGGGACTTTCCTTGGCGTGGAGGGCAAGCTTGGCGATACGGATATGTAGATCTCCTACCATTGTAACCGACTTTGTGTAACCCTAACCCTCTCCGGTGTCTATATAAACCGGAGGGTTTTAGTCCGTAGGACAACATACAGAACAACAATCATACCATAGGCTAGCTTCTAGGGTTTAGCCTCTCCGATCTGGTGGTAGATCTACTCTTGTACTACCCATATCATCAACATTAATCAAGCTGGACGTAGGGTTTTACCTCCATCAAGAGGGCCCGAACCTGGGTAAAACTTCCTGTCCCTTGCCTCCTGTTACCATCCGGCCTAGACGCACAGTTCGGGACCCCCTACCCGAGATCCGCCGGTTTTGACACCGACAGGTGCTTTGTAGTGGGTTCGATCTTACGGTGCTTGATCCCAGTGATAGAAATGGAAACGACACGTATGTATCGTTTCTACTAAGGATAAAACGATGGGGTCTATCTCTACATAGGTAGATATTGTCTACATCATGTCATCATTCTTATTGCATTACTCCGTTTCTCCATGGACTTAATACACTAGATGCATGCTGGATAGCGGTCGATGTGTGGAGTAATAGTAGTAGATGCAGGCAGGAGTCGGTCTACTAATCTTGGACGGTATGCCTATATAATGATCATTGCCTGGATATCATCATAATTATTTGAAGTTCAATCAATTGCCCAACAGTAATTTGTTTACCCACGTTTGCTATTTTTCTCGAGAGAAGCCACTAGTGAAACCTACGGCCCCCGGGTCTTCTTTCTCATATATTTACCTTTGTGATATACTTTTCTCTTGCATTTATTTTTAGATCTATTAAACCAAAAATACAAAAATACCTTGCTGCAATTTTTCCTTATTTAATTTATTTAGCGTTCAATCTATCAATTTACTACAAATTTATCTCACGTCCGTTTGCCACTTGAGGCGCCATATTCCGAAAGGGATTGATAACCCATTTAACACATCAGGTTGCGAGGATTTGATATCTGTGTGCAGGGGCTGTTTACGTTGTGTTGCTTGGTTCTCCTACTGGTTCGATAACCTTGGTTTCATATCTGAGGGAAATACCTACCGCCGATTTGCTACATCATCCCATCCTCTTTGGGGAAAGGCCGACGTAGCTTCAAGCAACATCAAGGGCCCAGAGATACCTCTCCGATACACGAAGTGACAAATCCTAATCTCGATCTATGCCAACTCAACAAATACCATTGGAGACATCTGTAGAGCATCTTTATAATCACCCAGTTACGTTGTGACATTTGATAGCACACAAGGTGTTCCTCCGGTATTCGGGAGTTGCATAATCTCATAGTCAGAGGAACACGTATAAGTCATGAAGAAAGCAATAGCAATAAAACTAAACGATCATTATGCTAAGCTAACGGATGGGTCTTGTCCATCACATCATTCTCTAATGATGTGATCCCGTTCATCAAATGACAACACATGTCTATGGTTAGTAAACTTAACCATCTTTGATTAACGAGCTAGTCTAGTAGAGGCATACTAGGGACACTCTGTTTGTCTATTTATTCACACATGTACTAAGTTTCTGGTTAATACAATTCTAGCATGAATAATTAACATTTATCATGATATAAGGAAATATAATAACAACTTTATTATTGCCTCTAGGGCATATTTCCTTCAGTCTTCCACTTGCACTAGAGTCAATAATCTAGATTACATAGTAATGATTCTAACACCCATGGAGTCTTGGTGCTGATCATGTTTTGCTCGTGAGAGAGGCTTAGTCAATGGGTCTGCAACATTCAGATCCGTATGTATCTTACAAATCCCTATGTCTCCCTCCTTGACTTGATCGCAGACGGAATTGAAGTGTCTCTTGATGTGTTTGCTTCTCTTGTGATATCTGGATTCCTTTGCCAAGGCAATTTCTCCAGTATTGTCACAAAAGATTTTCATTGGACCCGATGCCTAGGTATGACACCTAGATCGGATATGAACTCCTTCATCCAGACTCCTTCATTTGCTGCTTTTGAAGCAACTATGTACTCCGCTTCACACGTAGATCCTGCCACGATGCTCTGCTTGGAACTACACCAACTGACAACTCCACCATTCAATATAAATACATATCTGGTTTGTGACTTAGAGTCATCCGGATCAGTGTCAAAGCTTGCATCGACGTAACCATTTATGACGAGCTCTTTGTCACCTCCATAAACGAGAAACATACACTTAGTCCTTTTTAGGTATTTGAGGATGTTCTTGACCGCTGTCCGGTGATCCACTCCTGGATTACTTTGGTACCTCCCTGCTAAACTAATAGCAAGGCATACATCTGGTCTGGTACACAACATTGCATACATGATAGAACCTATGGCTGAGGCATAGGGAATGACTTTCATTTTCTCCCTATCTTCTACAGTGATCGGGCATTGAGTTTGACTCAACTTCACACCTTGTAACACAGGCAAGAACCCTTTCTTTGACTGATCCATTTTGAACTTCTTCAAAACTTTATCAAGGTATGTGCTTTGTGAAAGTCCAATTAAGCGTCTTGATCTATCTCTATAGATCTTGATGCCCAATATATAAGCAGCTTCACCGAGGCCTTTCATTGAAAAATTCTTATTAAAGTATCCTTTTATGCTATTTAGAAATTCAGTATAATTTCCATTCAACAATATGTCGTACACATATAATATCATAAATGCTACAGAGCTCCCACTTACTTTCTTGTAAATACAGGCTTCTCCAAAAGTCTATATAAAACCATATGCTTTGATCACACTATCAAAGCGTATATTCCAACTCCGAGAGGCTTGCACTAGTCCATAAATGGATAGCTGGAGCTTGAACACTTTGTTAGCACCTTTTGGATCGACAAAACCTTCTGGTTGCATTATATACAACTCTTCTTTAAGATATCCATTAAGGAATGCAATTTTGACACCCATTTGCCAAATTTCATAATCATAAAATGCGTCAATTGCTAACATGATTCGGACAGACTTAAGCATCGCTATGGGTGATAAGGTCTCATCGTAGTCAACTCCTTGAACTTGTCAAAAACCTTTCAAAACAAGTCAAGCTTTGTATACAGTAACATTACTGTCAATGTCAGTCTTCTTCTAGAAGATCCATTTATTTTATATTGTTTGTCAATCATCGGGCAAGTCAACCAAAGTCCACACTTTGTTCTCATACATGGATCCCATCTTAGATTTCATGGCCTCAAGCCATTTCACGGAATTTGGGCTCATCATCGCTTTCTCATAGTTCGTAGGTTCGTCATGGTCAAGTAACATGACCTCCAGAACAGGATTACCGTACCACTCTGGTGCGGATCTTACTCTGGTTGACCTACGAGGTTCGGTAGTAACTTCATCAAAAGTTTCATGATCATCATCATTAGCTTCCTCACTAATTAGTGTAGGAATCATTGGAACTGATTTCTGTGATGAACTACTTTCCAATTTGGGAGACGGTATAATTACCTCATCAAGTTCTACTTTCCTCCCACTCACTTCTTTCGAGAGAAACTACTTCTCTAGAAAGGATCAATTATTAGCAACGAATACTTTGCCTTCGGATCTATGATAGAAAGTGTACCCAAAAGTCTCCTTTGGTACCCTATGAAGACACATTTCTCTGATTTGGGTTCAAGCTTATTAGGTTGAAGCTTTTTAACATAAGCATCGTAGCCCCAAACTTTAAGAAACGACAACTTGGGTTTCTTGCCAAACCACAGTTCATATGGTGTCGTCTCAACGGATTTAGATGGTGCCCTATTTAATGTGAATGCAGCCATCTCTAAAGCATAACCCCAAAACGATAGCGATAAATCAGTAAGAGACATCATAGATCGCACCATATCTAGTAAAGTACGATTACGACGTTCGGACACACAATTACGCTGTGATGTTCCAAGTGGCGTGAGTTGTGAAACTATTCCACATTGTTTCAAATGAAGACCAAACTCATAACTCAAATATTCACCTCCACGATCAAATCGTAGAAACTTTATTTTCTTGTTACGATGATTTTCCACTTCACTCTGAAATTCTTTGAACTTTTCAAATGTTTCAGACTTATGTTTCATCAAGTAGATATACCCATATCTGCTCAAATCATCTGTGAAGATTAGAAAATAACGATACCCGCCGCAAGCCTCAACAATCACCGGACCGCATACATAAGTATGTATTATTTCCAACAAGTCTTTTGCTCGTTCCATTGTTCCGAAGAATGGAGTCTTAGTCATCTTGCCCATGAGGCATGGTTCGGAAGCATCAAGTGATTCCAAAAGTCCATCAGCATGGAGTTTCTTCATGCGCTTTACACCAATATAACCTAAACGGCGGTGCCACAAATAAGTTGCACTATCATTATTAAACTTGTATCTTATGGCTTCAATACTATGAATATGTGTATCACTACTATCGAGTTTCAACAAAAATAGACCACTCATCAAGGGTGCATGACCATAAAAGATATTACTCATATAAATAGCACGACCCTTATTCTCTGATTTAAATGAATAACCGTCTCGCATCAAACAAGATCCAGATATAATGTTCATGCTTAATGCTGGCACCAAATAACAATTATTCAGGTCTAAAACTAACCCCGAAGGTAGATGTAGAGGTAGCGTGCCGACGGCGATCACATCGACTTTGGAACCATTTCCCACGCGCATCGTCACCTCGTCCTTAGCCAATCTTCGTTTAATTTGTAGCCACTGTTTCGATTTGCAAATAAGAGCAACAGAACCAGTATCAAATACCCAGGCGCTACTACGAGCATTAGTAAGGTACACATCAATAACATGTATTTCAAATATACCTTTCACTTTGACATCCTTATTATCCGCCAAATACATGGGACAGTTCCGCTTCTAGTGACCAGTCCCTTTGCAGTAGAAGCACTCAGTCTCAGGCTTAGGTCCAGACTTCGACTTCTTCACTTGAGCAGCAACTTGCTTGCCGTTCTTCTTGAAGTTCCCCTTCTTCCCTTTGCCCTTTTTCTTGAAACTAGTGGTTTTGTTAACCATCAACACTTGATGCTCGTTCGTGATTTCTACCTCCGCAGCCTTTAGCATTGCGAAGAGCTCGGGAATTGTTTTATTCATCCCTTGCATATTAAAGTTCATCATGAAGCTTTTGTAGCTTGGTGGCAGTGATTGAAGAACTCTGTCAATGACGCTATCATCAGGAAGATTAACTCCCAGTTGAGTCAAGTGGTTGTGGTACCCAGACATTCTGAGTATATGTTCACTAACAGAACTATTCTCCTCCATCTTGCAGCTGTAGAACTTATTGGAGACTTCATATCTCTCAATTCGGGCATTTGCTTGAAATAATAACTTCAACTCCTGGAACATCTCATATGCTCCATGACGTTCAAAACATCATTTAAGTCCAGGTTGCCGTAAAGCATGGCACACTGAACTATCGAGTAGTCATCAGCTTTGCTCTGCCAGACGTTCATAACGTCCAAAGTTGCTCCTGCAGTGGGTTTTGCACCTAGCGGTGCTTCCAGGACGTAATTCTTCTGTGCAGCAATGAGGATAATCCTCAAGTTACGTACCTAGTTCGTGTAGTTGCTAGCATCATCTTACAACTTGGCTTTCTCTAGGAACGCATTAAAATTCAAAGGAACGGTAGCACGGGCCATTGATGTACAACAACATAGACATGCAAAATACTATCAGGTACTAAGTTCATGATAAATTAAAGTTCAATTAATCATATTACTTAAGAACTCCCACTTAGATAGACATCTCTCTAGTCATCCAAATGATCACGTGATCAATATAAACTAAACCATGTCCGATCATCATGTGAGATGGAGTAGTTTTCAATGGTTAACATCACTATGTTGATCATATCTACCATATGATACACGTTCGACCTTTCGGTCTTCAGTGTTTCTAGGCCATATCTGCATATGCTAGGCTCGTCAAGTTTAACCCGAGTATTCTTTGTGTGCGAAACTAGCTTGCACCCGTTTTATGTGAACGTAGAGCTTATCACACCTGATCATCACGTGGTGTCTCGGCACGACGAACTGGAGCAACGGTGCATACTCAGGGAGAACACTTATACCTTGAAATTTAGTGAGAGATCATCTTATAATGCTACCGTCGTACTTAGCAAAATAAGATGCATAAAAGATAAATATCACATGCAATCAAAATAAGTGATATGATATGGCCATCATCATCTTGTGCCTTTGATCTCAATCTCCAAAGCACTATCATCATCACCATCGTCACCAGATTGACACCTTGATCTCCACCGTAGCAACGTTGTCGTCTCGCCAACTATTGCTTCTACGACTATCACTACTGCTTAGTGATAAAGTAAAGCAATTACGTGGCGATTGCATTTCATACAATAAAGTGACAACCATATGGCTCCTGCTAGTTGTTGATAACTGTTAGAAAACATGATCATCTCATACAACAATTTATATCTCATCACGTCTTGACTATATCACATCACAACATGCTCTACAAAAACAAGTTAGACGTACTCTACTTTGTTGTTGCAAGTTTTACGTGGCTGCTACGGGCTTGTAGCAAGAACCGTTCTTACCTATGCATCAAAACCACAATGATTTTTGATCAAGTGTGTTGTTTTAACCTTCAAAAAGGACCGGGCGTAGTCAAACTCGATTCAACTAAAGTTGGAGAAACAGACACCCGCTAGCCACCTGTGTGCAAAGCATGTCAGTAGAACCAGTCTCATGAACGCAGTCACGTAATGTTGGTCCTGGCAGTATGACTATTATCGCCCACAACTCTTTGTGTTCTACTCGTGCATATAACATCTATGCATAGACCTGGCTTGGATGCCACTGTTGGGGAACACAGTATTTCAAAAAAAATTCATACGATCACGCAAGATCTATCTAGTAGATGCATAGCAACGAGAGGGGAGAGTGTGTCCACGTACGCTCATAGACCGAAAGCGGAAGCGTTTAGTAACGTGGTTGATGTAGTCGAACATCTTCGCGATCCAACCGATCCAAGCACCGAACGTACGGCACCTCCGCATTCAGCACATGTTCAGCACGATGACGTCCCTCGATCTATTGATCTAGTTGAGGAAGAGGGAGAGTTCTGTCAGCACGACGGCGTGGCGACGGTGATGATGAAGTTACCGGCGCAAGGCTTCACCTAAGCACTATGATGATATGACCGAGGTGTGTAACTGTGGAGGGGGGCACCGCACACGGCTAAGAGAAGACTTGGTGTACCTTTGGGCTGCCCCCTCCCACGTATATAGAAGGGGGAGGAGAGAAGGCCGGCCCTAGAGGGGCGCGCCAAGGGGGGGAGTCCTACTTGGACTCCCGGTCCAAGTAGGATTCGACCCCCTTTCCTTTTCGAAGAAGGGGGGAGGGGGAAAGAGAAATAGGAGAAGAAGGAAAGCCCCCCCAACCCTAGTCCAATTCGAATTGGGCTTGGGGGGCGCGCCTCCACCTAGCCGCCGCCTCCTCTCTTCCACTATGTCCCATGAAGGCCCATTAACCCCCCGGGGGTTCCGGCAACCCCCCGGTACTCCGGAAAATGCGCAAACCTTTCCAAAACTATTCCGGTGTCCAAACATAACCTTCCAATATATCAATCTTTATTTATCAACCATTTTGAGACTCCTCGTCATGTCCGTGATCTCATCCAGGACTCCAAACAAATTTCGGTTAATCAAAACACATAATTCATAATAATAATCGTCATCGAACGTTAAGCGTGCGGACCCTACGGGTTCGAGAACTATGTAGACATGACCGAGACACATCTCCGGTTAATAAACAATAGAGGAACCTGGATGTTCATATTGGCACCTACATATTCTATGAAGATCTTTATTGGTCAAACCGCATAACAACATACGTTGTTCCCTTTGTCATCGGTATGTTACTTGCCAGAGATTCGATCATCGGTATCATCATACCTAATTTAATCTCATTACTAGCAAGTCTCTTTACTCGTTTAGTAATGCATCATCCCATGGCGAACTCATTAGACACATTGCTTGCAAGGCTCATAGTGATGTGCATTACCAAGAGGGCTGATACGTCTCAGATACACGGAGTGACAATTCCTAATCTCGATCTATGCCAACTCAACAAACACCATCGGAGACACCTGTAGAGCATCTTTATAATCACCCAGTTACGTTGTGAAGTTTTATAGGACACAAGGTGTTCCTCCGGTATTCGAGAGTTGCATAATCTCATAGTCAGAGGAACATGTATAAGTTCATGGAAAAACGGAGTAACACCTTAAGCATGATGACATGATGTAGACAAGATTAATTCACGTATGAATAAACCCCATCTTTTTACCCCTAATAGCAACGATACATACGTGTCATGTCCCTTTCTGTCACTGAGATTGAGCACCGTAAGATCAAACCCATTACAAAGCACCTCTTCCCATCTAGTTGGCCAAACCAATCCAATAAATCGAAGAAGAAATACGAAGCTATAGTAATCATGCATAAAAGAGTTCAGATAGAACTCAAATAATATTCATGGATAGATCTGATCATAAACTCACAATTCATCGGATCCCACCAAACACACTCAAAAAGGCATTACATTAAATAGATCTCCAAGAACACCGAGGAGAACATTGTATTGAAGATCAAAAATACAAAATAAGCCATCTAGCTACCAACTATTGACCCATAGGTCCATGGTAAACTACTCATGTATCATCAAAGAGGCAACAAGGATAATGTAAAGCCCCTCCATGATTGAATTCCCCTCCGATGCAGTACCGGAAAAGCCCCCAGATGGGATCTCATGGTTATTGAACTTGCAGCGGTGGAAAAACTATTTCGTGGACTCCTCTGTTAGTTTCAGGATTTTAGAGAATTTATAGAGGAGGACTTAGGTCAAACGGAGCCTCATGGGCCCCACGAGCCACCAGCGCGTTCTACCCCCTGGGCACGCGCTAGTGCCCCGTGGGCCACTACTCCATCTTCTCGTCCCCTCTCGAAAGCTTCCAAGGTCTCTTATGTCTAGAAAAAAATCACCAAAAAGTTTCATGGCATTTGGACTTCGTTTGGTACTGAAATTATGTAAAACCAAAAATAAGCAAAAAAAACAACAACTAGCACTTGGCACTAAGTTAATAGGTTAGTCCCAAAAAATGATATATAATTGCTTGGAAGTGTATATAAAACATCCAAGACTGGTAATATAATAGCATGGAACAATAAAAAATTATAGATACGTTGGAGACGTATCAAGCATCCCCAAGCTTAATTCTTGCTCGTCCTCGAGTAGGTAAATGATAAAAATAGAATTTTTGATGTGTAATGCTACCTAACATATTCTTCATATATTCTTTTCTTTTATAGCATGAATATTTGGACTTGAATGATTCAAAGCAATAGTCTATAATTTGACATGAAAACATCAATACTCAAGCATATCAACAAGCAACCATGTCTTTCAAAATATCAACGGTAAAGAAACCTATCCCTAGTTGATACGTCTCCAACGTATCTATAATTATTGATTGTTCCATACTGTTATATTATCATTCTTGGATGTTTTACATTCATTTTATAGCAACTTTATATCATTTTTGGGACTAACCTATTGACATAGTGCCTAGTACCAGTTGCTGTTTTTTGCTTTGTTTTTTACTTGGTAGAATATCAATACCAAATGAAGTCCAAACGCAGCGAATTTTTTGGAGAGTTTTTTCTGCCCAGCAGACAACTTGGAAGCCAAGGAAGTGCAAGAGGGGAGGCCCGTGGGGCTCCAAAGACACCAGGGCGTGCTTGAGGCCCCACGCGCACCCTGGTTGGTAGTGGATCCCACGGGAGTCCTTTCCACCGCCTCTTAGATCTATAAATACCCAAATATTCCAGAAACCCTAGGGGAGTCGACGAAACACAATTCCAACCACCGCAAGTTCCAGAACCATGAGATCCAATCTAGATCCTTATTTCAGCACCTTGCCGGAGGGGAACACGGTGACGGAGGGGTTCATCATCCTGATTGGTGCTCCTCCGATGATGTGTGAGTAGTTTACCACAGACCTACGGGCTTGTAGGCAGTAGCCAGATCACTTCTTCTTTCATTTTGATTCACAATACAATGTTCTCCACGATGTTCTTGGAGATCTATTTGACGTAATGAATTTTTGCGGCGTGTTTGTTGGGATCCGATGAATTGTGAGTTTATGATCAGACTATCCATGAATATTATTTGAGTCTTCTTTGATCTCTTATATGCATGATTATTATATCCTCGTATTTCTTCGCCGAATCTTCGGTTTGGTTTGGCCAACTAGATAGATTTTTCTTGCAATGAGAAGAGGTGCTTTCTGATGGGTTCGATCTTGCGGCGTCCTCACCTAGTGAAGAAAGGGGTAGCGAGGCATGCATGTACCATTGCTATTAAGGATAAAAAGATGGGGTCTATTCCTACATGAATAGATCTTGTCTACATCATGTCATCATTCAAATTGCATTACTCTGTTTCTCCATTAACTTAATACACTAGATGAATGTGGATAGCGATCGATGTGTGGAGAAATAGTAATGGATGCAGGCAGGAGTCGGTCTACTAATCCTGTACGTGATGCCTATATACATGATCATTGACTTGGATATCGTCATAATTATTTTCTCTTCTATCAATTGCCCAACAATAATTTGTTTACCCACCGTATGCTATTTTCTCGAGGGAAGCCACTAGTGAACTCTATGGCCCCAGGGTCTATTTCCTATCATATTGTTTTCAGATGTATTATTCCAAAAAATATACCTTGCTGCACTTTCTCTTTATTTATTTTATTTGTGTTTTTGTCAGATCTATTTATCAAATCTCATACAATTTAGTCTATCTCAATACTGAGGTGGGATTGATAATCCCTCTTAGGTGTTTGGTTGCAAGTATTTTTTATTTGTGTGCAGGTACTGTTTACATAGTGTTTCTTGGTTCTCCTAATAAATTGATAACGTTGGTTTCATAACTAAGGGAAATACTTACCATAGATGTGTTGCATCATCCTCTCCTCTTCGGGGAAATACCAACACAAATACAAGCAATCAGGAAGAATTTCTGGCGCCGTTGCTGGGGGGGGGGGGGGCAACATCATCAACATCTATCAGGTACCCAATCACAAATCTCATCTCCTTGCAATTTACATCATTTTCCATTTGCCTCTCATTTTTGTCTCCCCCACTTCACAAAAAATTGCCTTTTATTTTCCTTTTTTCCGTTTGCCTTTTTCTCGTTATATCTCTTGTTTGCTTGCAATCTTGTTTGCGTAGTGACGATGTCTTAAGAAAATACCAAATCATGTGATTTTTATAGTACTAATAATAATTATTTTATTAGTACCCTGATTGCTCCTCTCGCCACTAGTGTGGAGCCTTATGATATTAATGCTGCTTTGTTGAATCTTGTTATGAAAGAGCAATTTTCCGGTACTCCTAATGAGAACATCGTGTCCCATCTAAACACTTTCGTAGAATTGTGTGATATGCAAAAGAAAAAAAATGTGGACAATGATATTGGGAAGTTGAAATTGCTTCCTTTTTCTTTGAGGGATCGTGCAAAAAATCTGGTTTTCTTCTTTGCCGCATAATAGTATCGATTCTTAGGATAAGTGCAATGATGCTTTTATTACTAAGTATTTTCCGCCCGTGAAAATTATTTCCCTTGGAAATCAAATAATGAATTTTAAGACCCCTGAGCATGAACATGTTGCACAATCTTGGGAAAGAATGAAATTGATGCTAAGAAATTGTCCTACTCATGGTTTAAATCTATGGATGATCATACAAAAAAATTATGCGGGGTTGAATTTTTTTTAGAAATCTTTTGGAATCCGTCATGGGGGTACTTTTATGGAGATAACATTGGGTGAAGCTACTAAATTGCTAGATAATATCATGGCAAATTATTCACAATGGCATACCGAAAGAGTACCTACTAGTAAAAAGATCAATTCCGTTGAAGAAATTAGTATTTTGAGTGAAAAGGTTGATGCTCTTATGAAATTGGTTGCTAATAAAAATGCTCCTATTAATCTTAATGATGTGCCTTTGTCTACTTTGATTGAGAAAAATAGTGATCGCGTAGATGTGAATTTTGTCTCGTGAAACAATTTTAATAACAGTGCTTATAGAGGTAATTTCAATCCTAGGCCTTTTCCTGGAAATTCCTCTAATAATTATGGCAATTCCTATGGTAATTCTTCTTACAATAATAATAGGAACCCCTCTGATCTTGAGAGTAATATTAAAGAATTTATCATTGCTCAAAAGGTTTTCAACACTACGATAGAAGAAAAATTGGGTAAACTTGATGATATGTCTCGAAGCATTGATAGAATTTCACATGATGTAGAAAATCTCAAGATTAAAATCTTTCCACCTAAGGTTGATGTAAATGAATAAATTAAAGCCTTATATGTTTCTATGGATAAAAGTAAGAAGCGTACCACTATGCTTAGAGCTAAAAGAGAATTTCTAGAAAGAGCGTTTTCAAACAAGGCCGCCATTCGGTTGTTGAACTGCTCACGAAGATCAAGGTTGAGGCTGCCCTTTGGGCCACCGTTGGCACGTTAGGACTTAGAGCTATCATCCCGCAAACCTAGGACGTCCTTTGACTACCGTCCAGAGTTGTAACCGCCTCCTAGTAGGATTGTAACCACAAACCCTACCCCCCTTCAATGCAATGACACGCAAGCTCTTTTGCATTTTCTCGAAAAGAAAGAGCGTTTTTGAGCGATTGATTTCACAATAATGATGAAGATCTTAAAATTATTGGTGTTTCTTCTATTGATTCCTTGTCTAGTAATATTAAACTTGATGATAAAGGGAATGAAGAAGAGTCAACTTTAGCTAGAGGGCGTCCTCATAATTCGGAGGGTGAAAATGTTGTTGAAAAAATTGACGAAAGTGGGTTTGGAGAGGTCAAAACTTTAACTAGTGATGTGCCCACTCTTTTGGATGACAAAGATTTTAATTATGATAGTTCCTCTTTGATTGAATGTATTTCTTTATTGCAATCCATGATAAATTCACCCAGTGCCTATGAAAAAATAAAGCTTTTACTAAACATATTGTAGAAGCGATGATGAAAGCTTTAGAAGAAAAGTTGGAATTAGAGATTCAATTACTAGAAAATTATATGATGGATGGGAGCCTACCATTAAAGTCAAGATTAAAAATTATGAGTGCTTTGCTTTATGTGATTTGGGTGCTAGTGTTTCCACAATTCCAAAATCTCTATGCGTTGTGCTTGGTCTTACCAATATTGAAGAATGCTCTCTTAATTTTCACTTGGCGGATTCTACTATTAGAAAACCTTTGGGAAGAATTAATTATGTTCATATTCTTGCAAATATGAACTATGTGCCCATATATTTTGTTGTTCTTGATATTGATTGCAATCCGTCTTGCCCAATCATACTTGGTAGACCGTTTTTACGAACTATAGGTGTCATGATTGTTATGAAAGAAGGTAATATTAAATTTCAATTTCCACTAAGAAAAGGTATGGAACACTTCCCTAGAACAAGAATTAGGCCACCATATGAATCAATCATGAGTGAAACCTATGGATCAAAAACTAAATATGCCAATACTTGAATCTATGCATTATGCGTAGCTAGGGGCATAAAACGATAACGCTTGTTGGGAGGCAACCCAATGGATAAAATTTATTTTTGTCTTTTTCTTTCTGTTCTTGAGTGTTTGCACGATTATGCTGCTGTTATGACTATGTTTTTCATGTTTTAATTAGTGTTTGTGCCAAATAAAGCATTCAGTATCATGTTGGGTGATAGTTGATTTGATCTTGTTGAAACACAGAAACTTTTGCGTCCAGTAGAAGAATTTTTAGAAAAATCACAGAAGCGACAAAAATTCTGATTTTTTACACAAGATTAATATACAAATTGTCTACGTTGTCCTAATTTTTGAGAATTTTTGGAGTTACAGAAGTATGGTTAGAGTCGAGATTACTACAGACTGTTCTGTTTTTGACAGATTCTGTTTTCATTGCATTGTGTGCTTATTTTGATGAAACTATGGACTATATCAGGGGGTATAAGCCATGGTAAAGTTATAATACAATAGGTATGATGCAATAATAAAATATGAATGGGTTTGCAACAGTACTTAAAGTGGTGATTTGCTTTATTATACTAACGGATCTCACGAAGGTTTTTGTTGAGTTTTGTAGCGACCCGACCCGAATGGATCGAAGTCTTTGTGCTTAAGTGTCATCCCTGGATCGGTATGCTGACACACACAGTACTCAAGGATTTATAACAAAGGTAAATCACATGTATAAAATAACGTAAATACTATTACCTCAAATAGTATAGTGGAAGTAACAACAAGGTTGTGGAGTCCCAACAACACCAACGACAAAGTTGAGTTAGTCATCGCAACCCTAACGTATCACTTACCCGTAGAATAATTCCTGCAACATGAGACATTGCAGCCATGTAGGTCAGTACGTTGAATGTACTGGCAAATTCACACCACAAAATAATTATGATCAATCTACCATTACATGCATATTTGGCTGGTGGAGGATCTAAGTTTAATTTTGCATAATGCTATTTTTTCCTACAACAAAGGAATAAATGTTTTATTCACTACCAAGTTTATGCCATTATTGATAAGGTTCCTCCAACTCAATCCAAAAAATTCCCAAATTATTAATAACCCAATACATTAATTAAATAGAGTGATGAGATCAACAAATAATTCACTTCTAGATACTCAAATTATCCATAACCGGGGACACAACTAACCATGATTAGTTTGTACACTCTGCAGAGGTTTGCGCACTTTTCCCCACAAGACTCAATCTCCTCCGTTGAATTCCTCACACTGCGTGATGTTTGAGAACCGAATGATTGAGACATAGTCTTTCCGAAGAGGTCCCCTTAACCGATAGATAGGTCGGTGCACCTACAATTCCCTTGCGTCTACTAGCCTATCATGGAAAGGTTTCCCACAACTTACCCGGTGGCTGCACACGGAAGTTTCTAGGCATGAAATATTGTAAGATCCCTTTGAGCCTGGGTGACATTCCATAGGTGTGGCACCTCGGCTCAGAGCAACCGGTTTACCTTGCATTGCCAGCCCAGAGATCTTGTCTTCTGGCAATACACAACATCTTCGTATAGAAAACAACCACTTTATTGATGCTAGCGGAACATACTTCATATTACAACAAGTTGTGAGGCCAAGTGGCACCCACGGTGCGGCTGAACAATATGTACATTATTTAGTGAACATAAAGGGGGCCTCGATCACGACAACTACGCGGCAGCGGAACGACGACGTAGCGGAACTCCATAGCACAGGGACACCGATGTGGACACGATCTAGACTCGGACAGCACTCCGTTCCAACGGGACTTTCCTGAAATCTAGCATGACACGCCAGGTCAGTACATTGAATGTACTTGCAAGCTCACAACAAGCATAAAAATAATGACAAGCAATATCATGATCTTAAGCATATTATCATCAATGCAAGAACATACTAGGGATGCAGTGAATAAGATCTCGTGCCTCAAGCCCCTCGGACTTCCTTACCATACGGGTTACCTCGTAACCAAACGGTGATATTTCTCGGATCACAAACAGACCAACATCTTGGTCTTTAAACGGGTTACCTCGTAATCAAACGGCGATCTTTCTCGGATCACAAACTGACCAACAACTTGGTCACCATCATCAAAATGGTTTCTCAAGCATCCTCTTTCCAACAGTGCAAAGTTATTAGCTTTAGTGTGCAAGATTATTTAAATTTTGACCCATGGTGTGACCTACTTTCGAGTTGTGTCTCTAACCGTGGACTCAGCTATCGATAGATTAAATACACTCTGTAGAGGTAGCGCACTATACCCACACCACGGAATCCATGGCCTCGTACTCCCATTCGGGTGGACCAACGGCATTCTGACGAAACCCCTCCATTGCCATGACACTCTCCCAGCCACTCCGACTCACTCCCACTGGGCTAAGTCCTGGGTGGCCTCGTGTCTACCAAAGGCACCAACGGCCACCGTCGTGGCCAAAAAATAAATGGTCCCAAACGGGGACAAGGTACCATAACAACAACGGGCACACAAGGTTATGTCTGCTTACCAGGGTAGGGTAACGCACCGACCAGAGGCATGACAACGGACCGAATAAAGGCCTTCCCATAAAGGCAACTGTGGTTGCACTGGGAAAAACTTGATTCAGTGGCACCATGACCCGATCAACGATATGTTCAAGTTGAGTTATTATCAGGTTCAACTTAAAATGAAAATAATTGATGTAATTATATGCCATGAAAATGCAATCCTATAACATGCATCACTTATCATTGAAAATAAATGGGTCAACTTCATCTAGTAGTAACCATACATATCAACAACTCATAACCTTTCTCTGGTTATATTTATTCACCAAGCTTCACCATGCTAGTAACTTAATATAAATCATTTCCTCATTTAAGAATATATTCACCAAACTAAATCTTTTTCATAGTCATTTTATTACTTCACCACCAAGCATTACTTCTACTGACTTAAACTAACTTAGTTAGCTTCAAACTAATGTATACTGACCACATCAAGCTAAACAAGCATCAAACATAATATATATAGTTATTTAAGTGATTTAAATGCATGAACTAAAGCATTTATTCAAGTTGAAAAATCACGAATATTGCAATGGCACCATGAAAATGTTGTTGTGGCTTGCCTTAGTGCAGGTGAGGTTCACACTCCTCCTGGTGATCCTCAAGAAAAGCTTCACCTTCTGAAAGCAATTAAAAACATAAAAAGGAAACATCAAGAAACATTCTGAAAATCACAAGAAATTCTAGACAGCCAAGAAACAACTAATTTTTGGTGAGCTTCTAGATATTTTCATTAAGAACACAATGCAAAAAGAATCAATTCATTTGGACTTATGGTTAAAAAGTTGTGGCTGTTTGAAGCTCTCTGGTTAAATTTGAATTTAATTTAAATAAAAATAGAACTGGGGGGGGGGGGGGGACGTCGAAGACGTAAACTCGCGGCGCGCCACCACTCGTACCGCTTCGGGTGCGGCCAGAGTGGCTGACAGCGGGCCCCGCTGGTCAGGTGAGAGGGAGGGGGAGAAGGAAACAGAGCACAGTGGGGCTCCACCAGAGCACACGCCGGCAAGGAGGGCACTTTGGCCAGATCCAGAGGGATAAATCGACAGAGAAGACCGAGGCTCACCTGCTCGTACCCGTAGAATAGCTAGGGGTGGTCGGACGGCGTCAGAACGAGCCTCTCCTGCGGCGTCAGAGAGCAGAGGTCGCCGGAGTTGGGGATGACGGCGACGGGAGGCGGCACCAGTGGCTCCAAATGGGTCGAACGGCACCACTCCAGCATGGCGGAGGCTCTGGAAGAGTAGCCCGAGCCTGGGAGGGGCTGGAGCGGTGGGGGCGAACCGCGGGGATCGCCGGCGAGCTCGAGCTCGGGGACGGCGGCCCGAAGCCTGTCCGGCCGGGCTACGGCTTCCTACTGTCTTGTGGAGTGTCTGAGGTGAGTTTGTGATGCTTGAGAGTGCCGGGTAGGGCTGCATTTATAGGCGAGCAAGGTGAGAGGATCAAGCTCCGCCGGAGGACACCTGTACACGATGCCTGGCGACGAATGGCATCAGTGAGCGAGGGGAAAGGCGAAGCAGCTCACACGGACACTATGAGAGGGCGGCAAAGAGCACAGGAACGACGGGGTGGCGACGAACATAGTGCGTGGCGCACTGTTCTGTTGGCCGGGTCTGTTGGGTTTCGAAGTAATTTCAAAAAATTTCCTACGCACACGCAAGATCATGTGATGCATAGCAACGAGAGGGCAGAGTGTTGTCTACGTACCCACGCAGACCGACTGCGGAAGCGTTGACGCAACGTAGAGGAAGTAGTCGTACGTCTTCACGATCCAACCGATCAAGTACCGAAACTACGGCACCTCCGAGTTCGATCACACATTCAGCTCGATGACGATCCCCTGACTCCGATCCAGCAAAGTGTCGGGGAAGAGTTCCGTCAGCACGACGGTGTGGTGACGATCTTGATGCACTACAGCAGCAGGGCTTCGCCTAAACTCCGCTACAGTATTATCGAGAAAATGGTGGCTGGGGCACCGCACACGGCTAAGGAATAGATCACGTGGATCAACTTGTGTGTTCTAGGGTGCCTCTACCTCAGTATATAAAGGACTAGAGGAGGGGAGGCTGGCCGGCCATAGGAGGCGCGCCAGGAGAGTACTACTCCCTCTGGGAGTAGGATTCCCCCCCCCCCCAATCCTAGTTGGAATAGGATTCGCGGAGGGGGAAAAGAGAGAGGGGGGGCCGGCCACCTCTCCTTGTCCTAATAGGACTAGGGGAGCGAGGGTGGCGCGCAGCCAATCTAGGGCAGCCCCTTCTCTTTTCCACTAAGGCCCACTATGGCCCATATAGCTCCCAGGGGGTTCCGGTAACCTCCCGGTACTCCGGTAAAATCCCGATTTCACCCGGAACACTTCCGATATCCAAACATAGGCTTCCAATATATCAATCTTTATGTCTTGACCATTTCGAGACTCCTCTTCATGTCCGTGATCACATCCGGGACTCCGAACAACCTTCGGTACATCAAAATGCATAAACTCATAATATAACTGTCATCGTAACCTTAAGCGTGCGGACCCTACGGGTTCGAGAACAATGTAGACATGACCGAGACACGTCTCCGGTCAATAACCAATAGCAGGACCTGGATGCCATATTGGCTCCTACATATTCTACGAAGATCTTTATCGGTCAGACCGCATAACAACATACGTTGTTCCCTTTGTCATCGGTATGTTAACTTGCCCGAGATTCGATCGTCGGTATTCCAATACCTAGTTCAATCTCGTTACCGGCAAGTCTCTTTACTCGTTCCGTAATACATCATCTCGCAACTAACTCATTAGTTGCAATGCTTGCAAGGCTTATGTGATGTGCATTACCGATAGGGCCCAGAGATACCTCTCCGACAATCGGAGTGACAAATCCTAATCTCAAAATACGCCAACCCAACATCTACCTTTGGAGACACCTGTAATGCTCCTTTATAATCACCCAGTTACGTTGTGACGTTTGGTAGCACCCAAAGTGTTCCTCCGGAAAATGGGAGTTGCATAATCTCATAGTCATAGGAACATGTATAAGTCATGGAGAAAGCAATAGCAACATACTAAACGATCGGGTGCTAAGCTAATGGAATGGGTCATGTCAATCAGATCATTCAACTAATGATGTGACCTCGTTAATCAAATAACAACTCTTTGTTCATGGTTAGGAAACATAACCATCTTTGATTAACGAGCTAGTCAAGTAGAGGCATACTAGTGACACTCTGTTTGTCTATGTATTCACACATGTATTATGTTTCCGGTTAATACAATTCTAGCATGAATAATAAACATTTATCATGATATAAGGAAATAAATAATAACTTTATTTTTGCTTCTAGGGCATATTTCCTTCAGTCTCCCACTTGCACTAGAGTCAATAATCTAGTTCACATCGCCATGTGATTTAACAGCAATAGTTCACATCACCATGTGATTAACACCCATAGTTCACATTGATATGTGATCAACACCCAAAAGGGTTTACTAGAGTCAGTAATCTAGTTCACATCGCTATGTGATTAACACCCAAAGAGTACTAAGGTGTGATCATGTTTTGCTTGTGAGATAATTTTAGTCAACGGGTCTGCCACATTCAGATCCGTAAGTATTTTGCGAATTTCTATGTCAATAATGCTCTGCACAGAGCTACTCTAGCTTATTGCTCCCACTTTCAATATGTATCTAGATCAAGACTTAGAGTCATCCAGATCTGTGTCAAAACTTGCATCGACGTAACTTTTTACGACGAACCTTTTTTTCACCTCCTTAATTGAGAAATATTTCCTTATTCCACTAAGGATAATTTTGACCGCTGTCCAGTGATCTACTCCTAGATCACTATTGTACTCCCTTGCCAAATCAGTGCAGGGTATACAATAGATCTGGTACACAGCATGACATACTTTATAGAACCTATGGCCAAGGCATAGGGAATGACTTTCATTCTCTTTCTATCTTCTGCCGTGGTCGGGCTTTGAGTCTTACTCAACTTCACACCTTGTAATATAGGCAAGAACTCTTTCTTTGACTACTCCATTTTGAACTACTTCAAAATCTTGTCAAGGCATGTACTCATTGAAAAAACTTATCAAGCGTCTTGATCTACCTCTATAGATCTTGAAGCTCAATATGTAAGCAGCTTTACCGAAGTCTTTCTTTGAAAAACTCCTTTCAAACACTCCTTTATGCTTTGCAGAATAATTCTACATTATTTCCGATCAACAATATGTCATACACATATACTTATCAGAAATGATGCAGTGCTCCCACTCACTTTCTTGTAAATACAGGCTTCACCGCAAGTCTGTATAAAACTATATGCTTTGATCAACTTATCAAAGCGTATATTCCAACTCCGAGATTCTTGCACCAGTCCATAGATGGATCGCTGGAGCTTGCATATTTAGTTAACACCTTTAGGATCGACAAAACCTTCTAGTTGCATCGTATACAACTCTTCTTTAGTAAATCCATTAAGGAATGCAGTTTTTGTTTATCCATTTGCCAGATTTCATAAAATGCGGCAATTGCTAACATGATTCGGACAGACTTAAGCATAGATACGAGTGAGAAAATCTCATCGTAGTCAACACCTTGAACTTGTCGAAAACCTTTTGCGACAATTCTAGCTTTGTAGATAGTAACACTACTATCAACGTCCGTCTTCCTCTTGAAGATCCATTTATTTTCTATGGCTTGCCGATCATCGGGCAAGTCAACCAAAGTCTATACTTTGTTCTCATACATGGATCCCATCTCAGATTTCATGGCCTCAAGCCATTTTGCGGAATCTGGGCTCATCATCGCTTCCTCATAGTTCGCAAGTTCGTCATGGTCTAGTAACATGACTTCCAGAATAGGATTACCGTACCACTCTGGTGCGGATCTCACTCTGGTTTACCTGCGAGATTCGGTAGTAACTTGATCTGAAGTTACATGATCATCATCATTAGCTTCCTCACTAATTGGTGTAGTAGTCACAGGAACAGATTTCTGTGATGAACTACTTTCCAATAAGGGAGAAGGTACAATTACCTTATCAAGTTTTTTACTTTCCTCCCACTCACTTCTTTCGAGAGAAATTCCTTCTCTAGAAAGTTTCCGAATTTTAGCAACAAAAGTCTTGCCTTCGGATCTGTGATAGAAGGTGTATCCAATAGTTTCCTTTGGATATCCTATGAAGATTTACTTCTCTGATTTGGGTTCGAGCTTATCATGTTGAAACTTTTTTCACATAAGCATCGCAGTCCCAAACTTTAAGAAACGACAACTTTGGTTTCTTGCCAAACCACAATTCAGATTGTGTTGTCTCAACGGACTTAGATGGTGCCCTATTTAACGTGAATGCAGCTGTCTCTAATGCATAACCCCAAAACGATAGTGGTAGATCGGTAAGAGACATCATAGATTGCACTATATCCAATAAAGTACGGTTATGACGTTTCGGATACACCATTATGCTATGGTGTTCCATGTGGCATGAGTTTGTGAAACTATTCCACATTGTTTTAATTGAAGACCAAACTCGTAACTCAAATATTTGTCTCCGCGATCAGATCGTAGAAACTTTATTTTCTTGTCATGATGATTTTCCACTTCACTCTGAAATTCTTTAAACTTTTCAAATGTTTCAGAATTATGTTTCATCAAGTAGATATACCCATATCTGCTCAAATCATCTGTGATGTTCAGAAAATAACGATACTTGCCGTGAGCCTTAACACTCATCGGACCGCATACATCAGTATGTATTATTTCCAATAAGTCAGTTGCTCGCTCCGGAGAATGGAGTCTTAGTCATCTTGCCCATGAGGCATGGTTCGCAAGCATCAAGTGATTCATAATCAAGTGATTCCAAAATCCCATCAGCATGGAGTTTCTTCATGCGCTTTACACCAATATGACCTAAATGGCAGTGCTACAAATAAGTTGCACTATCATTATTAACTTTGCATCTTTTGGTTTCAATATTTATGATTATGTGTATCACTACGATCGAGATCCAACGAACTATTTGCATTGGGTGTGTAACCATATAAGGTTTTATTCATGTAAACAGAACAACAATTTATTCTCTTACTTAAATGAATAACCGTATTACAATAAACATGATCAAATCATATTCATGCTTAACGCAAACACCAAATAACACTTATTCAGGTTCAACACTAATCCCAAAAGTATAGGGAGTGTGCGATGATGATCATATCAATCTTGGAACCACTTCCAACACACATCGTCACTTCACCCTTAACTAGTCTCTGTTTATTCTGCAACTCCCGTTTCGAGTTACTAATCTTAGCAACTGAACTAGTATCAAATACTGAGGGGTTGCTATAAACACTAGTAAAGTACACATCAATAACATGTATATCAAATATACTTATGTTCACTTTGCCATCCTTCTTTTCTGCCAATCACTTGGGGTGGTTCCGCTTCCAGTGACCAGTCCCTTTGCAGTAGAAACACTTAGTCTCAGGCTTAGGACCAGACTTGGGCTTCTTCACTTGAGCAGCAACTTGCTTGCTGTTCTTCTTGAAGTTCCCCTTCTTCCCTCTGCCCTTTTCTTGAAACTAGTGGTCTTGTCTACCATCAACACTTGATGTTTTTCTTGATTTCTACCTTCGTCAATTTCCGCATTACGAAGAGCTTGGGAATCGTTTCCGTTATCCCTTGCATATCATAGTTCATCACGAAGTTCTACTAACTTGGTGATGGTGAATAGAGAATTCTATCAATCACTATCTTATTTGGAAGATTAACTCCCACTTGATTCAAGCGATTGTTGTACTCAGACAATCTGGGCACATGCTCACTAGTTGAGCGATTCTCCTCCATCTTTTAGCTATAGAACTTGTTTGAGACTTTCATATCTCTCAACTCGGGTATTTGCTTGAAATATTAACTTCAACTCCTGGAACATCTCATATGCTCCATGACGTTCAAAACTTCTTTGAAGTCCCGATTCTAAGCCATTAAGCATGGTGCACTAAACTATCAAGTAGTCATCATATTGAGCTAGCCAAACGTTCATAACGTCTGCATCTGCTCCTGCAATAGGTCCGTCACCTAGCGGTGCATCAAGGACATAATTCTTCTGCGCAGCAATGAGGATAAACCTCAGATCACGGATCCAATCCGCATCATTGCTACTAACATCTTTCAACACAATTTTCTCTAGGAACATATCAAAATAAACATAGGGAAGCAACAACGCGAGCTATTGATCTATAACATAATTTGCAAAATACTACCAGGACTAAGTTCGTGATAACTTTAAGTTCAATTAATCATATTACTTAAGAACTCCCACTTAGATAGACATCCCTCTAATCCTCTAAGTGATCACGTGATCCAAATCAACTAAACCATGTCCGATCATCACGTGAGATGGAGCAGTTTCATTGGTGAACATCACTATGTTGATCATATCTACTATATGATTCACGCTCGACCTTTCGGTCTCCGTGTTCCGAGGCCATATCTGTATATGCTTGGCTCGTCAAGTATAACCTGAGTATTCCGCGTGTGCAACTGTTTTGCACCCGTTGTATTTGAACGTAGAACCTATCACACCCGATCATCACGTGGTGTCTCAGCACGAAGAACTTTCGCAACGGTGCATACTCAGGGAGAACACTTCTTGATAATTTAGTGAGAGATCATCTTATAATGCTACCGTCAATCAAAGCAAGATAAGATGCATAAAAGGATAAACATCACATGCACTCAATATAAGTGATATGATATGGCCATCATCATCTTGTGCTTGTGATCTCCATCTCCGAAGCACCGTTGTGATTACCATCGTCACCGGCGTGACACCTTGATCTCCATCGTAGCATCGTTGTCGTCTCGCCAAGTTTGTGCTTCGACGACTATCGCTACCGCTTAGTGATAAAGTAAAGCATTACATCACGATTTCATTGCATACAATAAAGCGACAACCATAAGGCTCCTGCCAGTTGCCGATAACTCGGTTACAAAACATGATCATCTCATACAATAAAATTCAGCATCATGTCTTGACCATATCACATCACAACATGCCCTGCAAAAACAAGTTAGACGTCCTCTACTTTGTTGTTGCAAGTTTTACGTGGCTGCTACGGGCTTAAGCAAGAACCAATCTCAACTATGCATCAAAACCACAATGATAGATTTTCAAATAGACTCCATTTTAACCTTCACAAGGACCGGGCGTAGCCATACTTGGTTCAACTAAAGTTGGAGAGACAGTCGCCCGCAAGCCACCTGTGTGCAAAGCACGTCGGGGGAACCGGTCTCGCGTAAGCATACGCGTAATGTTGGTCCGGGTCGTCTCGTCCAACAATGCCGCCGAACCAAAGTATGACATGCTGGTAGGCAGTATGACTTATATCGCCCACAACTCACTTGTGTTCTACTCGTGCATATAACATCAACATAAATAACCTAGGCTCGGATGCCACTGTTGGCTTTCGTAGTAATTTCAAAAAATTTCCTACGCACACGCAAGATCATGTGATGCATAGCAACGAGAGGGGAGAGTGTTGTCTACGTACCCACGCAGACCGACTGCGGAAGCGTTGACGCAACGTAGAGGAAGTAGTCGTACGTCTTCACGATCCAATCGATCAAGTACCGAAACTACCGCACCTCCGAGTTCGAGCACACGTTCAGCTCGATGACGATCCCCGGACTCCGATCTAGCAAAGTGTCAGGGAAGAGTTCCGTCAGCACGACGGCGTGGTGACGATCTTGATGCACTACAGCAGCAGGGCTTCGCCTAAACTCCGCTACAGTATTATCAAGGAATATGGTGGCTGGGGCACCGCACACGGCTAAGGAATAGATCACGTGGATCAACTTGTGTGTTCTAGGGTGCCTCTACCTCAGTATATAAAGGACTAGAGGAGGGGAGGCTGGCCAGCCATAGGAGGCGCGCCAGGAGAGTCCTACTCCCTCTGGGAGTAGGATTCCCCCCCCCCCCCAATCCTAGTTGCAATAGGATTCGCGGAGGGGGAAAAGAGAGAGGGGGGGCCGGCCACCTCTCCTTGTCCTAATAGGACTAGGGGAGGGAGGGTGGCGCGCAGCCCATCTAGGGCAGCCCCTTCTCTTTTCCACTAAGGCCCACTATGGCCCATATAGCTCCCGGGGGGTTCCGGTAACCTCCCAGTACTCCGGTAAAATCCCGATTTCACCCGGAACACTTCCGATATCGAAACATAGGCTTCCAATATATCAATCTTTATGTCTCGACCATTTCGAGACTCCTCGTGATGTCCGTGATCACATCCGGGACTCCGAACAACCTTCGGTACATCAAAATGCATAAACTCATAATATAACTGTCATCGTACCTTAAGCGTGCGGACCCTACGGGTTCGAGAACAATGTAGACATGACCGAGACACGTCTCCGGTCAATAACCAATAGAGGGACCTGGATGCCCATATTGGCTCCTACATATTCTACGAAGATCTTTATCGGTCAGACCGCATAACAACATACGTTGTTCCCTTTGTCATCGGTATGTTACTTGCCCGAGATTCGATCGTCGGTATTCCAATACCTAGTTCAATCTCGTTACCGGCAAGTCTCTTTACTCGTTCCGTAATACATCATCTCGCAACTAACTCATTAGTTGCAATGCTTGCAAGGCTTATGTGATGTGCGTTACCGAGAGGGCCCAGAGATACCTCTCCGACAATCGGAGTGACAAATCCTAATCTCGAAATACGCCAACCCAACATCTACCTTTGGAGACACCTGTAATGCTCCTTTATAATCGCCCAGTTACGTTGTGACGTTTGGTAGCACCAAAAGTGTTCCTCCGGAAAACTTTTGTTGCATAATCGCATAGTCATAGGAACATGTATAAGTCATGGAGAAAGCAATAGCAACATACTAAACGATCGGGTGCTAAGCTAATGGAATGGGTCATGTCAACCAGATCATTCAACTAATGATGTGACCTCGTTAATCAAATAACAACTCTTTGTTCATGGTTAGGAAACATAACCATCTTTGATTAACGAGCTAGTCAAGTAGAGGCATACTAGTGACACTCTGTTTGTCTATGTATTCACACATGTATTATGTTTCCGGTTAATAGAATTCTAGCATGAATAATAAACATTTATCATGATATAAGGAAATAAATAATAACTTTATTATTGCCTCTAGGGCATATTTCCTTCAGGGTCGAGCTCATGCTCGCTGCGGCGAGCTCCGGCGTCGGCGAGCGCCAGGAGGGGGTTAAGGGCGTCGAGACGGCGATGGTGGCGAAGTTTGGTGAGGTGCGGCAGCCGGGGAAGTGAGCATGCGACAAATAGAGTGCTCGACGGCACTCATAGTGCGTCAGCTAGCATGCTGGCACCGTGCACATGCATGGTCACCGCGTTCACTTTGGCATAGAGCCACGGCTGGCCCCAATTTCATGTCTGGCGTGTAGTCCTTAGTGTTTTGGGTTGTGCCAATGCTTTGAGTCGAGCCCAGGTGCTGTAAGTTGGAGTTTCACTTCCTGGTAAGTTTCTGGGCAGTAACTTTGAGAGTTAACTATGGTTAAATTAGTAGGAGTTGGGAGTTAAGCTTTGGAGGTTAGCAATCATCTAGGAAGGTAGTGATGCACAAGAAAATTCAGCGGTATCGGAGCAAGTAAAATGGTAGTTGCTGTGGAAACTACCATTTCTGGTTAGAATAGAAAATATTTTTTGTATCAAAAATATTCCAAAAAGTGATGCAATATTTTTGCTCAGAAAGGTGCCCTAGGGTTCAAAGAATATTTGGGAATTTTCTCAGATTTTTGTGGGCAAGAAAAATAGGGGTTGCTTTGGAACACATGTGGCTGGTTAGGGTTTTGGAGGAGGAAATGAATATTTTTCATTTAAGAAAAATATTCATAATATTATTTTGCGGTTAACCAGAGAAGAAATGATGGCTAAGGAGAGGGATGAGTCACTTGGGTGAAAATCAAGGTGATGACCAAGTGTTTAAGTCCAACTGAAATGATCCAAAACCCCATATTCAAATAAAAACCAAATAAAAAATAGAAAAAGAAGAGAGGGAAAAAACCAGGCTGTGACAAACCTCCCCCACTTAGGATGAATCTCGTCCGCGAGATTCGGTTGCTCGGGAAAACAATTCTGGATAGGTTTCCTTAAGAAATTTCTCACGTTCCCAAGTTGCCTCTGCCTTTGTGTGATGATCCCACTGAACCTTATAAAATTTTCTTGCTTTACTACGGGTGACCCTTTCAATTGTATCCAAGACTCTAAACGGTCTCTCCTCATACGTTAAATCCTTAACCAGCTCTAATTCTGACATATCAGTCCTTTTCTCGGGAGGTGATATACATCGTCTTAGTTGTGAGACATGGAACACGTTGTGTACCTCTGACAATTCCGGGGGCAATTCCAGCTGATATGCAATAGTACCCACTCTGGACATAACCAGGAATGGGCCAGTATACTTGGGTGCCAACTTTTCGCGAGTCTAAAATCTCTTGACTCCTTTCATAGGAGTGACTCGGAGGTATACATGCTCTCCGGGTTCAAAACTGATCTGTCGGTGCTTTGCATCATAGTAACTCTTCTATCGGGATTTGGCTAACTGCAATCGGTCTCGGATTTCCTTGACTTGTTTTTCTGCTTCCATCATGAGATATGTTCTGAAAATGCGGATATCTCTGGTTTGAGACCAATTTAGCGAAGTGCAGCACTTACGGCCATACAGAGCCTCATAAGGTGACATCTTTAGACTGGCCTAGAAGCTATTATTGTAGGAGAACTCGGCACACGACATATAGTCTTCCCATTTGGGTCCTTGTGCCAAGGCACATGCCCGAAGCATATCTTTGAGTATTTGGTTTACACGCTCAGTCTATCCATCGGTCTAAGGATGATAAGGTGTACTATACTTTAGTGTTGTCCCCAAAGCTTGATGGAGACTTGACCAGAAAACGGAGGTAAAAAGTGACCTTCTGTCGGAAGTGATTGTTCGAGGTACTCCATGCAGATTGACTATTCTAGACACATACAATTGTGCGAGCTGGTCGGCTCAGTATGTTGTTCTGATGGGAATAAAATGAGCTACCTTGGTTAAGGTGTCCACTATGACCCATACTGCATTATTGCCTCACTGAGTCCTTGGTAGACCCGTGATAAAATCCATGCAGACATCATCCCACTTCCATTGTGGAACATGCAACGGTTGGAGGAGTCCGGCTGGTTTCTGGTGTTCTGCCTTCACTTTGTTGCATATGTCGCAACGGGCCACAAAATAGGTGATGTCTTTCTTCATCCCATCCCACTAGAATATTTGTCGAAGGTCTTCATACATTTTAGTGCCTCCGGGGTGAATAGAATACGAAGATTCGTGTGCTTCTGACAGTATCCTCTTCCTTAAATCTTCTTGACTGAGCCTTGCATATTCTTGTGACAAATTCTTCTGACAGTATCCTCTTCCTTAAAGATTCGTGTGCTTCTGACAAATTCTTCCGCAGAATCGCAGGGTACCATGCTGGTCCTTGGTAAAATCTGGTGTCTGTTCCTCTAGCATATGCTTGGCATGTTTTCGTAGCACTGGGTCATATGGCTGAACCTTGCGGATCTCATCCTCAAGGGTAGGAGTAATTTCCATAATATTAGCAAGACCCTCATCAACTATGACCAGATTGAGCTGGGTAATCTCTTCCTGAAGTTTGGGAGGCAAGGATTCCATCATGGCAGTCACACTGACAGGCTTTTGGCTGAGTGCATCGACAACCACGTTGGCCTTACCCGGGTGATAATTAATTCCAAGGTCATAATCCTTGACCAACTCAAGCCATCTTCATTGGCGGAGGTTTAAATCTGGCTGGGTAAAGATGTACTTGAGGCTTTTGTGGTCCGTAAATATTTGACACCTCTTTCCAATGAGATAGTGCCTCCAGATTTTTAGAGCATGAACCACCGCGGCTAATTCCAGATCATGAGTAGGATAGTTCCCTTCGTGGGGGCGTAGCTATCAAGATGCATATGCTACAACCTTGCCATCTTGCATAAGTACGCATCCAAGACCTTGTCTAGAGGCATCACAGCACACATCAAAGCTACGGTAGATGTCTGGAAGAGTCAACACAAGTGCTGTTGTTAGTCTGGTTTTCAGGTCATTGAAACTTTTCTCACAATCCTCAGTCCATTTAAATTTCTTATCTCTCTTGAGAAGCTCTGTCATTGGCTTGGCAATCTTAGAGAAACCTTCAATGAAATGACGATAGTACCCGGCTAATCCCAGGAAACTTCGGATTTGGGATACTGTCGTGGGTGCCAGCCAATCAAGCACGTCATTCACCCTGCTTGGATCAATGGCAATACCTTCCGCTGACAGTACATGTTGGCGTCCTGGGAACAGGGGTCCCCAGACTTGCCTGCCTACGGCCCATGGCGTGGCTCCACCAGCGGCCCTGCACAACCCATCTTCACCAGCAAACACTCAAGACCCTCGCGAGGGGCCAAGCCTCGCGAGGCGGACAACACAAGAACTCCTCGGGGGCGGCCTCACCAGGCTGGGTCACGAGGGGCGGGAGATCAAGGCAAGGGGCACCTTGCGAGGTCCCCGTGACGCAAGTCATGACGACCAAGGCCAGGCGGGCACCAGGCGGGCACCAGCGCGCGCAGTGTCCTCATTTCCTCTTTAGTGCTAAAGAGACAAGCGCAGGCATGGAGTCCCGACGCGTCCAGCAAAGGTTTCCATATTGCTACCTCTTGAGCACTGCGTTGGTTTTCCCCGAAGAGGAAGTGATGATGCAGCAAAGTAGCGTAAGTATTTCCCTCAGTTTTTGAGAACCAAGGTATCAATCCAGTAGGAGGCTATGCGCGAGTCCCTCGTACCTGCACAAAACAAATAAATCCTCGCAACCAACGTGAATAGGGGTTGTCAATCCCTACATGGCCACTTACGAGAGTGAGATCTGATAGATATGATAAGATAATATTTTTGTTATTTTTGTTGTAAAGATGCATAGTAAAATAAAGGCAAAATAAAAAAAGCAAAGGAAATAACTAAGTAGTAGGAGATTAATATGATGAAGATAGACCCGGGGGCCGTAGGTTTCACTAGTGGCTTCTATCGAGAGCATAAGTATTCTACGGTGGGTGAACAAATTACTATTGAGCAATTGACAGAATTGAGCATAGTTATGAGAATATCTAGGTATGATCATGTATATAGGCATCAAGTCCTAGACAAGTAGACCGACTCCTGCCTGCATCTACTACTATTACTCCGCTCATCGACCGCTATCCAGCATGCATCTAGAGTATTAAGTTAAAAACAGAGTAACGCCTTAAGCAAGATGACATGATGTAGAGGGATAGACTCATGCAATATGATGAAAACCCCATCTTGTTATCCTCGATGGCAACAATACAATACGTGCCTTGCTGCCCCTACTGTCATTGGAAAAGGACACCGCAAGATTGAACCCAAATCTAAGCACTTCTCCCATTGCAAGAAAGATCAATCTAGTAGGCCAAAGCAAACTGATAATTCGAAGAGACTTGCAAAGATAACCAATCATACATAAAAGAATTCAGAGAATTTCAAATATTGTTCATAGATAGACTTGATCATAAACCTACAATTCATTGGTCTCAACAAACACACCGCAAAAAGAAGATTACATCGAATAGTTCTCCACAAGAGAGGGGGAGAAAATTGTATTGAGATCCAAAAAGAGAGAAGAAGCCATCTAGCTAATAACTATGGACCCGTAGGTCTGAGGTAAACTACTCACACTTCATCGGAGAGGCTATGGTGTTGATGTAGAAGCCCTCCGTGATCGATGCCCCCTCCGGCGGAGCTCCGGAACAGGCCCCAAGATGGGATCTCGTGGATACAGAAAGTTGCATCGGTGGAGTTAGGTTTTTGGCTACGTATCTGGTCGTTTGGGGTACGTAGGTATATATATAGGAGGAAGGAGTACGCCGGTGGAGCAACATGGGCCCACGAGGGTGGAGGGCGCGCCTGGGGGGGGGAGGCGCGCCCCCTACCTCGTGGCCTCCTCTTTTGTGTCTTGACGTAGGGTCCAAGTCTCCCGGGTCTTGTTTGTTGATAAAATCACGTTCCCGAAGGTTTCATTCCGTTTGGACTCCGTTTGATATTCCTTTTCTTCGAAACCCTAAAACAGGCAAAAAACAGCAATTCTGGGCCAGGCCTCCGGTTAATAGGTTAGTCCCAAAAATAATATAAAAGTGGATAATAAAGCCCAATAATGTCCAAAATAGTAGATAATATAGCATGGAGCAATCAAAAATTATAGATACGTTGGAGACGTATCACATATCGGTGCAACGAGACCAAGACCAGAAGGACGACAGGATGGATGTCACCGTGGAGTCTAGGACGGCGTCACCGCCAGAGCCTTTGGCAGGCGAAGACCACCTTTTGTCAGGATAGCTTGTACTAGCTGCCCCCCTTCAAAGTGGCCATTGTGGGATCCCTTCCTGCCTAATATTTGGGGAGAGGCTATGGTATTGATGTAGAAGCCCTCCGTGATCGATGCCCCCTCCGGCGGAGCTCCGGAACAGGCCCGAAGATGGGATCTCGTGGATACAGAAAGTTGCGGCGGTGGAATTAGGTTTTTGGCTCCGTATCTGATCGTTTGTGGGTACGTAGGTATATATAGGAGGAAGGAGTACGTCGGTGGAGCAACAGGGGGCCCACGAGGGTGGAGGGCGTGCCTGGGGGGGAGGTGCGCCCCCTACCTCGTGGCCTCCTATTTTGTGTCTTGACGTAGGGTCCAAGTCTCCTGGATCACGTTCGGTGAGAAAATCACGTTCCTGAAGGTTTCATTCCGTTTGGACTTCGTTTGATATTTTGTTTCTTCGAAACACTGAAATAGGCAAAAAGCAGCAATTCTGGGCCGGGCCTCCGGTTAATAGGTTAGTCCCAAAAATAATATAAAAGTGGATAATAAAGCCCAATAATGTCCAAAATAGTAGATAATATAGCATGGAGCAATCAAAAATTATAGATACGTTGGAGACATATCAAGCATCCCCAAACTTAATTCCTGCTCGTCCTCGAGTAGGTAAATGATAAAAACAGAATTTTTGATGCGGAGTGCTACTTGGCATAATTTTAATGTAATTCTTCCTAATTGTGGTATGAATATTCAGATCTGAAAGATTCAAGACAAAAGTTTAGTATTGACCTAAATAATAATACTTCAAGCATACTAACAAAGCAATTATGTCTTCTCAAAATAGCATGGCCAAAGAAAGTTATCCCTACAAAATCATATAGTCTGGCTATGCTCCATCTTCACCACACAAAATATTTAAATCATGCACAACCCCGATGACAAGCCAAGCAATTGTTTCATACTTTTGACATTCTCAAACTTTTTAAATCTTCACGCAATACATGAGCGTGAGCCATGGACGTAGCACTATAGGTGGAATAGAATGGTGGATGTGGAGAAGACAAAAAGGGAGAAGATAGTCTCACATCAACTAGGCGTATCAACGGGCTATGGAGATGCCCATCAATAGATATCAATGTGAGTGAGTAGGGATTGCCATGCAACGGATGCACTAGAGCTATAAGTATATGAAAGCTCAAAAAGAACCTAAGTGGGTGTGCATCCAACTTGCTTGCTCATGAAGACCTAGGGCATTTTGAGGAAGCCCATCATTGGAATATACAAGCCAAGTTCTATAATGAAAAATTCCCACTAGTCTATGAAAGTGATAACATAGGAGACTCTCTATCATGAATATCATGGTGCTACTTTGAAGCACAAGTGTGGTAAAAGGATAGTAACATTGTCCCTTCTCTCTTTTTCTCTCATTTTTTTATTTTTTTTATTTGGGCCTTTTCTCTTTTTTATGGCCTCTTTTCTTTCTCTTTTTTTTCGTCCGGAGTCTCATCCCGACTTGTGGGGGAATCATAGTCTCCATCATCCTTTCCTCACTGGGACAATGCTCTAATAATGATGATCATCACACTTTTATTTTTCTTAAAACTCAATAATTACAACTTGATACTTAGAACAAAATATGACTCTATATGAATGCCTCCGGCGGTGTACCGGGATATGCAATGAATCAAGAGTGACACGTATGAAAGAATTATGAATAGTGGCTTTGCCACAAATACGATGTCAACTACATGATCATGCTAAGCAATATGACAATGATGAAGCGGAACGGTGGAAAGTTGCATGGCAATATATCTCGGAATGGCTATGGAAATGCCATAATAGGTAGGTATGGTGGCTGTTTTGATGAAGGTATATGGTGGGTGTATGATACCTGCGAAAGGTGCGCGGTATTAGAGAGGCTAGCAAAGGTGGAAGGGTGAGAGTGCGTATAATCCATGGACTCAACATTAGTCATAAAGAACTCATATACTTATTGCAAAAATCTACAAGTTATCAAAGCGAAGTATTACGCGCATGCTCCTAGGGGGATAGATTGGTAGGAAAAGACCATCGCTCGTCCCCGACCGCCACTCATAAGGAAGACAATCAAAAAAATAAATCATGCTCCAACTTCAGCACATAACAGTTCACCATACGTGCATGCTACAGGAATCACAAACTTTAACACGAGTATTTCTCAAATTCACAACTACTCAACTAGCACAACTTTAATATCACCATCTTTATATCTCAAAACAATTATCAAGCATCAAACTTCTCATAGTATTCAACACACTCATAAGAAAGTTTTATTTTTAATCTTGTATACCAAGAATATTAGGATTTTAAGCAAATTACCATGCTTTTTAAGACTCTCAAAATAATCTGAGTGAAGCATGAGAGATCAATAGTTTCTATAAAACAAATCCACCACCGTGCTCTAAAAGATATAAGTGAAGTACTAGAGCAAATTTATATAACTCAAAAGATATAAGCGAAGCACATAGAGTATTCTAACAAATTCCAAATCATGTATGGCTCTCTCAAAAGGTGTGTACAGCAAGGATGATTGTGGTAAACTAAAAGGTAAAGACTCAAATCATACAAGACGCTCCAAGCAAAACACATATCATGTGGTGAATAAAAATATAGCTCCAAGTAAAGTTACCGATAGAAGTAGACGAAAGAGGGGATGCCTTCCAGGGCATCCCCAAGCTTTGGATTTTAGGTGTCCTTAGATTATCTTGGGGGTGCCATGGGCATCCCCAAGCTTAGGCTCTTGCCACTCCTTGTTCCATAATCCATCAAATCTTTACCCAAAACTTGAAAACTTCACAACACAAAACTTAAAGTAGAAAATCTCGTGAGCTCTGTTAGCGAAAGAAAATAGAAGACCACTTCAAGGTACTATAATGAACTCATTCTTTATTTATATTGGTGTTATACCTACTGTATTCCAACTTCTCTATGGTTTATAAACTATTTTACTAGCCATAGATTCATCAAAATTAGCAAACAACACACGAAAAAGAGAATCTGTCAAAAACAGAACAGTCTGTAGTAATCTGTAGCTAGCGCAAGTTCTGGAACCCCAAAAATTCTAAAATAAATTGCTGGACGTGAGTAATTTATCTATTAATCATCTGCAAAAATAATTAACTAACTATCGCTCTCCAAATAAAAATGAAAGCAGTTCTCGTGTGCGCTAAAGTTTCTGTTTTTTACAGCAAGTGTAACAAGACTTTCCCCAAGTCTTCCCAACAGTTCTACTTGGCACAAACACTAATTAAACACAAAAAACGAAACCAAAACAGAGGATAGATAAATTATTTATTACTAAACAGGAGTAAAAAGCAAGGAATAAAAGTAAAATTGGGCTGCCTCCCAACAAGCGCTATCGTTTAATGTCCCTAGCTAGGCATAACAAGCAAGGATAGATCTAGGTATAGCCATCTTTGGTAGGCAATCCATAAGTGGCTCTCATAATAGATTCATAAGGTAATTTAATTTTATTTGTAGTAAAGTGTTCCATTCCTTTCCTTAATGGAAATTGGAATCTAATATTTCCTTCCTTCATATCAATAATTGCACCAATCGTTCTAACGAAAGGTCTACCAAGAATAATAGGACATGAAGGATTGCAATCTATGTCAAGAACAATAGAATCTACGGGTACATAATTCCTATTTGCAACAATAAGAACATCATTAATTCTTACCATAGGTTTCTTAATAGTGGAATCCGCAACGTGCAAGTTTAGAGAGCAACCATCGAAATCACGGAAACCTAACAAATCACACAAAGTCTTTGGAATCGTGGAAACACTAGCACCCAAATCACATAAAGCATAGAATTCGTGATCTTTTATTTTAATTTTAATAGTTGGTTCCCACTCATCATAAAGTTTTCTAGGGATAGAAACTTCCAATTCAAGTTTTTCTTCATAAGATTGCATCAAGGCATCAACGATATGTTTAGTAAATGCTTTATTTTGACTATAAGCGCGAGGAGAATTTAGCACGGATTGCAACAAGGAAATACAATCAATCAAAGAGCAATTTTCATAGTTAAATTCCTTGAAATCCATAATACTGGGTTTAGCAACATCTAGGGTTTTAATTTCTTCAATCCCAATTTTATCAATTTTAGCATCAAGATCAACAAATTCCGAATTCTTGGAATGCCTTCTAGGTAAAGGTGGATCATATTCAGCCCCATCATTATCAAGATGCATATTGAAAAACAAAGATTTAATAGGGGGCACATCAATAACTTTTACATCTTCATCTTCATTTTCATAGGAACTAGAAGAACACGCTCTTATAAAGGCATCTTTCTTAGCAGGCATCCTAGCGGTTCTTTCTTTGCACTCATCAATGGAAATTCTCATGGCTTTGAGAGACTCATTGATATCATGCTTAGGTGGAATAGATCTAAGTTTCAAAGAATCAACATCAAGAGAAATTCTATCAACGTTCCTAGCCAACTCATCAATCTTAAGCAATTTTTCTTCAATCAAAGCATTAAAATTCTTTTGCGAAGTAATAAATTCTTTAATATTAGATTCAAAATCAGAGGGCATCTTATTAAAATTTCCATAATAATTGTTGTAGGAATTACCATAATTATTAGAGGGATTACTAGGATAACGCCTAGGATTAAAATTTCCTCTATACGCGTTGTTACCAAAATTGTTCCTACCAAGAAAATTCACATCCATAGATTCATTATTATTCTCAATCAAAGTAGACAAGGGAATATCATTAGGATCAGAAGAAACACTCTTATTAGCAAATAATTTCATAAGTTCATCCATCTTTCCACTCAAAACATTAATTTCTTCTATCGCATGCACCTTTTTATTAGTAGATCTTTCAGTATGCCATTGAGAATAATTAACCATAATATTATCTAGAAGTTTAGTATCTTCTCCGAAAGTGATTTCCATAAAAGTGCCTCCCGCGGCCGAATCTAAAAGATTTCTAGAAGCAAAATTCAATCCGGCATAAAAAATTTGTATAATCATCCACAAATTTAAACCATGAGTAGGGCAATTACGTATCATTAGTTTCATTCTCTCCCAAGCTTGTGCAACATGTTCATGATCAAGTTGCTTAAAATTCATAATATCGTTTCTAAGAGAGATGATCTTAGCGGGAGGAAAATACTTAGAGATAAAAGCATCTTTGCACTTGTTCCATGAATCAATACTATTTTTAGGCAAAGACTAAAACCAAGCTTTAGCACGATCTCTAAGCGAAAAAGGAAATAGCTTCAATTTAACAGTATCATTATCCACATCTTTCTTATTTTGCATATCACACAAATCAACGAAGCTATTTAGATGGGTAGCGGCATCTTCACTAGGAAGGCCGGAAAATGGATCTTTCATGACAAGATTCAGCAAAGCAGTATTAATTTCACAAGATTCAGCATCGGTAAGAGGAGCAATCGGAGTGCTAATAAAATCATTGTTGTTGGTATTGGTGAAGTCACACAATTTAGTATTATCTTGAGCCATTGTGACAAGCAAGCAAACTAACACACAAGCAAACAAAAAGCAAGCGGGCAAAAAGAGGCAAATAGAGAAAGAGAGGGAGGATAGAGAGAGAGAGGGCGAATAAAACTGCAAGGGTGAAGTGGGGGAGAGGAAAATGGCAAATAATGTAATGCGGGAGATAAGGGTATGTAATCGGTACTTGGTATATTGACTTTTGCATAGACCTCCCTGGCAATGGTGCCAGAAATCCTTCTTGCTACCGCTTGAGCACTGCGTTGGTTTTCCCCGAAGAGGAAGGGATGATGCAGCAAAGTAGCATAAGTATTTCCCTCAGTTTTTTAGAACCAAGGTATCAATCAAGTAGGAGGCTATGCGCGAGTCCCTCGTACCTACACAAAACAAATAAATCCTCGCAACCAACGCAAATAGGGGTTGTCAATCCCTACACGGCCACTTACGAGAGTGAGATCTGATAGATATGATAAGATAATATTTTTGGTATTTTTGTTGTAAAGATGCATAGTAAAATAAAGGCAAAATAAAAAAAGCAAAGGAAATAACTAAGTAGTAGGAGATTAATATGATGAAGATAGACCCGGGGGCCGTAGGTTTCACTAGTGGCTTCTCTCGAGAGCATAAGTATTCTACGGTGGGTGAACAAATTACTATTGAGCAATTGACAGAATTGAGCATAGTTATGAGAATATCTAGGTATGATCATGTATATAGGCATCACGTCCTAGACAAGTAGACCAACTCCTGCCTGTATCTACTACTATTACTCCGCTCATCGACCGCTATCCAGCATGCATCTAGAGTATTAAGTTAAAAACAGAGTAACGCCTTAAGCAAGATGACATGATGTAGAGGGATAGACTCATGCAATATGATGAAAACCCCATCTTGTTATCCTCGATGGCAACAATACAATACGTGCCTTGCTGCCCCTACTGTCACTGGAAAAGGACACCGCAAGATTGAACCCAAAGCTAAGCACTTCTCCCATTGCAAGAAAGATCAATCTAGTAGGCCAAAGCAAACTGATAATTCAAAGAGACTTGCAAAGATAACCAATCATACATAAAAGAATTCAGAGGAGATTCAAATATTGTTCATAGATAGACTTGATCATAAACCCACAATTCATTGGTCTCAACAAACACACCGCAAAAAGAAGATTACATCGAATAGTTCTCCACAAGAGAGGGGGAGAACATTATATTGAGATCCAAAAAGAGAGAATAAGCCATCTAGCTAATAAATATGGACCTGTAGGTCTGAGGTAAACTACTCACACTTCATTGGAGAGGCTATGGTGTTGATGTAGAAGCCCTCCGTGATCGATGCCTCCTCCGGCGGAGCTCCGGAACAGGCCCCAAGATGGGATCTCGTGGATACAGAAAGTTGCGTCGGTGGAGTTAGCTTTTTGGCTACGTATCTGATCGTTTGGGGTACGTAGGTATATATATAGGAGGAAGGAGTATGTCGGTGGAGCAACTGGGGCCCACGAGGGTGGAGGGCGCGCCTGGGGGGGAGGCGCGCCCCCTACCTCGTGGCCTCCTCTTTTGTGTCTTGACGTAGGGTCCAAGTCTCCCGGGTCTTGTTTGTTGATAAAATCACGTTCCCGAAGGTTTCATTCCGTTTGGACTCCGTTTGATATTCCTTTTCTTCGAAACCCTAAAACAGGCAAAAAACAGCAATTCTGGGCCAGGCCTCCAGTTAATAGGTTAGTCCCAAAAATAATATAAAAGTGGATAATAAACCCCAGTAATGTCCAAAATAGTAGATAATATAGCATGGAGCAATCAAAAATTATAGATACGTTGGAGACGTATCACATATCGGTGCAACGAGACCAAGACCAGCAGGACGACAGGATGGAGGTCACCGTGGAGTCTAGGACGGCGTCACCGCCAGAGCCTTTGGCAGGCGAAGACCACCTTTTGTCAGGATAGCTTGTACTAGCTGTCCCCCTTCAAAGTGGCCGTTGTGGGATCCCTTCCTGCCTAATATTTGGGGAGAGGACCCGGGCCTCTATAAATAGGAGTAGCCACCACCTTAGAAGGATGATCCTCTACCGCATCATCTCACAAAGCACAAGAACACCTCTCCTCAGGAGATTGTTCTTACCTTGTAACTATTCATCCTCAGCCCAAGAGGCAATCTACCACACCACACTGGAGTAGGGTATTACACCACATCGGTGGCCCGAACCAATATAAATCTTGTGTCACTTTGGTCTATGGTTTTGACGCGCTAAGACTTGAGATTGCGGTGAGAGCGTGAGCTAGAGGGGGAGAGATCTTCGTGCGCACCCTAGTGTTCGAACCTCAAGGGTTTTGCCGGAACCCAAAATCCGACAGTACATTCCCAAGAAATCCAACTTGCTTGAGCCAATACTTGCATTTACTGAATTTGGCATCTAGCTGATGGTCATGGAGTCTTTGTAAGACAGCTCTGAGGTGTCCCTTGTGCTCTTCTTCACTTTTTGAGTATATGAGGATATCATCGATGAAAACCACCAGAAATTTATCCAGGAAGTCCATGAATACTTTATTCATCATATGCATGAAGAAAGCAGGGGCATTGGTGAGGCCGAAGGACATAACGGTATATTCGTAAAGACCGTACCGGGTAGTGAACGCGGTCTTAGGAATATCTTCCTTTTTAATCTTGAGTTGGTCGTATCATGTACTTAAATCAATTTTGGAGAATACCTTTGCCCCACTGAGTTGATCAAATAAGTCGTCAATCCTGGGCAGAGGATATTTGTTTTTGATGGGGACATCATTCAGCTGACGGTAATCCACACACATCTGGAGACTAGCATCTTTTTTTATCCACGAATATTGCGCGTGATCCCCATGGTGAAGAGCTGGGTCGGATATAATCTTTCTGGAGCATCGCATCAAGCTGTTTCTTTAACTCCACTAATCCGGACGAAGGCATCCGATAATATTTCTTGTGTAACGGTGCGGTTCCGGGCACAAGATCTACTGCAATCTTAAGCTCTCGGTCTGGCGGCATGCCTGGCAGTTCTTCTGGGAATACATCGGGAAACTCACTGACCACAGGAATTAATTTCAATTCATCAGCCACAGCGGTGAAGACCATTTCTTTCTTGGGTATGCTTCTGCAGGCATAGAATTTTATTGTCTGCCCTTCTTGACTTGTCAAGGTGACTTCTCGGGTCGTGCAATTAATGCATACTTGGTATTGGGTTAACCAATTCATTCCCAAAATAATGTCCAATTTGGAAGATTCAATGACTATCAAGGAAGTTGGAAAACAGACTCCGTTGATAATAATTTCCAGATTACAGCAGACCAGATTGCTTCTGAGCAACGATTCCGGGGATTGTACCAGCATATTCTTGCTCAAAATCGAACAAGGAAATTTGTTTTGGGCAGAAAAACTCCGTGAAATAAAAGAGTGGGAAGCCCCAGAGTCAAATAAAATTATGGCATGTATGCTATTAACAAAAAACATACCATTGACGATTTCGGGGTTCTCTTGGGCTTCGTCTGTGGAGAGGTGATGGACTTGCCCGGTGATGTTTTGCTGGACAGGGTATGGCCCCATAAAGTTGAGTTGTGGACTGAATGGAGCATTAGTCTCGCCGTTCTTGGGACACTGCCTGGCACAATGTCCGGTTTTCCCACAACTGAATCAAGAATTGTTGCGCTGGCACTCTTCTCGCACCGGGTTGGTCACGACATTCTTGACTTGTGTAGTGGTTTTGTTAACATTCTGCTGCCAATTGGGCTTGTACTCTACTTGAGTATGCTACCAACTACGAGCCTTTTGCACTGGCTGAACATCTTTCCTAGGCTCGAACTTGCGCTTATGATCGTTAGTGGAAGGTTTGTTGTCATGTATGAGCTTGTGCTCCCTTTCAGCAATGAGGGCCTTGTTTACCAGAGTTTGGAAATCTGGAAAATCAAACATATTGAGTGTGCACCGGAGGTGCTGCTTTAATCCTCCAAGAAATCGGTCAATCTTTCTTTGTTCTGTGGCCACATCATAAAGGGAGTAACGGGCCAAATGTTTGAACTTATGCAGATATTCACTCACAGACTGACTTCCTTGGATGAGCGCCAGGAATTCACGCTGCTTGACCTTCATAATACCAGCAGGAATATGGTATTTACTAAATTGATCTTCGAATTTCGCCCAAGTGATTTGTTCATTAGCAGGCCACATGGCTTTCGCATTTTCCCACCATATAGCGACAGCTCTTCAAGATAATGTGTTGCAAACGGAACCTTGACATCCTCTTCAGTACGAGCAATCTCAAGCTTATTCTCAATAGTTCATAACCAGTCGTCTGCGTCCAAGGGATCAATAACCTGACTGAAACTGGGAGGCTTGGTTCTTTGAAAATATGATAGTTTGGAGTGATGACCATTCTGATTTCCATTCCGCCCAACCATAGCTTGCACACTCCTTAATATTTCGAGCAGAACATTATTCCTTCTTTCCTCAAACATGCATAAAATTTGCTCGGTGGAGGGTGGATTTGGCGGTGGAGGCGGTGGTGGAATGTACGGCTCGAGAGAGAGCCCTACCTGTCGCATGGAACGACGAACAGGGACATCCTCACAAGCGGCACTACTGCTGCCTCCCCGCGTCATCCTATTATTTGGTTTTCCCAAGAAAATGCATCCGTGATGAGCAACATCCAAAAATAGTGGGGAAAAGCCAGCGACAAAACCCGAAAGAAAATGGAATATTGAAGAAAACACGATGAATAAGAAAGGGTTCCAACATAATTATACATAGACTCATACATGAAAGATAAATGACATGATAAGTTTGACTACTCTCATACATAGAACGGAACATCATGACTCGTACGACTACATCCGTACATCAACATGTCAACCGCGGATACTCGATCACTCTAATGCTCTACTGGTGCTGTGGGGTCCTCCCCTGAAGCGGACTCAGATCCTGAATTGACGATGTTAACCAAGACCTCTGGTTAAAGGTAACACGACGATGCTGCCTCGAGGTCTCTCCCTCCGGAGCAGGTGCAGGATGAGGCTGGAGCATCGGGGCTATGGGGGTAGCAAGAAGGGAAACCAACTCAGCAGGAGCATTGAGAGGAGTCACGGTTGAGGTGCCCGAGCTACTCGGAGGAGTAACCGGTGAAATAGGCGAGCTAGAACCGGGTGGAATATAAGGGGTAAATCCCATAAACGATGGAGTAGAGAATGCTCTAGTGGCGGCTAAAGCAGTGCGAGCATGAGTCAGCTCTCGAGCCAGCTCGTGAATCAGAAGGTAGCTAGAAGTGATGTAGCGAGAAAGGTGGCTAGCAGTACTATCAGACTCCAGATCAATGATAGGAAAACGGACACGACCATTATCGTGCAAGGAGGGATAGTAGTGGAAACCTGGGTGGTTCTACATCCAGACCACGTAATAGCGCAACTCGACGAGGACCTCAAAGGCAGCAAACTAGACATCCCGAGAAGCAGTAGAAGCGAAACCGCTCCTAGAGGTATGAATGTAAGTGCTGGAAGATGAACTGCTGCGCAGAGTAGCCACTGTGTGATACTCATACACTGAGTCTGCTAGATGCTCCCCGTACACACGATAGTCCGGGTCATCACCGAGAGGGTACAACCGCTGCCACAAGTTTCAAAGGAGATGCGGCGACGTGTATGGCATCAGCTGCAACTGGCACGGAAACGGCACCGGAGCCATCTACACTCACAGCCATTAGTAGGTTAGAATAAAAATAAAATGAGTGCATGCAAGGCAACAATCAACTACAAACAATACCGACACTCATTTTTTAGTCTAACTAGCGTCTAGTTACCACGTCAGTAGTCTAGCGTGTCCTACAGTCAGCGCATCTCTAATACCAAGCGTTGTGGCACCCCGGCTCAGAGCAACTGGTTTACCTTGCATTGCCAGCCCAGAGATCTTGTCTTCTGGCAATACACAACATCTTGGTATAGAAAACAACCGCTTTATTGATGCTAGCGGAACATAGTTCATATTACAACAAGTTGTGAGGCCAAGCGGCACACACGGTGCGGCTGAACAATATGTACATTATTTAGTGAACATAAAGGGGGCCTCGATCACGACAACTACGCGTAGCGGAACGACGACGTAGCGGAAGTCCATAACACAGGGACACCGATGTGGACATGATCTAGACTCGAACATCACTCCGTTCCAACGAGACTTTCCTGAAATATGGTATGACACGCCAGGTCAGTACATTGAATGTACTTGCAAGCTCACAACAAGCATAAACATAATGACAAGCAATATCATGATCTTAAGCATATTATCATCAATGCAAGAACATACTAGGGATACAGTGAATAAGATCTCGTGCCTCAAGCCCCTCGGACTTGCTTACCATACGGGTTACCTCGTAACCAAACGGTGATCTTTCTCGGATCACAAACTGACCAACATCTTGGTCTTCAAACGGGTTACCTCATAACCAAACGGTGATCTTTCTCGGATCACAAACTGACCAACAACTTGGTCTCCATCATCAAAATGGTTTCTCAATCATCCTCTTTCCAACAGTGCAAAGTTATTAGCTTTAGTGTGCAAGATTATTTAAATGTTGACCCATGGTGTGACCTACTTTTGAGTTGTGTCTGTAACTGTGGACTCGGCTATCGATAGATTAAATAGACTCTGCAGAGGTAGCGCACTGTACCCAAACCACGGAATCCATGGCCTCATACTCCCATTCGGGTGGACCAACGACATTCCGAAGAAACCCTTCCATTACCATGACACTCTCCTGGCCACTCCAACTCACTCCCCACAGGGCTAAGTCCTGGGTGGCCCCATGTCTACCAAAGACACCAACGGCCACCGTCGTGGCAAAAACATAAACGGTCCCAAACGGGGACAAGGTACCATAACAACAACGGGCACACAAGGTTATGTCTGCTTACCGGGCTAGGGTAATGCACGCCCATAACCTTCCCTCATTGGAGGCACCGACCAGAGACATGACAACGGACCGAATAAAGGCCTTCCCATAAAGGCAAATGTGGTTGCACTAGGAAAAACTCGATTCAGTGGCACCATGACTCGATCAACAATATGTTCAAGTTGAGTTATTATTAGGTTCAACTTAAAATGAAAATAACCGTTGTCATGATATGCCATGAAAATGCAATCCTATAACATGCATCACTTACCATTGAAAATAAATGGGTCAACTTCATCCAGTAGTAACCATACATATCAACAACTCATAACCTTTCTCTGGTTATATTTATTCACCAAGCTTCACCATGCTAGTAACTTAATATAAAGCAATTCCTCATTTAAGAAAATATTCACCAAACTAAATCTTTTTCATAGTCATTTTATTACTTCACCATGCTAGTAACTTAATATAAAGCATTTATTCAAGTTGAAAAATCACAAATATTGCAATGGCACCATGAAAATGTTGTTGTGGCTTGCCTTAGTGCAGGTGAGATTCACACTCCTCCTGGTGATCCTCAAGACAAGCTTCACCTTCCGAAAGCAATTAAAAACATAAAAAGAAAACATCAAGAAACATTCTAAAAATTACCAGAAATTCTAGACAGCATAGAAAAATCTCATTTTTGGTGAGCTCCTAGATATTTTCATTAAGAACACAATGCAAAAAGAACCAATTCATTTGGACTTATGGTTAAAAAGTTGTGGCTGTTTGAAGCTCTCTGGTTAAATTTGAATTTAATTTAAATAAAAACAGAACTGGGGGTGGCGTCGAAGACGTAAACCTGCGGGGCGCCACCACTCGTACCGCTTCGGGTGCAGCCAGAGTGGCTGGCAGCGGGCCCCGCTAGTCAGGTGGGAGGGAGGGGAGAAGGAAACAGAGCATGGCGGGGTTCCGCCGGAGCACCCACCGGTGAGGAGGGCACTTTGGCAGATCTAGAGGGATAGATCGACAGAGAAGACCGAGGAGCACCTACCCATACTGTAACGCCCGGGTAATTAAGCTATAGTGAACCTCTGCTAATAGTGCCACGTCACCTCGATTACTATTCCTAATCTCGTGCTAGTTCGAAACTGATTCAAATTCAAATTCAAAATCAACCAAAGGATAAAAACTTTTCAAATTTTAAAACAAAAATGTTCGAGGTGTGCAAATAAATGCCTAGGAATTTATGGTGTGGGATCCATGCCTTTATAAAAGACCTAAATACTTAAAATGAATTAAAACAGAAGAGAAAATAAAAAAAGGAAAACAGGAAACAAAACCAAAAAAAAGGGGGAAACCCCCTCCCTCGCTGGGCCTTGGCCCAGCTAGCCATTGGGCCAACCAGGCCAGCCCACACCCCCCACCACTTAACCCCGGTCCACCCCCCCGAACCCTAACCCTCACCCGATCCCCACTCTCCCCCACTCGCCCCCCCTCGCTCCCTCCCCCGATCTGGATCGGGGAGAGGCCCGACCCCGCCGCCTCATCCCTGCGCCCCGTTACCGGCCGGCGCCGCCCGTCTCCGCCGGCGCCTCCTGCCTCCCGCCCCGTCGCCCGCCCTCCGACTCCTCCCGCACAGCGCCCCCCCTCGACACGAGCTGGATCGGGGGCTGGACCCCGCGCCACCCCGAGCCCCGACGACCGCGCCCCATCCGCTGCCGCTCGAGGGCCTCCTCGACTCGCCGGACCGCTCCGCCATCGCCGGAGCCCTACCCCGCCGGACCGCATCCCCTGCGCCGCGTCATCTCCGCCCGCCTCCTCGCCCCCCTGTTGCCCCTGACCCTACGGATCCACGGTGAGGCCCCCGGCCTCTCTTCCTCCCGGCTCCTCGCGTCGTCCCGCAGCCGTGCACGAGCACCACCGCGTCGGCCACGCCGTCGCCCGCGTCCCTGGCCGCCCGACTGCGCGCCAGGCCAAGCCCCCTCCTCCCCGCGCACGCCTCGCGCCCTGCGCGCGCGGCAGCCCAGGCCCGGCTCGCCGTGCCGTCGCTCCCCGCTGTCCCCGCGCATGCCTTTCCGCTCACCGGCTCCTGTCCGCTGCGCCTGGCAGCGCTCGCCTGGGCCGCCCCTTGCCACGCCCAGCCCCTCACTGCTGCCGCCCTGGAACCCCCTTTGCTCGCCGTGGCCTACACCTCTGCCGGCCCCGCCTCGCTATGCCGTCGTGCTCCGGTGGCCTCGCCCCGTCGCCCTTGGTTGGGTTCGGCCCCGAGCAGGTGGCGCCCGCCACCGCTAACTCAGCGCCCGTTAACCACCCCCCTGTGCCTATGACAGACGGGGCCCACGCCAAAAATGATTAAAAAAAATAATAATAAAAAAATGATAATAATAAAAAATTAAAATTAAAATTAAAAATAAATGAATAATTAATTAATTAATTATTAATTAATTAAGTTAATTAATCATGTTTAATTAACCTAATTACTAGTTAGCTTAATTAAACCCTAATTAGTTAAACAGTCAATGACGAACGGGACCACCTGTCAGGTTGACCAAGTCAACTACTGATGTCATGCTGACGTCATGCTGACGTCAGCAGACACTATTCTGGATAATGTTGATTAAATTAATTAAATAAATCTAAAAATGATTTAAATCTTTTAAAAAAATAAAATAAACCGTAGCTCGGATGGAAAAACTTTGTATCATGAAAGTTGCTCAGAACGACGAGACGAATTCGGATACGCAGCCCGTTCGTCCGCCACGTGTCCCTAGCATAGTGAACCTGCAACATTTCACCTCCGGTTCATCTGTCCGAAAACGCGAAACACCGGGGATATTTTCCCGGATGTTATCCCCCTTCACCGGTATCACCTAATACCGCGTTAGGGCACCCCTAGCACCGTTACTTGTCCTTGTCATGCATCGTTATGCATCTGTTTGCATTATATTATTGTTTCTTCCCCCCTCTTCTTCCGCTAGACACCGAGACCGACGCCGCTGCTACCCAGTACGACTACGGAGTTGACGACCCTCTCTCTTGCCAGAGCAACCAGGCAAGCCCCCCCTTTGATCACCAGATATCGCCTACTCTTCTCTATACTGTTTGCATTAGAGTAGTGTAGCATGTTACTGCTTCCCGTTAATCCTATATTGATGCATAGCCTGTCCTTGCTACTACTGTTGTTACCTTTACCTGCAATCCTAATGCTTAGTAAGGATGCTAGTATTTTCATCAGTGGCCCTACATCCTTGTCCGTCTGCCATGCTATACTATCGGGCTCGTGATCACTCGGGAGTTGATCACGGGTATATACTATATGCTTTATACATGATACATGTGGTGACTAAAGACGGGTCGGCTTGTGGAGCACCCGCGAGTGATTCACGGATTGGGGGCTGAAAGGACCTTTGTCCCAACGGGCCTCTGTGTGGATCTTTGAGGCGGAGCGACAGGGCAGGTTCCGACCACCTAGGAGAGAGGTGGGCCTGGCCCTGGTCGGCGTTCGCGGATACTTAACACGCTTAACGAGATCTGGGTATTTGATCTGAGTCTGGCCATTTGGTCTATACGCACTAACCATCTACGCGGGAGTAGTTATGGGTATCCCGGCGTCGTGGTATCAGCCGAAGCCTTCTTGACGTCAGCGACGGAGCGGCGCGCGCTGGATTGGACTGGAACGCCACTAGGCTAGGTCTGCTTCCGGCCGCCCACGCAACGTGCAGTGTGCTAAGGGCGATGGGCCCAGACCCCTGTGCGCATAGGTTTAGACCGGCGTGCTGACCTCTCTGTTGTGCCTAGGTGGGGCTGCGACGTGTTGATCTTCCGAGGCCGGGCATGACCCAGGAAAGTGTGTCCGGCCAAATGGGATCGAGCGTGTTGGGGTATGTGGTGCACCCCTGCAGGGAAGTTAATCTATTCGAATAGCCGTGATCTTCGGTAACAGGACGATTGTGGAGTTGTACCTTGACCTTATGACAACTAGAACCGGATACTTAATAAAACACACCCTTCCAAGTGCCAGATACAACCGGTGGTCGCTCTCTCACAGGGCGACGAGGGGAGGATCATCGGTTAGGATTATGCTATACGATGCTGCTTGGAGGACTTCAGTCTACTCTCTTCTACATGCTGCAAGACGGAGGCTGCCAGAAGCGTAGTCTTCGAAAGGACTAGCTATCCCCCTCTTATTCCGGCTTTCTGCAGTCCAGCCCACATATAATAGCCTTATTCCAGTTGATACCAATGCATACATATGTAGTGTAGCTCCTTGCTTGCGAGTACTTTGGATGAGTACTCACGGTTGCTTTCTCCCCCTTTTTCCCCCTTTCCTTTCTTCCTGGTTGTCGCAACCAGATGTTGGAGCCCAGGAGCCAGACGCCACCGTCGACGACGACTCCTACTACACCGGAGGTGCCTACTACTACGTGATGCCCGCTGACGACGACCAGGAGTAGTTAGGAGGATCCCAGGCAGGAGGCCTGCGCCTCTTTCGATCTGTATCCCAGTTTGTGCTAGCCTTCTTAAGGCAAACTTGTTTAACTTATGTCTGTACTCAGATATTGTTGCTTCCGCTGACTCGTCTATGATCGAGCTCTTGTATTCGAGCCCTCGAGGCCCCTGGCTTGTAATATGATGCTTGTATGACTTATTTTATTTGTAGAGTTGTGTTGTGATATCTTCCCGTGAGTCCTTGATCTTGATCGTACACATTTGCGTGCAGATTAGTGTACGATTAGATCGGGGGCGTCACAAGTTGGTATCAGAGCCGACTGCCTGTAGGAATCCCCTTCCACACTCCTTGGCCGAAGTCGAGTCTAGACATTGCAAAAACTTTTACTAACTTGGCTGTGTGCCTTACGGGCCCACGTCGCCATCGGGTGGTACTAGGATCTTTTACTCCTCGACCTTTACTCTGGGACTCTGAACTCCCTTCTACTCGGGTTAAACGAATTTACTAACTCTGACACTAGGATCCCGTTACGACATTCACCCCAAAGTTGGATAAGCCCTAGTTATTCTTTAGAGTAGTACTTGAACATTATCCACATTGTCATTTGACTCCTGTGAAAACACTTTGTTTTCAGATGGAACCCACGAGGCAGGTCGTGCGCCACACGACGGCCATTGGTGCCTCAGGATCACCTGCTGTGTTGGCTGAGATGATGACCTATCTGGGTTATCGCTGGCACCCTGAGTACACCGTCTATGAGGAGTATCAGGACTTCAACCAGGAGCAGTACCGTGCCATCGTCCACCTCTACTCTCGAGAGTATGACTCCACTACCGTGCTGCACACTGCTCATGGTGTTGGAGTGACTATCGATATGGCGGTCCACGATGCTGCTTATGCTGCTCTGACACGTCTCCGTGGAGAGTATCAGGAGTTGGACACCTCCCCCTTCAGGCACATTGCTATTGCATCCGATGTTGGTGCGGAGGGTTACTACACTGCTGCCTACTCCACTGTCACCCGAGAGCCATTCTACCATCAGAACCTGGTTCTGCATGCTGATGGGCTGGATAGAGCTAACCGAGCTCTTCGCCACGAGTTGTACACCACCCGTCAGCACCTGTATCGTGCTCTGACGCTGTTGCACCCCTCTGTCCGCTCTGGTGATCTGTCGCGTTCTGCGATCTACCCTGCCCGGACCGTGATGCCCCAGGGCGTCGGCTGGCCAGATGTGGGAGGCTACTCGCTGCTGGCCTCTCCTGCCACCTGTGCATCGGGTTCCGCACTCAGATTATCCCGGACCCCAGGCTACTCGCGTGGAAGGTCTTCCTTCGGCGTCACTACCAGCCTGTCGGCTACACCTACCTCCGCAAGTACCATGGACTGACGTAAGACTTGCTTATTAGTGTTAGATTGCATTCGCCGCGAGCCTGTGTGCCGCTATGATGTCTTAGTCTATGTATTGAAACACTGTGTACGAACTCTATGCATGATATCTTTTTGTAAGATATGCCGACTACTATGTGGTATCTATCGTGCTGGTTTCGTGTGCATGTTTCATCTGAATGACTCTTGTTTTTTTGCAAAGTTCTCAATGCTGAACTACCCCTGTTAAATATTAGCAGGATGGTTAGACCAGGTGGTCGTGGTCGTGGTGGCAACGCCCCACCCCCCCCTGAGTACATTGTATGATCCAACAGCTTGAGATGAATTGCCAGTTCATGGAGAATATGATGGCTCAGTTTCCTCGCCCCAATATGAACCAGCAGCCAACCCCAGTAACTCTGCAGGATTTCATGCGCCTGAACCCAACTGTGTACCGCAGCTCAACTCAGCCTCTGGATGCTGATGACTGGCTCCGTGACATCACCTATGAGATGGAGTCTGCTGATGTAGCCCCTGCCAGCTATGTCACCTTTGCTTCCTTCTTCCTGAAGGGACCCGCAGCTCAATGGTGGGACAGCCACAGGCGTACACTGCCAGCTGGAACAATCATCACCTGGCCAGACTTCCAAGCTGCCTTCCGTGCTCGCTTCATTCCTCAGGGAGTTATGGACCGGAAGAAGCGTGAGTTCCGCAACCTCACCCAAGGCAACAAAACTGTGGAAGCTTATCAGCGGGAGTTTCTGGACTTGTCCCGCTATGCTGAAGAGGACATTGCAACTGATGCACGCAGACAGGAGAAGTTCCGGGATGGCCTTCAAGCTGACATCAAACTCGCACTTCTAGTGCATGATTTTGCTGATTTCGCCACTCTGGTGAACAAAGCCATCAATGTCGAAACTGGTCTGCAGGAATACCAGAGCTCTCACAGGCGCAACCGTGACACGGGCTCATCTTCGGGCCCGTCCTCGCAGAAGCGCAAGATATGGATTCCCAATAGCTTGTACCAGCCGGATGCACCTACCCCAAGGCAGACCTATGCTGCACCTCGTCTGCCTACTCCTCCGACTAGGCGGCCAAGACTCCCAGCTCCACCACCACAAGCTCCTGTTCCCACTCCCAATAATGGATTGTGCTTCAGGTGTGGACAACCAGGGCATCGTGCTAGGGAATGCAACCAGAACCCGAATCAACTGGCCCTTCCAGCAACTGGCCGTGGAAGCAACCAGCCCCGCAGCAACAATGCCAAGTCTTATGGTCGTGTTCATGCCAACCACGTTGATCTGAGCGAAGCTCAAGACCAGCCTGCTACTGTGATGGGTACCCTCCTCGTAAATTCAGTACCAGCATCCGTTTTATTTGATACAGGTGCATCGCATTCATTCATGTCAGAAGGTTTTGCATGCTTGCACGACATTAAATGTGAGAACATGGATGCTTCACTATTAGTACACACCCCTGCGGGCCAATGTCGAACCTCCATGATTTGCAACGACGTCCCTGTAGAAATCGAAGGACTGGAATTCCTTGTCTCTCCCATCGTACTGAAGTCCTGTAGCATTGATCTCATTCTGGGAATGAATTGGTTAAAAGCGCATACTGCTTCTATAGTTTGCGCCACTAAGGTCGTCCATTTGCTACACCCTTCTGATGAAATAATAGCTTATCAAGCTCATCTAGTTCAGAACGCCGAGGCACGACTTTATGCCTTGAATGCGTTGAACGCTGCACCACTCGAGGGCATTGAAAACATTCCCGTCGTTCGTGAATTCCAAGATGTCTTCCCAGAAGAACTTCCAGGGATTCCCCCTGCTAGAGCTGTCGAATTCATCATCGACTTGAAACCCGGCACCACCCCTATAGCCAAACGACCCTATAAGATGCCGCCGCATGAACTCATTGAGCTTAAGGAGGAAATCGACAAATCTCTTGTCAAAGGTTTCATTCGTCCAAGTTGCTCTCCTTGGGGAGCACCTTCTCTCTTTGTTAAGAAGAAGGATGGGACAAACCGATTAGTCCAAGACTACCGTCCTATAAACCAAGCTACCATTCAGAATAAATATCCTCTTCCTCGGATCAATGATCTTTATGATCAACTGGCTGGCTCATCAGTGTTCTCCAAACTCGACTTGAGGTTGGGTTACCACCAGATCCGTGTTCGTGAAGAGGACATCCCAAAAACCGCCTTCGTGACTCGGTATGGATCATACGAGTACACCGTCATGTCATTCGGCTTAACGAATGCTCCAGCCACCTTCTCTCGTCTGATGAATTATATATTCATGGATTACCTCGACAAGTTCGTCGTGGTTTATCTGGACGATATCCTTGTATTTTCCAAGAACGAGGAAGAACATGCTGGACATCTGCGTCTTGTGCTAGAGAAGCTTCGAGAACATCAACTGTATGCTAAGTATTCCAAGTGTGAATTCTGGCTCCCCGAAGTAACCTATCTTGGGCATGTCATCTCCAAGGATGGTATTGCCGTCAACCCTGAACGAGTTCAGGCTATACTCGATTGGACTCCTCCGAAGAATGTGAAGCAAGTCCGAAGTTTTCTCGGTCTCGCCAGCTATTGCCGTCGATTCGTCGAGAACTTCTCCAAGATTGCCAGGCCTCTGACTAATTTGTTGCATAAGGGTGTCAAGTTCGACTGGACAGACAAGTGTCAGGAAAGTTTCCAGGCGCTCAAAGACAAGTTGACTTCTGCCCCCGTGCTTGCACCACCTGATACTAAGAAGGACTTCGTCATTTACTGCGACGCTTCCCGCCAAGGATTAGGCTGTGTCCTAATGCAGGAGCGCAGAGTGATTGCTTATGCCTCTCGTCAATTGCGCCCTCACGAAGAAAACTACCCGGTTCACGACCTCGAGCTTGCTGCTGTCATTCATGCACTGAAGCAGTGGCGACATTACCTTCTCGGTAATCGTTGCGAGATCTTCACCGACCATCAAAGTCTGAAGTATCTGTTTACTCAGCCAGATTTGAACCTACGCCAGCAAAGATGGATGGAGACTGTTGCAGACTTTGACGTGGATATATCATATACCCCCGGCAAGGCTAATGTAATGGCTGATGCCTGAGCCGCAAGTCTTACTGCAACCACCTCCAGGTCCACAAAGTTCAGCCCTCGCTTACCGAAGAATTTAGAAGGCTGAACCTCCATATTGTTCCTCCGGATCACTCGCTCCCCCTCCCGAAGATTTCCCCAAACGGAACCTCCATGTTGTTTCCAAGGGTTCTCTCAATACCCTGGTTGCGAAACCAGATCTTGTGGACACCATCAAATGGATACAGAAATGTGACGATGAAGTCCTCAAGATTAAGCGCGACCTCAAAAGGGGAAAGCCCTCATTCTTCACGATCGCCGACGATGGCGCCTTGTATTTCAAAGGCCGCTTAGTGGTACCATGTTCGAAGAAAAACCTGGATAAGACTAAAAGGGTTATGCAAGAAGCTCATGATACGCCTCTGTCCATCCATCCTGGTAGTACAAAGATGTATCAGGATATTCGTCAAAGATTCTGGTGGTCTAATATGAAGCAGGACATTGCTCGTTATGTTGCTGAGTGTGACATTTGTCGCCGAATCAAAGCAGAGCATCAAAGGCCTGCTGGAACTCTGCAACCTATCTCTATTCCTGAATGGAAATGGGACCATGTTGAGATGGACTTCGTCACTGGATTTCCCAAATCGCAGAAAGGTAATGATGCTATTCTTGTCGTCATTGACCGGCTTTCCAAAGTTGCCCATTTCCTGGCGGTCAAAGAGACAATCACTGCTAGTCAGCTTGCTACTCTCTACATGGCTAGAATTGTTTCACTTCACGGTATCCCACTGGTTATCAGTTCAGACCGTGGCAGCTTATTCACTTCAAGGTTTTGGGCGAGTTTCCAAGAAGCTATGGGGACTCATCTGTCGTTCAGTACTGCGTTCCATCCTCAGTCGCAAGGGCAAGTTGAACGTGTCAACCAAGTTCTCGAAGACATGCTTCGAGCTTGTGTAATCTCATTCGGCAAGAAATGGGAGGAATCTCTTCCATATGCCGAGTTCTCTTATAATAATAGCTATCAAGCTAGTCTGAAGATGTCCCCCTTCGAAGTGCTATATGGACGAAAGTGTCGAACCCCTCTGAACTGGTCAGAAACTGGGGAACGTCCACTCTTCGGTCCGGATATTATCCAACAGGCCGAAGAACAAGTTCGCATTATTCGCGAGAATCTCAAGACTGCTCAGTCACGTCAGAAAAGTCAGTATGACCGTCATCACCAAGACATGGTCTATCAACCTGGCGAAAAGGCTTATCTTCGAGTTACACCAATGAAGGGTGCTCACCGCTTCGGGATCAAGGGCAAGCTAGCTCCTCGCTATATCGGTCCCTTCACTATTCTCGAAAGGCGTGGAAAGGTGGCATATCAACTGGAGCTTCCGCCGAACCTTTCTCAGGTTCACGATGTGTTCCACGTGTCACAACTCCGCCGTTGCTTCAAGGATCCAATCCGAGCGGTGGATCATGAAGTGCTCGAATTGCAACAGGACCTCTCTTATAAAGAGCATCCGGTCCGCATTCTTGACCAAGCTGAACGCCGCACACGTCAGAAGGCGATCAAATTCCTCAAAGTCCAGTGGTCGAATCACTCTGAAGACGAAGCCACTTGGGAACGCGAGGATCGCCTGCGTGATGAATACCCCGCGTTGTTTCCTTCTACCTCCTAAATCTCGGGACGAGATTTCTTGTAGTGGAGGAGTTTTGTAACGCCCGGGTAATTAAGCTACAGTGAACCTCTGCTAATGATGCCACGTCACCTCGATTACTATTCCTAATCTCGTGCTAGTTCGAAACTGATTCAAATTCAGAATTCAAAATCAACCAAAGGATAAAAACTTTTCAAAATTTAAAACAAAAATGTTCGAGTGTGCAAATAAATGCCTAGGAATTTATGGTGTGGGATCCATGCCTTTATAAAAGACCTAAATACTTAAAATGAATTAAAACAGAAGAGAAAATAAAAAAAGGAAAACAGGAAACAAAACCAAAAAAAAGGGGGGAAACCCCCTCCCTCGCAGGGCCTTGGCCCAGCTAGCCATCGGGCCAACCAGGCCGGCCCACACCCCCACCACTTAACCCCGGTCCACCCCCCCGAACCCTAACCCTCACCCGATCCCCACTCTCCCCCACTCGCCCCCCTCCCCTCCCCTGATCTGGATCGGGGAGAGGCCCGACCCCGCCGCCTCATCCCTGCGCCCCGTTACCGGCCGGCGCCGCCCGTCTCCGCCGGCGCCTCCTGCCTCCCGCCCCGTCGCCCGCCCTCCGACTCCTCCCGCACAGCGCCCCACCTCGACACGAGCTGGATCGGGGGCTGGACCCCGCGCCACCCCGAGCCCCGACGACCGCGCCCCATCCGCTGCCGCTCGAGGGCCTCCTCGACTCGCCGGACCGCTCCGCCATCGCCGGAGCCCTACCCCGCCGGACCGCATCCCCTGCGCCGCGTCGTCTCCACCCGCCTCCTCGCCCCCCTGTTGCCCCTGACCCTACGGATCCACGGTGAGGCCCCCGGCCTCTCTTCCTCCCAGCTCCTCGCGTCGTCCCGCAGCCGTGCACGAGCACCACCGCGTCGGCCACGCCGTCGCCCGCGTCCCTGGCCGCCCGACTGCGCGCCAGGCCAAGCCCCCTCCTCCCCGCGCACGCCTCGCGCCCTGCGCGCGCGGCAGCCCAGGCCCGGCTCGACGTGCCGTCGCTCCCCGCTGTCCCCGCGCATGCCTTTCCGCTCACCGGCTCCTGTCCGCTGCGCCTGGCAGCGCTCGCCTGGGCCGCCCCTTGCCACGCCCAGCCCCTCACCGCTGCCGCCCTGGAACCCCCTTTGCTCGCCGTGGCCTACACCTCTGCCGGCCCCGCCCCGCTATGCCGTCGTGCTCCGGTGGCCTCGCCCCGTCGCCCTTGGTTGGGCTCGGCCCCGAGCGGGTGGCGCCCGCCAGCGCTAACTCAGCGCCCGTTAACCACCCCCTGTGCCTATGACAGACGGGGCCCACGCCAAAAATGATTAAAAAAATAAAAAAATGATAATAATAAAAAATTTAAATTAAAATTAAAAATAAATGAATAATAATTAAATTAATTAATTAAGTTAATTAATCATGTTTAATTAACCTAATTAACTAGTTAGCTTAATTAAACCCTAATTAGTTAAACAGTCAATGACGAACGGGACCCACCTGTCAGGTTGACCAAGTCAACTACTGATGTCATGCTGACGTCATGATGACGTCAGCAGACACTATTCTGGATAATGTTGATTAAATTAATTAAATAAATTCTAAAAATGATTTAAACTTTAGAAAATCAATATAAAATAAACCGTAGCCCGGTTGGAAAAACTTTATACATGAAAGTTGCTCAGAACGACGAGACGAATTCGGATACGCAGCCCGTTCGTCCGCCACGTGTCCCTAGCATAGTGAACCTGCAACATTTCACCTCCGGTTCATCTGTCCGAAAACGCGAAACACCGGGGATATTTTCCCGGATGTTATCCCCCTTCACCGGTATCACCTAATACCGCGTTAGGGCACCCCTAGCACCGTTACTTGTCTTGTCATGCATCGTTATGCATCTGTTTGCATTATATTCATTGTTTCTTCCCCCCTCTTCTTCCGCTAGACACCGAGACCGACGCCGCTGCTACCCAGTACGACTACGGAGTTGACGACCCCTCTCTCTTGCCAGAGCAACCAGGCAAGCCCCCCCTTTGATCACCAGATATCGCCTACTCTTCTCTATACTGCTTGCATTAGAGTAGTTTAGCATGTTACTGCTTCCCGTTAATCCTATACTGATGCATAGCCTGTCCTTGCTACTACTGTTGTTACCTTTACCTGCAATCCTAATGCTTAGTATAGGATGCTAGTATTTTCATCAGTGGCCCTACATCCTTGTCCGTCTGCCATGCTATACTATCGGGCCGTGATCACTCGGGAGTTGATCACGGGTATATACTATATGCTTTATACATGATACATGTGGTGACTAAAGACGGGTCGGCTTGTGGAGCACCCGCGAGTGATTCACGGATTGGGGGCTGAAAGGACCTTTGTCCCAACGGCCCTCTGTGTGGATCTTTGAGGCGGAGCGACAGGGCAGGTTCCGACCACCTAGGAGAGAGGTGGGCCTGGCCCTGGTCGGCGTTCGCGGATACTTAACACGCTTAACGAGATCTGGGTATTTGATCTGAGTCTGGCCATTTGGTCTATACGCACTAACCATCTACGCGGGAGTAGTTATGGGTATCCCGGCATCGTGGTATCAGCCGAAGCCTTCTTGACGTCAGCGACGGAGCGGCGCGCGCTGGATTGGACTGGAACGCCACTAGGCTAGGTCTGCTTCCGGCCGCCCACGCAATGTGCAGGTGTGCTAAGGGCAATGGGCCCAGACCCCTGGGCGCTTAGGTTTAGACCGGCGTGCTGACCTCTCTGTTGGTCTAGGTGGGGCTGCGACGTGTTGATCTTCCGAGGCCGGGCATGACCCAGGAAAGTGTGTCCGGCCAAATGGGATCGAGCGTGTTGGGGTATGTGGTGCACCCCTGCAGGGAAGTTAATCTATTCGAATAGCCGTGATCTTCGGTAACAGGACGATTTGGAGTTGTACCTTGACCTTATGACAACTAGAACCGGATACTTAATAAAACACACCCTTCCAAGTGCCAGATACAACCGGTGGTCGCTCTCTCACAGGGCGACGAGGGGAGGATCATCGGTTAGGATTATGCTATACGATGCTGCTTGGAGGACTTCAGTCTACTCTCTTCTACATGCTGCAAGACGGAGGCTGCCAGAAGCGTAGTCTTCGAAAGGACTAGCTATCCCCCTCTTATTCCGGCTTTCTGCAGTCCAGCCCACATATTAGCCTTATTCCAGTTGATACCAATGCATACATATGTAGTGTAGCTCCTTGCTTGCGAGTACTTTGGATGAGTACTCACGGTTGCTTTCTCCCCCTTTTTCCCCCTTTCCTTTCTTCCTGGTTGTCGCAACCAGATGTTGGAGCCCAGGAGCCAGACGCCACCGTTGACGACGACTCCTACTACACCGGAGATGCCTACTACTACGTGATGCCCGCTGACGACGACCAGGAGTAGTTAGGAGGATCCCAGGCAGGAGGCCTGCGCCTCTTTCGATCTGTATCCCCGTTTGTGCTAGCCTTCTTAAGGCAAACTTGTTTAACTTTTGTCTATACTCAGATATTGTTGCTTCCGCTGACTCGTCTATGATCGAGCTCTTGTATTCGAGCCCTCGAGGCCCCTGGCTTGTAATATGATGCTTGTATGACTTATTTTATTTGTAGAGTTGTGTTGTGATATCTTCCCGTGAGTCCTTGATCTTGATCGTACACATTTGCGTGCATGATTAGTGTACGATTGGATCGGGGGCGTTACACATACCCGTAGAATAGCTAGGGGTGGTCGGACGGCGTCAGAACGAGCCTCTCCAGCGGCGATAGAGAGCAGAGGTCACCGGAGTTGGGGATGACGGCGACAGAGAGAAGAGGTCGCCGGAGTTGGGGATGACGGCGACGGGAGGCGACACTAGTGGCTCCAAACGGGTCGGACGACACCACTGCAGCATGGAGGAGGCTCTGGAAGAGTAGCCCGATCATGGGAGGGGCTGGAGCGGTGGGGGAGAACCGCGTTGATCGCCGGCGAGCTCGAGCTCGGGGACGGTGGCCCGAGGCCTGCCTGGTTGGGCTACGGATTCCTACTATCTTGTGGAGTGTGTAAGGTGAGTTTGTGATGCTCGAGAGTGCTGGGTAGGGCTGCATTTATAGGCGAGGGAGGTGAGGGGATCGGGCTCTGCCGGAGGACACCTGGACACGGCGCCGGCGATGAACAGCATCAGTGGGCGAGGGGAAAGGCGATGCAGCTCACATGGGCACTGTGAGAGGGCGGCGATGAGCACATGAACGAGGGGGTGGCGACGAACACAGTGTGCAGCGCACTGTTCTGTTAGCCGGGGAGCCCGTGCTCGCTGCAGCGAGCTCTGGCATCGGCGAGCGTCGGGAGGGGGTTAAGGGCGTCGAGACGGTGATGGTGGTGAAGTTTGGCGAGGTGCGGCATTCGAGGAAGCGAGCACGCGACGAACAGAGCGCTTGGCGGCACTCAGAGCGCATCAGCTAGCATGCTGGCACCGTGCACCCGTGTGGTCACCACGTGCACTTCGGCATAGAGCCACGACTGGCTCCAATTTCATGTCTAGCGTATAGTCCTTAGTGTTTTGGGTTGTGCCAATGCTTTGAGTCGAGCCCAAGTGCTGTAAGTTGGAGTTTCACTTCCTGGTAAGTTTCTGAGCAGTAACTTTGAGAGTTAACTATGGTCAAATTAGTAGTAGTTGGGAGCTGAGCTTTGGAGGTTAGCAATCATCTAGGAAGGTAGTGATGCACAAGATAATTCAGTAGTATTGGAGCAAGTAAAATGATAGTTGTTGTAGAAACTACCATTTCTGGTCAGAACAGAAAATATATTCTATAGCAAAAATATTCCAAAAAGTGATGCAATATTTTTGCTCAGAAAGGTGCCCTAGGGTTGAAAGAATATTTGAGAATTTTCTCAGATTTTTGTGGGCAAGAAAAATAGGGGTTGCTTTGGAACACATGTGGTTGGTTAGGGTTTTGGAGGAGGAAATGAATATTTTTCATTTAAGAAAAATATTCATAATATTATTTTGCGGTTAACCAGAGAAGAATTTATGGCTAGGGAGAGGGATGAGTCACGTGGATGAAAATCAAGGTGATGCACAAGTGTTTAAGTCCAACTGAAATGATCCAAAACTCCAAATTCAAATAAAAACCAAATAAAAAACAGAAAAAGAAGAGAGGGCAAAAACCAGACTGTCACAATAGGGTAATCAAACGGGTACTCCGGGATTCCCTTGGGCAAGCACTGGTTTCTCCAGGTGCCCAGGCAAGCCACTGGTTTCCAGGGTGCCCCAACCATTCCACCCTGATGTGTGTTAATGTTGCCACCTTAAATTACCCTTAATTAATATCTCTCGCAACTTGCATGAATCTCACATACCAATCCCCGTCTACAAGCATGGCGTATATTCCCGGGGTGATCAAAGGATCGTAGGTTCCTACCTCATGAACTACATAGCAAAGCCACATATCTTTGAGGGTGATACTAATGCATAGTAAAATCTGGGTATTAGAAAAGTATGATCAAAGTGTGAACTTGCCTTGTACTATTAATGAAGATAATAACGCTCTCGAAATCTTTGATATACTATTCGTCACTCCGAGAAAATCTATATAGTCAAACATATCAATCATATAAATAAACATACTAGCAAGTAATTCTAACACTCACAATAAAAAATCAACAAATAAAAGCAACAAAGAAATCCATAAGAAAACCAAATAGAAATCCAAATAATAGTAGCATAACAGTCGGCATAGATTTTCTACAAGCTAATAGAATTACAACACATAAGGAATATGATGAAGGCTAACACTAATGGTGCCAACAGAGAGATTTCTTCAAGACGAACATAATGCAATTGGTTTCATCGAAAACGGAGCTCCAGTTCAAAGTTATGATCAAATGAAGGTTTGAGCTAGATTTGAAGTTGAATAAATTTGATTTGCTCAATCTCCAAAATCCAGGGACTGTTCTGAAAAATCTAGGGACTAATCTGCGGAAACTTTATTTGCATTTGGGTCCCTGAACACATGGCACAAAGCTACTGGGCTACACCTGTTCGCTACTAAGGTTATACGCTGGACGACCGTAACTTAAAAGAAAACGGTTCGATCTAAAAAAACATGAAGATCTAATCTAGCCCTACGTCTACGATCGGACGGTCGGGGATGGCCGAAGCTTACCACGGCCGGTGGTCGGCGTCGTAGTTGAAAACAATGGCGGCATGGCGTCTCTGCTCGATACGGGCGATGTCCCTCAGGGTCATCGGGGTCAGGGAAGACGGGCGTTGTGGCGTCTGTTGGTCGTCGAGGAAGGCGCTCCGACGGTTCTCCGGCTCGTCCGGCAGCACGGTGAGGTGTGGCTCGGCACATCGTGGAGGCAGTGGCGGTCGAGAGCGGGGAAGCAGTAGCACTGCGGTGGAGCTCGCAACTCCGGCGAGGTCGGGTGAGGTTGGTGACGGAGCTCCGGTGGTCGCTGACATAGGGTAAAATCACCGGGAGGTGCGGTGCTCCGCGGCGGATCAGATGGTGGAGTCGGCAGAGGTCGGGAGCGATGGTGGAGAGCGGGACAAGGCGGCGGAGCTACGGTGGTGCAGAGAAACTCCGACGATATCGGGATGGAGCTGTAGGGCACGGGAGATTGAGGTTTTAGCGAAAATCGAAGGAGGAGGAGGAGGGGAATATTTATAGGGATGCAGGATTGCGCGGGGGCAACGAATCGAGCGACTCCCACGAGGATTTGGATTGGCAGGAATGAACTCGTGCACGTGTGCTATGTCTTGAGCTTGCGTTGGTTTTCCCCGAAGAGGAAGGGATGATGCAGCAGAGTAGCGTAACTATTTCCCTCAGTTTTTGAGAACCAAGCTATCAATCCAGTAGGAGGCCACGCTCAAGTCCCTCGTACCTGCACAAAACGATAGCTACTCGCAACCAAACGCGATTAGGGGTTGTCAATCCCTTCACGGTCACTTACGAGAGTGAGATCTGATAGATATAATATTTTTGGTATTTCTGGTATAAAGATGAAAGTAAAAAGTAAAGGCAAAGTAAAAAAGCAAAGCAAGATTAAAGTGATGGAGATTGATATGATGAGAATAGACCCGGGGGCCATAGGTTTCACTAGTGGCTTCTCTCAAGAGCATAAGTATTCTACGGTGGGTGAACAAATTACAGTTGAGCAATTGACAGAATTGAGCATAGTTATGAGAATATCTAGGCATGATCATGTATATAGGCATCACGTCCGTGACAAGTAGACCGAAACGATTCTGCATCTACTACTATTACTCCACTCATCGACCGCTATCCTGCATGCATCTAGAGTATTAAGTTAAAAATAGAGTAACGCCTTAAGCAAGATGACATGATGTACATAGATAAATTAATGCAATATGAAATAAACCCCATCTTGTTATCCTTGATGGAAACGATCCTATACGTGCCTTGCTGCCCATTCTGTCACTGGGAAAGGACACCGCAAGATCGAATCCAAAGCTAAGCACTTCTCCAATGGCAAGAACTACCAATCTAGTTGGCCAAACCAAACGGATAATTCGAAGAGACTTGCAAAGATAACCAATCATGCATAAAAGAATTCAGAGAAGATTCAAATATTATTCATAGATAGACTTGATCATAAACCCACAATTCATCGGTCTCAACAAACACAGCGCAAAAAAGAAGATTACATCGAATAGATCTCCACGAGAGAGGGGGAGAACTTTGTATTGAGATCCAAAAAGAGAAAAGAAGCCATCTAGCTACTAACTATGGACCCGAAGGTCTAAGGTAAACTACTCACGCTTCATCGGAGAGGCTATGATGATGTAGAAGCCCACCGTGACGACGGCCCTCTCCGGCGGAGCTCCAGAACAGGCCCCAAGATGGGATCTCGTGGATACAGAAAGTTGAGGCGCTGGATTTTGGTTTTTGGCTCCTGTTCTGATTGTTTGGGGGTACGTAGGTATATATAGGAGGAAGGAGTACGTCGGAGGAGCACCGAGGGGCCCACGAGGCAGGGGGCGCGCCCTAGGGGGGGCGCCCCCCACCCTTGTGACCGCCTCTCTGATGCCTTGGCGTAGGGTCCAAGTCTCCTGGATCACGTTCGGTGAGAAAATCACGTTCCTGAAGGTTTCATTCCGTTTGGACTCCGTTTGATATTCCGTTTCTTCGAAACACTGAAATAGGCAAAAAAACAGCAATTCTGGGCTGGGCCTCCGGTTAATAGGTTAGTCCCAAAAATAATATAAAAGTGGAAAATAAAGCCCAATATAGTCCAAAACAGTAGATAATATAGCATGGAGCAATCAAAAATTATAGATACATTGGAGACGTATCAGGCATCCCCAAGCTTAATTCCTGCTCGTCCTCGAGTAGGTAAATGATAAAAAGAGAATTTTTGATGCGGAGTGCTAGTTGGCATAATTTCAATGCAAATCTTCTTAATTGTGATATGAATATTCAGATTCGAAAGATTCAAGACAAAAGTTTATATTCACATAAAAATAATAATACTTCAAGCATAGTAACAAAGCAATTATGTCTTCTCAAAATAACAGGGCCAAAGAAAGTTATCCCTACAAAATCATATAGTCTGGCTATGGTCTATCTTCACCACACAAAGTATTTAAATCATGCACAACCCCGATGACAAGCCAAGCAATTGTTTCACACTCTAACTTTTTCAAAACTTTTTCAATCTTCACGCAATACATGAGCGTGAGCCATGGATATAGCACTATATGTGGAATAGAATGGTGTTTGTGGAGAAGACAAAAAGGGGAAGATAGTCTCACATCAACTAGGCATATCAATGGGCTATGGAGATGCCCATCAATAGATATCAATGTGAGTGAGTAGGGATTGCCATTCAACGGATGCACTAGAGCTATAAGTATATGAAAGCTCAGAAAAGAAACTAAGTGGGTGTGCATCCAACTTGCTTGCTCATGAAGACCTAGGGCAATTTGAGGAAGCCCATCATTGGAAAATACAAGCCAAGTTTTATAATGAAAAATTCCCACTAGTATATGAAAGTGATAACATGAGAGACTCTCTACGATGAAGATCATGGTGCTACTTTGAAGCACAAGTGTGGTAAAAGGATAGTAACATTGTCCCTTCTCTCTTTTTCTCTAATTTTTTTTATTTGGACCTTTTCTCTTTTTTTATGGCCTCTTTTTTATTTGGGCTTCTTTGGCCTCTTTTTTTTCGTCCGGAGTCTCATCCCGACTTATGGGGGAATCATAGTCTCCATCATCCTTTCCTCATTGGGACAATGCTCTAATAATGATGATCATCACACTTTTATTTTTCTTACAACTCAACAATTACAACTCGATACTTAGAACAAAATATGACTCTATATGAATGCCTCCGGCGGTGTACCGGGATATGCAATATGACAATGATGAATGTGTCATGAACGGAACGGCGGAAAGTTGCATGGCAATATATCTCAGAATGGCTATGGAAATGCCATGATAGGTAGGTATGGTGGCGGTTTTGAGGAAGGTATATGGTAGGTGTATGATACTGGCGAAAAGTGTGCGGTATTAGAGAGGCTAGCAAAGGTGGAAGGGTGAGAGTGCGTATAATCCATGGACTCAACATTAGTCATAAAGAACTCATATACTTATTGCAAAACTCTAGAAGTTATCAAAGCAAAGTATTACGCGCCTACTCCTAGGGGGATAGATTGGTAGGAAAATACCATCGCTCATCCCCGACCGCCACTCATAAGGAAGACAATCAATAAATAAATCATGCTCCGACTTCATCACATAACGGTTCTCCGTACGTGCATGCTACGGGAATCACAAACTTCAACACAAGTATTCTTTAAATTCACAACTACTCAACTAGCATGACTTTAATATTATCACCTCCATATCTCAAAACAATTATCATGCTTCAATCTTTTATTAGTATTCAACACACTCAAAATAAAGTTTCACAAATCTTGAATACCAAGCATATTATTATTAAGCAAATTACCATGCTATTAAGAGACTCTCAAAATAATTTATGTGAAGCATGAGAGATCAATAGTTTCTTTAAAACAAATCCACCACCGTGCTCTAAAAGATCTAAGTGAAGCACATAGAGAAAAATTATAATGCTCAAAAGATATAAGTGAAGCACATAGAGCAAAACTACTTAGCTCAAAAGATATAAGTAAAGCACATAGAGTATTCTATCAAATTTTAATTCATGTATGGCTCTCTCAAAAGGTGTGTACAACAAGTATGATTGTGGCATACTAAGACAGAAAGACACAAATAATACAAGACGCTCCAAGGAAAACACATATCATGTTGGTGAATAAAAATATAGCTCCAAGTAAATTACCAATGGAAGTGGACGAAAGAGGGGATGCCTTCCGGGGCATCCCCAAGCTTTGACTTTTTGGTGTCCTTGGATTATCTTGGGGGTGCCATGTGCATCCCCAATCTTAGGCTCTTTCCACTCCTTGTTCCATAATCCATCAAAAGAATTCACCCAAAACTTGAAAACTTCACAACACAAAACTTAAAGTAGAAAACTCGTGAGCTCCGTTAGTGGAAGAAAACAAAAGACCACTTCAAGGTACTGTAATGAACTAATTCTTTATTTATATTGGTTCTAAACCTACTGTATTCCAACTTCTCTATGGATTATAAACTATTTTACTAACCATAGATTCATCAAAATAAGCAAACAACACACGAAAAACAGAATCTGTCAAAAATAGAACAATCTGTAGTAATCTGTAGATAGCGCAAGATCTGGAACCCCAAAACTTCTAAAATAAATTTGTGGAAGTGAGGAATTTATCTATTAATTATCTGCAAAAATAATTAACTAAATATCACTCTTCAAATAAAAATGACAGCAGTTCTCGTGAGCGCTAAAGTTTCTGTTTTTTACAGCAAGTTCAACAAGACTTTCCCCAAGTCTTCCCAACGGTTCTACTTGGCACAAACACTAATTAAGCTCAAAAACACAAACAAAACAGAGGATAAATAATTTATTTATTACTAATCAGGATCAAAAAGCAAGGAATAAAAACAAAATTGGGTTGCCTCCCAACAAGCGCTATCGTTTAACGCCCCTAGCTAGGCATAAAAGCGAGGATAGATCTAGGTATTGCCATCTTTGGTAGGCAATTCTTTGATGAGGAATCTATTTCCCTTAGGAATTTATTTCTTTATAGTGATTATCAAACTTTTAGGCACAATATCGAAAAATTCATTTGTAGCAATTGGTTCCTTTAATGATAGCAAAAAGATTGGGATGAATACTTATAGATTTAAGATCCGCAGTTTCCTTACTATATGATTCACCCTTATTTTTAGGAACATGCATAAGCTTGGAAATTTTAGTAGGAGGACTTGGAGTATTCTTTACGGAAGAAAAATCGGTTCCCAAGTTTGTAATGATACCCTCAAGTTTATCAATTCTAGTAGAATCTAAGTTTATCTTCTCATTAACTATGGGTTCCTTTTCCTTAATATTTTTCAAAGTCATTCCTACCTTAGATCCATATTGAGTAATTTGATTGTGGATCTTTTTATCTAGATTTCAATTAATTCAATAGTAGCAACTTTATTTTCAATAATTTCAAGTCTTTGCATGACATGCTCCAAAGTTAACATGGTTCCGTTAACCAAAAGAGGTGGTGAGCCAAATAAATTTAACATAGCATTATAAGAATCAAAAGTATGGCTACCCAAGAAGTTACCTCCGGTAATGGTATCGAGGATATATCTATACCAAGGATTAACACCTACATAAAAATTGCGGAGAAGAACTAAGGTAGATTGCTTCCTGGTAGATCTATTTTGAGCATTGCAAATTCTATACCAAGCATCTTTTAGATTTTTCTCCCTCCCTTTGTCTAAAATTTAGAACTTCACTCTCGGGAGACAACGGAGAAGATATGGGACTAGCCATGACGACAAGCAAACTAGCACATGAGCAAACAAAAAGGCAAGCGGGCAAAAGAGGCAAATAGAGAAGGAGGAAAGAGAGAGAGGGGTCGAATAAAACGGCAAGGGTGAAGTGGGGGAGAGGAAAACGAGAGGCAAATGGCAAATAATGTAATGCGAGAGATAGGGATTGTGATGGGTACTTGGTATGCTGACTTTTTGCGTAGACTCCCCGGCAACGGCGCCAGAAATCCTTCTTGCTACGTCTTGAGCTTGCGTTGGTTTTCCCCAAAGAGGAAGGATGATGCAGCAGAGTAGCGTAAGTATTTCCCTCGGTTTTTGAGAACCAAGGTATCAATCCAGTAGGAGGCCATGCTCAAGTCCCTCGTACCTGCACAAAACGATAGCTACTCGCAACCAATGCGATTAGGGCTTGTCAATCCGTTCACGGTCACTTACGAGAGTGAGATCTGATAGATATAATATTTTTGGTATTTTTGGTATAAAGATGCAAAGTAAAAAGTAAAGGCAAAGTAAAAAAGCAAAGCAAGATTAAAGTGATGGAGATTGATATGATGAGAATAGACCTGGGGGCCATAGGTTTCACTTGTGGCTTCTCTCAAGAGCATAAGTATTCTACGATGGGTGAACAAATTACTGTTGAGCAATTGACAGAATTGAGCATAGTTATGAGAATATCTAGGCATGATCATGTATATAGGCATCACGTCCGTGACAAGTAGACCGAAACGATTCTGCATCTACTTCTATTACTCCACTCATCGACCGCTATCCAGCATGCATCTAGAGTATTAAGTTAAAACAGAGCAACGCCTTAAGCAAGATGACATGATGTAGAGAGATAAATTCATGCAATATGAAATAAACCCCATCTTGTTATCCTTGATGGCAAAGATGCTATACATGCCTTGCTTCCCCTTCTGTCACTGGGAAAGGACACCGCAAGATCGAACCCAAAGCTAAGCACTTCTCCCAAGGCAAGAACTACCAATCTAGTTGGCCAAACCAAACGTATAATTCGAAGAGACTTGCAAAGATAACCAATCATACATAAAAGAATTCAGAGAAGATTCAAATATTATTCATAGATAGACTTGATCATAAACCCACAATTCATCGGTCTCAACAAACACACCGCAAAAAGAAGATTACATCAAATAGATCTCCACGAGAGAGGGGGCGAACTTTGTATTGAGATCCAAAAAGAGAGAAGAAGCCATCTAGCTACTAACTATGGACCCGAAGGTCTGAGGTAAACTACTCACACTTCATCGGAGAGGCTATGATGATGTAGAAGCCCTCCGTGATGACGGCCCTCTTCGGCGGAGCTCCGGAACAGGCCCCAAGATGGGATCTCGTGGATACAGAAAGTTGAGGCGGTGGAATTAGGTTTTCGGCTCCTGTTCTGATCGTTTGGGGGTACGTAGGTATATATAGGAGGAAGGAGTACGTCGGAGGAGCACCGAGGGGCCCACGAGGCAGGGGGAGCACCCTAGGGGGGCGCCCCCCACCCTCGTGACCACCTCTCTGATGCCTTGGCATAGGGTCCAAGTCTCCTGGATCACGTTCAGTGAGAAAATCACGTTCCCGAAGGTTTCATTCCGTTTGGACTCCGTTTGATATTCTGTTTCTTCGAAACACTGAAATAGGCAAAAACAACAATTCTGGGCTGGGCCTCCGGTTAATAGGTTAGTCCCAAAAATAATATAAAAGTGGAAAATGAAGCCCAATATAGTCCAAAACAGTAGAAAAGATAGCATGGAGCAATCAAAAATTATAGATACGTTGGAGACGTATCAACGTGCATGATTCAGGCATGGCTTGAGGAAGAAGAAGACGCTGGCCCCACAGTCAGAGAGAGGGAGAGGCGAGCGAGAACGAGAGGAGGGGTCGTGTGACCGAAGAGAAGCGCTTCGCACACGGGGAGTGGGCCGTGGGCCGATTTCGTTGGCTGGACTGCGGCTGGCGCGAGCCTGGCCGGCTGGGTTCCTCTTTTTTTATTAAAAAAATAGAGAACACATAGTTCTTGCAAAACAAATCTAACTAATTTGAAATAACTAGAAAATTTGCACATAAATTCTAGGGAGTATATAGATACATGTACACATTTTTGTTTGACCAAATAAAATACATATAAAATTACAAAAATTGCAAAAACATTCTGATGCAATAAAATAATTCAAAAAGACTTTTAAAATGTCCAAATGACTTAGAACTAATCCCCCACTATTTTTCCTTTGGAGGGAGTCATTTTACCCTCACTCATAATTATTCTTTTTCATAGGAAAAAATATTTTAAATAAAACCCAATACAAATCATTTTTAAAATGCCAAAATGATTTCAAATTTATTTTCTCCTAATTTTCCATTGAAGGGAATAATTTTACCCTTATTTCCATTTATTTATTTTTAGGAGGAAAATAATCTGAATAAAAGCCAAATAACTCCAACTTGAAAGTGGGTTTCAAAATAACTTCAAAGGGGCTTTAAATTTGATCCTTTTAAACTTCCAACTCATATTTCATTTGATTTGAAGAAGTCAATTTATCTTCTCCCATGAAAATCATTGATTTGCATAAAGTTTTTGAATTTGAAATATTTCCAAATGGAATTCAAATCTTTTCAAAACTCTTTTCATTTATTTAAATGGAAGAAGTCATATCATCTTCACTCTAGGGTTTGTGACGAAATGAATATGAATTCATGGAGATCATAAATGCAAGGTGAAAGTTTGGGAAAGTCATTTCATTCCCTCTCATTCAACTTTCAAAAAGTTTCAAATTTCACCCAATTTCACACAAGCAACCACACCATAATCAGACAAACAATCAAAACTATTTATTTAATATAACATTCCAAAATTTAGAATTTTGGGATGTTACAAGTTTTGTGTGATTGAAGTTTTCATGTTTTGGGTGACACCATGGATGAAGGAATAAGGAGTGAAAAGAGCCTAAGCTTGGGGATGCCCATGGCACCCCAAGGTAATCCAGGGCATCCCCTCTTTCTTCTAACGACCATCGGTAATTTTACTTGGAGCTATATTTTTATTCGTCACATATCATGAGTTTTCCTTGGAGCGTCTTGTATTATATGAGTCTTTGCTTGATTTGCTTTTTAGTTTGATATAATCATCCTTGCAGGACACACCTTTTTGAGAAAGTCATAATGATGCTATGATTTGTTAGAATTGCTCTATGTGCTTCACTTAAATTTTTTGAGCTATGGAATTTCTCTAGTGCTTTACTTATATCTTTTTGAGCATGGTGGTTTTCTATATTTTGAAGAAATACTCCCATGCTTCACTTATATTATTTTGAGAGATGATGAAAAAATATATTTATGCTCATGTTCTTCACTTAAATTTTTTCGAGAGCTTGTTATAAGCAATGGTAATATATGAAATTAGTCCCAAAGTGATAGATATCCAAGGGGGATATAATAAAAACTTTCATGAAGATCATTGGATATTATAAACTTGACTCTTTGTAATAGTTTTGAGATATGATGATAGTAATATGTGAGTCATGTTGGTGGGTAATTATGCTTGGTGTTAAGGTTTGTGATTCCCTATGCAAGTACGAAAGTCAATAGTTATGCAATGAAATTACATCCTACTTGTGATGCATTATTCGGTGTTAGTTATGCTTAATGCTCGTTCATAAGAATTTTCGTTTCTTGGTTGGTTGCTTCTCAATCTATTTGCTAGCCTTCCTTGTACTAAGTAGGAATACTACATGTGCATCAAAAATCCTTAAACCAAGTTGTGCCATATGAGTCCACCATACCTACCTATATGTGGTATTCCCGTGCCCTTCTAAGTAAATTTGTATGTTCCAACTCAAATTTTCAAAATGGATTTCCTTTTTTGTGCCCGTACCGCTCATGAAGCGGCAGGGGGTGGCCAATATTTTTCCATGCTAGATGTGTTATTCTCAAGATGAGTGTTTATTAACTTGTCATTGCACGAGAGTGTGGCGGTAATAGGGATGCCCAGTCCCGAAATGAAAAAGAAATTTACTTTATGTTGTCAAATAATAAATTCCTTGGAAAGTATTGGTATGGATGGCACCCATGGATACGGCTAGCCATGGGTTCTGAAAGAATGGTGGACAAAGGAATAAAGTTTTTTTAATGTTTGGGAACCGCCTATGATGTATCTAGCATGGAAAGTATTGGGAATTCTTGACGGGAAAAGTATGCCTCCGAAAATATTTTATCTCTCAATTTAAGCTTTGAGCTCTGGCACCTCTACAAATCTCTGCTTCCCTCTGCGAAGGGCCTATCTATTTACTTTATGCAATTTTTATTTTATTTGAGTCTCCATCTTCTCTTATAAAGCACCAACTAGGGAGCACTATGATCATACTTGTGCATTGGATGTAGCTAATATTCGAGTGTGTTTCATGAATGGATCTATGATTGAGCATGATGGGCTAGGGATAACTTTCTTCAGTGTTGATATTTTGAAAGACATGGTTGCTTGTTGATATTCTTGAGTATTGAAATATTCATGTCAAATATAGATTATATATTGCTTTGAATCATCTAGAAGTCCAAATGTCCATGCTACAAAAGAAAAGAATATGTGATGAACATGTTAGGCAGCATTCCACATGAAAAATTATGTTTTTTGTCAGTTACCTACTCGAGGACGAGAAGGAATTAAGCCTGGAGATGTTGATATGTCTCCAATGTATCTATAATTTTTTATTGTTCCATGTTGTTATGTTATCATTCTTGGATGTTTTACATTCATTTTATAGCAACTTTATATCATTTTTTGCGACTAACCTATTGACATAATGCCAAGTGCTAGTTACTATTTTTACTTCGCAGAATAATAGTACCAAATGAAGTGAAACTTTTTGGAGATTTTTTTGCCCAGAAGACAACTTGGGCGCCAAGGAAGTGCAAGAAGGGAGGCCCGTGGAGCCCACAAGACACCATGATGTGCCAGAAGCCCCAAACACGTCCCGATGGGTAATGGAGGCCACGGTAGTCCTTTCCACCACCTCTCAGCTCTATAAATACCCAAATATTCCAGAAACTGTAGGGGAGTCAACAAATTACAATTCCAGCCGCCGCAAGTTCCAGAACCACGAGATCCAATCTAGAGCGCTATTTCGGCACCTTGCTAGAGGGGACCAGGATCATGGAGGGGTTCAAAATCCTCATTGGTGCTCCTCCGATGATGCGTGAGTAGTTTGCCACAGACCTATGGGTCCGTAGGCAGTAGCTAGATGGATTCTTCTCTATTTTTGATTCTCAATACAATGTTCTCTTCGATGTTCTTGGAGATCTATTTGATGTAATGACTTTTTGCGGTGTGTTTGTTGGGATCCGATGAATTGTGAGTTTATGATCAGATCTATCCATGAATATTATTTGAGTCTTCTTTGATATATTATATGCATGATTATTATATCCTCGTATTTCTTCTCCGAAACTTTGGTTTGGCTTGGCCAACTAGATTGATTTTTCTTGCAATGGAAAGAGGTGCTTTGTGATGGGTTCGAGCTTGTGGCGTCGTCACCCAGTGACAGAAGGGGTAGCGAGGCATGCATGTATCATTGCTATTAAGGATAAAAAGATGGGGTTTATTCCTAAATTAATAGATCTTGTCTACATCATGTCATCGTTCTTATTGCATTACTCCGTTTCTCCATGAACTTAATACACTACATGCATGTTGGATAGCGGTCGATGCGTGGAGTAATAGTAGTAGATGCAAGCAGGAGTCGGTGTACTAATCTTGGACGTGATGCCTATATACATGATCATTGCCTTGGATACCATCATAATTATTTGCTCTTCTATCAATTGCCCAACAGTAATTTGTTTACCCACCGTATGCTATTTTCTTGAGAGAAGCCACTAGTGAAATCTAGGGGCCCGGGGTCTATTTCCTGTCATATTGTGTTTAGATCTATTATTCCAAAGAACCCAAAAATACCTTGCTGCACTTTTTCTTTCTTTATTTTATTTTGTGTTTTTGTCAGATCTATTTATGAAATCTCGTACAATTTAATATATTTCAATACCGAGGAGGGTTTGACAACCCCTCTTACGCGTTGGGTTGCAAGTATTTGTTATTTGTGTGCATGTACCGTTTACATAGTGTTGCTTGGTTCTTCTACTAGATTGATAACCATGGTTTAATAATTGAGGGAAATACTTACCGTTGTTGTGCTGCATCATCCTCTCCTCTTTAGGGAAATACCAACGCCGATACAAGAAATCACTATCCCATTATGCTCAATCATTGATCCATTCATGAAACACACTCAAATATTAGCTACATCCAATGCACAAGTATGACAATAGTGTTCCCTAGTTGGCTTTGTAAGAGTAGATGGAGACTCAAGTAAAAATAAAATTGCATAAAAGTAAATAGATAGGCCCTTCGCAGAGGGAAGCAGAGATTTGTTGAGGTGCGAGAGCTCAAAGCTTAAATTGAGAGATAAAATTATTTTGAGAGGCATGCTTTTCCTGTCAACGCTATGACAAAAAGTACCCAATATCTTATGTCGGTGTACAAAAGTAGGGGCTCTCCTTTGCACCCCTTTACTTGTCCAGGGGCAGTCTGCACCCCGCGGTTATTCCTTTTTATGAGGAAGGCGTGGGCCGCCTCTTTACCATTTACTGCGACATGACGCATGCATGTGCTACCTCTTGAGCATTGCGCTGGATTTCCCCGAAGAGGAGAGGATGATGCAGCAAAGTAGCGTAAGTATTTCCCTCAGTTTTTGAGAACCAAGGTATCAATCCAGTAGGAGGCTACGCTCGAGTCCCTTGTACCTACACAAAAACAATAGCTCAACGCAACCAACGCGCTTAGGGGTTGTCAATCCCTTCACGGTCACTTACGAAAGTGAGATCTGATAGAGATGATAAATAATATTTTTGGTATTTTTGGTATAGAGATGCAAAGTAAAAAGTAAAAGCAAAGTAAAAGCAAAGCAATAATAAAGTGATGTAGATTGATATGATGATAAAGAGACCCGGGGGCCATAGGTTTCACTAGTTGCTTCTCTCAAGAGCATAAGTATTCTACGGTGGGTGAAATAATTACTGTTGAGCAATTGATAGAATTGAGCATAGTTATGAGAATATCTAGGTATGATCATGTATATAGGCATCACGTCCGAGACAAGTAGACCGAAACGATTCTGCATCTACTACTATTACTCCACTCATCGCCCGCTATCTAGCATGCATCTAGAGTATTAAGTTAAAAATAGAGTAACGCCTTAAGCAAGATGACATGATGTAGAGGGATAGTTTCATGCAATATGATAAAAACCCCATCTTGTTATCCTCGATGTCAACGATACAATACGTGCCTTGCTTCCCCTTCTGTCACTGGGAAAGGACACCGCAAGATCGAACCCAAAGCTAAGCACTTCTCCCATGGCAAGAACAACCAATCTAGTAGGCCAAACCAAACTGATAATTCGAAGAGACTTGCAAAGATAACCAATCATACATAAAAGAATTCAGAGAAGATTCAAATATTATTCATAGATAGACTGGATCATAAACCCACAATTCATCAGTCTCAACAAACACACCGCAAAAAGAAGATTACATCGAATAGATCTCCACAAGAGAGGGGGAGAACATTGTATTGAGATCCAAAAAGAGAGAAGAAGAAACCTAGCTACTAACTATGGACCCGTAGGTCTGAAGTAAACTACTCACACTTCATCGAGGGGCTTGGATGATGATGTAGAAGCCCTCCGTGATCGATGCCTCCTCCGGCGGAGCGCCGGAACAGGCCCCAAGATGGGATCTCGTGGATACAGAAAGTTGCGGCAGTTGAATTAGGTTTTTGGCTCCTGTTCTGATTGTTTGGGGTACGTGGATATAGATAGGAGGAAGAAGTACATCGGTGGAGCTTTGAGGGGCCCACGAGGCAGGGGGCGCGCCCTCCACCCTCGTGACCGCCTCATGGCTTTCTTGACGGAGGGTCCAAGTCTCCTGGGTCTTATCTGATGAGAAAATCACGTTCCCAAAGGTTTCATTCCGTTTGGACTCCGTTTGATATTACTTTTCTTCGAAACCCTAAAACAAGCAAAAAACAGCAATTTTGGGTTGGGCCTCCGGTTAATAGGTTAGTCCTAAAAATAATATAAAAGTGGAAAATAAAGCACAATATAGTCCAAAATAGTAGATAATATAGCATGGAGCAATCAAAAATTATAGATACGTTGGAGACGTATCAGCGTGCGGGAACCGCCCCACGCATGACCCCCACGTCATGCATGATCCTCCACATCGCGCGTTCAACGCGGGTCGTGGGGAAGCACAGCGAATAGAAAAGTTACTGAAGTAAAAATCTGCCCCGCCTACCCGCGCACTGTTTTGGGCCTAGTCCAACAACGCGCCACGCTTATGTATGGCCCAGGCCCGGGGCCTGATACGTCTCCGTCGTATCTACTTTTCCAAACACTTTTGCCCTTGTTTTGGACTCTAACTTGCATGATTTGAATGGAACTAACCCAGACTGATGCTGTTTTCAGCAGAATTACCATGGTGTTATTTATGTACAGAAACAAACATTCTTGGAATGACCTGAAACTTCACGGAACAACTTTTCAGAAAATATGAAAAATACCTGCAAAAGATGAAGGCCAGGGGGCCCACCACCTCTCCGCGAGGGTGGGGGCGCGCCCGCCCCCTAGGGCACGCCCCCCTACCTCGTGGGCCCCCTGTTGCCTCTCCGACTCTAACTCCAACACCATATATTGTGTTTCGTGGAGAAAAAAATCAGAGAGAAGAGATCATCATGTTTTACGATACGGAGCCGCCGCCAAGCCGTAAAACCTCTCGGGAGGGCTGATCTGGAGTCCGTTCGGGGCTTTGGAGAGGGGAATCTGTCCCCATCGTCATCATCAACCATCCTCCATCACCATTTTCATGATGCTCACCGCCGTGCGTGAGTAATTCCATCGTAGGCTTGCTGGACAGTGATGGGTTGGATGGGATCTATCATGTAATCGAGTTAGTTTTGTTAGGGTTTGATCCCTAGTATCCACTATGTTCTGAGATTGATGTTGCTATGACTTTGCTATGCTTAATGCTTGTCACTAGGGCCCGAGTGCCATGATTTCAGATATGAAGCTATTATGTTTCCATCAATATATGAGTGTTCTTGATCCTATCTTGCAAGTCTATAGTCACCTATTATGTGTTATGACCCGTTAACCCCGAAGTGACAATAATCGGGATACTTACCGGTGATGACCGTAGTTTGAGGAGTTCATGTATTCACTATGTGTTAATGCTTTGTTCCGGTTCTCTATTAAAAGGAGGCATTAATATCCCTTAGTTTCCGTAAGGACCCCGCTGCCACGGGAGGGTAGGACAAAAGATGTCATGCAAGTTCTTTTCCATAAGCACGTATGACTATATTCGGAATACATGCCTACATTATATCAATGAACTGGAGCTAGTTCTGTGTCACCCTAGGTTATGACTGTTACATGATGAACCACATCCGGCATAATTCCCCATCACTGATCCATTGCCTACAAGATTTCCATATATTGTTCTTTGCTTATTTACTTTTCCGTTGCTATTGCTATCATCACTACAAAATACCAAAAACATTACTTTTACTACTGTTCTCTTTTGTTACCGTTACCACTACTATCATATTACTTTGCTACTAAATACTCTGTTGAAGATATTAAGTTTCCAGGTGTGGTTGAATTGACAGCTCAGCTGCTAATACCTGAGAGTATTATTTGGCTCCCCTTGTGTCGAATCAATAAATTTGGGTTGAATACTTTACCCTCGAAAACTGTTGCGATCCCCTATACTTGTGGGTTATCAAGACTATTTTCCGGCGCCATTGCCAGGGAGCATAGCTCTATTCTTTGAGTCACTTGGGATATATAAGCATTTAATCATATAAGCATTTTCTTTTAATTGTCTATCAAAATAAGCATTGAAGTCATCTTGCTTATACATAAAGTTATCAAACTCATCCAAGCACTGACTAGCAATTTTAGTAGGAGGGACTTTAGCTTTATCATATCTATAGAGAGAATTTACCTTTACTACCTATGTCGGGATATCGGGATCAGGATGTTCTTCAGTAAATAAATAATTGAGATCATATGTTTCTTCAACAGGCGGTATATTAAGACCATGTATTTCTTCAATAGGAGGTAAATTCTTAACGTCTTCAGCTTTAATACCTTTTTCTTTCATAGATTTCTTTGCCTCTTGCATATCTTCGGGACTGAGAAATAGAACACCTCTCTTCTTCAGAGTTGGTTTAGGAATAGGCTCAGTAATTGGAGCAGGAGCAGGCTCAGGAGGTGCCCAATTATTTTCATTTGTTAACATATTATTCAATAGAATTTCAGCTTCATCCGGTGTTCTATCCCTGAAAAGAGAACCAGCACAACTATCGAGGTAATCTCTGGAAGCATCGGTTAGTCCATTATAAAAAATATCAAGTATTTCAGGTTTCTTAAGAGGATGATGAGGCAAAGCATTAAGTAACTTGAGAAGCCTCCCCCAAGCTTGTGGGAGACTCTCTTCTTTAATTTGCACAAAATTGTATATTTCCCTCAAAGCAGCTTGTTTCTTATGAGCAGGGAAATATTTACTAGAGAAGTAATAAATCATATCCTAGGGACTACGCACACAACCAGGATCAAGAGAATTAAACCATATCTTAGCATCACCCTTTAATGAGAACGGAAATATTTTGAGTAAATAGAGGTAACGTGATCTCTCATTATCAGTGAACAGGGCAGCTATATCATTTAACTTAGTAAGATGTGCCACAACAGTTTCAGATTCATAGCCATAAAACGGATCAGATTCAACCAAAGTAATTATATCAGGATCAACAGAGAATTCATAATCTTTATCAGGAACACATATAGGTGAAGTAGCAAAAACAGGGTCGGGTCTCATTCTATCTCTAAGTGATTCTTTGTTCCATTTAATTAATAACCTCTTAAGCTCATATCTATCTCTGCAAGCTAAAATAGCTAAAGAAGCATCTTTATCAAAAAGATAACCTTTAGGAATAACAAGCATATTTTCATCATCACTATCATCATCGTATTCAGATTCAATAATTTCTCTTTATCTAGCCCTAGCAATTTGTTCTTCTAGAAAATCACCAAGGGGCACAGTAGTATCAGACATAGAAGCAGTTTCATCATAAGTATCATGCATAGCAGAAGTGGCATCATCAATAACATGCGACATATCAGAACGAATAGCAGAAGCAGGTGTAGGTGTCGCAAACTTACTCATAACAGAAGGTGAATCAAGTGCAGAGCTAGATGGCAGTTCCTTACCTCCCCTCGTAGTTGAGGGATAGATCTTGGTTTTTGGATCTCTCAAGTTCTTCATAGTGTCCAGCAGATATAAATCCCAAGTGACTCAAAGAATAGAGCTATGCTCCCCGGCAATGGCGCTAGAAATTAGTCTTGATAACCCACAAGTATAGGGGATCGCAACAGCTTTCGAGGGTAGAGTATTCAACCCAAATTAATTGATTCGGCACAAGGGGAGCCAAAGAATATTCTCAAGTATTAGCAGCTGAGTTGTCAATTCAACCACACCTGGAAACTTAGTATCTACAGCGAAGTGTTTAGTAGCAAAGTAATATGATAGTGGTGGTAGCGGCAACAAAAGTAAAGACAACAAAAGTAATGTTTTTGGTATTTTGTAGTGATTGTAACAGTAGCAGCGGGAAAGTAAATAAGCGGAAACCAGTATATGGAAAACTCGTAGGCACCGGATCAGCGATGGATAATTATGCCGGATGCGGTTCATCATGTAACAGTCATAACATAGGGTGACACAGAACTAGCTCCAATTCGTCAATGTAATGGAGGCATGTATTCCGTATATAGTCATACGTGCTTATGGAAAAGAACTTGCATGACATCTTTTGTCCTACCCTCCCGTGGCAGCGGGGTCCTATTCGAAACTTAGGGATATTAAGGCCTCCTTTTAATAGAGAACCAGAACAAAGCATTAGCACATAGTGAATACATGAACTCCTCAAACTATGGTCATCACCGGGAGTGGTCCCGATTATTGTCACTTTGGGGTTGCCAGATCATAACACATAGTAGGTGACTATAGACTTGCAAAATAGGATCTAGAACTCACATATATTAACGAAAACATAATAGGTTCAGATCTGAAATCATGGCACTCGGGCCCTAGTGACAAGCATTAAGCATAGCAAAGTCATAGCAACATCAATCTCAGAACATAGTGGATACTAGGGATCAAACCCTAACAAAACTAACTCGATTACATGATAAATCTCATCCAACCCATCACCGTCCAGCAAGCCTACGATGGAATTACTCACGCACGGCGGTGAGCATCATGAAATTGGTGATGGAGGATGGTTGATGATGACGACGGCGACGAATTCCCCTCTCCGAAGCCCCGAACGGACTCCAGACCAGCCCTCCCAGGAGGTTTTAGGGCTTGGCGACGGCTCTGTATCGTAAAACGCGATGATTTCTTCTCCCTGATTTTTTCTCTCCGAAAGAAAATACATAGAGTTGGAGTTGGCGTCGGAGGGTCAACAGGGGGCCCACGAGGTAGGGGGGCGTGCCCTAGGGGGGGCGCCCCCCACCCTCGTGGAAAGGGTGTGGGCCCCCTGGTCTTCATATTTGGCGAGGATTTTTATTGTTTTTTCTAAGACCTCCCGTGGAGTTTCAGGTCATTCCGAGAATATTTGTTTTCTGCACATAAAACAACATCATGGTAATTCTGCTGAAAACAGCGTCAGTCCGGGTTAGTTCCATTCAAATCATACAAATTAGAGTCCAAAACAAGGGCAAAAGTGTTTGGAAAAGTAGATACGATGAAGACGTATCAATAAGCGTGTGGCTCTCTCAAACAAGTGTGTTCAACAAGGATGATCGTGACATCATATCATACAAGACGCTCCAAGCAAAAGTCATGATATGTGACGAATTAAAATATAGCTCCAAGTAAAATTACCGATGGTCATTAGAAGAAAGAGGGGATGCCTTCCGGGGCATCCCCAAGCTTAATTGCTTGGGAGTCATTAAATATTACCTTGGGGGTGCCTTGGGAATCCCCAAGATTAGGCTCTTGCCACTTCTTATTCCTTCATCCATCATGATCTGACCCAAAACTTGAAAACTTCAATCACACAAAACTTAACGAAACCTTTGTGAGATATGTCAATATAATAATGCATATCACCACTTTAAGTATTGTTGCAACCCATTCATATTTTATTATTGCATTATACCTATTGTATTCTAACTTTACCATGCCTTATACCCCCCCATACAATCCATAGATTCATCAAAATAAGCACACAACGCAACAAAAATATAATCTGTCGGAAACAGAACAGTCTGTAGTAATCTGAACTTTTGCCATACTTCTATAACGCCAAAAATTCTGAAAACTTAGGAAAACATGGGCAATTTGTATATAAATTTTATGTAAAAACTTCAGAGAAAAATAATGTTTCTGTGAATTTACAAAATTTCAGAACTGGGCGCAAAAGTTTATGTTTTTTCATAGAATTGAGTCAACTATCATCCAAACTATCCTAAAGGTTTTACTTGGCACAAACACTAATTAAAACATAAAAGGCACAATAATAACATTAGCATAATTGTGTGTTTGTTAAAAAATAGAAAAGAAATAAAAAATTATAGGATAACTATTGAGTTGCCTCCCAACTAGTGTTACTATTTTATGCCCTTAGCTAGGCGTAATGCATAGTTTCAAGTATTTTCATATTGGATTTTATTTCCATAGGTGACCCTCATGATTGACTCATATGGTGGCTTAATTCTAGTTCTAGGGAAGTGTTCCATACCCTTCTTTAATAGAAACTGAAATTTAATATTCCCTTCTTTCATGTCAATAACGGCACCTATAGTTCCTAACAACAGTCTACCAAGTATTATGAGGCAAGACGGATTGCAATCAATACCAAGTACAATAAAAGCAATGGGCACATAATTCCTATTTGTAAGAATAAGAACATCATTGATTCTACCCAAAGGCTTTTTAATAGTAGAATCCTCCAAATGAAAATTAAGAGAACATTCATCCATATTGGTAAGACCTAACACATCATATAGATATTTTGGAGTTGTGGAAACACTAGCACCCAAATAACATAAAGCATTGCACTCATAATTTTTAATTCTAACTTTAGTTTTAGGTTCCCACTCATCATATAATTTTCTAGGAATGTAAATCTCCAATTCTAGCTTTTCTTCTAAAGCTTTCATCATCGTTTCTACAATATGTTTAGTAGAAGCCTTACTTTGCTCATAAGCGATCGGTGAATTTAGCATGAATTGCAACAAAGAAATGCAGTATATCAAATAAAACTATAATAGTTAAAGTCTTTGTAATCCAAGAGAGTGGGCACATCACTAGTTAGAGTTTTTACCCCACCAAACCCACTTTAATCAATTTTTTCATCAAGTTTTTCACCCTCCAAATTATGGGGACGCCTTCTAGCTAAAGTTGACTCTTCTTCAGTACCATTATCATCAAGCTTAACATTACTAAACAAAGAATCAATAGAAGAAACACCAATCATTTTAATCTCTTCATCATTGCTACAAAAAACGGGCAGCAATGCTTTCTCTAAAAATTCTCGTTTAGCTCTTAGAATAGCATTTCTTTTCTTACTCTCATCCATGGAGACATAATGAACTTTAATTGAGTCATTACTATCGACCTTGGGTGACAAAAATTTAGCCTTAAGATTTTTTACATCATGAATAATTCTATCAATACTCCTAGACATTCCATCAATTTTACTCAACTTTTGTTCTATCGTAGTGTTGAAAACTTTTTGAGCATTGATAAATTATTTAATATTACTTTCAATATCATAGGGCATCCTATTATTATTATAATAATTACCATAGGAATTTCCATAATTATTAGAGGAATTTCCAGGGAACGGCCTAGGATTAAAATTACCTCTACAAGCATTACTATTAAAATTGTTTTGCGAAACAAAATTCACATCTATGGGATCATTGATTTGATCATTCAAAATAGACAAAGACACATCATTAGGATCAATAGGAGCATTTTTACTAGCAACCAATTTCATAAGCGCATCAACTTTATCACTCAAAGTACTAATTTCTTCAACAGAATTCGTTGTTTTACTTATAGGAGCTCTTTCAGTATGCCATTCTGAATAATTTGCCACAATGTTATCAAGTAATTTCGTAGCTTCACCCAATGTAATATCCATAAATGTACCATCCACGGAGAAATCTAAACCATGAGTTTAAACCATGAGTTGGGCAATTTCAATCCTGCATAATTTTTTTGTATGATCATCCACAAATTTAAACCATGAGTTGGGCAATTTCTTATCATTAATTTCATCCTTTCCCAAGACTGGCAAAAATGTTGATGCTCAAGTTGCTTGAAATTCATAAATTGATTTCTAAGGAAAATAATTTTCGCGGGAGGAAAATACTTAGTTATAAAAGCATATTTGCACTTATCCCAAGAATCAATACTATTTTGTGGCAAAGATGAAAACCAAATTTTTGCATGATCCCGCAAACAAAATGGGAATAATTTTAATTTCAAAATATCATTGTCCACATCCTTTTTCTTTTACATATCACACAATTCTATAAAAGTGTTTAGATGGGATGCGGCATCCTCATTAGGACTACCAAAAAAATGTTCTTTCATAACAAGATTCAACAAAGCGGCATTAATATCATAAGACTCCGCACTAGCAGCGGGAGGAGCAATCAGAGCACTAAGAAAATCTTTATTATTAGTATTAGAATAATCACAAAATTTTGTATTTTCTTGAGACATCGTTGCTACACAAACAAGATAACAAGCATGCAAAGAAGCAAACAAGAAAAAGGAAAACAGAAAATATTTTTGTATTTTTGTAAAAACATTTTAGAAATAGGGGAGATGAAAATGAGAGCCAAATGGAAAATAATGTAAATTCAAGGATATGTAAGTTTATGCATAGGTACTTGATAGTTGTTGATGATGTCTCCCCGACAACGGCGCCAGAAATTCTTCCTGCTACTTGTGAGCTACGTTGGAATTTCCCCAAAGAGGAGAGGATGATGCAGTACAATAGAGATAAGTATTTCCCTCAGTTATGAAACCAAGGTTACCAATCTAGTAGGAGAACCAAGCAACGACTCGTTAACAACACCTGTACACAAACAACAAATACTTGCAACCCAACACGCAAAGGGTTGTCAATCCCTCGACGGTTACGAGCAAGATTAAATTTTACAGTTTTTGATAGATAGATCGAAAAAATACAAAATAAAATAAATAAAAGAAAATGGCAGCAAGGTATTTTTGGTTTGAATATATGATAAAAGATAGACCCGGGGCCATAGTTTTCACTAGAGGCTTCTCTTAAGAAAATAGCATGCGGTGGATAAACAAATTATTGTTGGGCAATTAGTGGAAAATCAATTAATTATGACGATATCCAAGACAATGATCATACATAGGCATCACGTCCGAGACAATTAGACCGAAACGATTCTACATCTACTACTATTACTCCACACATCGATCGCTATCCAGCATGAATCTCGTGTATTAAATTCATAGAAAAACGGAGTAACGCCTTAAGCAAGATGACATGATGTAGACAAGATAAAGTCACGTATGAATAAACCCCATCTGTTTACCCTTAATAGCAATGTTACATACGTGTCATGTCCCTTTCTGTCACTAGGATTGAGCACCGTAAGATTGGAACCATTACAAAGCACCTCTTCCCATGGCAAGATAAATCAATCTAGTTAGCCAAACCAAACCAATAAATCAGAGACGAAATACAACGTTGTAGTAATCATGCATACAAGAGTTCGGAGATCATAAACTCACAATTCATCGGATCCCAACAAACACACCGCAAAAAGTCATTACATCAAATAGATCTCCAAGAACACCGAGGAGAACATTGTATTTAAGATCAAATAGAGAGAAGAAGCCATCTATCTACTAACTATGGAACCATAGATCCATGGCAAACTACTCAAAAATCATAGGATAGGCAACATGGATGATGTAGAGCCCCTCTCTGACCGAATCCCCCCGTGGCAGAGTGTCGGAAAAGGCCTCTAGATGGGATCTCGTGGTTCTGGAAGTTGCGGCGGCGGAAAAAGTATTTCTGGAATCCTCAGTTGGTTTCACGATTTTAGAGAATTTATATAGGCGGAGTTAGGTCAAACAGAGCCTCATGGGCCCCATGAGCCACCAGGGCGTGCCTTGGTGCCTCATGGGCCACTACTCAATCTTATCGACCCCTCCCGAAGCTTCCAGGGTCTCTTATGCCAAAAAAATCACCAAAAAATCTAGGGGCATTTGGATTTTGTTTGGTACTCATAATCTGCAAAACCAAAAACAAGCAAAAAAACAACTGGCACTAGGCACTAAGTTAATAGGTTAGTCCCAAAAAATGTATATAATTGTTTGGAAGTGTATGTAAAACATCCGAGATTGATTATACAATAGCATGGAATAATAAAAAAGTATAGATACATTAGGAGACGTGTAACACCCTGATAATTAAGCTATAGTAAAACCATGTTAATGATACCATGTCATCTCTTTCACTGTTTCTCAATCTCACTTTGATACAAACGCTAGTCAAATTCAAATTTAAATTAAAGTTAAATAATTAAAGTTCTCAAACATGAAAACTAATATATTCAAAATGTGGCAAATATTCATAGGTAATTATGATGGTAAACAAACATTTTTATAATGTGAATGAATGTCCAAAATTAATTAAAACAGGGGCTAACACAATAATTTAAATGCCTTTTATATTATTATAAGTACAAACTATTTTATTTAAAGTGCCAAACTTTTTATGGCAGTGGCATATTTTATACAACACTAACTTAGGTGATATTCTTGTATTTTAGCTATACCTACTAATAAAGCAAGGTGCGTTTCTCCAACTTTTTCATCCGTTCACCATCGAAAAGATTTTTTTTCTATCCGAGGTGGTGCTAAAATTTGGAAATCCCTATTGGACGCCCGATGTGTAAAAATGTGAAGCGAACACACAGGGATGGAGCGGGATCGATTGCACTCGACCGGACGTGTACGTGACATGTTACGTTCGGTTTTAGGAACCTTCTAGCAGGTTCGTTGGTTTTGGGAACCTTCCAGAAGGTTTTTTGAACCGGTTCTTTCCAATTTATTTTCATTTTTACTTTTTTGTTTTCCATTTTTCCTTTTATTTTTCTTTTTCCATTTTATGTTTCTCTTTTTATTTTCTTTCCTTTTCAAGTTTTTTTTCTTTTTCAACACATCTTCGGAAATTTTATAAATATTCACATTTTTAATTTTTCTCCTCAAATTCCAAACTCTTTGAGGAATTGCAAAAAATGTTCCCATTCAAAATTTTGTTCAGGAATTAAAAAATGTTAGGGAACTTCAAAACATGTTTTTAGGTTCAAATTTTCTTCGCGAATTTGAAAATTTGTCCTGAAATTCAAAAAATGTTCTGGAGATTTAATAAATGTTTGCATTTTAATTTTTTGTTCATAAATATAAAAAATGTTCGGGAATTTCAAATAATTGTTCAGCTGTCCAAAAAATTTCAAAAATTGAAAAGAAATCACGTTGTCAAAATTTGTTCACAAATTTAAAACATGTTCACGATATGGAAAAATTGTTCGCTATTTTCCAAAAAGTGTTCATTGTTTTTAAGTCTTTTCCAGTTTTGGAAAAAATATTCACGTTTCTAAATAATATTCTTAAATTGGAAAAAATTTATTATTAAAGTTTGTTCCTCTTTCCACACAAAATGTAAGTGTTGTAGAAAATATTTGTTTTGCACGACAAATCATGGTCAAATTTTGAAAATAAGTTGATCTATCGCGACTGCTAGTTCATATAAAGTCAGAGGATATGTTAGACGTGAAGTCACATGTAGTAAAGTGGTTAGCGACGGTGTAAGTTATTGCAAGGTCCTGTGTTGGATCCATTGCAACAATTTTTTTTGAATTATCGGTCGTACTGTCGTAGTTTGCTCTGATCTGGGTTGGCCCAATGGGGTGACACCCCTGTGCGTCACGCGTTTGTGGGATGAAACGTCTATCCGCTAGAAAAAAAAAAGGATTGTCCAGAATTTCGTAATTGAGTCGCGCGATCCGGCCCACCAGCCCACTTATTATTGCCCATGCAGTTGGGATGACCTTATTTGTCGCACGGAGCGATAAATAGTTGAAGGTTCCACTGGCCGCCTAAGTCTGGTCCGGCTCGTTTCCCCTTTCTCATTGTTCTATTTTATTTTCTTTTGTTTTTCTCTCTCTTTCTCTTTTATATTTGTTTTTCCATTTTTCTTTTCATTTTTGTATGAATTAAAAATTTACAAAAATATTCAGCATTTCAATTTTTGTTCAAAGGTTCAAAAAATCGTTAGATTTCCAAATTGTGTTCCTATTTTTAAAAATGCTCGATACTTTTAAAAAATTCCCATTTTGAAATTTTCTCAACATACATAAAATGTTATCAGTTTTCATAAACTGTTCTAATTTTCTTTACAACTTGTGTTTTTCAAAAATTCTTCGAGAGTTTTCAATAAAATTACATTTTATATGTCGCGACCCCGATTCCAAGTCACATCGATCTAGCCCGTAACACCTCATATCACTTTGCGGCCTCATGCACGGTATCCACACGGGTGTTGCCTTACCCTGGCCCGGGACCGTTTGCGCCTTTTGGCTCACGTATATGATTGTGTCGCTAGCAACCATATGGCAGAGAACCCGGGCCGACATGGCTAGTCGTGAACCCAAAGCGGCACCAACCTATGGGGACAGGCATACATGATTCACATCGAGCATGTCGGTCAGCAGCGTGTGAATCCGGGCTGTAGCACTAGGCTAACAGGACTCCGGATGTCACTGCGTGACATTTCCCCGAAGAGACAGACATAGGAACGAAGTGAAACACATGCCGGCCAGTCAAGTGTCCTGAGCAGTAGTGCTGGGTTAGCAGGACTCCGATGAACCGGGCTGTAGCGGACTACTATGACTCAAGAAAGCACTAGACTACATTTCTCCATAAGAGAGGCTGCCAAGGATAAACAACTAGATTGTCGGATCCCACACATAGCAATACACGTCACACGTACGTATAACATGCAAGTATGTGTTGTACAACATGGCATCACAACATAACGCAAACTCATATAGACAAAGGCCCAGAAGAGCCACATAGCATTAAATACAAACAGGGGTCACATGACCCATCATTTAGAGCATACAAGCAACGGAAGCATTACATGTCTGAGTACAGACAACTACAAAAGAAAAAAGCTGGGAAGCCTGACTATCTACAAGTCCCTCCCAAGGGTACAAGATCGTAGCTGAGGTAACAAGCTACTCGTCGAAGTCCAAGCGGTACTACTAGTGAGACAGATGTCTCACCTGCAAAACATAAATAAAGCAAACGTGAGTACAAAGGTACTCAGCAAGACTTACATCAGATCCTATCATACATGCATTTGTATTGAGAAGGTAATGTGGGGTTTAGTTGCAGCAAGCCAACTTTGACTCAGTGGCTATCCTGTTCTACGACAACGAGAAACTTCTTTGAGATGAGGCAGTGCACACGAGTCCACTAATCACCACATCAATACACTACTATAGATTCATCCTCGTCTCCTTACGAGAAGGCCATCCATAGCACTCACACTTGTCTTGAGCATTTTACAGTATCCACTTAAAGTTGTCTATGTACCACGTAAGCATCCAAGAGGTCCATATCCCAGGACACGGCTATTCGAATAGATCATGATAACCCTGCAGGGGTGTACTTCACACACGCTCTCACCACTTATCACCATGTACATGTCATGTATCTCGGCAACCTTCAAGCGGAAGCCTGGCGAGGGTGTCGGCCACGACCTGACTAACCACGCAAGACTCTAGTCCAGGTTTATCGCCTATTCGGGTTCCATCCGCAAGGAGATCCGGCCGGGGTTTCGCTCATGGCCCCAAACGATGTGTACAGGGTTCCTGAGCCCACCATCCGGGTGCCACTCGATACACCGGGCCATGTGTGCCTAGTCTGTCCCAAGACCACCCTGCCGGGTGCCACTCGGTAGAAAAATAGCACTACCTACAAACACCAGAAACTATTTGCAACTCCTGGACAGAGATCAAGTTGGTTAATAAGTCGAGAGGGGCACTTAAGCATTCCAATGTGTGGTAGTAGCTAGTCATTGGACGACATACACGGAACTCAGTGCTTAAGGATGGTTCCAGTGAGACAACCCACCATGTACTCCTACTTGGCCTCTCACCGCTACCTTTACTAAATCGTGTTCACACACCTAACTCTCAACATCAGAACATAGCATTGCACTCCAACTCATTCCCAATGAATCAAACCTGACATACTCTAAGCAATAGCAGGCAAAGCATGGTAGGAACACAACATGGCTCAATCAACTCCTACACATGCTAGTGGGTTTTAACTATTTACTGTGGCAATGACTGGTCATGCAGAGGAATGGGTTCAACTACCACAGCATAAAGTAGCAGTTGAATCGTTGCTGTCCTATTGCAATAAATGACAGCAAGAGCGAGAGAGTAGGATTGTATCGGAATGAACAAGGGGTTTTGCTTGCCTGGTAGATCAACAGGTGGGCACTGCTCCTCTGATAGGTACTCTGGATCGATCTCCGGAGCAGAACCTATCGAGAAGGAACGGTGTCGAAAATCAAACACAAGTATAAGCAACAATATGATGCATGATCATGGCATGAATATGTGATGTTGTTTGAGTTAATGCATCTAGCATTTATTTGGTTGAAGTCCATTTGAGCCAAGGGTTCAAATACAACTCCAAATTAAGCTCTTAAATATGCCATAAGTGTGTTTTCATATATACAGCATGTATAGGTTGGTTTGTCATGCATGAAAATGGTAAGATGGATAGATTGAATTTTTTTGATCATTTTTCATATATAAATTATTTCAATCTGAGCTACGGTTGAATTTCTATGAATTTTTGAAGTTTAGACCATTTTCTGGAATTTCTGAATTATTTTAAATCTAGAAAGTCAATTACTGCGTCAGCACTGCGTCATGCCTGCGTCAGCAAGTCAACGGCGCTGACCAGGTCAAACCTGACGTGTGGGGTCCACACGTCAGTGACACGGTTAGTTAACAGGGGTTATTACTAATCTAATTAAAGGATTAGGGCGCATGGGCCCAGTGTCAGCGTCAGGGATTAAATAAACGGTGATTAGCCTTAAGCTAATCACCTGGCAGGGCGGGCCCACACGTCAGGCCGGCTAGGGTCGTCGGCGCTGACCTCTGGACGCGGCGGCGTCCGCGATTCAGGCCACGGGGGCGGCGGCTAAGGCCACTGGGGCGTAGCCTGGGCCCTCGCGCATTTGGTGGGGCAAGTAGGAGGAGGAGGGGTGGCCTGAGCTTGCTGGAGCGGAGCTCGAGGCGGCGGCCGGGACACGACTCCGAGCGGGAGCGAGCTACGGGGCACGGCAGGGGCCGAGGTTGGTCGCGTTCGTCTCCTGGAGACGTGCTGACCTCGGTGGTGTACTCAGTTGCAGGTGCCCGTAGGTGTGGCTGTGGTGGCGACATGGCCGGCGGCGAGGTGCTACGACCGTGGTGGTAAAACTAGCTAGGCGAGGCAATCGAGCTCGAGAAAGGGGGGGACAGAGTAGAGCTCACAGCGATTCGGTTAGCGTGCTCAGCGGCTCGGGGGAGGCTCTGGAGGCGACGAGGCGGCGCTGGCTATCTCGGGCGGCCGGGGGTAAAGAAGACGGTGGTGACGGCTCCACGAGGCATCCCCGGTTGCTTGGCTCGTCGAGGACGTAGGGGAAGTCGCGGCGGAGCTTGCAGACACGGAGAGAGGGCGAGGGGGAGGCGGTGGCTATGGCCACGACGTGCGGCGGCGACGACAGAGCTCGGGCATTCGCGAGGGAGGGTGACAGAGGCGGGGAGGAGGACTGGAGAGAGCGAGAGAGGCTTGGGGTGGCGCGTGGCGTCGTCCGGAGAGACCGAGGCGTCGAGGGGAGGGCAAGCAGGCAGGGAGGTGGCGTGGCGCCCATGCGCGCGGTGGCGAGCGTGTGCACCTCATCCTTCTGTCGTCGCCAGAAGGACGACGATTGGCGGTTGGGCCAGTCGGCTTGCTGGGCCGCCAAGTGAGCGCCAGGTAAGCCTCTTTCCTTTACTCTATTTTGTTTTCTTTTTCTATTTCTCTAATTTGTTTTCGATTTAGTTTTAAGAACTAAATCATTTTATTTACTTCTGTCAATTTTTGTAGGAACTAGTTGGATTGCTCCAAAACTCCTCAACAATTAACAGCATTTTTGGACATATATTATATATATAACAAATATATATCCAAAGCAAATAATTACTGGATTAATTCCAAATGGACAAAATAAATATTTATGAGCTCCTAAAAATATTGGTTTGAATTTTACCTCTGCCCAATATTTCCAGAGAGAGACATGAACATTTTCTTGGACCCTTTTGGAGCAATTTTTATCTAGGTCATTTCCAGAAATGATTTCTGAGGGTTTTACAAATCCCCATTTCAAATTTAAATGAAATTTAAACATGATGCACACATGACTAGCTAGCCTTGAGCATACCAGAACTAGGGATGTGACATTATAAAATGTTCCATATTTGAAAATATTATTTTTTTAGTAAATCGTTTACAAATCCAAAATAATATTTGCGTATAAGAAAACATTTTCTAAAATTTTCTTCAATGTTCCCCTTTAAAAAAAGTAAAATATAAAAATATTTGTGTTTTAATAAAAATTTCATGTTTCCAAAATAGTGTTTGTAAATTTCAGAAACTATTCATGTTTCCAATTTTGTTTGTGTTTTTCCAAAAATATTCGAATTTTAATTTATTTATTTTGCATTTTTTGAAAATTGTTCAGGATTAAAAAAATATTTACTGTTCCAAGAATATTCGACAATTCATCTTTTTTATGTAAAAATCAAAAAGTATTTCTAATCTGACGCTATAGTATTTTGTTAATTATTCGGGTTGGCCATTAGTTAGCTGTGCGCATTTATTCTATGTTGGGTTACTATAAATGAAAACAATTGTAAGCACTTGCCAATAAAAAAATAATTTGTTGTTTGGCTTTAATTCGAGAAAAAATATAGGCAGTTGAGCACTAAAATAATAAAAGAGAATAAAGCTTCAAAAAGAAGGGACATTCATGCCTAATTATGCTAATGAAACTAGATTTATGCGCTGCAATTAATAATCCACCTGGTTACGTCGTTGTAGGATAGAGTGGTTGAAGCGACCGTGTCCCGAAGGTCACCCCTCAGCCACCAACTGAGGAGGCTGGTACAACCCCGAGATGGAGGCGGGCCCGGAGAAAAAACGACATGAGTTGAGTGCTCGCCACCATGCCGATCAACCCCACCACTATTAAGATTTCGTGTGTCAAACATGTCCAGCGAGAAAACCATAACTCCTTGCTCTATCGCCTACCACTGTGGAGACCTTTGTTTTGGATGGCACATCAATTATCTTTCTCATTGCTTCTCGCCAAAAAATATCTCTTCCGCTGCAACGCACGGGCATATGTGCTAGTAAAACTAAATAAAGTGAAAAATAAAAGAAAACAGTAAAAGAAAAAGAAAAACAAAATCAAAAAGACAAAAGAACAAAAATGGGAACCCCCAACACTGGGCCATTTGGCCGCACTGGCCAGCTGGCCGGCCCACCAAACCCCATCCTTCTTTCCCTGTTCACAGGAGGGGGCGTGGCGGCCATCGACGTGGCCACCAGCGTCGTGGCGGCCATCGGCCACGCCCCACGCCTACATATGCTCCGGGAGGCCGCCAAACCCTAACCCTCCCCTCTGCTCTCCCCGCGCCCCTTCCCCCTCTGCAGCTCGACGCCATTAATGCGCGCCCGAGGCCACGGCCTCGCCTCATCGTCCCGTCGTCTCCGCCCGGCTCCTCACCGCACACCCTCACGCCTCGCGGCCCTCTCCTCAGCACCGGAGGGTGAGCGCCCTCTCACCCCGTCCCCCTCCCCTTCTTCTCCGCCAGCCCGACTCTGCCCCTCCGCGTCCCCGTTTGCGCCAAGCACACCGCAGCCACACCCGCTCGCGCTCACCGCGCCCACCCCACAGCCCTCGCTCACGCCCTCTGCGCGCCGCTCGTGCCCGCTCCGACCGTCGTTGCCCTGCTCTGGCCTTCCCCCCAGCTACGCCTCGGCCTCGCCCCGCATCACTGTGCTGTAATGCTGGCCGCGCCTGATAACCCACAAGTATAGGGGATCGCAACAGTTTTCAAGGGTAAAGTATTCAACCCAAATTTATTGATTCGACACAAGGGGAGCCAAAGAATATTCTCAAGTATTAGCAGCTGAGTTGTCAATTCAACCACACCTGGAAACTTAGTATCTGCAGCAAGGTATTTAGTAGCAAAGTAATATGATAGTAGTGGTAACGGTAGCAAAAGGTAACAGTAGTAAAAGTAATGTTTTTGGTATTTTGTAGTGATGATAGCAATAGCAACGGAAAAGTAAATAAGCGAAGAATAATATATGGAAAGCTCGTAGGCAATGGATCGGTGATGGAGAATTATGTCGGATGCGGTTCATCATGTAACAGTCATAACCTAGGGTGACACAGAACTAGCTCCAGTTCATCAATGTAATGTAGGCATGTATTCCGAATATAGTCATACGTGCTTATGGAAAAGAACTTGCATGACATCTTTTGTCCTACCCTCCCGTGGCAGCGGGGTCCTTACGGAAACTAAGGGATATTAATGCCTCCTTTTAATAGAGTACCGGAACAAAGCATTAGCACATAGTGAATACATGAACTCCTCAAACTACGGTCATCACCTGTAAGTATCCAGATTATTGTCACTTCGGGGTTAACGGATCATAACACATAATAGGTGACTATACACTTGCAAGATAGGATCAAGAACAGTCATATATTGATGAAAACATAAAAGGTTAAATTCGAAATCATGGCACTCGGGCCCTAGTGACAAGCATTAAGCATAGCAAAGTCATAGCAACATCAATCTCAGCACATAGTGGATACTAGGGATCAAACCCTAACAAAACTAACTCGATTACATGATAGATCCCATCCAACCCATCACCGTCCAGCAAGCCTACGATGGAATTACTCATGCATGGCGGTGAGCATCATGAAATTGGTGATGGAGGATGGTTGATGATGACGATGGCGACGGATTCCCCTCTCTGGAGCCCCGAACGGACTCCAGATCAGCCCTCCCGAGAGGTTTTAGGGCTTGGCGGTGGCTCCGTATCGTTAAACGCGATGAATTCTTCTCTCTGATTTTTTTCTCCCCGAAACACAATATATAGAGTTGGAGTTGGAGTCGGAGGAGCTCCAGGGGGCCGACGAGGTAGGGAGGCGCGCCCCCACGCTCGTGGACAGGTGGTGGGCCCCCTGGCCTTCATCTTTTGCAGGTGTTTTTTATATTTTCCAAAAAGTTGCTCCGTGAACTTTCAGGTCATTCCGAAAACATTTGTTTCTGCACATAAATAACACCATGGTAATTCTGCTGAAAATAGCATCAGTCCGGGTTAGTTCCATTCAAATCATGCAGGTTAGAGTCCAAAACAAGGGAAAAAGTGTTTGGAAAAGTAGATACGACGGAGACATATCAACTCCCCAAAGCTTAAACCTTTTCTTGTCCTCAAGCAATTCAGTTGATAAACTGAAAGTGATAAAGAAAAACTTTTACAAACTCTGTTTGCTCTTGTTGTTGTAAATATGTAAAGCCAGCATTCAAGTTTTCAGCAAAGATTATAACTAACCACAATCGCAATAACGCTTAGGTCTCAAGTTTACTCATATCAATAGCATAATCAACTAGCGAGCAATAATAATAAATCTCGGATGACAACACTTTCTCAAAACAATCATAATATGATATAACAAGATGGTATCTCGCTAGCCCTTTCTGATACCGCAAAACATAAATGCAAAGCACCTTTAAATACCAAGGACTGACTAGACATTGTAATTCATGGTAAAAGAGATCCAGTCAAGTCATACTCAATGTAAACTAACAATAATGAATGCAAATGACAGTGGTGCTCTCCAACTGGTGCTTTTTAATAAGAGGATGATGACTCAGCATAAAAGTAAATAGATAGGCCCTTCGCAGAGGGAAGCAGGGATTTGTAGACGTGCCAGAGCTCGATTTTGAAATAGAGGTGAATAATATTTTGAGCGGTATAGTTTCATTGTCAACATAACAACCAAGACATGGCAATATCTTCCATGCTACACACATTATAGGCAGTTCCCAAACAGAATGGTAAAGTTTATACTCCCCCTTCCACCAACTGTCACATCCCTAGTTCTGGTATGACCTAGACCAGCTAGCCATTTGTGCATCATGTTTAAATTCCATTTAAATTTGAAATGGGGATTTGTGAAACCCTCAGAATCATTTCTGGAAATAATCCAGATAAAAATTTCTCCAAAAAGGTCCAAGAAAATGTTCATGTTACTCTCTGAAAATATTGGCCAGAGGTAAAAATCAAACCAATATTTTAAGGAACTCATAAATATTTATTTTGGACTTTTGGAGTTAATCCAGTAATTATTTGCGTTGGATAAATATTTTTATATATATGAAATATTGTCCAATAATTCTGAATTTTGGTGAGGGGCTTTGGAATAATCCCTTAGGCCCCTGCAAAAATTGTCAGAATTAAATAAAATGATTTGGTATTTTTATCAAATCAAAACAAATGTCAGAAAAATAGAAAAGAAAATAAATAAAGGAAAAACCCTTACCTGGGCCTCCTACCTGGCAGCCCAGCGGCCCAGCAGGCCAGCCCAGCCAGCTGGCCGACACCAGTCGTCGCCTACCTCCTACCAGGAGGACGGCGCGCGTGTGCCCGACGCGCGCGAGCACATGCCGGCCACCTCCTGCTTCCCTGCTCGCCGCTGGAGGCACCCAACGACGCCACGCACTTCCCCGAACCTCTCTCCCTCTCTCTAGTGGCCTCCCCTCCTCTCTCTCGCCCTTCACCGCGATCGCCCGAGCGCTGCCGTCGCCGCCGCTCGCCATAGCCGTGCCCACTGTGCTCCCCTCGCATCGCTATTGTGTCCTAGAGCTCCGCCCTGTCGCCTTCTTCGTCTTCGTCAAGCCACGCAGCTGGGGACGCCCTACCTCGACCTTGTTGCCGCCGTTTTCCACCGCGAGCGCCCGAGATCGCCGGCGCCCGTACATCACCGTCTGGCCTTCCCCGAGCCCGCTTCGACGCCCTCTGCGACCGCTGTGAGCTCCATCGTCGTTTGCCCCTCTTCCCCTTGCCTCTCGATCATCGCAGACGCCATTTCGACCGAAGCCGTAGCACCTCGCCGCAGGCCATGGCGCCACCGTGGCCAGGGGCCGAGCCAGCCGCACCCGCGCGCGTCAACGTGCTCCTGGTGACGCCAGAAAGCCGTAGAGCCTCTCCGCTCGCCTCCCCATGCACCGCAGCCCTCGCTCGCACTTGGCTGTGCTCCGGCCGCCACGAGCCTCGCTTCGGCGAGCTCCGGCCACCCCTCCTCCTCCTATCTACCCCACTAGATGCGGGAGAGCACGGGCTACGCCCTGGTGCTCTCCGCTGTCCTTTTGGTCACCGAAACGGTGATCCCGAGCCCCTCCACCGCGTTCGGCCTCGCCGGCGGCTAAACGTCGGTGGGGTTGACCGGTCTAACCCCCCAGTTGACCTGGGGTTTGACTACCCAGTGTCAATGACAGGTGGGGCCCGGCCCTGCTAATGTTTCTGTTAGGATTAGTTTAATATCTAATTAACACTGTTAACTAACTATGACACTGACGTGTGGACCCCACACGTCAAGTTTGACCGGTCAGCCATGGTTGACTTGCTGATGTCATGCCATTGTCATGCTGACACAATTATTCATTTTCTGGTATTAAAATAAATCAGGAAATTCTAGAAAATATTCAAAAACTTCAAAAATTTATAGAAATTCAACCGTAGCTCAGATTGAAATAATTTATATATGAAAAATGATCAGAAAAATTCAATCTATCCATCTGTACCATTTTCATGCATGACAAACCAACCTATACATGCCGTATATATGAAAACACACTTATGGCATATTTAAGGGCTTATTTTGGAGTTGCATTTGAACCCTTGGTTCGAATGGACCACAACTAAATAAATGCTAGATGCATTAACTCAAACAACATCACATATTCATGCCATGATCATGCATCATATTGTTTCATATACTTGTGTTTGATTTTCGACACCGTTCCTTCTTGATAGGTCCTGCTCCGGAAAGTGTTCGGGAGCACCTATCAATGGAGCAGTGCCCCCTATTGATCTACCAGGCAAGCAACCCCCCTTGTTCATTCCGATACAATCCTACTCTCTCGCTCCTGCTCTCATTTATTGCATTAGGGCAACAACGATTCAACTGCTACTTTATGCTGCAGTAGTTGAACCCATTCCTCTGCATGACCTGTCATTGCCACAGTAAATAGTTAAAACCACTAGCATGTGTAGGAGTTAATTGAGCCATGTTTTGTTCCTACCATGCTTTGCCTGCTATTGCTTAGAGTATGTCAGGTCTGATTCATCGGGAATGAATTGGAGTGTTATGATATGTTCTGGTGCTGAGAGTTAAGCGTGTGAACATGATTTGGTAAAGGTAGCGGTGAGAGGCCATGTAGGAGTACATGGTGGGTTGTCTCATTGGGACCGTCCTTAAGAACTGAGTTATGTGTAAGTTGTCCAATGACTAGCTACTACCACACATTGGGCTCCGGGCGCTCCAAGCTCTCTCGACTTATTAACCGCCTTGAACTATGTCCAGGAGTTGCAAATAGTTTCTGGTGTTTGTAGGTAGTGCTATTTTTCTACCGAGCGGCACCCGGCAGGGTGGGCTCGGGACAGACTAGGCACAGGTCGCATGGTGTACCAAGTGGCACCCGGATGGTGGCCTTGGGAACCCTGCTCACATCGTTTGGGGCCATGAGCGACACCCCGGCCGGATCTCCTTGCGGATGGAACCCAAATAGGTGATAAACCTGGATTAGAGTCTTGCGTGGTTAGTCAGGTCTTGGCTGACACCCTCGCCAGGCTTCCGCTTGAAGGTTGCCGAGATACATGGCGTGTATATGGTGATAAGTGGTGAGAGCGTGTGTGAAGAAGTACACCCCTGTAGGGTTATCATGATCTATTCGAATAGCCGTGTCCTCGGTTATGGACTTCTTGGATGCTTACGTGGTACATAGAAAACTTAAAGTGGATACTCTAAAATTCTCAAGACAAGTGTGAGTGCTACGGATGGCCTTCTCGTGGAGAGACGGGGATGAATCCATGGTAGTGTATTGATGTGGTGATTAGTGGACTCATGTCCGCTGCCTCACCTCAAAGAAGTTTCTCATTGTCGTAGAACAGGATAGCCAATGGGTCAAAGCTGGCTTGCTGTAACTCAACCCCACATTACCTTCTTGATACAAATGCATGTATGATAGTATCTGATGTAAGTCTTGCTGAGTACCTTTGTAGTCATGTTGCTTTATTTATGTTCTTGTAGCTGAGACATATTTCTCACTAGTAGTATCGCTTGGACTTCGACGAGTAGCTTGTTACCTCAGCTACGATCTTGTACCTTGGAGGGATTTGTAGATAGTCAGGCTTCTCGGTCTTTTTCTTTTGTAGTTGTCTGTACTCAGACATGTAATGCTTCCGTTGCTTGTATGCTCTGAATGATGGGTCATGTGACCCCTGTTTGTATTTATGCTATGTGGTTCTTTTGAGCCTTTATCTATATGAGTTGCGTTATGTTGTGATGCCATGTTGTACAACACATACTTGCATGTTATGCGTACGTGTGACGTGTATTGCTATGTGTGGGATCCGACAATCTAGTTGTTTGTCCTTGGCAGCCTCTGTTATGGGGAAATGTAGGCTAGTGCTTCCTTGAGACATAGTAGTCCGCTACAGCCTGGTTCACCGGAGTCCTGCTAGCCCAACACTACTGCTCAGAACACTTGACTGGTCGGCATGTGTTCCACTTCATTCCTATGTCTATCCCTTCGGGGAAATGTCACGCGGTGACTTCCGGAGTCCTGTTAGCCCAGTGCTACAGCCCGGATTCATACGCTGTTGACCGACATGCTCGATGTGATTCATGTATGCCTATCTCCATAGGTCTGTGCCGCTTTGGGTTCATGACTAGCCATGTCAGCCCGGGTTCTCTGTCATATGGATGCTAGCGACATTATCATATACGGGAGCCAAAAGGCGCAAACGGTCCCGGGCCATGGTAAGGCGACACCCATGGGGATACCGTGCGTGAGGCCGCAAAGTGATATGAGGTGTTACGTGCTAGATCGGTGTGACTTAGAATCGGGGTCCCGACAGCTTTGGTATCAGAGCCCAACTGCCTGTAGGATTTCCAAGCCAACCTGGTCGAAGTTGAGTCTAGAAATTTTTTAGTTATGTAAGGGAATTGATTGTGGAAGGGAACGTAAGGCTCTTTTACTTCTTTTACCTCATGCCCTTCTGATCTGAGTCATCCTATCTTTCCTACGGGGTTAAGGAACTAGGCTTTCTCTTACGTCTATCAGGATCGCGTGTTACTACTCCATAGTCTCTAAGGTTTGGTTGATCTAAGTCATATCCCAGTTTGAGTACCTCCGGTGTAGCCTGATTAGCAATATCCCAGAATCTTGAGTGATGATGTTGAGTTTGGTGCTACCCCGTCTTTGGCAGAATGTCTCATTTCGAGCATTTTACTGCCGTTATGCTGCCGCAATTGTCCTAGGAGTTCAAGAGATAGTATTTTTTTCTCGTACTATAATCTACATCCTTATGATGATGCTGAATCCATCCTTGTTTCCTTGGTTGGTTCTTCAGGATGTCATCAGTTAACCGAAGTTCTGTTGCTCATAGCCGAAACCACGGAGATGGTAGGGATGAGGATCCTCCCGACCAGTCTTCATTGGCAGAATTCATGATGGAGATGGAGAAGAACAAGCGAGAGTCTAACCGCTTGTTAGCACGTATTGAGGAGAACACCTCCCATCAGCACAAAGAGTCAGCGACCATCTATGATTTCATTGGTCTGAAACCACCTACCTTCCATCATTCCATTGAACCACTTGATGCAGATGACTGGCTCCGTAGTATCACACACAAGCTGCGTTCGGTGAACGTAGCTGAAAGTAACAAGGTCACCTATGCTGCTTATCATCTGGAAGGTCCTGCTAGTATTTGGTGGCAGAACTATGAGGCTATGCTTCCAGCTGGCCAGAAAACCACCTGGAGAGATTTCATTGAGGCTTTTCGCAAGCATCACATTCCTCAGGCTCTCATTGATCGCAAGAGAGAAGAGTTTTGTAGTTTCACCCAGAGTAAGATGGTTGTTGATGCTTACAGCAGAGAGTTTGAGAACCTTGCTCGCTATGCTATAGAAGAAGTGTCCACAGACGCCAAGAAGCAGGCAAGGTTCCGGAAGGGTCTCAACCCCAAGTTGCGTCGTGATCTCCACTTGCACCATTGCAATACATTCCAGGCTCTTGTGAACAAGGCCATTAAAGCGGAGACAACTCAGCTCACTTACGAGGAGTCTCGTAAGCACACCCGTGATTTGGTTTCTTTCTCCGGTTCTAGTTCGCAGAAGCGCCGGATTTGGGTTCCGAACTCCGCTCTTCCACCCGGATATTCACCGAGGCCATCTTATGTGTTGCCTCACCCAGTTCCGTTACATACTCCACTCAGGCCTGCTGGTAGACCGCTTGTCAAAGCGGGTCCACGTCCTACTTCAGGGACTTGTTTCACATGCCGAGAGCCAGGACACTATGCCCGTGACTGCTCTCAAACCAACTATGCTCCACCCCAGCCTGAGAAGTCTGTTGGCCGTGGTAAGCCATCACGCAAGATGATTAGTGTCAAGTCAGCTCCCACTGAACGTGGATGTGTGCATCACGTCTCAGCTAAAGACACCCATGATGATCCGGATGTCGTTCTTGGTACACTCCTTGTCAACTGTCATCTAGCTTCGGTTCTGTTTGATACCGGAGCATCTCATTCCTTCATTTCCAAAAGTTATGCCAGCTTGCACAACATATCCTTTTGTGATATGCCCTCTCCACTAGTAATTCAAACTCCTGGATCCAAATGGCAAACTTCTAGTGTAAGCCATGGTAATGAAATCCTTGTTGACAGACTTGTATTCCTTGCGTCACTTATAGCCCTCAAGTCTACGGATATTCACATCATCTTGGGTATGGACTGGATGAAAGCTCATTATGCCAAGATTGATTGTTACACTAGGTCTGTTCAGCTTACACACCCATCTGGCAAGATAGTCACTGTCTCCACTAGGGTTGCAAAGCGTCAGCTCTCTTCTCTTAATTCCAACCCTCTTCCTGACCTTGAAGATATCTCGGTAGTCTGTGACTTTCCGGATGTCTTTCCAGAGGAACTGCCAGGTATTCCACCTGACAGAGATGTAGAATTTGTCATAGATCTTATCCCAGGAACCGCTCCAATCTCTAGGAGACCTTACAAGATGGCACCCTTAGAACTAGCTGAGCTTAAGAAACAACTCGATGAATCCTTGCAAAAGGGTTTCATCCGTCCTAGTTCTTCTCCCTGGGCTTGCCCGTCTTCTTCGTCAAGAAGAAGGATGGTACGGACCGGATGGTTGTAGATTATCGCCTTGTTAATTTGGTCACGATAAAGAACAAGTATCCGCTCCCGAGGATCAACGATTTGTATGATCAGCTCGCTGGATCCTCAGTCTTTTCAAAGATGGATCTGAGGTTAGGCTACCACCAAATCAAGATCAGAAATGGGGACATTCCTCAGACGGCTTTTGTCACTCGTTTTTGTCAGTACGAGTACACCGTCATGTCCTTTGGTCTAACCAACACTCCAGCTACTTTCTCTCGCTTGATGAACTCGATCTTCATGGAGTACTTAGATAAGTTCGTCGTGGTTTACCTCGATGATATTCTTATTTACTCGAAGAACGAGGAAGATCATGCCGAACATTTTAGACTTGTGCTAGAAAAACTCAGAGAGCACCGCCTTTATGCCAAGTTCTCCAAGTGCGAATTTTGGTTGCCAGAAGTGACCTGTCTCGGCCACGTAATCTCTGGTAAGGGCATTGCCGTCAATCCCGAAAGAGTTCAGGCCGTTCTTGATTGGACTCCGCCTGAAACAGTTAAGCAAGTTAGGAGTTTCCTTGGTCTAACCAGTTATTGTCGCTGATTCGTTGAGAACTTCTCCAAAGTGGCCAAACCTCTCACGGAACTTCTCAAGAAAGATAAAAAATTTGAGTGGTCCCCACAGTGTGAGCACAGTTTTCAGGAACTGAAAAGACGCCTGACTTCTTCTCCCATACTTGTGCCACCGGACTTCACTGAGGACTTTGTTATCTATTGTGATGCCTCACGACAGGGACTAGGTTGCATTCTTATGCAAGATCGCCATGTGATTGCCTATGCATCTCGACAGTTGCATCCACATGAGGAGAATTATTCTACACATGATCTAGAGCTTGCAGCCATAGTCTATGCATTTAAGACATGGCGACATTACCTTCTCGATAAACGTTGCGAGAATTACACCGATCACCAGAGTCTCAAATATGTCTTCACCCAACCAGATTTGAACCTTAGGCAAAGACGTTGCCTGGAGTTGATCTCAGATTACGACTTAGGGATTACCTACACCCCAGGCAAGGGGAATGTCATGGCTGATGCGCTAAGTCGTAAGTCCTATTGCAACAATCTCATGTTGCAGCAGGGCCAACCACTTCTCCATGAGGAATTATGAAAGCTTAATCTCCACCTTGCTCCTCACGGATTCCTTTCTACCTTGGTGGCGAAACCTACTCTTGTGGATCAAATCGTCTCTGCTCAGAAGTAGGATACGGGAATTTCCCGGATCAAGAGAAACATTAACAAAGGAGTTGGTGGTAGTTTCTCTATAGATGGTCGTGGTGTTGTTTTCTTTGAGAGTCGCTTGGTGGTTCCCAAGAATCAACATCTTCGACAATTAATCCTTAAGGAGGTGCATGAATCTCCTCTCACGATTCATCCCGGTAGTACTAAGATGTATCAGGACCTACGCCAGAGGTTCTGGTGGACTAGGATGAAGAGAGAAATTGCTCAATTTATTGCTAACTATGACGTTTGTCGTCGCGTGAAGGCAGAGCATCAGAGACCTGCTAGCACCCTTCAACCTTTAGCTATTCCTGAGTGGAAATGGGATAAAGTTGGTATGGACTTCATCACCGGCTTTCCCAGGACCAAGAGAGGGAATAATGCTATCTTCATAGTCATTGATCGTCTTTCCAAAGTGGCTCACTTCCTACCTGTTCGAGAGAGTATCACTGCTAGTCAGCTCGCTGACTTATATATTTCTCGAATAGTGTCACTTCATGGTGTTCCACTAGAGATCAATTCAGACCGTGGTAGTCTTTTCACTTCTCATTTCTGGGAGAGTTTCCAAACTGCCATGGGCAACCGTCTTTCCTTCAGTACCGCTTTCCACCCTCAATCAAGTGGTCAAGTGGAAAGGGTCAACCAGATTCTTGAAGACATGCTTAGAGCTTGTGTTATCTCATTCGGTATGGATTGGGAGAAGTGTCTTCCCTTCGCCGAGTTTGCTTATAACAACAGCTACCAATCCAGCCTCAAGAAAGCTCCTTTTGAGGTTCTGCATGGACGAAGATGTCGAACACCTTTGAACTGGTCAGAAACCGGTGAAATACAATTCTTTGGACCGGATATGATCCAGGAGGCAGAAGAGCAAGTTCGCATCATTCGTGAGAATTTGAAAACAGCCCAATCTCGTCAAAAGAGCCAGTATGACCGTAGTCATAAGGAAGTGGCTTATGAAATTGGCAACAAAGCTTACCTTCGGGTTACCCCTTTGAAGGGTACCCATCGATTCGGTATCAAGGGCAAGTTGGCTCCTCGTCACATTGGTCCCTTTCTCATTCTCGCTAAACGAGGAGAGGTTGCATACCAGTTGGAACTACCACCACATCTTTCTCGAGTTCATGATGTCTTCCACGTCTCTCAACTCAGGCGTTGCTTCTCGGATCCCATGCGCGGAGTGGACCACGAAATGCTTGATCTCCAAGATAACCTCACTTATCGAGAGTACCCTGTCTGCATCCTTGATCAAGCAGAGCGTGTCACCCAACGTCATAACATCAAGTTTCTCTAGGTTTAGTGGTCTCATCATTCCGAGAGAGAAGCTACTTGGGAGCGTGAAGATCGTCTTCGACTTGAGTACCCCACTTTCTTTCCGCCGACTCCTGAATCTCGGGACGAGATTCTTCCGAGTGGGGGCGAGTTGTCACATCCCTAGTTCTGGTATGACCTAGACCAGCTAGCCATTTGTGCATCATGTTTATATTCCATTTAAATTTGAAATGGGGATTTGTGAAACCCTCAGAATCATTTCTGGAAATAATCTAGATAAAAATTTCTCCAAAAAGGTCCAAGAAAATGTTCATGTTACTCTCTGAAAATATTGGCCAGAGGTAAAAATCAAACCAATATTTTAAGGAACTCATAAATATTTATTTTGGACTTTTGGAGTTAATCTGGTAATTATTTGCGTTGGATAAATATTTATATATATGAAATATTGTCCAATAATTCTGAATTTTGGTGAGGGGCTTTGGAATAATCCCTTAGGCCCCTGCAAAAATTGTCAGAATTAAATAAAATGATTTGGTATTTTTATCAAATCAAAACAAATGTCAGAAAAATAGAAAAGAAAACAAATAAAGGAAAAACCCTTACCTGGGCCTCCTACCTGGCAGCCCAGCGGCCCAGCAGGCCAGCCCAGCCAGCTGGCCGACGCCAGTCGTCGCCTACCTTCTGCCAGGAGGACGGCGCCCGTGTGCCCGACGCGCGCGAGCACACGCCGGCCACCTCCTGCTTCCCCGCTCGCCGCTGGAGGCACCGAACGACGCCACGCACTTCCTCGAACCTCTCTCCCTCTCTCCAGTGGCCTCCCCTCCTCTCTCTCTCTCCCTTCACCGCGAACGCCCGAGCGCTGCCGTCGCCGCCGCTCGCCATAGCTGTGCCCACTGTGCTCCCCTCACATCGCTGCTGTGTCCTAGAGCTCCGCCCTGTCGCCTTCTTCGTCTTTGTCAACCCACGTAGCTGGGGACGCCCTACCTCGACCTCGTTGTCGCCGTTTTCCACCGCGAGCGCCCGAGATCGCCGGCGCCCGTACGTCGCCATCTGGCCTTCTCCGAGCCCGCTTCGACGCCCTCTGCGACCGCTGTGAGCTCCATCGTTGTTTGCCCCTCTTCCCCTTGCCTCTCGATCACCGCAGCCGCCGTTTCGACCGAAGCCGTAGCACCTCGCCACCGGCCATGGCGCCACCGTGGCCAGGGGCCGAGCCAGCCGCACCCGCGCACGTCACCGTGCTCCTGGTGACGCCACGAGGCCGTAGAGCCTCTCCGCTCGCCTCCCCATGCACCGCATCCCTCGCCCGCTCTTGCCCGTGCTCCGGCCGCCGCCGCGAGCCTCGCTCCGGCGAGCTCCGGCCACCCCTCCTCCTCCTATCTACCCCACTAGATGCGGGAGAGCACGGGCTACGCCCCGGTGCTCTCCGCCGTCCTTTTGGTCACCGGAACGGTGATCCTGAGCCCCTCCGCCGCGTTCGGCCTCACCGGCGGCTAAACGCCGGTGGGGTTAACCGGTCTAACCCCCCCAGTTGACCTGGGGTTTGACTACCCAGGGTCAATGACAGGTGGGGCCCGGCCCTGCTAATGTTTTTGTTAGGATTAGTTTAATATCTAATTAACACTGTTAACTAACTATGACACTGACGTGTGGACCCCACACGTCAGGTTTGACCGGTCAGCCACGGTTGACTTGCTGACGGCATGCCACTGTCATGCTGACGCAATTATTCATTTTCTGGTATTAAAATAAATCAGGAAATTCCAGAAAATATTCAAAACTTCAAAAATTCATAGAAATTGAACCGTAGCTCAGATTGAAATAATTTATATATGAAAAATGATCAAAAAAATTCAATCTATCCATCTATACCATTTTCGTGCATAACAAACCAACCTATACATGCTGTATATATGAAAACACACTTATGGCATATTTAAGGGCTTATTTTGGAGTTGCATTTGAACCCTTGGTTCACATGGACCTCAACTAAATAAATGCTAGATGCATTAACTCAAACAACATCACATATTCATGCCATGATCATGCATCATATTGTTTCATATACTTGTGTTTGATTTTCGACACCGTTCCTTCTCGATAGGTCGTGCTCCGGAAAGTGTTCGGGAGCACCTATCAGTGGAGCAGTGCCCCCCTATTGATCTACCAGGCAAGCAACCCCCCTTGTTCATTCCAATACAATCCTACTCTCTCGCTCCTACTCTCATTTATTGCATTAGGGCAACAACGATTCAACTGCTACTTTATGCTGCGGTAGTTGAACCCATTCCTCTGCATGACCTGTCATTGCCACAGTAAATAGTTAAAACCCACTAGCATGTGTAGGAGTTGATTGAGCCATGTTTTGTTCCTACCATGCTTTGCCTGCTATTGCTTAGAGTATGTCAGGTCTGATTCATTGGGAATGAATTGGAGTGTTATGATATGTTTTGGTGCTGAGAGTTAAGCGTGTGAACACGATTTCGTAAAGGTAGCGGTGAGAGGCCATGTAGGAGTACATGGTGGGTTGTCTCATTAGGACCGTCCTTAAGAACTGAGTTCTGTGTAAGTTATCCAATGACTAGCTACTACCACACATTGGGCTCCGGGCGCTCCAAGCTCTCTCGACTTATTAACCGCCTTGAACTATGTCCAGGAGTTGCAAATAGTTTCTGGTGTTTGTAGGTAGTGCTATTTTTCTACCGAGTGGCACCCGGCAGGGTGGGCTCGGGACAGACTAGGCACAGGTGGCACGGTGTACCAAGTGGCACCCTAATGGTGGGCTTGGGAACCCTGCTCACATCGTTTGGGGCCGTGAGCGACACCCCGGCCGGATCTCCTTGCGGATGGAACCCAAATAGGTGATAAACCTGGACTAGAGTCTTGCGTGGTTAGTCAAGTCGTGGCCGACACCCTCGCCAGGCTTCCGCTTGAAGGTTGCCGAGATACATGACGTGTATATGGTGATAAGTGGTGAGAGCGTGTGTGAAGAAGTACACCCCTGCAGGGTTATCATGATCTATTCGAATAGCCGTGTCCTCGGTTATGGACTTCTTGGATGCTTACGTGGTACATAGAAAACTTAAAGTGGATACTCTAAAATGCTCAAGACAAGTGTGAGTGCTACGGATGGCCTTCTCGTGGAGAGACGGGGATGAATCCATAGTAGTGTATTGATGTGGTGATTAGTGGACTCGTGTGCGCTTCCTCACCTCAAAGAAGTTTCTCATTGTCGTAGAACAGGATAGCCACTGGGTCAAAGCTGGCTTGCTGCAACTAAATCCCAAATTACCTTCTTGATACAAATGCATGTATGATAGTACCTGATGTAAGTCTTGCTGAGTACCTTTGTACTCACGTTGCTTTATTTATGTTTTTGCAGATGAGACATCTGTCTCACTAGTAGTATCGCTTGGACTTCGACGAGTAGCTTGTTACCTCAGCTACGATCTTGTACCTTGGAGGGACTTATAGATAGTCAGGCTTCTCGGTCTTTTTCTTTTGTAGTTGTCTGTACTCAGACATGTAATGCTTCCGTCGCTTGTATGCTCTGAATGATGGGTCATGTGACCCCTGTTTGTATTTATGCTATGTGGCTCTTCTGAGCCTTTATCTATATGAGTTGTGTTATGTTGTGATGCCATGTTGTACAGCACATACTTGCATGTTATGCATACGTGTGACGTGTATTGCTATGTGTGGGATCCGACAATCTAGTTGTTTGTCCTTGGCAGCCTCTCTTATGGGGAAATGTAGGCTAGTGCTTCCTTGAGACATAGTAGTCCGCTACAGCCCGGTTCACCGGAGTCCTGCTAGCCCAACACTACTGCTCAGAACACTTGACTGGCCGGCATGTGTTCCACTTCGTTCCTATGTCTGTCCCTTCGGGGAAATGTCACGCGGTGACTTCCGGAGTCCTGTTAGCCCAGTGCTACAGCCCGGATTCATACGCTGTTGACCGACATGCTCGATGTGATTCATGTATGCCTATCTCCACAGGTTTGTGCCTCTTTGGGTTCACGACTAGCCATGTCGGCCCGGGTTCTCTGTCATATGGATGCTAGTGACATTATCATATACGGGAGCCAAAAGGCGCAAACGGTCCCGGGCCATGGTAAGGCGACACCCGTGGGGATACCGTGCGTGAGGCCGCAAAGTGATATGAGGTGTTACATGCTAGATCGGTGTGACTTAGAATCAGGGTCCCGACACCAACAAGCATCAATCATGGCTTGCTCGAAACAACGAGTGCCTCCAACTAACAAGAGTCCCAGGGGGAGTTTTGTTTGCAATTATTTTGATTTAGTTTGCATAAAGCATGGGACTGGGCATCCCGGTGACAAGCCATTTATCTCGTGAGTGAGGAGCGGAGTCCACTCCTCTTGAGAATAACCCGCCTAACATGGAAGATACGGACATCCCTAGTTGATACATGAGCTATTTGAGCATACAAAACAAGATATTTATTTGAAGGTTTAGAGTTTGGCACATACAAATTTACTTGGAACGGCAGGTAGATACCGTATATAGGTAGTATACCGTAGTGGACTCATGTGGAATAACTTTGGGGTTTAAGGGATTGGATGCACAAGCAGTATTCCCGCTTAGTACATGTGAAGGCTAGCAAAAGACTGGGAAGCGACCAGCTAGAGAGCGACAACAGTCATGAACATGCATTAAAATTAATCAACACCGAATGCAAGCAAGAGTAGGATATAATCCACCATGAACATAAATATCGTGAAGGCTATGTTGATTTTGTTTCAACTACATGCGCCAAGTCAAGTCACTTAAATCATTCAGAGGAGGATACCACCCTATCATACCATATCACAACCATTTTAGTAGCATGTTGGCACGCAAGGTAAACCATTATAACTCATAGCTAATCAAGCATGGCACAAGAAACTATGATCTCTAGTTGTCATTGCAAAAATGTTTATTCATAATAGGCTGAATTAGGAGCGATGAACTAATCATATTTACAAAAACAAAAGAGGTCGAGTTCATACCAGCCTTTCTCATCTCAGTCAGTCCATCATATATTGTCATAATTGCCTTTCACTTGCACGACCGAACGATGTGAATAATAATAATAGTGCACGTGCATTGGACTAAGCTGGAATCTGCAAGCATTCAATAAACAAGAGAGGACAAGACAATATGGGCTCTTTTGTTAGATCAACAAGTATGCATACAAGAGCCACTTCAAAAATTTAATTATGGTCTTCTCCTATCGACCCCAAAGAAAAGAAAAGAAAAGAAACTATTTACACGGGAGAGCTGCCAACAAGTAAAAGAAGAACAGGAAATCTTTTGGGGTTTTCTTTTTAATTACCACTACAAGCATGGAAAGTAAACTAATTAAAAACTACAACTAATTTTTTTTGGTTTTTCTTAAGGTTTATCAAACACACAAGAAGAAAGCATAAGAAGGAAATTAAACTAGCATGGATGATACAATGAAAAAGTATGAGCACCAACATCTAGCAATGAGTGTGTGAACATAAATGTAATGTCGGTGGGAAATACGTACTCCCCCAAGCTTAGGCTTTTGGCCTAAGTTGGTCTATGGCCATGGCTGGCCTGGCGGATATCCATAATAATAGTTGGGGTCGTACTGCGATGAAGAAGAAGACTCCGATTGCCACTGGCTGGCAATCATCTCCGGATCCCACTAGTAATTAGACTGTCGTGAAGGATCAACTTGTGGTTCCGGCTCTGGCTCCATGGCTGGTGCAGGGTTCCGGTAGGCATGTATAGCCTCTAATGGAACAAGGTACTGGCCTACAGATAAATCAAACAAAGAAGGAGCAGGCAGGGTAATAGTCTCAGGATGATGTTTATCAAAGAACAATTTGTATTTAAGCTCTCTTTCCCTATTCTTAACAATAAAATCATGTGCCACCATACTTTTATAATCTAAATAAACACGAGGCCGCACTTTTTCTTCCTTCTCATAATGCCTAATAGGTATGTTAAAATGTGCAGCTAGGCGTGAAGCATAGATGCCTCCAAAGATGAGGCCCTTGGTACGGTTCAGACTTAACCGTTTAGCAATAATGCCGCCCATACTAACAGAGTTATCACCGTATAAATCGTGGACCAAAATAATAATATCAGGGACACTAAGGTTTCCACAGTTTCCTCGACCAATTAAATAACGACTAGCAAATAATGCAAAATAGCGTAAAACAGGAAAATGTATGCTAGTGATTCGTGCATCGGAAACCTTCCTTGTTTCCCCTACAGTGATAGTATCAATAAACCCATCCACATCCTCGCGATGTGGTTCTTCTGTCTTGCCCTCGAAAGGGACTAAACAAACCCGACAAAAATCATAAAGTGACATCTCCTTATGCTCATCATATAAATAAAATTCCACCGTAGGTGGTGAGCTCCTAGAATGGAAATGAAAGTTTTGCACACAAAAATTTGTGAGTAAAAGATACTGATCACGTTGGTCGTGGAGAAAAGCGGTGAGGCCCGCATTCTTAGCCAATTCATGAAAATCTTCATAAATCCCGGCTGCTCTCAAGAAATCATCGGAAGGCCATTCACATGACCGAACATCCGTGGTGCGAGGCAGATTATATTTAGGCTTCGGTGCCTTTTCCTTCGAGCTTCGGCTCGATGAGCCCCTCAAAAGTCTCTTCATCATTTTCTGAAAAATTCTGAAATATTTAGTAACTTCAAAATAAAAGTAAACCAAACTCAATAATATTGATAGCAACTACTCCTACAAGTGCCTAGGGCCTATATCATGCATCATAACTACTTTTGACCATATAAATTTGACATGCAAGCTCAAGAACAGGGTCACCTAAGCAGCAAAAATTTGCAATGAATAAAGCACTAGAATAAAAACTAATTGGACCAATGGAGGAGTCACATACCAAGGAACAATCTCCCCAAGCAGTTTTGTCATAGGTGCTTTGAGCAAGGAGATAGAAAAATGGTAGCAAGATGAGCTAGAACTCGTGCTTGAGCTGGATATTCGTGTTTGTGGGAGGAAGAAGAAGTGTGTGGGTGCAGGAATAAGTGGAGGAGGGCCACTGTGGGCCCACGAGGCAGGGGGGCATGCCCAGGGGGTAGGGCGCGCCCTCCACCCTCGTGGGCAGGTGGTTGACCCCCTGCTGTGTTCTCAGTGCCAAATATTCTCAAATATTCCAAAAAAATCATATTTAAATTTCATGGCATTTGGACAACTTTTATTTTTGGGGTATTTTTATATTGCACGGATAATCAGATAACAGACAGAAAAATACTATTTTTATTTTATTTAATATAAATAACAGAAAGTAAAAGGAGGGTACAGCAGGTTGTCGCTTCTAGTTTCATCCATCTCATGATCATCAAAAGGAATCCACTAACAAGGTTGATCAAGTCTTGTTAACGAACTCATTCTGAATAAGATGGAACTGGAGAAATTTCGGATAACACTATGTTACCTCAACGGGGATATGCATATCCCCAATAATAAGAATATCATATTTCTTCTTGACAGTAGGAAGAGGAAATTCAAATCCTCCAAATATAATTGATGAAATTTTTCCAATAGAGTTGATACTATGATCTTGAGGTTGTTTCCTCGGAAAGTGTACCGTATGCTCATTACCATTAACATGAAAAGTGACATTGCCTTTAGTGCAATCAATAACAGCCCCTGCAGTATTCAAAAAGGGTCTTCCAAGAATAATAGACATACTATCATCCTCGGGAATATCAAGAATAACAAAGTCCGTTAAAATAGTAATGTTTGCAACTACAACAGGCACATCCTCACAAATACCGACAGGTATAGCAGTTGATTTATCAGCCATTTGCAAAGATATTTCAGTAGGTGTCAACTTATTCAAATCAAGTCTATGATATAAAGAGAGAGGCATAACACTAACACTGGCTCCAAGATCACATAAAGCAGTTTTAACATAGTTTCTTTTAATGGAGGAGGGTATAGTGGGTACTCCGAGATCTCCAAGTTTCTTTGGTATTCCACCCTTAAAAGTATAATTAGCAAGCATGGTGGAAATTTCAGCTTCCGGTATCTTTCTTTTATTTGTAACAATATCTTTCATATACTTAGCATAAGGATTCATTTTGAGCATATCGGTTAATCGCATACGCAAAAAGATAGGTCTAATCATTTCAGCAAACTGCTCAAAATCCTCATCATCCTTTTTCTTGGATGGTTTGGGAGGAAAAGGCATGGGTTTGTGAACCCAAGGCTCGCTTTCCTTACCATGTTTCCTAGCAATAAAGTCTTTCTTATCATAACATTGATTCTTTGATTGTGGGTTATCAAGATCAAGAGCAGGTTCAATTTCTATATCATTTTCATTGCTAGGTTGAGCATCATCATGAACATTATCATTAACATTATCACTGGTTTTAGGTTCATTACCAGATTGTGTTTCAGCATCAGAGATAGAAATATCATTTGGATTCTCAGGTGTTTCAGTAATAGGTTCATTAGAAGCATGCAAAGTCCTATCATTTTTCTTTTTCTTCTTTTTAGAAGGACAAGGTGCATCCACATTATTTCTCTGAGAATCTTGCTCAATTCTCTTAGGATGGCCTTCAGGATACAAAGGTTCCTGAGTCATTCTACCACCCCTGGCCATAACTCTAACAACATTATCATTATCTTTACTATTCAATTCATTGAGCAAATCATTTTGAGCTCTAAGTACTTGTTCTACTTGAGTGGTAACCATAGAAGCATGTTTACTAATAAGTTTAAGTTCACTTTTGACATTATCCATATAATCTCCCAAGTGTTCAAGCATATTTGAATTGTATTTCAATTGTCTACCAAAATAAGCATTAAAATCTTCTTGCTTAACCATAAATTTATCAAACTCATCTAAGCATGGGCTAGCAAACTTAGTAAATGGGATTTCAGCTTTATCATATCTATAGAGAGAATTTACCATTATTACCTGTGTCGGGTTATCAAGACCATGAGTTTCTTCAATAGGTAAGGGATTAAGATCATATGTTTCTTCAACAGGCGATAAATTAAGACCATGTATTTCTTCAATAGGAGGTAAATTCTTAACATCTTTAGCTTTAATACCTTTTTTTTCATAGATTTCTTTGCCTCTTGCATATCTTCAGGACTGAGAAATAGAATACCCCTCTTCTTCGGAGTTGGTTTAGGAATAGGCTCAGGAATTGGCTCCGGAGGTGTCCAATTATTTTCATTTGTCAACATATTATTCAATAGAATTTCAGCTTCATTCGGTATTCTTTCCCTGAAAACAGAACCAACACAACTATCCAGGTAATCTCTAGAGGTATTGGTTAGTCCATTATAAAAGATATCAAGTATTTCATTTTTCTTAAGAGGATGATCAGGCAAAGCATTAAGTAATTGGAGAAGCCTCCCCCAAGCTTGTGGGAGACTCTCTTCTTCAATTTGCACAAAATTATATATATCCCTTAAAGCAGCTTGTTTCTTATGAGCAGGGAAATATTTAGCAGAGAAGTAATAAATCATATCCTGGGGACTACGCACACAACCAGGATCAAGAGAATTAAACCATATCTTAGCATCACCCTTTAATGAGAACGGAAATATTTTAAGGATATAAAAGTAACGAGTTCTCTCATCAGTAGTGAATAGGGTGGCTATATCATTTAATTTAGTAAGATGTGCCACAACAGTTTCAGATTCATAGCCATGAAAAGGATCAGATTCAACCAAAGTAATTATATCAGGATCAACAGAGAATTCATAATCCCTATCAGTAACATAGATAGGTGAAGTAGCAAAATCAGGGTCAGGTTTCATCCAAGCATTTAGAGATTGCTTATTCCATTTAGCTAATAACATCTTAAGTTCGTATCTATCTTTGCAAGCTAAAATAGCTAAAGAAGCTTCTTTATCAAAAACATAACCCACAGGAATAACAGGCAAGTCTTCATCATAAATTTCATCAGTATTATCAGATTCAATATTTTCAATCTCTCTAGCCCTAGCAAGTTGTTCATCAAGAAATTCACCAAGTGGCACAGTAGTATCAAGCATAGAAGTAGTTTCATCATAAGTATCATGTATAGCAGAAGTAGCATCATCAATAATGTGTGACATATCAGAATGAATAGCAGAAGCAGGTTTAGGTGTCACAAGCTTACTCAAAACAGAAGGTGAATCAAGTGCAAAGCTAGATGGCAGCTCCTTACCTCCCCTCGTAGTTGAGGGATAAATCTTGGTTCTTGGATCTTTCAAGTTCTTCATAATGATAAGCAGATATAAATCCCAAGTGACTCAAAGAATAGAGCTATGCTCCCCGGCAATGGCGCCAGAAAATAGTCTTGATAACCCACAAGTATAGGGGATCGCAACAGTTTTCGAGGGTAAAGTATTCAACCCAAATTTATTGATTTGACACAAGCGGAGCCAAAGAATATTCTCAAGTATTAGCAGCTGAGTTGTCAATTCAACCACAGCTAGAAACTTAGTATCTGCATCAAGGTATTTAGTAGCAAAGTAATATGATAGTAGTGGTAACGGTAGCAAAAGGTCACAGTAGTAAAAGTAATGTTTTTGGTATTTTGTAGTGATGATAGCAATAGCAACGGAAAAGTAAATAAGCAAAGAACAATATATGGAAAACTCGTAGGCAATGGATCTGTGATGGAGAATTATGTCAGATGCGGTTCATCATGTAACAGTCATAACCTAGGGTGACACAGAACTAGCTCCAGTTCATCAATGTAATGTAGGCATGTATTCCGAATATAGTCATACGTGCTTATGGAAAAGAACTTGCATGACATCTTTTGTCCTACACTCCCGTGGCAGCAGGGTCCTTACAGGAACTAAGGGATATTAAGGCCTCCTTTTAATAGAGTACCGGAACAAAGCATTAGCACATAGTTAATACATGAACTCCTCAAACTACGGTCATCACTGGAAAGTATCCCGATTATTGTCACTTCGGGGTTAACGGATCATAACACATAATAGGTGACTATAGACTTGCAAGATAGGATCAAGAACAGTCATATATTGATGAAAACATAATAGGTTCAGATCTGAATCATGGCACTCGGGCCCTAGTGACAAGCATTAAGCATAGCAAAGTCATAGCAACATCAATCTCAGAACATAGTGGATACTAGGGATCAAACCCTAACAAAACTAACTCGATTAAATGATAGATCCCATCCAACCCATCATCGTCCAGCAAGCCTACGATGGAATTACTCACGTACGGCAGTGAGCATCATGAAATTGGTGATGGAGGATGGTTGATGATGACGATGGCGATGGATTCCACTCTTCGGAGCCTCGAACGGACTCCAGATCAGCCCTCCCGAGAGGTTTTAGGGCTTGGCGGCGGCTCCGTATCATAAAACGCGATGAATTCTTCTCTCTGATTTTTTTCTCCCCGAAACACAATATATAGAGTTGGAGTTGGAGTCGGAGGAGCTCCAGGGGGCCCAAGAAGTAGGGGGTGCGCCCTAGGGGGGCAGGTGCGCCCCCCACCCTCGTGGACAGGTGGTGGGCCCCCTGGCCTTCATCTTTTGCAGGTATTTTTTATATTTTCCAAAAAGTTGCTCCATAAAGTTTTAGGTCATTCCGAGAACGTTTGTTTCTACACATAAATAACACCATGGTAATTCTGCTGAAAACAGCGTCAGTCTGAGTTAGCTCCATTCAAATCATGCAGGTTAGAGTCCAAAACAAGGGTAAAAGTGTTTGGAAAAGTAGATACAATGAAGACGTATCGGCGCCCTCACTTGCAACTGCCTCCGCTCGACTGCCCTCTAGCGTACCCACGCATGCGGTCTCGCACTCGTGCCCGCGCATGGCTCAGCCCAGCCGTTGTTGCTCACCGCCGCTGGCGCCCGCGGCCGCTGCCCCGCGGCACCATATCACGCCACTCATGCCCGCCTTCTGCCACCCGCCATCACGCGCGGCCAGCCGCGCCAGGCCATCGTAGCCAGGTCACCGCGTGCTCTGCTCCCTCCCCCCTCCACGTGCACACGACCGCTGCAGGGGCACGTCTTGTGCCCCTGACAGGTGGGCCAGCCCTGTAAGAAAAAAAAAACATAAAAAGATAATAATTAATTAATTAACTTAACCTAATAGCATAATTAACTACACTAATTAACCTCTTTAATTTGTTTAGTTAGACTAGTTATATGACAAGTGGGCCCCTTGGGCCGAGTTGACCAGTCAACTGGTCAACAGTTGACCTGGTCAATGGGGCCCACTGTCAGCCCCTTAGCACACTTTTTTGTGCACTCTGTTGGGTGCACATAGCAATTTTGCTTTATTTTCGAATTAAAATTAATTCCAGTAAATGATAAAATCATTGAAAATTAATATAAAATAACCCGTAACTCGGATGAAAATAATTTTTATATGAAAGTTTCTCAGAAAAATACGACGATTTTGAATACTCCATTCGTTCATCTGTCACGTGCCTCTAGCATGTCGAACATGGATCTGTCTCCTCCATTCAGCTGCCCAAAAATGCCAAACTCCGGGAAAACATTCCCGAATGTTTTCCCCCTTCACCTGTATCATGTAGTACTGCGTTAGGTCACCCATAGCACTGCATATTGTCATGTCATGCATCTATTTGCTTTATATTTATTGTTTGTTCTCCATCTTCTCTTTGGTAGATACCGAGACTGATGCCGCTGCTACCCAGTACGACTACGGTGTCGACGACCCCTCCTTCTCAACAGAGCTTCCAGGCAAGCAAAACCCCCTTGATCATTCCGATACTGCCTACTCTTTCCCTCTACTGCTCACATTAGAGTAGCGTTATAGTTACTCCTTATCGGTTGGTCCTATAGCTACATAGCATGTCCTTCTTACTACTGTTGATACCTTTACCTGCTATCCTAAATGCTTAGTATAGTTGCTAGTATTCCATCAGTGACCCTACATTCTTGTCCGTCTGCCATGCTATACTGTCGGGTTGTGACCCCTTTGGGTGGTGACCATGGGTATATACTATATACTACTACAGCACTTATGATACGGTTCGGATGTGGGGGCTGAAGGGACAGGTGGTTCCATCCAGGTAGTGGTGTGCATGGTTTCCCGACGACCCTCAAGTGATTCTTGTGGCAGAGCGACATGGTCGGTTGAGACCACCTAGGAGAGAGGTGGGCCTGGTCCTTGGTCGTTGTCCATGGTTATTTCTTAATAACACGCCAACGAGTTTGAATATTTGATCTGATTTGGTCATCGACCTATACGCGATAACCACCACACGGGAACAGTTATGGGCCATCCTCACAACATGCAGGAGTGCAACGGGCAATGGGCCCAAGACCCCTACACACTTAGGATGTAGACCGGCGTGCTGACCTCTTGGGAGAGCCTAGGTAGGGCTACAACGTGTTGATCTTCCGATGCCGGGCATTACCCAGGATACTGTGTCTGGACAAAGTGATCGAGCGTGTTGGACAATGTGGTGCACCCCTGCATGGAAGTTGATCTATTCGAATAGCCATGTCCACAATAACAGGACGAACTGGAGTTGTATTCCAACCTCTTACAATTGAAACCGGATACTTAATGAAACACACCCAGAAAAGTGACACATACAACTTGGTCATCACTCTCTCACAGTGTGATGAGGAGAGGATCTCCGGGTAGGATTATGCTATACGATGATACTTGTTACTATATCACCTACTCTCTTCTGCTGCTCCAAGATGGAGGCTACCAGAAGCGTAGTCTTCGATAGGACTAGCTTCTCCCCCTTCATTCTGGCATTCTGCAGTTTAGTCCATAGATACTACCCCTTTGTTGATACCAATGCATATGTAGTGTAGATCTGATGTAAGTCATGTGAGTACTTTGGACGAGTACTCACGGTTGCTTGGCTACCTCTTTTTTCCCTATGCCCGTTTATTGCGATCAGTTGACGGAGCCCTGGAGCCAGCTGCCACCGCCGACGACTACTACTACCCCGATGTTTACTACTACGTGGAGACAGCCGACAACCAAGAGTAGTTAGGAGGCTCCTAGGCAGGAGGCCTTGCCTTTTCGGTCGATGCTACTTTTGTGCAAGCCTTCTTAACGCAAACTTGTTTAACTTATGTCTGTACTCATATATTGTTGCTTCGCTGACTCGTTTGTATTCGAGCTGATGTATTCGAGCCCTCGAGTCCCCTGGCTTGTAATATAAAGCTTGCATGACTATAAATTTGTGTCTAGAGTTGTGTTGTGATATCTTCTCGTGAGTACCTGATCTTGACTGTACACATTTGTGTGTATTATTAGTGTACGATTGAATCAATGGCATCACAAGACGTATCACCCACCTCCTAAGAAAAAATATGACAAACTAGACTTTGTTGCTAGAAAACATGGTAGAGAAAGAGAGCCATGGGTTCAAAAACCTTTGCCTTTGTTGAACTACTTAGGCCTTTATTCTTGCAAGTACCTTTGACTCATGCTATGAAAATGCCTCCTTATGCTAAATACATGAAAGATATCTATTATATAATTAAGACAAGAGGCAAACAAGCCATCACGTTAATCCACATAGGTTAAAAATATTTGATGCGTTGATCTAAATTAGAAGGGCTAAGATTAAAAGATTTTAAGAGTTACGTACAACAATATGGAGGTGCATACATATATTTCATTGACACGCTCAACACATGGATACATATGTTTAACCGGACTGTGCAACCATACATTTGAAAGGGGAATTGGTGTTCGACAAGAGTTATAATTAGTACAAGCAAAAAAAGGAATTACAAGAGGCTGCATTGAGCGACCGAGTTGCACATGTTAAAAGGAAAAGCACAGTCCAGGTCCGGGTGGCATACCGCATACGTACAAAAAAGTACAGCCTTCGTAGAAGAGTTCCTAGACTTAAAATAAAATAAAATATAAGAGATCAAATAAAATATAAAAAGGGAGGAGTATGCCTTGCCATGTGCACCTTGTACGGAAAATGATGACATGCTACATAGCTCAAGAAAAGGCCACAGACTTGCGGTCAGGTTTTTAGATAAACTTACTACATCAATTAGTACTAGGGATGGCAATGGGTACCCATTACCCGCGTACCCTGCGGGTAAAACCCCTATTAGGGTAAGGGTATGGGACAAAAAGTTACCTATGGGTACTTAAATGGGAAAATATCATACCCATCGGGTAGAGAGGGTACGGGTATGGGATCGTATAACCCATGCCCGCGTACCCATGTACCCATCTAAAATGTTGACAAGTGGGTTTCCGTTAATATCCTAAGGTATTATTTTTCCCTTCCTAATCACGCTAGGTAAAAACTCTAATGTGCAGTCAAATTATCTCTATAATTTATCATGATTTGTGAACTTAAAGTGTATTCCTATGTGTTGTTATTTATGAGTATGTGTTGTTGTTTAACATTTTTATGTGTCACTTTATAGGCAAGTATTTTTGTTTATGAGAATATGTTGTTGTTACAACATGTTGTTGTACATTGTTGTTTAAACTGTGTTGCTATTAATAATTTATGATTATATGTTGCTTTTTACAACTATTTTCTACTCAATTGATGTATTGTAAACGCGGATATTTTTACCCGCGGGTACCCATATACCCTGTCGGGTGATGGGTATGGGAAAAAGTTATACCCTTGACGGGTATGGGTATGGGTGATGGGTAAGTTCAGGGCGGACGGGTAAGGGAATGGGTGGCTTTACCCATACCCATACCCTGCGGGTGCCATCCCTAATTAGTACCCTGCACTTTCCTCCAGCTTCCACATGATTGTCCCTATATTTCCTAAGCCTATTAATGTGGCTCTTCCTCCTAATTTAGCCCAATGACACAATCTAGAAGAAAATAGAACCCAGTAACAAAAAAGAATTTTCTCAGAAACGTACCAATAGGGCGCTCTCTCAAAAAAAACAATACAACACTCTATGTGTGTGGGCAGGATAAGAAAGCCTAAGTACTAAGTAAAAATCTTGGAGATAAGAACATCCTTTAAAAAAAATCAAAGACGAACCTAGCAAACAACGCATAAATTTTTGGTGTTGTAGGGCACTTTTAAAAGCAGTGTTTTTTAACACAGTACAATCAAAGTCGCTCACGTACATGAGCATACACTCACCCCTATGAACGCGCACGCACACACACCCTACCCCTATTAGCACTTCTAAAAGACTGAGCCGACAGATCATCTTGAGATTGACGAAATCGCCACAGACGCTTTCGTAGTCAACGGGAACATCTCCTCCCACTGAACGCAGATCGCCGAAAGGCCTAGAATAAATACAGAAAAATGAAGCACCAATGTCAAGTCTGAGACCTCAACTCTCTCTGGTGGCCAGGGGATACCAATGTCCTCCTCAACTACAGGTTAGTTCGCGTGCTGTATGGAAATTTGAAAACAACAATTCACGCCGCCGTGCGGACGGCTAGAAAAAAGTGCTACAATGATAGCTGAACAAATGAAATATACATAGCTGGAATATTGCATTAGATGAGGAGAGAAAGAAGCAATCAAAGATGCATCTATCTATTATAATAATATAATGAAATAGAAGTAAACGAGCCACCAGATGCATGCTTTCAGATAGAGCAAATTTCTAATCCATTGATTACTAATTTGGACTGCTAAGACTAAAAACAAAAACACCTATACTATGTTTAAGGTTCGTAATGGAGTCTTGGTCAGGCGTGGCTCCGGTGTTCCATTATGGACTAAAAATACACTAAACTATCTGTATACATACACGATCAAATAAAACACAGTACATGCATGTATGAATTTTTTTAGTCATCGGAAGTGCAAAGCAACTCAAACGTAATAAAAAAATCATATCTGAAAATAGTTGGCCTAGTTGAGGTAACTTAGCGATATACAAAAGTTCTTTGGTTTTATGCCACTCGAAAATAGTTTGTTAATAAGACTTGATCAACCTTGTTAATGGATTCTTTTGAGGAGTATATGATCGATGAATTCTGTAAGCATAAATGTCTGTAATTTTAGTTTACTCTCTGTTACATTTATTTTTAGTAAAGTTTAATGCATTAGAGTATCCCATTTATCCTGTTTTCTGAATTATCTATGCAATAAAAGATGTCCCGAAAATAAAAGTTCTCAGAATGCCCTGAAAATTTAGTATGATTTTTTGTGGAATATTTAAGAATTTTTGGTGCTGAAAATAACCCAAGGTGGTGCACTAGTGATACACAAGCTCAGACAGTGCGCCTGACCCCCTAGGCGCGCCATGTGAGTTTGTGGCCCCCCTACAGCCCCACTCACTTAGTGTCCATGTCCATTGGCTTCTTCCACCTCCAAAAAAATTCATCCTTGCTTTCTTTCCTGTGTTCTTACTCATTTTCATGAGATTTTTTTATCTCTTTGCATGGAGCTCCATTTTCGAAACTGTTCGCAGAGTTGCTCCTTGGTATGTGACTCCTTCGTTGGTCCAATTAGTTTTTGTTCTACATTTTGCTTATTTTTCTACTGTTAGTGACCATGAATATGAGCTTGCATGTTGAATTTACTTGGTTCTAAGTAGTTTTTATGCATGATATAACCTCTAGGCACTTGCAGGAGTAGTTGCTATCAATTTTGTGAAGTTTTGTTTACCTCTTATTTGTGGCCTACAAATTTCGGAAATTTTTCAGAGAAGGGAAAAATTTTAGGAGGTTCTTAAGGGGCTCTTCAAGTTGGGGTTCCGCTAAAACTCCAGAAGAGGAACCAAGGTACAATCTTCCTCGTTAAGCTAAGGTGTGGCCATGCGAATGGTCGAGCAACTCAGTCATGGGAGAAGCGGGTTTCCAACATGATTTCTATCAATTGGTGGAGAATGCTGGACTAACTTCCTTCCCTGAATATAAGTGTGATCAGTATCTACTCCTCACCAATACTTTCATGGAAAATTCCAGTTCACGCCTAGAAGGGATGTGCCTACCGTATCATTTCATGATTACGATAAAACCTTTGATATGACACCTGCTTAGTTCTGTCGCATGTGTAAGATTCCTGATGAGGGTAAATTGTTAAAACCTCACACTAGAGAGTTAGCAGGATTCTTGTAGAAGGTAATAGTCGGAGAGACAAGTGCGGTCTCCAAGGCCAGAGTTTTGCTAGTTTACATTTTCCCCGTTATGTGATACTTTTCTTTATTTGCCGGGAGGTGTCTGACTACTAGATGGGAGAGCGAAACGCTTAGTTCCCCCAATCTTGCTATTTTTCTTGTGCACTTTTCGTCGATATGAGCTATAGTTTGTGAGCTATCATTGCACGCCACCTTCACACTAATAGAACTAAGGGCATTATTTTATGGTGATATTTATGCTACTTGCCTTACTAGACATTTTAATGTTGATATCAAATATACCGAGGATAGTCTTTTGCCTAGAGGACACCTAGATTATGAGAGCATGAAGGAGCATAATTTTGTTAACAGGGTCGAGCCTCATTATCAGTAGAACTTGGTGCTCAGCCAGGGCACCCGTGAGATTATTACCCTTCGTGCGTCTGCTTGTTTTATCTTTCCAGGGGAGGTAATTAAACTATCATGCCCAAGGATATCATTCCATACTAGAACCAGATGTCGGCAGCAAAGGAGGTCCACCCTTGGGAGGCTCAGGTGCATTAAGATCCCTAATTGTTCCCAGGACTAGATGGATTCTTTCAGTGGCCATAGACCAATTTAGGCCAAAAGCCTAAGCTTGGGGGGTATGTATTCCCACTGACATTTCATTTTGTGTTATCACATATTAATTTCACTTGTCAGTGTTATTCGTTTTATTTGTTTATTCATGTTCGCTTTTATTTGTTTATTTTTTGTGTTTGAAAAACTTTGACAATCCAAAAAACTGTTCCTCGCTTCTTTTTGGATTTTGTTCTAGTTTAGTTAGTTTGTAGTAGTAAAAGAAAACCCAAAATGTTTCTCGTTTCTTCTTTTGTTATTTGCTAGGAGTTCTTCAGCGTAAATAGTTTTTCTCCCTTTTTGTTTTCTTCTTTCTTAGTTCGCTTCCTTCATAAAAACTAAAAACTCCAAAAATATTTTAGTGTGTTTCTCTAGTTTCTTTTCTTTTATTGAGTTGTCGTAAGGAGAAGACTTCATAGGAATTTTCAAGTGGCTCTTATGTGCTTTATTGTTGATTCTATGAAGGGCCAAATATTTCCTTATCTTCTACTTTGCGTATAGTGTTTGCAGATTTCAGCTTAGTCCTCGGAACCCTTGCACTATTATAATTTTCACATCATTCGATAGTGTGAGTGAAAGGAAATAATGATGATGATTTGATGAAGTGACCATGGCAAAGAAAAACTGGTATGAACTCTTCTTGTTTTTTTTTTTGTAAATATGTTTAACTTAGTAGTCCTGATTTAGCTTATCATGAGTAAACATGTTGTGATGACACTTAGAGATTATAGTTGCTCATGCCATGATTAAGTAGCTAGGAGTGGATAATATTTTATCTTATGTGATTATCATGTAGTATGTTGGGATGGTATCCTCCTCTGAAGAATTCAAGTGACTAGACATGTTCACACATGTAATTGATTCATACCCAATGTATCCTTCATAATAATTATGTTCAGAGTGTTTATATCCTCCTCATGCTCATGTTCAATGTCAATTATTCAAAGTGCATGATTATGACCGTTGTCGCTCTCTAGTTGGCCGCTTCTCAATATATTTGCTAGCCTTCACCTTTACTAAGTGAAAATACTGCTTGTGCATCCAAATTCCTGAAACCTAGAGTTGTTCCATAAGAGTCTACCATATACGGTAATACCCTGCCGTTTGAGGGTGTCTTGGACTAGGGGTTGCACACCACGTCGGACCCCCGTGCATGGTCCAGGCCGATGACCCACCACAATTGAAGAATGGGCCTGCTAGTTGTGATAGGCGTTGGGATTTTCCTGGAGAGGAAGGGTAATGTAGCATAGTAGCAGCTAGTATTTCCATCAGTTAAGAACCAAGGTTTACCGAACCAGTAGGAGACACACGCGAACAAATGTCAACAATACCTGCACACACACACATAATAAATACTTACACCCAATGCGGGCAAGAGGGTTGTCAATCCCCTTGTACTCGTTAATTGCAAGGATTAATTCTGGTAGTGATAGATAGATAAATTGCAAAATAAAATAAAAGTGAAGAAATTGTAGCAAGTCTTCAGGGTTTTAGTAAATATAAAGTGAATGGACCCAGGGACCATAGCGTTCACTAGAGGCATCTCTCTCGTGAACATAGTATTGTGGGTAGACAAATTACTGTTGGGAAATTGATACAAAAGTGCATAGTTATGACGATATTCATGACATGATAAATATATAGGAATTACGTCTGAGAGAGGTAGACCGACATCCATCTGCATCTATTACTATTACTCCACCCCTCGATCGCTATCCAGCATGCATCTTAAGGCATTAAGTTCATAACAAATAGAGTAATGCTTGCAGCATGATGACATAATGTAGACAAAGCAAGAGAAAAATAATATGTTTGAGCCCCATCATTTTACCCTTAGTAACAACAATACAAATGTGTGCCTTGCAACTCCTTCTGTCATAGAGTAAGGACACCACAAGATTGAACCTACTACCGAGCACTTCTCCCACTGAAGATAAATCAATCTAATTGGCTAGAAGAGATAAATAGATCGAAGAGAAATACAAGGCTATAAAATCACACATAATGCATCTCATAAAAGACTCAATTACTTTCAAATGAATAATCCGAACATAAACCCACAATTCATCGGATCCCAACAAACACACCACAAGAATTACATTGAATAGATCTCTGAAGAGATCATTGTATTAAAGATTAGAGAGAGAGAGAGCTCCATGTAGCTTCTGCTATGGACCTGTAGGTCATTTGAGAACTACTCACACATCATCATAGAGGCAACAAGGTTGATGAAGATGGGTCTGGTATGAACTTGCACGATTTTACTAAATTGTCCAACATGACACGCATTAGAGATTATGACCCTAATGCTTTGAAGTTGCGTCTATTTCCTTTCTCTTTAAGAGGAAAAACAAAATAATGGCTTCTAGCTTTACCTAAAGGCAATATAACTTCATGTGATGATTGTTCCAGCAAATTTCTATCTAAGTTTTGTCCACCTACAAAAATCATGCAACTTCCTCTCAGATTACATGATTCAAGCGTGAAGAATGTGAGCCACTAGCACTTGTGTGGGATCAAATGAAAGAAGCCATACGGAATTATCCTAACCATGGAATGGAGGAATGGTTACTCCTTCATATGTTTTATAATGGTTTAAATCCTATGTCAAAAGCAATGCTTGATACAACTGCAGGAGCAACAATCATGGGAAAGCCAGAGGATGTCAAGAAATGTAACATCCCAATTTTCAATTTGGATGTTAATCATTAGGTCATCATATGCATCCATGACTTTAGCATATTTGAATTTCATTTATTTGGATATTTTGATCCAAGAGACCTTAAGCAACTCAAGGACCATTTGGGAGAGTTCGAGGTTTTCATAAAATTCCATTTTTTTAATTTTCAAAATTGGTAATTTAAATCAAAGTGATTTTTTTAGAAATTATTTTTCCAATTATTTCAAAATAAATAAAATGAAGAGAGAAGATAATATGACTTCTTCAAAACAACGAGGAAATAATGGAAATTTAATTTTGAATAAAAGTATATTTTATATGAATTTTATTGAGATTTTATTCGGTTAAATTAGGGAAAAATTGCATTTTTAAAAATTGCATTTTAGCCTAGAAAAATGTTCATTTGGTCCTAAATATTAGGAGAGGACCGTGAAAATTATTTTTGCAATTTTATGATTTTTTATTATATTTTAGATTATTTTTGTCTGCGGTGAAATTATTTTAAAAAAAACTTCTTTCCGGACCGAACTAGGCCGAAGACCCAGCCGGCCCAGCGCCTCGCCTCGCCTGCGACCGACTCCGGCTAGAGTTCGGCCGCCGCTCGCCGAGGAGTCCAGCTTGGACTCCACCCCGCCGCCGCCTTTGACCCTCCTCCAATCCGCCCTCCCCGGGCCCTTTATAAGCCCGGCTGACCCTCATCTCTCCTCCAAGCCGCCCCGCCGCTCCACGCCGCCGCCGCCACTTGCACTGCCGCCGCATCGCGTTGCCGCCGATGCCGCGCCGCGCTGCCACCTCTCTCTGCCGTCCTACGCCGCTAGTCGCCGCTGCCTCGCCGTCGCCCCGCACCTCCCCGCCTCTTCCGCCGCCCTCGCCGGAGTAGTCACCGCCGCCGCCGCCGGTTTTATTGGCGAACCGGTATAAACCGCTAACCCACCCAGTTTTTTTATTTAGTTCGGTTTTATTTTATTAGATCGGTTTATTTATTAGGTCAAGTTATTTAGTGAGCGTTCGCCCGTTTGGTTCTGTTAATGAACAAATTCGTTCGTTAGTTTCTGTTAGCGGACGTTCGTCCGATAGATTTATCTTTTTAGTTTAATTTTTAGCCAGGGACCTACCCGTAATTATTTTCATCGCGGATTAGTCCCTCATCTTTAAACCCTCACTACTTTTTTTCTAGTTTATCCAAATCCAATGAAACCAATGCCAAAATCTTCATCTTGTTTCCCTCTGTCTGGATAAAAAACTTGAACATGATTTTGAAAATTTAAAATTTGGTTTCAAGTAGATTTGAATTTTTGAACTTCTTTTGATCGTAGTTTGAGTTTCGTAACTCCAATTTGATTGATTCTATTTGCAAATCGAAGCTCTTCACTTGAACCTACTGTTTAGATCCTTTCTTTTGATTTTACCTTTGCATCTTATGCTTGAGTGTTTATGTATAATATTGTTTGTTCACGATAGAGTTTTCGGAGTGCGAGGCGTGCTACTACGAATCTCTAGGGTTTTCCAATCGCCAGCAAGGCAAGTAACACTTTGATCATATTCCTTTATTACCCAGTTTTTATGCATTAGTTTCAACTGTCAAACATTTCATGAGTAGGATTTGATATCATGTGGGTATGGGATGTAGTTGATGAGGTAGGAATCTATTGTCTTACATCAAACCCTAGGTATTATACTTTATGCTTATACTACTTTACTATGCCTGTAGGCGTGGATTGGTATGTGAGATTCATGAAAGATGCGAGAGTTAATATTAATTAAGGGAACCTTAAGGTGGCTACTTTAATACACATCTAGGTGGATTGGTTGCGGGCACCTGGAGCAATCCAGTGTTATCCTAGGATATCCCGGATTACCTGTGTCATCATCCTACGGAATGCCACCCAGGCTCAAAGGGATCATAATATTATTCATGCTCAGAAACTTCCGTGTGCAGCCACAAGCCATTATGGGCTATGGCATAGTTGAGTAAGTTGTGTGACCTCTTTCAGTGGTAGGCTAGCAGATGTAGGGGAAGTAGGTGGTCCTGTCTACCCAGAGTAAAGTGTTAACGCTTTAGAAAGACTATGACTCGATCATCCGATCATGGATGTGGTCGAGTCTTGTGGGGAAAAGTGCGCAAAACTCTGCAGAGTGTATAAACTAATCATGATTAGCCATGTCCCCGGTTATGGACATCTTGAGTATCTGGTATTTCAATTATTGATTGATCTCATCACTTTACTTAATGAATTTGTTGGGTTAATAACTACTACTTTGGGATTGAGTTGGAGGAACCTTCTCAATAATGACATAAACTTTGTAGTTAAATAAAATATATTCCTTTGTTGTAGGGAAAAATTAGCTTTATGCAAATGATAACTGTAGAGCCTCCACCAGCCAAATATGCATGTAGTGATAGCTGTTATTTGTTCATTGCTCTATGGTGTTATCTTGCCAGCATATTCCATGTGCTGACCTGCACGGCTGCAACGTATCATGTTGCAGAATTTTCAGACGAAGAGTAAGGTGCGATAGGTCATCATGCACTCAGTTTTGCCGTGGAGTTGGATGGATTCATTTATCTTTGAAGCTTCCACAGTTATCTTATTTAGATGGCCTTCAGCCACCTTAATGTAATAAGTAATCTTTAAGAGACACTCGATGTAATAAGTGTGTGATTGAGCTCTGAAATAAATCCTCGAGTACTGTGTGTGTCAGCAATACCGATCCAAGGATGACACTTAGCACAGAGACTACGGTCCATTGGGATCGAGTCGCTACAAGATGGTATCAAAGCACACGCTGACTCTAGTACGCGACCACTAGGAGAAGCCACATGATACTCTTCTCTACGCATTTCTAACTCTTCTCCATTTCCACTCTATAGATGGCGGGCCAAAGCAACAAGTTCACTCAACCAAATGACGACACACCTTTCGTACGACACTTGAAATAAGTCACTAGGTACCTGAACATCGACATACCAAGCTTTACCGGAACCTTCACCGCCACTTTACCAGAAGAGGAGCGCTGGATGATTCAAGTTCGTGTTCCAGGAAGGACTTTCACACCAATTACCAAGCCCATCGAGTTTTGCTTTGATGCACCAACCTGGAGTTTGGGAAAGAGCATGGCCACCCACATCGCCATTGGACGCATAGGCAAAGTGTACAACAAGGATCTTAAGGACACCACCTACCAGATATGTGGACGCCAAGATGAGAAATGGGAGATGATTCGCACCAGGAAAGATAAATCCATTGCAGCCTACATACAGGAGTTGAACCAGCATATTCGACGATACGAGAATCAGATGTGTGCAAACATGATAGACGCGAAGAAGGTGATGACCCAGAACATGGAGCTAGAGGAAGAACTCGAGTCTACACGCGATGGATATGAAGAAAAAATTGCTGTACTACTGGAGAAGAATGAAGACCTGAAGAAGAATCTAGGAATATTCATGGGGGATCCCGAACCTGGAGTGGACATTCGTTCATAGGATTACATCATACTAGAGGACACAGACTCCGACCCCGACAGCGATGATGATTATTAAGACGAAGATGGAGAAGATATTACGGAGTCTTCCATCGATTAAAATTTCTAGTCGACCACCATATTACCATTAGAACACCTTCCATGTATATAGTAGTAGTCCACGAGATTTTGTAATGGTAGCTTAGATCGATTGTATGAATCTTGTTTGAAATTGAGTGGTGTGAAATGAATGTGTTTCTCTCATGTGCATATGGGTAGTGAAATCTCTCTTTAGACCTCACTCTATTCTATTCTCACCCCTCTAAACCTAACAGATGCCTCCGAGACGTGACCCTGCATTCGCCTTTCCACCAGAGCTCACTCAGTTGATCGAACAACATAATGCCTTGATGCAGTTGCTAGTCCAGAGCCAAGGCAACAACAACAACAACCCACCGCCACCACCCCCAGTTGACAACTTAGCCTGTTTTCTAAGGTTGAATCCGCCGGTGTTCTCTAGTAGCACTAAGCCTATTGTTGCTGATGACTGGCTCCACAAGATTGGAAGGGAGCTGACCACCGCAGGTTGCACAGATGCTGAGATGGTGCGCTTTGCCGCACATCAATTGTATGGACCCGTAGCCTCATGGTGGGAGAACTACACAATCACATTCCTCGTGGCCAATGTCACTTGGGATCAGTTTCAGCAAACATTCCACACTGCACATGTCTCAACTGGAGCCATGAGTATGAAGAAGCGTGAGTTCTGCAACTTACGCTAGAGAAATCATACTGTGGCGTAGTACGTGGAGGAGTTCAGCAAGTTAGCACGCTACTCCCCAGATGATGTGGCTACAGATGCCGCGAAGCAGGAGAAGTTTCTTGAGGGGCTGAATGTGAGCTGAGTATGTAGTTGATGGTGGCAACATTCACTAACTATCAGGGGCTGGTAGACAAGGCTCTCATGACTGAAGGCAAACAGCAGTAGATAGAGAACCGCAAACGGAAGTATGGACAGCGGAAGTACAACTCTGGAGCTCAGCAGAAGCCTCGTTTTACCCCGTACTCGGGAGGACACATCCATCATAACCATGGAGGCCATTCTCACAATGGAGGAAGTTCACACAGCCACAATGGCCCTAAGAATGGTAATGGGAATGGAGGAAACACCAGTCAGAACCATTCCAACCTCGCTACACCCGCCAAGAAGGATCTAAGTTACATTACTTGTTTCAAGTGCGGGAAGACTGGACATTACGCCACCGAGTGTCCTGAAGCAAATAATGGAAATGGCAATGGAAGCTCAGGAAAGAAGCCAAATCCCTTCACTAGAGGTCAGGTGAACCACATCAACGTGGAGGAAGTTGAAGAGTAGCCTAACTCAGTGATTGGTAAGTTTTTGAGTAAGTCATTTACTGCCCTTGTTCTTTTTGACACTGGTGCATCGCATTCATACATATCAAGGGGATTTGTGGACAAGTTTAGATTGCCAACCTTAGCCCTTAGGTCACCCATGTTAGTAAGCTCACCAGGAGCGGAGTATATGGCCAGCCGATGGTGTGATCGGTTGCCATAAGCATGTTTTCCCCTCGGACCTTATTATTCTGGAATCACAAGGATTGGATATAATACTAGGCATGGATTGTCTATCGAAGTATGGAGGAAACATCGATTGTGCTAGTAAGTCAATTCTTCTCACCACCCTAGAAGGTAAACGGATCAAGTATGTGTCTAGGCATGCGCCAAGGAGGACTCAGGTAAATTCACTCTCGGGATTTGTTCAAGAGGAAGTGCCAGTTGTGAAAGATTATCCAGATGTATTCCCGGAGGAATTACCAGGCATGCCACCGGACCGAGACATAGAGTTTTCGATCAAGTTGTTACAAGGCACCGGACCAATATCTAAGAGACCGTATCGGATGCCCACAAATGATCCGGATGAGATTAAGAAGCAGGTTAAGGAGTTATTGGAGAAAGGTTATATTCGACCAAGTTCATCACCATGGGGAGCCCCAGTGCTCCTAGTTGAGAAGAAGGATGGATCCTTGAGAATGGTTGTTGATTATCATGCATTGAATGAGGTGATGATCAAGAACAAATACCCTCTACCGATGACAATGATTTGTTTGACCAACTACATGGAGCTAAAGTATTCTCCAAGATCGATCTTCGATTAGGATACCACCAGCTGAAGATCTGAGAATAGTATATACCTAAGACAACTTTTACCACAAGGTACGGGCTATATGAGTACACGGTCATGTTCTTTGGTTTTACTAACGCCCCTGCCTACTTTATGAGTATGATGAATAATGTGTTCATGGAGTTCTTGGATAAGTTTGTTGTGGTGTTCATTGATGATATATTGGTGTACTCTAAGAATGAAGAAGAAGACAAGGAACATTTGCGCTTGGTTCTCGAGAAGCTCAGGGAACATCAGTTATATGCCAAGTTCAGCAAATGTGAGTTTTGGTTGAAGGAAGTCGGATTTCTCGGACATGTTATATCAGGAGAAGGTATAGCAGTAGACCCTACGAAAGTTCAATCTGTCACTGAGTGGTTGGCACCCACCTTAGTTGGAGAGATACGCAGTTTTCTTGGACTCGCATGATACCATCGGAGATTCATTGACAATTTTTCCAAGATTGCGAAGCCCATGACGGAGTTATTGAAGAAGGACACCAAGTTTAAATGGACCAAAGAATGTGAGGCCAGTTTTCAGGAGTTGAAGAAATGTTTAGTTACAACCCCAGTCTTAATTCTTCCGGATATACGCAAGGATTTCCAAGTTTATTGCGATGCTTCTCGCCGGGGACTTGGAGGTGTACTTATGCAAGACGGAAGAGTTGTCTCATATGCCTCACGACAACTTCGACCTCGTGAGTTGAATTATGCCATGCATGACTTGGAGTTAGCAACCGTGGTACATGCGCTCAAGACATGGAGACATTTTCTTATTGGAAACCGTTGTGATGTATACACGGATCATAAGAGTTTGAAGTATGATACGTCTCCAACGTATCTATAATTTTTGATTGTTCCATGCTATTATATTATCAACCTTGGATGTTTTATATGCATTTATATGCTATTTTATATGATTTTTGGGACTAACCTATTAACCTAGAGCCCAGTGCCAGTTTCTCTTTTTTCCTTATTTTAGAGTATCGCAGAAAAGGAAAATCAAACGGAGTCCAATTGACCTGAAACTTCACGAAACTTATTTTTGGACCAGAAGAAGCCCACGGAGTATCGGAGATGGACCAGGAGAGTCCCGGGCTGCCCACGAGGGTGGGGAGCACGCCCACCCCCCTGGGCGTGCCCCCTGCCTCGTCGACAGCCCAGAGATCTACCGACGTACTTTTTCCTCCTATATATACCCATATACCCTAAAAACTTCGGGGAGCAAAATAGATCGGGAGTTCCGCTGCCAGAAGCCTCAGTAGCTATCGAAAACCAATCTAGACCCGTTCCGGCACCCTGCCGGAGGGGGAATCCCTCTCCGGTGGCCATCTTCATCATCCCGGCGCTCTCCATGACGAGGAGGGAGTAGTTCACCCTCAGGGCTGAGGGTATGTACCAGTAGCTATGTGTTTGATCTCTCTCTCTCTCTCGTGTTCTTGAGGTGATACGATCTTGATGTATCGCTGTCAGCGTTCTGGGAACGGGGGTCCCCAGACTTGCCTGCCTGCGGCCTGCGGCGTGGCTCAAAAGGGGGCCCAGCGCAGCCCATCTTCATCAACACAGACCCAAGACCCTCGCGAGGGGCCAAGCCTCGCGGGGCGGACGACACGGAGCTTCCTCTGGCACGGCCCCATCAGGCTGGCTCGCGAGGAGGCAGAGAGATCAAGGCGGGGTACCTCACGAGGTGCCCGTGACGCAAGCCATGACGACCAAGGGCGCCAGGCGGGCGTCAGTCGCGCAGTGTCCTCCTTTCCTCTTTGGTGCAAAGGGAGCAAGCGCAGGCGAGAGCATCAAGAAAAGGCACCCGTTTCAGTGCAACGAGACCAAGACCAGTCCGACGGCAGGGAGGAAGTCATTGTGGAGCCCAAGCCAGCGTCACCACCAGAGTCTTTGGCAGGCGAGGACCAACTTTAGTCAGGATAAGTGTACCAGATGTTCCCCTTCAAAATGGCCAATTGTTGGCGCCCTTCCCGCTCAATATTTGGGAAGAGGCCCAGGGCCTTTGCCTATAAATAGGACTAGCCACCCGTAGGGTAGAGGGATCGAAATCGGAGAGAGAATCGAGAAGAGAGAGACAGAGTAGGGTGACTGAACTCCTCCCAGCAGTTCATCCCCTCAGCCAAGAACAGACCCTCACGAGGCTGTTCTTCCTTGTATTGCTCATCATCATCAGCCCAAGAGGCAATCCACCACACCACACACTGGAGTAGGGTATTACACCACAACGGTGGCCCGGACCAGTACAAACCCTGTGTCTCTTGTGCTGTTCTTTCCATAGCTTAGATCTTAGCGAGGCGGAGGGGTGCAAGTAGGTAGAAGGCGAAATCTCCGCGCGCACCCTAGTGTTCGAACCTCAAGGGTCTGCCGGAACCCGAAATCCGACATTTGGCGCGCCAGGTAAGGGTGCACCGGAGTTTTTCCTTCCGCCACCGCCACGACCTGCCTCGCGATGAGTAGCGCGTCGCCCGCTCCGGCCGCCGGCGCCAGCACAGGGGCCAGGGGGCTCCGAGCCCTGGCCCCAGCCCTGCAACGGGTACGGTGGCCGGACAAGTCCAAGCCAACGACGCCGCCGCACTACGGCGACACGACTGCTCCGCTGGCCTTCTTGATGGCGTACAAGGAGGCCATCCTTGAAGCTGGAGGTGACGACAGGGTCATGGCCAACTGGCTCCCCATGGCCCTCACCGACGCTCCACGCGCATGGCTGCTCCACCTGCCGGCAGCCTCCGTGGCCTCTTGGGAAGAGCTCCGCAGCCTCTTCCCCGCCCACCATGCTACACCAACACCCCCGGTCGTCACGGCCCTCCTGGGCGGCTCGCAGGCGCCGCCTACAAGTCAACACGTCAAGCTGTTCATCTGCCGGGTCAGCGCCGCTTCCATGCGGCAGGGGGCTCTCCCGGACTAGGCGGCGCCCAAGGCCGGCCTGACCTTCAGCTCGGAGGACCATCCCTCCAACTCAGCCTGCTCGGGTGCGCTCCCCATGCTGTGCACCCCCACCATCTGCCAGGTGGCCGTCACCAGAACTCTCATCGATGGCGGTGCGGGCCTCAGCGTGCTCTCGGTTGAGGCCTTCAACCTCCTCTGCATACCCCTGGAATGGCTGCAACCCAGCCGGCCCTTCTCAGGCGTTGGGGGCGGATCATCCAGCTCCTTGGGACAGATTCGGCTCCCAGTAACCTTCGGCACCTCCAACAACTTCCGCACGGAGCTGGTCGACTTTGACATCGCCCCCATCGGCCTCTCCTACAACGCCATCCTCGGCTACCCAGCGCTGGCCCAGTTCATGGCCGCGACGCACCCGACGTACAACCTCATGAAGATGCCCGGGAGCAGCGGTGTCCTCACCGTGCACGGGGACACCGGAGACGCGCTGCGGGTGCTCAAGCTCGCCTTCAAGACAGCGGCGTCGGCATAGCCCGCCGACTCAAAGACCCCCGAGCCCAAGGGGGCTGCACCCGCCAAGAAGAAACAGTTGTTCACCCAAGACAAGGCAGAAACCAAGCAGATACCCGTCGATGAGGACGGGTCCACCAACGCCACTTTCACCATAGGCGCCAACCTCGAACCCGAGAAGGAGGAGGCCCTGGTCGGGTTCCTGCGCGCAAACAAGAAGGTATTCGCTTGGGAGCCTGACCAGTTGGCGGGGATCCCTAGGAGCGTAATCGAGCATCACCTCAACGTGTGCCCGAATGTGCGCCCTGTGAAGCAGAAGGCAAGGCGGCAGTCCACAGAAAAGCAGGCCTTCATCATCCAAGAGACCCACAAACTAGAAGCCGCTGGGGTCATTCGCGAGGTCCGATACCCGGATTGGTTGGCCAACCCTGTCGTTGGGCCAAAGAAGGGAGGGAAGGAGCGCATGTGTGTCGACTTCACCAACCTCAACAAGGCATGCCCACAAGATCCGTTCCCGCTCCCCCACATCGACCAGATCGTCGATTCCACCGCGGACTGCGACCTGCTATGCTTCTTGGATGCCTTCTCTGGGTATCACCAGATCAAGATGGCGGTAGAAGACGTCGAAAAGACAGCCTTCCTAACCCCGTGTGGGGTGTACTGCTACACATGCATGCCATTCGGGCTGCATAACGCAGGGGCGACCTTTCAGCGGCTGATGCACATCACCTTGGGCCCGCAGCTCGGGAAGAATGTTGAGGCTTACGTCGATGACATTGTGGTGAAGTCTCGGGAGGCCACGACCCTGATACAAGACCTGGAGGAAACCTTCGCGAGCCTCAACGCAGTGAACCTGCGGCTCAACCCAGAGAAGTGTGTGTTCGGAGTCCCCTCGGGCAAGCTCTTGGGTTTCCTCGTGTCCCACCGAGGCATCGAGGCTAACCCGGAAAAGGTCAAGGCGGTCGAGGACATGAGCCCGCCAAAGACCCTCAGAGAAATGCAGAAGCTCACTAGGCGCGTGACCGCGCTAGGGCGCTTCATCTCCAAGTTGGGGGAGCGAGCGCTGACCTTCTTCCAGCTAATGAAGAAAAAGGGGCCCTTTGAGTGGATTGAAGAGGCCGACAAGGCGTTCCAGGATCTCAAGAGATACCTGACCAGCCCTCCGGTCATGGTGGCTCTGCACCCTCAAGAGCCCCTGGTGCTTTACCTCGCCGCCACTCCCTACTCCGCCAGCGCAGCCCTGGTGGCGGTTAGAGAGGAGCGTCGAATCAAAACCACAGCAGCAGCCTAGGACAAGGCAAAACAGGAACAAGGAAGGCCCACAGAAACCGCCACCGCGGCTGAGGAGGATCAGCCGCCGCAGAGGAGTGCACCGGAGGCGGAAGAGGCCCCTCTCCCAGATGGCCAGCCTTAGGAGGCCTCATCGCCTCAGGAGGCGCCATGGTCTCCGAAGGGCGCCACCAGCACTGACGCACCCAACCTCGTTGAGCACCCAGTGTACTTCATCAGCACGGTGTTGCGGGACGCGAGGGCACGATATCCCATGCCTCAGAAGCTCCTCCTCACGCTACTGGTGGCCTCGCGCAAGCTGCGGCACTATTTTTAGGGTCACCCCATCAAGGTCGTCTCGTCATACCCCCTGGAGAGAGTGCTCAGGAGCCCTAACTCAGCTGGAAGGGTCGCTGAGTGGAACATAGAACTACAAGCGTTTCAGCTCGAATTCAGCACGACCAGAGTCATCAAGGGAGCAGCATTGGCGGATTTTGTGGCAGAATGGACGGAGGCACCAGGCCTCAAGGCCGACGAGGATCGGTCCCTCTCCCCGGGAAGCGAGGCGCCAGAAGGCTGGGTCATGTACTTCGATGGGGCGTTCTCCAGGCATGGCGCTGGGGCTGGGGCAGTGCTTATATCGCCCACTCAGGACAAGCTCTACTACGCTGTACAGCTCTGTTTCCAGCAAGGTGAAAAGGTCTGCAACAACATAGCGGAGTATGAAGGTTTAATAGCGGGCTTGAAGGCCGCAGCTGCCCTGGGGGTGAAACGCCTCACCATCAAGGGCGATTCGCAGCTCCTTGTCAATTTCTCCAACAAGGTGTACGAGCCGAAAGATGAGCACATGGAAGCCTACCTTGCGGAGGTCCGCAGAATGGAGAAGCAGTTCTAGGGGTTGGAATTGCAGCATGTGCCCCGTGGCACCAATCAGGAGGCCGACGACATCGCCAAACGGGCGTCCAGGCGGTTACCTCAGGAGCTTGGCATTTTCGAGGAGCGGCTCTTCAAGCCCTCAGCCCTGCCGTCATTGTCAAACACGCTCAGCCTCGGGAGGAGCTCCCCCAGCCACCTGCCTCAGGAGCCCCGGTCTGTGGCCCGGCCTCAGGAGCATGCCTGCTCCTGACGATGGAACCTCAGGAGGGGTGCTGGATCATGGAGCTCCGGAGTTACTTAACACAAGGGACCATGCCAGAGAAGGAGGAGGAAGCGGAGCGTGTGGCACGGCAGGCCACGGCATACCGCATCAAGGATGGAGAGCTCTACCGGAAGCGACCAAACAATGTATCCCTGCGCTGCATCTCCAGGGAGCAAGGAAAGGAACTGCTGGAAGATATACACGGCGGAGACTGTGGACATCATTCATCATCACGGACCCTCGTCGGCAAGGCGTTCCGCAGTGGGTTTTATTGGCCCACCGCACTCAATGACGCCGTCGAACTAGTGAAAGCTTGTGAGGCCTACCAGTTCCACGCCAAGCAGATCCATCAGCCGGCAGGAGGCCTGCAGACTATACCCCTTTCGTGGCCACTCGCAGTCTGGGGGCTGGACATCCTGGGCCCGTTTCCTCGGGCGCCAGGGGGCTACCGCTACCTCTACATCACCGTGGACAAGTTCACCAAGTGGGCTGAAGTAGAGGTCGTCCGCACCATCCCCACGGGTTCCGCGGTCAAGTTCATCAGGGGCATCGTGAGCCGGTTCGGGGTACCGAACCGCATCATCACAGACAACGGTTCACAGTTCACCAGTAACCTCTTCAAAACATACTGTGCTAACCTTGGAACGCAGATATGCTACGCTTCGATGGCGCACCCCCGAAGCAATGGCCAGGCCGAGCGAGCCAACGCAGAGGTCCTGAGGGGCCTCAAGACCAGGACGTTCAAGAAGAAGCTGGAGGCCTGTGGCAGAGGTTGGTACGACGAGCTTCAGTCTGTGTTGTGGTCCATCCGCACAACCGCGACCAAGCCGACTGGGGAGACCTCGTTCTTCCTGGTCTACGGAGCCGAAGCGGTCCTCCATCACGAGGTCAGACGTCGCTCCGCGCGGGTCCTGGCGTTCAACGAGGCACAGCAGGACGCCATGCGGGGGATGGACCTCGTGCTGGGGGAGGAACGTCGCCGAGAAGCCGCGCTGCGAGCGACGAGGTACCAACAAGCACTGCGACGATATCACTGCCGCAACATCCGCCCCAGAACTCTCGAGGTAGGAGACCTCGTGCTCAGGCGGGTTCTCTCCAGGGAGGGACTGCACAAGCTCTCTCCCATGTGGGAGGGCCCGTTCAAGGTTGTTCATGTTTCCAGGCCCGGCTCCGCGCGCTTGGAGACTCAGGAGGGGGTGCCAGTCCAGAACGCATGGAACATCCAGCACCTCCGAAGGTTCTACCCCTAAAAAGGCCTAGAGCCTGTGAAGAAGGAGAATGCCTGTGAAGCTGTCGCGTTTTGGAAAAGGCCCAGAGCCTGTGAAGAAGGTGAATGCCTATGAAGCTGTCGCGTTTTGGAAGAGGCCCAGAGCCTGTGAAGAAGGCGAATGCCTGTGAAGCTGTCGCGTTTTGGAAAAGGCCCAGAGCTTGTGAAGAAGACGAATGCCTGTGAAGCTGTCGCGTTTTGGAAAAGGCCCAGAGCCTGTGAAGAAGGCGAATGCATGTGAAGCTGTCGCGTTTTGGAAAAGGCCCGGAGCCTGTGAAGAAGGCGAATGCCCGTGAAGCCTGCTTCCCCCAAGAAAGGCCCGGAGCCTGTGAAGAAGGCCAACGCCTCTGAAGCTCGCCGCCCGTGACACTCTCATGTAATAATGAGTTGGGGTTGTACACGCCCCGGAGTCTCAGGAGCGCCGGCCTCAGGCCCTGGGGCTCCCTCCCAGCCCAGTGGCGGCACTTAGCTCCGCACTGGTGAGAAGACGTCGAAGACTAGATTAGGTGCCGAACGCGGCTTTTTCATTTGCTTTCTGCAGTTGGCTTGATCATTCTCATTCGAAGTTTTATTGAAGCTGTTGCCGTCTCTGGCTTGTGATTCTTCGACTTTTCACTCTCCTGCCTCGATTTCTCTTATGCAAGGCCTCGCGAGGGGGGCAGCCGAGCGCCCTCGCGAGTGTTCCTATCCTAGTCGTTCAAAGGTTTCGCGACCTGGGTCCATTACAGGAGCACCCCTCCAGTCCGTGCCCCACGGGCACCGTGACACGAACACAGGGCCTGGGTCGATCGCCCCCCCCCCACGGCTGGGGCCGAGAACTATCCACGCGCGGGCACGTAGCCGGAAGGCACGATAACAGAAGCAAAGCGATGATTAACAACAATAACCCAAACACGCCCCCGCAGGGATCCACACTACTGTCTTTTTACGTAGGAAAAAGGAAAAGAAAGAACAAATCAGGTGTAGCTCGCCTCACACCGGCCTGCAGGGAAGACTCGAGCTGCCTCCGGGGCTCAGGCAGACTCCCTCTCACGCTTCACCGAGGCGCGACGGCGGGCAGACACGCTACCACCTCCCAAGCAGGTACGACGGCATGGAGGCTGACCGCGGCCACCGCTAGAAGAGTTGCCGCCTAAAGAAGAACCGGTGAAGCTTGGGGAACCCTGAGCGCCCCCAGTCATGCGAGCGCTGTCCTCTCCATCATCGCCGGGGCTGGGTTCCCGGCCGCGGTCGTCGTCCTCAGGGCAGCACCCTGCGCGGCGACCATCTTCCCCAAACACCCTCACATAGAGGGTGGCATCGCCGTCAAACATGAAGTGCGGGCTGCACCGACGGCTCAGGCCACGTGCGCGGGCAAACGTCTGCCAACCGCGGGCCAAGGCCAGGCTCCCGGCTGCGGAGACCTCCAGTGAAGCCCATGAGGCCCGGCTGCAGCAGTCGTCTGCCTGGAGCCAGAGGCCGCCCGGGGCGCCGGCCGGGAGCTCGCCGAGGAGGAAGCGAGGAAGTGGAAGCTGGGTGCTAGTCGGCTCTGCCGACCACACAACGAACTCTGGCAGCACCTTTGCAGCGCGAAAGCGCGGCCTAGGGGAACGCGCGACCGAAGCGCGCCCCCTGGCCGTAGCAGTCCGCCCGTCACCATGCTGGAAATCGTCTCCACGGCCGCGGGGAGCTGTCATGGTGGCCACAGGATGTTTGCGAGGGCGCCCTCGGCCGCGCTTGGGTGGGGGAGAGGCAGGCTCAACCTGGCGAGCCTTCCCCTTCTCTGCGGCCGAGAACCTCCTCGACGGGGCCATGAAGAAGAAGGAGAAGCAAGGGGGATGAACTGGAAGGGCGCGCGCCGATCCGTACTTATAGCCGGCGAGGGCCAACCGTCGGCCCCCACGATCGTAGGTAATCATGACTCGCTTTGCATGCAGGGACTTGTCCAATCCGTGCAGTTGCCGAGGCGCCATGGGGAAGTGGAGACGCCCACGTCCAATCAACCGCCATGCGGCGCCCAAGGCCGCAGGCTGTTAGGGCCCGCGGCGCTTCGCTCTTGCCCTTTCGCCTCCCAGCACGGCCAAGTCTGGGCGCGCCTTGGGCCCGGGGGCTACTGTCGGCGTTCTGGGAATGGGGATCCCCAGACTTGCCTACCTGCGGCCTGTGGCGTGGCTCAAAAGGGGGCCCAGCGCGGCCCATCTTCATCAACACAGACCCAAGACCCTCGCGAGGGGCCAAGCCTCGCGGGGCGGACGACACAGAACTTCCTCAGGCACGGCCTCATCAGGCTGGCTCGCGAGGAGGCGGAGAGATCAAGGCGGGGTACCTCACGAAGTGCCCATGACACAAGCCATGACGACCAAGGGCGCCAGGCGGGCGTCAGCCGCGCAGTGTCCTCCTTTCCTCTTTGGTGCAAAGGGAGCAAGCGCAGGCGAGAGAATCAAGAAAAGGCACCCGTTTTGGTGCAACGAGACCAAGACCAGTCCGACGGCAGGGAGGAAGTCATTGTGGAGCCCAAGCCAGCGTCACCACCAGAGTCTTTGGCAGGCGAGGACCAACTTTAGTCAGGATAAGTGTACCAGATGTTCCCCTTCAAAATGGCCAATTGTTGGCGCCCTTCCCGCTCAATATTTGGGAAGAGGCCCAGGGCCTTTGCCTATAAATAGGACTAGCCACCCGTAGGGTAGAGGGATCGAAATTGGAGAGAGAATCGAGAAGAGAGAGAGAGAGAGTAGGGTGACTGAACTCCTCCCAGCAGTTCATCCCCTCAGCCAAGAACAGACCCTCGCGAGGCTATTCTTCCTTGTATTGCTCATCATCATCAGCCCAAGAGGCAATCCACCATACCACACACTGGAGTAGGGTATTACACCACAACGGTGGCCCGAACCAGTATAAACCCTGTGTCTCTTGTGCTGTTCTTTCCATAGCTTAGATCTTAGCGAGGCGGAGGGGTGCAGGTAGGTAGAAGGCGAAATCTCCACGCGCACCCCAGTGTTCGAACCTCAAGGGTCTACCGGAACCCGAAATCCGACAATCGCGAGCTTTGCTATTATAGTTGGATCTTATGATGTTTCTCCCCCTCTACTCTCTTGTAATGGATTGAGTTTTCCCTTTGAAGTTGCCCTATCGGATTGAGTCTTTAAGGATTTGAGAACACTTGATGTATGTCTTGCGTGGGATACCCGTGGTGACAATGGGGTATTCTATTGATCCACTTGATGTATGTCTTGCGTGGGATACCCGTGGTGACAATGGGGTATTCTATTGATCCACTTGATGTATGCCTTGGTGATCAACTTGCGGGTTCCGCCCATGAACCTATGCATAGTGGTTGGCACACATTTTCGTCTTGACTCTCCGGTAGAAACTTTGGGGCACTCTTTGAAGTACTTTGTGTTTGGTTGAATAGATGAATCTGAGATTGTGTGATGCATATCGTATAATCATACCCACGGATACTTGAGGTGACATTGGAGTATCTAGGTGACATTAGGGTTTTGGTTGATTCATATCTTAAGGTGTTATTCTAGTACGAACTCTATGATAGATTGAACGGAAAGAATAGCTTCATGTTATTTTACTACGGGCTCTTGAATAGATCGATCAGAAAGGATAACTTTGAGGTGGTTTTGTACCCTACAATAATCTCTTCGTTTGTTCTCCACTATTAGTGACTTTGGGTTGACTCTTTGGTGCATGTTGAGGGATAGTTATATGATCCAATTATGTTATTATTGTTGAGAGAACTTGCACTAGTGAAAGTCTGAACCCTAGGCATTGTTTCCTAGCATTGCAATACCGTTTGTGCTCACTTTTATCATTAGTTAACTTGCTGTTTTTATATTTTCAGATTACAAAAACCTATATCCACCATCCATATTGCACTTGTATCACCATCTCTTCGCCGAACTAGTGCACCTATACAATTTACCATTGTATTGGGTGTGTTGGGGACACAAGAGACTCTTTGTTATTTAGTTGCAGGGTTGCTTGAGAGAGACCATCTTCATCCTACACCTCCCACAGATTGATAAACCTTAGGTCATCTACTTGAGGGAAATTTTCTACTGTCCTACAAACCTCTGCACTTGGAGGCCCAACAACGTCTACAAGAAGAAGGTTGTGTAGTAGACATCAAGCTCTTTTCTGGCGCCGTCGCTGGGGAGGTTAGCACTTGAAGGTATATCTTTAGATCTTGCAATTGAATCTTTTTGTTTCTTGTTTTATCACTAGTTTAGTTTATAAAAGAAAACTACAAAAAATGGAATTAAGGGTACCTCATATGCTTCATCTTTTTAATGTCTTTCATGAGAATAAGGATTCCGATAATTGTGCTCAAGTGCTAGAAGAAGAATGCATTACAATGTTTGGCACTAAATACTTGAATGATGAGCATGATTGCAATGTTGTTAGTATGAATTCCTTGAATATCCATGATGCTAATGATATGCAAAGCCACGAGCTTGGGGAAGCTATGTTTGATGAAGATGATATTTTTTGTCCCCCAAGTTTTGACGAGCAAATTTATTATGATGAAAGCATGCTTCCTATTTATGATGATTATATTGATGAAAGTAGATTTGGAGAGGTCATGACTTTATTTTGTGATGAATCCACTATTTCGGAAGAGGTTCCAATTGATTATGAGAACAAAGTTGCTATCTATGATGATTATTGTGATGGCTTGTATGCTATAAATAATAATGATATCCATGAAACTTGTCATCATGATTTTATTTTTCAATTGTATTATGCCTCACATGATAATTATTTTGTTGAGTTTGCTCCCACTACTATTCAAGAGAAGAATTTTGCTTATGTGGAGAGTAATAAAATTTATATGCTTGTAGATCATGAAAAGAATGCTTTATGTGATGGTTATATTGTTGAATTCATTCATGATTCTACTGAAATTTATTATGAGGGAGGAATATATGCTTGTAGGAATTGCAATAATAGCAAGTTTCCTCTCTATGTGCTTAAAGTTTTGAAGTTATGCTTGTTTTGCCCTCCTATGCTGGTTGATTATTGTTCCCATAAGTTGTTTGCTCACAAAATCCCTATTCATAGGAAGTGGGTTAGACTTAAATGTGCTAGTCATATTCTTCATGATGCTCTCTTTATGTTACATTTCTTATCTTTTATGTGAGCATCATTGAAATCACCATGCCTAGCTAGGGGCGTTAAACGATAGCGCTTGTTGGGAGGCAACCCAACTTTATTTTTGTTATTTGATTTTTGTTCCTGTTTAGTAATAAATTAATCATCTATCCTCTGTTATGATTGTGTTTTTTATTTTTTAATTAGTGTTTGTGCCAAGTAGAACCTTTGGGAAGACTTGGGGAAAGTCTTTGCGATCATGCTGTAAACAATAGAAACTTTAGCGCTCACGAGAATTGCTGCCATTTTTATTTGTAAAGTGCTATTTAGTTAATTATTTTTGCAGATTATTAATAGATAAATTCCTCACATCCAGCAATTTATTTTAGAATTTTTGAGGTTCCATAACTTGCGTTAGCTACAGATTACTACAGACTGTTCTGTTTTTGACAGATTCTATTTTTCGTGTGTTGTTTGCTTATTTTGATGAATCTATGGCTAGTAAAATAGTTTATAAACCATAGATAAGTTGGAATACGGTAGGTTTAACACCAATATAAATAAAATATCAGTTCATTACAGTACCTTGAAGTGGTGTTTTGTTTTCTTTCGCTAACGGAGCTCACGAGATTTTCTACTTTAAGTTTTGTATTGTGAAGTTTTCAAGTTTTGGGTAAAAGATTTGATGGACTATGGAACAAGGAGTGGTAAGAGCCTAAGCTTGGGGATGCCCATGGCACCCCAAGATAATCTAAGGACACCTAAAATCCCAAGCTTGGGGATGCCCCGGAAGGCATCCCCTCTTTCATCTACTTCCATCGGTAACTTTACTTGGAGCTATATTTTTATTTACCACATGATATGTGTTTTGCTTGGAGCGTCTTGTATTATTTGAGTCTTTATTTGTTAGTTTTCCACAATCATCCTTGCTGTACACACCTTTTGAGAGAGATAGACATGATTCAGAAATTATTGGAATACTCTATGTCATTCACTTATATCTTTTGAGTTATATAGTTTTTGCTCTAGTGCTTCACTTATATCTTTTAGGGCACGGTGGTGGATTTGTTTTATAGAAACTATTGTTCTCTCATGCTTCACTTAGATTATTTTGAGAGTCCTATAAAACAGCGTGTTAATTTGCTTTAATTATGTTAGGCATTCAAGATTAATAAAAAAAATCTTATGAGTGTGTTGAATACTATGAGAAGTTTGATACTTGATAATTGTTTTGAGCTATGGAGATGGTGATATTAGAGTCATGCTAGTTGAGTAGTTGTGAATTTGAGAAATACTTGTGTTAAAGTTTGTGATTCCCGTAGCATGCACGTATGGTGAATCGTTATGTGATGAAGTCGGAGCATGAATTATTTATTGATTATCTTCCTTATGAGTGGCGGTCGGAGACGAGCGATGGTCTTTTCCTAGCAATCTATCCCCCTAGGAGCATGTGTGTAATACTTTGCTTCGATAACTAATAGATTTTTGCAATAAGTATGTGAGTTCTTTATGACTAATGTTGAGTCCATGGATTATACGCACTCTCACCCTTCCACCATTGCTAGCCTCTCTAATACCACGACCTTTCGCCGGTATCATACACCCACCTTATACCTTCCTCAAAACAGCCACCATACCTACCTATCATGGCATTTCCATAGCCATTCCGAGATATATTGCCATGCAACTTTCCACCGTTCCATTTACTATGACACGCTCCATCATTGTCATATTGCTTTGCATGATGATGTAGTTGACATTGTATTTGTGGCAAAGCCACCGTTCATAATTTTTTCATACATGTCACTCATGCATCATTGCATATCCTGGTACACCGCCGGAGGCATTCATATAGAGTCATATTTTGTTCTAAGTATTGAGTTGTAATTGTTGCGTTGTAAGTAAATAAAAAAGTGTGATGATCATCATTTTTAAAGCATTGTCCCATGTGAGGAAAGGATGATGGAGACTATGATTCCCCCACAAGTCGGGATGAGACTCCGGACTAAAAAAAAGAGGCCATAAGAAAAAGAGAAAATGCCCAAATAAAAAATGAGAGAAAAACAGAGAAGGGACAATGCTACTATCCTTTTACCACACTTGTGCTTCAAAGTAGCACCATGATCTTCATGATAGAGAGCCTCCTATATTGTCACTTTCATATACTAGTGGGAATCTTTCATTATAGAACGTGGCTTGTATATTCCAATGATGGGCTTCCTCAAAATGCCCTAGGTCTTCGTGAGCAAGCAAGTTGGATGCACACCCACTAGTTCCTTTTGTTGAGCTTTCATACACTTATAGCTCTAGTGCATCCGTTGCATGGAAATCCCTACTCACTCACATTTATATCTATTTATGGGCATCTCCATAGCCCGTTGATACACCTAATTGATGTGAGACTATCTTCTCTTTTTTTTGTCTTCTCCACTACCACCATTCTATTCCACCTATAGTGCTATATCCATGGCTCACGCTCATGTATTGCGTGAAGATTGAAAAAGTTTGAGAACATCAAAAGTATGAAACAATTGCTTGGTTGTCATCGGGGTTGTGCATGATTTAAATATTTTGTGTGATGAAGGTAGAGCATAGCCAGACTATATGATTTTGTAGGGATAGCTTTCTTTGGCCATGTTATTTTGAGAAGACATGATTACTTTATTAGTATGCTTGAAGTATTATTATTTTTATGTCAATATTAAACTTTTGTCTTGAATCTTATGGATCTGAATATTCTTGCCACAATAAAGAGCACTACATGGATAAATATGTTAGGTATCATTCCACATCAAAAATTATGTTTTTATCATTTACCTACTCGAGGACGAGCAGGAATTAAGCTTGGGGATGCTAATATGTCTCCAACGTATCTGTAATTTTTGATTGTTCCATGCTATTATATTGTCAACCTTGGATGTTTTATATGCATTTATATGCTATTTTATATAATTTTTGGGACTAACCTATTAACTTAGAGCCCAGTGCCAGTTTCTGTTTTTTCCTTGTTTTAGAGTATCGCAGAAAAGGAAAATCAAACGGAATCCAATTGACCTGAAACTTCACGGAACTTATTTTTGGACCAGAAGAAGCCCACGGAGTATCGGAGATGGACCAGGAGAGTCCCGGGCTGCCCACGAGGGTGGGGGCGCGCCCACCCCCCTGGGCGCGCCCCCTACCTCGTGGACAGCCCGGAGATCTACCGACGTACTTCTTCCTCCTATATATACCCATATACCCTAAAAACTTCGGGGAGCACAATAGATCGGGAGTTCCGCCGCCAGAAGCCTCTGTAGCCACCGAAAACCAGTCTAGATCCGTTCGGGCACCCTGCTAGAGGGGGAATCCCTCTCCGGTGGCCATCTTCATCATCCCGGCACTCTCCATGACGAGGAGGGAGTAGTTCACCCTCAGGGCTGAGGGTATGTACCAGTAGTTATGTGTTTGATCTCTCTCTCTCTCTCATGTTCTTGAGGTGATACGATCTTGATGTACCGCAAGCTTTGCTATTATAGTTGGATCATATGATGTTTCTCCCCCTCTACTCTCTTGCAATGGATTGAGTTTTCCCTTTGAAGTTGTCTTATCGGATTGAGTCTTTTAGGATTTGAGAACACTTTTGTGTGCCGCCACAAACCATTATGGGCTATGGCATAGTTGAGTAAGTTGTGTGACCTCTTTCAGTGGTAGGCTAGTAGATGTAGGGGAAGTAGGTGGTACTGTCTACCCAGAGTAAATAGTTAATGCTTCAGAAAGACTATGTCTCGATCATCTGATCATGGATGTGGTCGAGTCTTGTGGGGAAAAGTGCGCAAACCTCTACAGAGTGTATAAACTAATCATGATTAGTCGTGTCCCTCGTTATGGACATCTTGAGTATCTGGTATTTGAATTATTGATTGATATCATCACTTTACTTAATGAATTTGTTGGGTTAATAATTACTATTTTGGGATTGAGTTGGAGGAACCTTCTCAATAATGACATAAACTTTGTAGTTAAATAAAATATATTCCTTTGTTGTAGGAAAAAAATTGGCTTTATGCAAATGATAACCGCAGAGCCTCCACCAGCCAAATATGCATGTAGTGGTAGCTGTTATTTGTTCATTCCTCTATGGTGTTATCTCGCCAGCATATTTCATGTGCTGACCTACACGGCTGCAATGTATCATGTTGCAGAATTTTCAGACGAAGAGTAAGGTGCGATAGGTCGTTGTCATGCACTCAGTTTTGTCGTGGAGTTGGATGGACTCATTGATCTTTGAAGCTTCCGCAGTTATCTTATTTAGATGGCCTTCAGCCATATTATTGTAATAAGTACTTTTTATGAGAAACTCGATGTAATAAGTGTGTGATTGAACTCTGAAATAAATCCTCGAGTACTGTGTGTGTCAGCAATACCGATCTAGGTATGACACTTAAGCACAGAGACTATGGTGCATTAGGATCGGGTCGCTACAAGAAACTACTTGATGATATGCAAGAAAACCATGCCCAATGGCAGGTTGAAAGAATTACCACCAAAAGTGCAACATCCCAAAAATGTAGGAAGTACATGAGTTTGGATGGACCCGTGACTTTTGATTCTAAGGGTGGTAGTATCCTAGACAATTTCACGATAAATGGATATTCAAGCAGATACCAAACCTATACTTTTCTTTCTAGCCTCTTTGAATCTAGAGGGTTAGATTCATTTTAAGGTTGGTAGATTTGTAACATCCCAAAATTCTGAATTTTGGAATGTTATATACATTAAGTAATTTTTTATTTCTTTGATTGATCTTGTTTAAAATTGAGTTGAATTTGAAATTTCGAGTTTGAATGTATAGTAAATGAGAGGGAATAAAATGACTTTCCCATAATTTTCCATTTGGATTTTGGTTGTATGTGAAATTTGAATTTCCAAATATTCAAACATTTTCAAATTCAAAAGGAAATAATTGAGAGAAGGTAATATGATTGCTTCAAAATAAAGATTTTAAAAGTATTTGAATAATATTTCGAATTTAAAAATTAATTTAAATATTAAACTTAACTCAAATTGCAAAAAATTATTTCCAAAGTATTTTATATAGGCCATAGAAAATGTTTGCAAAACTCTATATATAACCGTATATTTATGTTAAATTTTCAGAATATTTATGTGGAAAATTGGTCATGTTTAGGACACTTCCTCCCTCTCTGTATAAAACATAATAAAAAAATGCTATGAACATTGTTCGTCAGCCGGCTCATACCTATCTCCCGCACAAAGCGACTTGTACCTATCTCTTGCGCAGAGGGATCAATACCTATCTCTTACTTTGGGTAACTCATACTTATCCCTCGCTCACGCGCAGCGCAGTGCAGCCAGCAAGCCCACATGCGCAGTTGTATTTATTTTCTTTCCTATTTTCCCATGGGCCGTGGCGTTATCTCGCCAGTGCGTGGCATTCTTTATTTTCTTGTACGTGCACGCATTTCTTTTGTCTCCTTTAGTCGCACATTGACTATCCAATAAACCTCAAGCTTATATATAAAGACATAAAGAACACCCAAATACATCCAATTCAGACTAAATTAATTTTTGGTTTGGCTAACCTTATTAAAATATTCTTTCTTTGGTGGTACCTTTCTCATTTCTGTCTTCATATTTTTCTTTTATATATCTGTAGTTTATTATTTTTAGACTAGTCAACGATAAGAATCCATTTTTTTGCTAAGTTATTTGTTCTGTCCATCATAGGTTGTTTCGTATTATCAATTAGCCCCTGTACTTCACAAATTAGCCTTAGAATTTCTTTTAGTCATATTTTTTCACTCGTACATCTAAACTAGATGAATTCACCGCCCAAATTTTCATGTTGATCTCATCTATCCTGTTAACCTATCATATCAACTTTTTGCAACTTCAAATTCCAAATCTATTCAAATTGAACTTCAAACTTCTTTTGATCATAACTATTTACTCCAAGCTCCATTTTTTATGAATCCAATTGCATTAGATTCGTATCGAAGTAATCTTTCTGTTAGTACAAGTACAGTTATCTTTTCAACATATTATTTTGATCATAGCCAGATTACTCCACTAGTTCAGAAAGTGTTGTTGCGCAGTATTTTAACATATTAAATTCAAACTTCTTTCGGTTATATATCTTTTGATTTGTTAGTCCAAATTTGGTGATTCTTTTTTTCTATGTGTTCATATTGATAATGACTATCTAGTAGCACCATTATTTCAACTTTAAAAGTTACTCAAATTTGAGCAATTATAATTTGAAATTCAAACTTCTTTTGATCATATCTTGCAAATCATATATCATTTCAAATGTTTCCTTTTTCATGAACACCTATATCATATACTTGATATTTATTTCATGTATACTCCAAATTCAAACACTTTTGACATGTTTGAATTTAAATATTCAATTCAAATTTAATTTTACTATAACTTGCGTTGTGGTGCTCCATTTCAAATAATTATTTTTGCATATGAACTCTGATGTCACAGGCAATCTTCTAAACAACCTTCTGTTGGGGAACGAACATTGCATGGAAAACAAAAGGAATTCTACGCACACGAAAGATCTATCCATGGAGATGTATAGCTACGAGAGGTGAGAGCATCTTCATACCCTTGAAGATCGCTAAGCGGAAGCATTTATCAACGCGGTTGATGTAGTCGTGCACCTTCACGATCCGTCCCGATCAAGTACCGAACGTACGGTACCTCCGCGTTCAGCACACGTTCAGCTCGATGATGTCCTTTCCTTCTTGATCCAGCAAGATGGGCGAAGTAGTAGAAGAGTTCCGGCAGCACGACGACGTGATGACGGTGGTGGTGAGGAACAACTCTGCAGGGCTTCACCAAGCACAACGTAAACTATGATGGAGGATAAACTAGAGGGGACGGGGTTGCCGGCACACGGCTTGGTGATTCTTGATGTGTTCCGGTGCTAGCCCTACCCCTATTTATATGTTGAGCCCTGGGGTCGAAACTTGGAGAAAGAGCATCCTCAAAGTCGGGTTTTCCCGCAAGGAAGTGTCCTTCTCGGACATCCAGGACCAGACGCTGCAGTCCTCGGCGTCTGGCCGAGGGCTAGACGCCAGGATCTCCGGCGTTTGGTCCACGACCTCTGCAAAACATCCTTTTGCACTGACCTAAAGCCCCATGGGCCTTACCCCTTGGCCTAACCATATCATCCTATATATCAATCTTTACCTTCGGACCATTCCGGAGCTCCTCTCATGTCGGTGATCTCATCCGGGACTCCGAACAACATTCGGTCACCAACATAAATAACTCCTATAATACTATATCATCAACGAATGATAAGTGTGTGGACCCTACGGGTTCGTGAATAATGTACACATGACCGAGACACTTCTCCGGTCAATAACCAATAGCGGGACCTAGATTCCCATATTGGTTCGTACATATTCCACGAAGATCTTTATCGATCGAACCTTTATGACAACATAATTAGTTCCCTTTGTCTATCGGTATGTTACTTGCCCGAGATTCGATCGTTGGTATCTTCATACCTAGTTCAATCTCGTTACCAGCAAGTCTCTTTACTCGTTCTGTAATACATCATCCCATAACTAACTCCTTAGTCACTTTGCTTGCAAGCTTCTTGTGATGTTGTATTACCGAGAGGGCCCAGAGATACCTCTCCAATACACGGAGTGACAAATCCCAATCTCGATTCACGCCAACTCAATAGACACCTTCAGAGATACCTATAGAGCATCTTTATGATCACCCAGTTATGTTGTGATGTTTGATAGCACACAAGGTATTCCTCCGGTATCCGGTAGTTGCATGATCTCATGGTTGAAGGAACATGTATTTGACATTAAGAAAGCAGTAGCAATAAACTAAACAATCACATGCTAAGCTAACGGATGGGTCTTGTCCATCACATCATTCTCCTAATGATGTGATCACATTATCAAATGAAAACTCATGTCTATGGTTAGGAAACCTTAACCATCTTTGATCAACGAGCTAGTCTAGTAGAGGCTCACTAGGGACACGGTATTTGTTTATGTATGCACACATGTATTTAAGTTTCCGGCCAATACAATTCTAGCATGAATAATAAAACTTTATCATGATTTAGGAAATATATAACCATTTTATTGTTGGCTCTAGGGCATATTTCCATCAGTCTCCCACTTGCACTAGAGTCAATAATCTAGTTCACATCGCCATGTGATCAACACCCATAGTTCACATCGCCATGTGACTAACACCCAAAGAGTTTACTAGAGTCAATAATCTAGTTCACATCGCCATGTGATTAATACCTAAAGGGTACTAAGGTGCGATCATGTTTTTCATGTGAGAGAGGTTTAGTCAACGGGCCTATCATATTCATATATGTATGTATTTTGCAACTTTCTATGTATACAATGCTCTGCATGGAGCTACTCTAGCTAATTGCTCCCACTTTAAATATGTATCCAGATTGAGACTCAGAGTCATCCGGATCGGTGTCAAAGCTTGCATCAACGTAACTCTTCACGATGAACTTTTTATCACCTCCATGACTGAGAAACATTTCCTTAGTCCTCTTTAGGTACCTAAGGATAATTTTGACCGCTGTCCAGTGATCTACTATTGGATCACTATTGTACCCCCTTGTCAAACTCATGGCAAGGCACACAAAAGGTCTAGCACACATCATGGCATACTTTATAGAACCTATGAATGAGGCATAGAGAATGACTTTCATTCTCTCTCCATATTCTGTCGTGGTCGGGTTTTGAGTCTTACTCAACTTCACACCTTGTTACGCAGGCAAGAACCCTTTGTTTGACTGACCCATTTTTGAACTTCCTTCAAAACTTTGTCAAGGTATGTGCTTTGTGAAAGTCCTATTAAGCATCTCGATCTATCCCTATAGATCTTGATGCCCAATATATAAACAGCTTCACCGAGGTCTTTCATTGAAAAACTATTATTCAAGTATCCTTTTATGCTATCCAAAAATTATATGTCATTTCCAATCAGCAATATGTCATCCACATATAATATCAGAAATGCTACAGAGCTCCCACTCACTTTCTTGTAAATACAGGATTCTTCGTAAGTCTGTATAAAACCATATGCTTTGATCACCTCATCAAAGTGTATATTCCAACTCTGAGATGCTTGCACCAGTCCATAGATGGATCGCTGGAGCTTGCACACTTTGTTAGCACCTTTAGGATCGAAAAAACCTTCTGCTTGCATCATATACAACTCTTCTATAAGAAATCCATTAAGGAATGCAGTTTTGACGTCCATTTACCAGATTTCATAGTTATAAAATGCGGCAAGTGCTAACATGATTCAGACCGACTCAAGCATCGCTACGGGTGAGAAAGTCTCATCGTAGTCAACCCCTTGAACTTGTCCAAAATCTTTTGCGACAAGTTGAGCTTTATAGATAGCGACATTACCATCAGCGTATGTCTTCTTCTTGAAGATCCATTTATTCTCAATGGCTTGCTGATCATCGGGCAAGTCCAGCAAAGTCCATACTTTGTTCTCATACATGGATCCTATCTCAGATTTCATGGCCTCAAGCCATTTATCGGAATCTGGGCTCATCATAGCTTCTTCATAGTTCGTAGGTTCGCCATGGTCTAATAACATAACTTCCAGGACAGGATTACCGTACCACTCTAGTGCGGAACATGCTCTGGTTGACCTATGAGGTCCAGTAGTAACTTGATCCGAAGTTTCATGATCATCATCATTAGCTTCCTCTCCAGCTGGTGTAGGCATCACGGGAACGGTTTTCTCTGATGTTCTACTTTCCAATTCGAGAGAAGGTATAATTACCTCATCAAGTTCTACCTTCCTCCCACTCACTTCTTTCGAGAGAAAACTCCTTCTCTAGAAAGGACCTATTCTTGGCAACAAAGATCTTGCCTTTGGATCTATGGTAGAAGGTGTACCCAATAGTTTCCTTAGGATATACTATGAAGACGCACTTCTTCGATTTTAGCTTGAGCTTATCAGGCTGAAGCCTTTTGCCATAAGCGTCGCATCCCCAAACTTTAAGAAATGACAGCTTTAGGTTTTTTGCCAAACCATAGTTCATACGGTGTCGTCTCAACGGATTTAGACAGTGTCTCTATGCATAAACCCAAAATGATAAAGGAAAATCGATAAGAGACATCATAGAATGCACCATACCTAGTAAAGTACGATTACGATGTTTGGACACACCATTACGCTATGGTGTTCCAAGTGGCGTGAGTTGTGAAACAATTACACACTGTTTTAAATGAAGGCCAAACATGTAACTCCAGTATTCACCTCCACGATCAGATCGTAGAAACTTTATTTTCTTATTATGGTGATTCTCTACTTCACTCTAATATTCTTTTAAATTTTCAAATGTTTCAGGTTTGTGTTTCATTAAGCAGATATACCCATACCTACTTAAATCATCTGTAAAGGTCAGAAAAAAGTGATACCCACCGCGTGCCTCAACACTCATCGAACCGCATACATCGGTATGTATTATTTTCGATAAGTCATTAGCTCACTTCATTGTTTCGGAGAATGGAGTTTTAGTCATCTTACCTATGAGGCATGGTTCGCAAGTATCAAATGATTCATAATCAAGTGATTCCAAAAGTCTATCCACATGGAGTTTCTTCATGCGCTTTACACCGATATGACCAAAACGGCAGTGCCACAAGTTTGTTGCACTATCATTATCAACTTTGCATCTTTTGGCATCAATATTATGAATATATGTATGCTACCTCTTGAGCATTGTGTTGGTTTTCCCCGAAGAGGAAGGGATGATGCAGCAAAGTAGCGTAAGTATTTCCCTCCGTTTTTGAGAACCAAGGTATCAATCCAGTAGGACGCTACGCGTGAGTCCCTCGTACCTGCATAAAACAAATAAATCCTTGCAACCAACGCGAATAGGGGTTGTCAATCCCTACACGGCCACTTACGAGAGTGAGATCTGATAGATATGATAAGATAATATTTTTGGTATTTTTGTGATAAAGATGCAAAGTAAAATAAAGGCAAAGTAAAAAAGCAAGGAAATAACTAAGTAGTAGGATATTAATATGATAAAGATAGACCCGGGGGTCATAGGTTTCACTAGTGGCTTCTCTCGAGAGCATAAGTATTCTACGGTGGGTGAACAAATTACAGTTGAGCAATTGACAGAATTGAGCATAGTTATAAGAATATCTAGGTATGATCATGTATATAGGCATCACGTCCGAGACAAGTAGACCGACTCCTGCATGCATCTACTACTATTACTCCACTCATCGACCGCTATCCAGCATGCATCTAGAGTATTAAGTTAAAAACAGAGTAACGCCTTAAGCAAGATGACATGATGTAGAGGGATAGACTCATGCAATATGAAGAAAACCCCATCTTGTTATCCTCGATGGCAACAATACAATTACGTGCCTTGCTGCCCCTACTGTCACTGGGAAAGGACACCGCAAGATTGAACCCAAAGCTAAGCACTTCTCCCATTGCAAGAAAGATCAGTCTAGTAGGCCAAATCAAATTGATAATTCAAAGAGACTTCCAAAGATAACCAATCATACATAAAAGCATTCAGAGGAGATTCAAATATTGTTCATAGATAAACTTGATCATAAACCCACAATTCATCGGTCTCAACAAACACACCGCAAAAAGAAGATTACATCGAATAGTTCTCCACAAGAGAGGGGGAGAACATTGTATTGAGATCCAAAAAGAGAGAAGAAGCCATCTAGCTACTAACTATGGACCCGTAGGTCTGAGGTAAACTACTCACACTTCATCGGAGAGGCTATGGTGTTGATGTATAAGCCCTCCGTGATCGATGCCCCCTCCGGCGGAGCTCCGGAACAGGCCCCAAGATGGGATCTCGTGGATACAAAAAGTTGTGGCGGTGGAATTAGGTTTTTGGCTCCGTCTCTGATCGTTTGGGGGTATGTAGGTATATATAGGAGGAAGGAGTACGTCAGTGGAGCAACAGGGGGCCCACGAGGGTGGAGGGCGCGCCCCCTACCTTATGGCCTCCTCTTTTGTGTCTTGACGCAGGGTCCAAGTCTCCCGGGTCTTGTTTGTTGAGAAAATCACGTTCCCGAAGGTTTCATTCCGTTTGGACTCCGTTTGATATTCCTTTTCTTCGAAACCCTAAAACAGGCAAAAAACAGCAATTCTGGGCTGGGCCTCCGGTTAATAGGTTAGTCCCAAAAATAATATAAAAGTGGAAAATAAAGCCCAATAATGTCCAAAACAGTAGATAATATAGCATGGAGCAATCAAAAATTATAGATACGTTGGAGACGTATCAATGTATCACTACGATCGAGATTCAATAAACCATTCACATTGGGTGTATGACCATAGAAGGTTTTATTCATGTAAACAGAATAACAATTATTCTCTGACTTAAATGAATAACCGTATTGCAATAAACACGATCTAATCTTGTTCATGCTCAGTGTGAACACCAAATAACATTTACTCAGGTTCAACACTAATCCCGAAGGTAGAGGGAGTGTGCGATGGTGATCATATCAATCTTGGAAACACTTCCAAGACACATCGTCACCTCGCCCATAACTAGTGTGTGTTTATTCTGCAAATCCTGTTTCGACTTACTAATCTTAGCAACTGAACCAGTATCAAATACCCATGGGCTACTATGAGCACTAGTAAGGTACACATCAATAACATGTATATCAAATATACCCTTGCTTACTTTGCCATCCTTCTTATACGCCAAGTATTTGGGGTAGTTTCGCTTCCAGTGACCATTTTCCTTGCAGTAGAAGTACTCAGTTTCAGGATTGGGTCCAGCATTGGGCTTCTTCACGGGAGCGGCAACTTGTGTTGGTGCACAAAAGGAGGGGTCCTATTTTGTACCCCTTTACTTGTGCGCGGGCAGTTGGAGCTGCGCCTGCGGCCACACCTAACGGGTCAGAGAAAGGAAGCAAAGCCACAAGACAACCAGAGCAATGCCAAGCCAGAAACACGAAGAGCAGAGGGGCGAGGTGAACTCCCCCGGCAAGGCCCTTCTCGGGGCGGCCTCCATAGCCCCGGCAAGAACCTTGCCAGGGCAACTTGCCCAAAACCAGCAGAGCTGCCACCCTTGAGCCCAAGAGTTCCAACACCATCAACCACTTTAGAACCGAGGCTCGGGAGGTACCTCCATGGTGGCATGCAAATCTTTGTGGAGACCAGAAGCACACAAGACTAGATGATGACCAGAAGACGACGATCCTTGGCAAGATCCTTGCCAAAGATACCCATGACAACCCCCGGCAAGACCCTTGTCGGGGACGACCGCGATGTCGCGGCAAGACCCTTGTCGGGGCCCCGGCAAGACTCTTGCCGAAGACATCCGTGGGGCCACAACTAGGCCCACATCTACCTAGACTCCACCGTCGTTCCCATGCTGCTGCCAGCCTACCAGCTAGGCAAGTGCTTGTGTGGCAACATGCGGCCTCTAGGCCGACTCGGCAAGCACCTGCGTAGTGGCATGCAGATCCTCATGAAGACTCTGCCACCGCACCAACTCAGCAGCCAGCCAGCGCGGCGCTACGTGCCTTGTTAGTTCGGACACGCATCGAAGCCAGGCGAGGCGGCGACAGCTGGACCGAGCTTCCTTGCCGTCCCCAATAAAGCAAGAAGGGCACATCAGTAGCACATTAAATGCGTTTGTCCTACGGTGCTAGGAGATAAACTCGACTACTGTATAGCTTTCCACCTCCTATGTGCCACTATGGCAGCCCCTTTGACTATAAAAGGAGGCCCGTGGCGTACTGAGAGAGGATTCAGATTTTTCGACCCTGCACGCCTTGTAGCTAGTACAAGAACACCACATAAACAGAAACCACCAGGAGTAGGGTATTATGCATCACTTGCGGCCCTAACCTGGATAATCCCCCCGCGTTGATCTCTCAATCCCACTCTTTCCACAGCCCCGCGCCCACCAACCGTAGCAAAAAGGGTTTCCTCGTGATCCTGTAGGTGTCTTTCCCCCGACATCTTTGGCGCGCCAGGTAGGGGCCGCAGACTGTGAAAATCTAGTTTGAAGGTTAGCACACCGACTTCATCATCACCATGGCCCCCAAGAGAAAGGGGATCACGGTGATCGGCTCGTCCGAGGCCGGCCCGTCCGCGCCAGCGCGAGCAGATGGTCGGATGCCCACGGGTGGGGCCGGAGACGTGGCCCACGAGCATCCATGACATTCTGGTGATCGAGAGCCAGGCGAGCGGCGTCGTTTGAATCCGAGACGACGAGCCACGCGCCGCTGGGTCCGGGGGCGGGGCCGTGCTACCCACGGGCGGCGCAGCAGCCTCTACGGCACCCCAGCTGGCGCCCGCGCCCTTCCTAGGCCGCGCGCGATGAGCAACACCGTGATGCCGGAGCCCCCGGGCACCGCCACGGAAAGAGCCCTATGCGCCACTCGTAGGACGAACCAGGCCGGCGTGCGCGCTCAGACGCCGGTGCAGGCGGCGCGCGACCGCAAGACCGTGACAGAGCCCCTTCTAACCTGGTTAGAAGTCAGAGCGCATCACAGTCTACGGAGATCTCACCGCCGCCTACGCCAGCAGAAGCGCTGGTGCGTGTGCAGCTGCTCGTCAACTCCCCCCGCCCCGCTATGGAGAAGCTTGACGAGTGGAGAGCCACCATCCAAAGCCTTGTCTGCTTCGCCAACAAAGACGAGCCGCTCTCAGCGGAACCCTCGCACCAGCGTCCTGGCGAGCCGGCGCATGCCGACGGTGGGGGGACCAGAGACGCTGCGACCACGGTGCACTCCCCCCCCCCCCCCCCCCCCCCCCCCGCGGCTGCAACAACAGCCACCGTCCCGTCGACACGAGTCGGTGACAACGTTTCCACCGTGTCGTCCGACCCATGAACCCACCGCGATCAACGTCAAGTCCTTCGGGAACGGGCCCAGGAAGACGCTCGAACTACCATCGAACGACGATGAGATGCGCCATCAATCAGATCGGCGTGCGGGGCCTACTATGAACCACCCAGCACCGGGGGGGGGGGGGCGACGACCTGCCTTACGAGGTGGGTTGTCTAGCCTTTACCCGAGAGCTGCGGCAGTTCCAGTCGCCCTCCCACCGCACGTTAAAGCCAGATGTTTGCGAGAAGTACAATGGCAAGACCCACCCGTCGGAGTTCCTCGGCATCTACACCATCACGATGCAAGTTGCTGGAGCCCGCAACGACAAGGTGCTTGCCAATTACTTCCCGTTCGCACTCAAACCCAACGTCATGTCATGGTTGATGCACTTGCCAATGGATTCCATTTCTTCTTGGTCGGATTTGTGTCATGAGTTTGTTGACGCCTTCACTGGAGGCCACCAAGCTCATGGCCAAGCAAGCGATTTGCACATCATCCCCCAGAAAGAACGAGAAAACCCGTGCAAGTACATACAGAGGTTCAACCGAGTGCATTACAACATCCCAGATGTTCATCCTGCCGCGGTTATCAGCGCATTCCATCAGAATGTGCGCAACCGCAAGATGCGTGAAGAGTTAGCGATGAACAAGGTCAAGGATGTGGCTGAACTTTATGTTCTGGCCAATAGGTGTGCTCGAGATGAAGAGGGGAGGAAGTACCCTGGTGAGGACGCCGGTGCGGAAACAGACTCCACAGACACAGACACCGCCGCCCCGACAAATAAGGGTCGGCGCCGCAACAGGAAGCACAAGGGCAAGACTGTTCTTGCCGTTGAGGGACCCGGCGAGCTCGGCACCACCGAAAAGGCCAAGGCTGACGACCCCGGCAAGGAGGTTGCCGGTTGTGCCGCCTGTTTGGCCCTGACGGCCGCTGGCAAGCCAGGAGGCTCCGACAAGCAGTACTGCAAGATCCACCGCACCAAGGGCCATGACCTCCAGAACTACCGACAAGTTGAGCTACTTGCTGAGAAGCAGAAGGCTAAATATGAAAGGGGAGACAAGGAGAAGGGCCAGGATGGTGTTGAGGGATTCGGTAAGAAGCCTGGCAGCCAAGGGGCTCGCCGCGACAAAGATAACCAACAAGAGAGGCCCGCTCGGGGCCACGACAAGAAAGAGGAAGATGATGATCACGACGAGGATGACGAGTCTGGCGAGCACGAGTTCTAGAAGGCTACAGAGGCCATGTGAGTCGACGGTGGCGCCTTGCTGCACACATCACACCACCAGCTGAAGTAGTGGGCGCGTGAGGTTGCTGCGGCAGAGCCGTCGTTCGATGCCCAGAAGCCCCTGAAGTGGTCCCGCACGCCCATTGTTTTTGACACCGAGGATCACCCTGATCGCACAACTGCGGTCGGGTGTTTGCCGTTGTTGGTCTCGCCAACAATACACAACCTCAAGGTGACGAAAGTGTTGGTTGATGGTGGGGCCGGTATGAACTTGATCTCACCCACTGTGATCAAGAAGTTGTAGATTCCTAATGGAGGCCTTGAAGAGACGGGCACGTTTCAAGGGGTCAACCCGGGAAGGAGCCAGCCTAAAGGTAAAATTATGTTGCCCGTCACATTTGGAGGCGAGCTGAACTATAGGACGGAGAAGATCAACTTTGATGTCGCCGAGATCCCCTTGCCATACAATGGGATCCTCGGCCGCCCAGCGTTGGCCAAGTACATGGCGGCGTCCCACTACGCCTACAACATGTTAAAGATGCCAGGGCCGCTGACCATCATCACCGTCCCCTCCGACAAGAAAGATGCGCTCATCTGCACTGATCAACTTTACCGAGAGGCATTCGCAACAACTGCCACGAAGACACTTGCCCCTGTCGCTGAAGCTCCAGGGAAGAAGAAGGCCGGCAAGACCGCTTCGGACAAGACCTCTTCCGGCGAGACCTCTTGCACCCACTCCGGCAAGTGCACCTCCTCGGAGTGCTGCGCTCCCGTTGAGGACATGCTAGAGAGCTCCACCGGCAATATCAAGAAGTCCAAAGCTGCACCACCATAAACCAAGAAGGTGTCTGTCAAGGAGGACGACACGGGCGGGGCTTTCACCATAAGCTCCATCCTCAATAGCAAATAGGAAAGCGCACGCATCACCTTCCTGCAGGCGAATGTCGATGTATTTGCATGGCAAGCATCCGATATCCCCGACGTTCCCAGGGAGGTGATTGAGCACCATCTTGTTGTCTGTCCTCATGCGCGGCCCGTCAAGCAAAAGGTCAGGAAGCAAGCTTTGGAGCGACAAGAGTTCATCATAGAAGAGATCAGGAAGTTGGAGGCGGCAAGCTTGGTTAGAGGAGTACTCCACCCCACGTGGTTGGCCAATCCGGTGGTGGTGCGTAAGGCAAATGGGAAGTGGAGGCTGTGTATTGATTACACAGATATCAATAAAGCTTGTCCAAAGAATCCTTTCCCCTTGCCACGCATCGACCAGATTGTAGACTCCACTACCAGGTGTGACCTGTTGTCATTCCTCGACGCCTATTCTGGATACCACCAGATCTTCACGATGAAAGAAGACGAAGAGAAGACTGTGTTCATGTAACAACCCAAATTTTCAATTTGGAATGTTATACAATAGATCATCAATGCATATCATATTTTACTACTTTTGGGCCTGATCCAGAAATTTCACGCAACTCAAGGACCCTTGGAGAGAGTTGGGGATTTCGTTATTTTCATATTTGAGTTTTCTCAAATTTTGAAAATAGGATCATTTGATTTTATTTATTTTTATCTTCAATTATTTCTATTATAAAATAAGTGTGTGATTGCTACTCTGTTATAAATCCTTCAAGTACTGTGTGGTGTCAGCATTACTGATCCAGGGATGACACCAGAGCACAGAGATTGGACCGTTTGAGGTCTGGTCGCTACAAGATGGTATCAGAGCACACGCTGACTGTAGGACATGACCACTAAGCTAAAGCCCTAGATCACTACTCACTCTTCTCATTTTGACTCCTCATCTTTTCTACTCTTTTAGGATGGCGGATGCAAGGAACAAGTTCACGCAACCGGATGAAGATACACCCTTTGGACGTCACCTGAAGGAAGTCACTAGATATCTGAACATCGGAGTACCAAGCTTCACCAGAACCTACAATGCCACTTTACCGGAAGAGGAGCGTTGGATGATTCAAGTTCAAGTTCCAGGAAGGACGTTCATGCCAGTCACCGAGCCCATAGAGTTTTCCTTTGATGCACCAACCTGGAGTCTAGGAAAGAGCAGCTCACGGCGCCATGGGACGTATTGGAGAAGTTTACCGCAATGATCTCAAGGATACTATTTACCAGATTTGTGGGCGCCGAGATGAGCACTGGGAGATGATCAACACCAAGAAGGATAGATCCATTGCAGCTTTTATCTAGGATTTGAACCAGCACATTCGACATCAGGAAAACCAGATGTGCGCGGACATGATAGTTCTGAAGAAGGCAAGAACAAGAATCAAGGAACTGGAGGAAGAACTCAAGGCTACACGTGAAGATTATGAAGAGGAAATCGAAGTACTAGTGGATAAGAATGCCGACCTAACAATGAAGATCGGAATATTCATGGGAGGCCCTACACCAGTAGAAGAAGACGAAGAACCCAAGGAGATTCGCCCAAAAGACTACATCATCATCGACAACACCGACTCGGATCCAGATGATAGCGATGATGACTATGTTGATGAAGCTGGAGCAGATATCATGGAGTCTGCAACCGAAGAATATTTCTAGTAGACCACCCCAACAGTAGTAGTAGTCCACCATGTAAATATAGTAGTCCGAGCATTTTTGTGATAGTTAGACCGACTGTGTGCCCTTGTTTGATTAAATGAAGTGAATTGTTTGCTTTTGCCTCATGTGCATAAGGGTAGTGTTTCTCTTTAGACCCCTCTATTCTTAAATCTCATCTTTTCTAAACCCATCAGATCCCTCCGAGAGGTGACCCCGGATTTACCTTCCCACCGGAGCTCACTCAGTTGATCTAGCAGCAGAATACGTTGATGCAGTTGCTAGTCCAGAATCAGAATCAGGGGAACAACAACAACAACAACAACCCACCACCACCACCACTTGTTGATCACTTAGCCCGTTTTCTTAGATTGAACCCGCCAGTGTTTTCCAGTAGCACCGAGCCAATAGTAGCGGATGATTGGCTCCGCAAGATAGCAAGGGAGTTGACCACGGCAGGATGCACAGATGCGGAAAAGGTGAAGTTTGTCGCACATCAGCTTGACGGACCCGCAGCATCATGGTGGGAGAATTTCACAGCCACTTTCCCTATCGACACTGTCACATGGGACCAGTCCCAGTAGGCTTTCCGTACTTCCCATGTTTCAGCAGGAGCTATGGCCATGAAGAAGCGTGAGTTTCGCAACTTGCGCCAAGGAGGGTGGACAGTTGGCCAGTATGCGGAGGACTTTAGTAAGCTAGCACGTTATGCCCCAGATGACATTGCTACAGATGCAGCTAAGCAGGAGAAGTTTCTGGAAGGACTGAATGATGAGTTGAGCATGTAGTTGATGGTAGAAACCTTCAACAACTACCAGGAGTTGGTAGATCGTGCTCTTATGATTGAAGGGAAGCAACAGCAAATTGAGAACCACAAGAGGAAGTATGGACATGGGAAGTACAATTCTGGAGCTCAGAAGAAGCCGCGCTTTACCCCTAGACCGGGAGGACCTTTTCAGCATACCCATGGGGGAGGAAGCTTGCACAATCATAATGGCCCCAAAAATGGTAATGGGAATGGAGGAAGCAACGGCCAGAACCGTACCAACCCATCAACCCCAGCCAAGAGAGACCTGAGCCAAGTCACTTGCTTTAAGTGCCAGAAGATCGGACATTATGCCAATGAATGTCCTGAAGCCCAGAATGGAAATGGCAATGGAAGCTCTGGGAAGAAGCCGAACCCTTTCAACAGGGGACAGGTGAACCACGTTAACGTGGAAGAGGTTGAAGCCCAGCCTGATGTAGTAATAGGTAAGTTTTTGGTTAAGTCATTTACGGCACTCGTTCTTTTTGATACTGGTGCATCGCATTCATACATCTCAAGGGGATTTGTGGATAAGTATAAACTGCCAACCCAAGCCCTTAGGTCACCCATGTTAGTAACCTCGCCTGGAGCAGAGTATATGGCTAGTCTATGGTGTGATCGGTTACCATTAAGGATTGGTAACTATGTATTTCCCTCAGACCTAATAGTATTGGAATCTCAAGGATTGGATGTGATATTAGGCATGGATTGGTTATCGAAGTATGAAGGGAACATTGAATGCGCCAGTAAGTCAATTTTGGTTACAACACCAGAAGGAAGAAGGATCAAGTATGTATCCCGGCATGTGCCGAAGAGGACTCAAGTAAATTGCTTAACAGGAGTTGTGCAGGAGGAAGTACCAGTGGTGAAGGATTTCCCTGACGTATTTCCAGAGGAGTTGCCAGGCATGCCATCGGATAGAGATATTGAGTTCTTGATTGAGCTTTTCCCAGGCACAGGGCCAATATCTAAGAGACCATATAGGATGCCCGCGAAGGATTTGGAGGAAATTAAGAAGCAGATTAAGGAGTTACTGGATAAAGGTTATATTCACCCAAGTTCTTCACCTTGGGGATCACCAGTACTTTTAGTGGAGAAGAAGGATGGATCGTTAAGGATAGTTGTTGATTATCGAGGATTGAATGAGGTAACCATCAAGAATAAGTACCCACTACCGATGATCAATGATCTGTTTGATCGATTGCAAGGAGCTAAGGTATTTTCCAAGATTGATCTGCGATCAGGATACCATCAGTTGAAGATTCGAGAATAGGATGTACCTAAGACGGCTTTTACCACCAGGTATGGGCTGTATGAGTATACCGTTATGTCATTTGGTCTGACTAACGCACCTGCCTATTTTATGAACAAGATGAACAAAGTATTTATGGAGTTTTTGGATAAGTTCATCGTAGTGTTCGTTGATGATATCCTGGTTTACTCGAAGAATGAAGAGGAGCATAAGGAGCATTTGCGTTTGGTACTTGGAAAGCTTAGAGAACATCAGATATATGACAAGTTTAGCAAATGTGAATTTTGGTTGAAGGAAGTTGGATTCCTTGGACACGTTATATCCGGAGAAGGTATAGCAGTAGATCCCACCAAGGTTGACACTGTGACAAGTTGCGAAGCCCCAACAACAGTTGGAGAGATCCGGAGTTTTCTTGGACTCGCAAGATACTACCGGAGATTTATTGAAAATTTCTCGAAGATTGCGAAACCTATGACGGAGTTGTTGAAGAAGGATACCAAGTTCAAATGGACTGAGGAATGTGAGGCCAGTTTCCAGGAGTTGAAGAAACATTTGGTTACATCACCTGTGTTGATTTTGCCGGATCAAAACAAGGATTATGAGGTGTATTGCGACGCTTCACGTCGAGGACTTGGAGCAGTGCTTATGCAGGAGGGAAGAGTTGTTTTATATGCCTCACAACAGCTTAAGCCTCATGAGTTGAATTATGCCACGCATGATTTGGAGTTAGCAGCCGTAGTGCATGCTTGAAGACTTGGAGACATTTTCTCATTGGAAACCATTGTGAAGTGTACACGGATCACAAGAGTTTGAAGTATATTTTCACGCAGAAGGAGTTGAAGCTCAGGCAAAGGATATGGTTGGAGCTCATCAAGGATTATGATATGAGATTGCATTATCACCCCGGAAAGGCTAACGTGGTAGCTGACGCGTTGAGCCGTAAAAGCCACGTCAATACCCTAATGACGGGAGATTTACCAAGGGAGTTAGCCGAAAATCTTTGTGAGCTTTGTTTGGAGATAGTTCCGAGAGGCTATGTAGCAGCATTAGAGATTCAGTCTACTTTGATGGATAAGATTAGAGAAGCCCAGAAGACTGATAAGGAGATTGCTTCTATTAAGGAGAAAAATGAGCAAAGGAAAAGCTAAGGGATTTCGTGAGGATGAGCACGATACCTTATGGTTTGAAGACCGTGTTTATGTGCCCAATGACCCGGAGATTAGGAAGTTGATAGTGCAAGAGGCCCATGATTCACCATATTCGATTCACCCAGGAAATACCAAGATGTATTTGGATTTGAAGGATATTTTCTGATGGACCGGAATGAAGATGGATATTGCGGAGTATGTAGCAGTTTGTGATGTGTGTCAGAGAGTAAAGGCAGAGCATCAGAAGCCAGTGGGATTGCTACAGCCATTGCCAATACCCGAATGGAAGTGGGATAAGTTAGACATGGATTTTCTTACAGGATTGCCCAGAACTCGTTCAGGCTATGACTCGATTTGGGTAGTAGTCGATCGTTTAACAAAGGTAGCTCATTTCATCCCAGTAAAGACTACCTACACCAGTGGCTAAGCTGGCAAAGATATACATGACCAGGATCGTATGTCTGCATGGAGTTCCAAGGAGCATTGTATCAGATAGAGGAACCCAGTTTATATCAAAGTTCTGGAATCAGTTGCACAAGACTTTAGGTACCAGGCTAGAGTTCAGCAGAGCTTTTCATCCACAGACAGATGGACAGACCGAGAGAGTCAATCAGATTTTGGAGGATGTGCTGAGAGCTTGTGCGCTAGATTATGGATCTAGTTGGGACGACAATTTACCATATGCAGAGTTCTCTTACAACAACAGTTATCAATCTAGTTTGAAGATGGCCCCTTTCAAAGCCTTGTACGGAAGGAGGTGCAGGACCCCATTTTCATGGGATGAAGTTGGAGACGGCCAGTTGTTTGGACCGGATCTAATTAAGGAGTCTGAACAGAAGGTGAAATTGATTCGCGATAGGCTCAAGGTAGCCCAGTCCAGGCAGAAGAGCTACGTAGATTCTAAACGCAAGGAGACAGTTTACGAAGTCGGAGACCGAGTCTATCTTCGAGTATCTCCACTTCGAGGAGTTAAGCGCTTTGGAGTTAAGGGAAAGCTAGCGCCACGTTTTGTAGGACCATACAAAGTTTTGGAGCGTATGGGAGAAGTAGCCTACAAGTTGGAATTGCCCGAAGGATTGTCAGGAGTTCACGATGTATTCCACGTTTCCCAGTTGAAGAAGTGCCACGCAGAGATGGCTGATATACCGCTGAGAGATACAGTGCCGCTGGAAGCGATTCAGTTGGACAGTGATTTGACTTATGACGAGAAACCGGTCAAAATTCTTGAGTATGCCAGCCGAGTCACCCGCAGCAAGGTTATCAAGTTTTGCAAAGTTCAGTGGAGCCACCACACGAAGGATGAAGCCACCTGGGAGCGAGAGGAAGATTTGTTGAAGGACCACCCTCACCTACTTTCTAGCCAACCTGAATCTCGAGGGCGAGATTCATCTTAAGGGGGTAGGTTTCTTGTAGCGACCAGACCTCAAACCATCCAATCTCTGTGCTTCGGTGTCATCCCTGGGTCAGTAATGCTGACACCACACAGTACTTGAAGGATTTATAACAGAGTAGCAATCACACACTTATTTTATAATAGAAATAATTGAAGATAAAAATAAATAAAATCAAATGATCATATTTTCAAAATTTGAGAAAACTCAAATATGAAAATAACGAAATCCCCAACTCTCTTCGAGGGTCCTTGAGTTGCGTGAAATTTCTGGATCAGGCCCAAAAGCAATAAAATATGATATGCATTGATGATCTATTGTATAACATTCCAAATTGAAAATTTGGGATGTTACAGTTCATCACCCCATGTGGTACGTACTATTTTGTACGGATGCATTTCGGGTTGAAGAGCGCCGGTTCGACGTTCGCCCGAGCGGTCCAAATTGGTTTTGAGCCCCAGCTACATAGAAATATGGAAGCCTATATGGCTGATATAGTGGTCAAAACCGAGGACAGGGCCACGCTTGTACAAGACCTAGAAGAAACATTTGCAAATCTGCGTAAGATCAACCTCAAACTCAACCCAGAGAAGTGCATGTTCGGTGCCCCATTCGGCAAACTCCTTGGGTTCTTTGTGTCTCAATGAGGAATTGAAGCAAATCCCAACAAGATCAAGGCGATCGAGCAGATTGAAGCACCGAAGCGGGTCAAAGAGGTCCGTAGGCTCGCCGGCTGCGTTGCCGCCCTGAGTAGATTCATCTCCAAATCTATTGAGCGCGCTCTACCCTTTTTCAAAGTTTTGAAAAAGGCAGGTCCAGTAAAATGGACTTCGGAGGAGGAGGTTGCACTACAAGATTTGAAGAGGTATCTCTCCTCCACGCCGATACTAGTCGCGCCCAAACCGCAAGAGCCGTTGCTGCTATACTTGGTAGCAACGAATCAAGTGGTCAGTGCCGCGCTGGTGGCGCAGAGGGAACTTGAGGAAGAGGCGGAAGTAGCAGCGGAGCCATCGGGTGGCGGTCCAGGTCGGGCCATCCATGGCAAGGTCTGACGCCGGCAAGACAGAACCCCCGGTGAGACCCGATCCCGTCAAGGCGGAGTCTGAGCAAATGAGCAAAGTAGGACATAAGAAGAAGATGGTGCAGCACCCAGTCTATTTTGTCAGTTCCCTCTTGCAGGGGGCTAGGTCAAGATATTCTGGTATGTAGAAGCTACTTTTCAGCCTCCTCATGGCCTCGAGAAAGCTGCGCCACCATTTCCAAGCACATGAGATCACCGTCGTCATGCGCCTCCCATTGCAACGAATCTTGCACAACCCAGATGCGACTGGGAGGATTGTGGAGTGGGCGTTGGAGCTGTCGAGCTTTGGCCTCAAGTTTAAAAGTACTTCAACAATCAAGTGTCGAGCCCTGGCGAAGTTCATAGAAGAATGGACCGCAACGCCCGACGAGGAGATTCAAGAGACCACCCTCCCTGGCAAGGAGACGAGTAGTGAGTGGATTATGTACTTTGATGGAGCTTTCTCACTCCAAGGTGCTGGTGCCGGCGTATTGCTCGTCGTGCCCACCGGAGAGCGCCTCAAGTATGTAATCCAGATGCACTTTCCCCGGGAAAAATCAACGAACAACACGGCAGAGTACGAGGGGTTGTTGGCCGGTCTCAGGATCGCAGCAGACCTTGGAATCAGAAAGCTCATCATCAGAGGTGATTCGCAACTCGTCGTCAAGCAAGTAAACAAAGACTACCAGAGCCCGTTAATGGAGGCCTATGTGGATCAAGTGAGGAAGTTGGAAGAGCGCTTTGACGGATTGCAAGCAGAGCATGTTCCCCGAGCGGAGAATGGCATTGCCGACGACCTGTCAAAGCGTGCTGTCCTCAAGTTGCCTGTGGAACCAGGTACCTTTGTGCTTCAGTTAACTCACCCATCTGTTAAACCATCAGAAGGACAGAACAAACGAAGGAAGGCGGGCCCTGGCAAGTACTTTCCCATTGAGCTCCGAGGAGCCGTCGACAGGGACGTTGCCGGGAGTCCCAAGCTTGCTGGAGGGCAGAAACCCTCGGCAGGACCTCACGCCCTGGCCATAGAAGCAGCTTCCCTTACAACCAAAGATGAGCCTTTAGTCCTTGCCATCGAGCCCCAGGCTCCGGCATGGGCACAACCCACTGTCTGCTTCCTCCAAACAGGAGAGCTCCCCGAGGAGCAGGAAGAAGCAAAGAAAGTAGCCCGTCGGTCCAGCATGTACCAGTTTGTGGATGATGCCCTCTATAGGAGAAGACCGAACAATGTGAAATTGAAGTGCATTCCTCGAGAGGACGGACTGAGGCTGTTGGCAGAGATACATGGAGGCATGTGTGGCTCCCACATAGGGTCGAGGGCTCTTGCCGGCAAAGCGTTCGGGCGAGGTTTCTTCTGGCCCACCGCCCTCCAGGATGCAACTGCACTAGTAACCAAGTGTGAAGCGTGCCAGTTCCATTCAAAGAAGCTTCATCAACCCGCCTAAGCTCTTCAGACAATCCCTCTTTCCTGGCCATTTTCGGTCTGGGGGCTCGACATACTGGGCCCCTTTCCCTGTTCTGTCGGGGGCTTTGAGTACTTGTACGTCACGATCGACAAGTTCACAAAGTGGCCGGAAGTGGAGCCAGTGAGAAAGGTAACAACACAGTCAGATGTCAAGTTCTTCAAGGGACTAGTCTACCGTTTCGGTGTGCCAAACAGAGTCATCACCGACAACGGCACGCAGTTCACGAGCCACGCCTTCATGTAGTACATTCAAGACCTCGGCAACAAGGTCTGTTTTGCTTCTGTTGCCCATCCCAGAAGTAACGGCTAGGCTGAGAGGGCAAATGAGGAAGTACTGCGGGGCCTCAAGACCAGGACTTTTGACAAGCTACACAAGTGCGGAAGGCACTAGATTGATGAATTGCCAACGGTTCTTTGGTCAATCAGGACGACACCAGATCGAGCCACTGGACAGACACCCTTCGCCCGGGTATACGGGGCAGAAGCAGTTCTCCCCACTGAACTCATATATGGGTCACCTAGAGTGCTCACCTATGATGAGCTTGAGCAAGAGCAGTTGCGCCAAGATGATGCGATGCTCCTCGAGGAAGATCGTCTTTGGGCTGCTGTGCGAGCTGCTCGATATCAGCAAGCTTTGCGCCGCTATCATAGCCGCAAGGTTCACGGCCGAAGCCTTGAGGAAGGCGGCCTTGTTCTTCGGCGGATCCAATCCCCCAAGAATCCAGACAAGTTGACGCCGAAGTGGGAAGGCCCTTATCGGGTAATACGAGTCACCAGGCCTGGCGCAGTCCTCCTGGAGACCGAAGATGGAATTCTGGTGAGCAACTCCTGGAATATTGAACATCTTCGCAAGCTTTACCCCTAAGGTGCGGTTGCCGGGAGCCCCGGCAACCCCCGTTTCGTACTATCCTTGCCGCCGAGGCGGTAACCCTATGTACGGAGCCAGGCGCAGACCCTGTGCGCAGTCAGGGAAAAGGAATCCCTTAGTATGTATAGTTTCCTGTCGATTTCCATGTTTATGTAGATACGTATATGCATGCTTGTCCAAGGTACTATACTGCTTTTTGATTATAGTAAATGTTAGTGAACCACCGAGGTTCCATTCTTTTGTCCTCACTTCTTTCCAGTCACGGCAAAGACGCGCGATCCCGCCAAGGACCCGGCTCCGGCAAGAAGTTGAGAAGACCGCCCGGCACGACGATCCCCGGCAAACCAAATAGATAAAGTTTGCCTCTTGCCCATTCGTAGTCGTAACATGTGGCTTGTGCATTAGAAAACCTCACAAATCGTCTTTAAGGACTCAGGGGCTCCCATTTCCGACTCGAACGCTGCTTCGGTCAGAATGGTCGTGGTAAGCCTTGTCAAAAAGAGGTGGACGGGGGGCTGGGCCCTTTGTCTGTAACCCGGCAGATGTGATTCTCCGGCAGGCGCAAGGGGCGTCGACAAGGTGGCTTGCCGGAAGGACTCGTTTATTTACACTAAGAAGGCATTTCGCCTCCGCACGAACATACACGTGCACGAGTTACCGGCAGGACTAGACTTTTTCATTAATATGTTGATACGAGTACAAAGGTTACAGGATACAAGCATGGGCTCGAGAGATTACATTATATAGAAATTAAGATTTGGCAAGTGCCTACAATTTAAAAAGAAAGATAGGTTCCCCGTGATCTCCGTTCTTTCCCCTTTCCTCCCAGGTGCGGCAGGTGAAGGCAAAAAGGGAGCGGCGGGGAACGCGCCGATGGAGAGCTTGACGAGGAAGACCCTCGGCAGGGCACGGGGCCGAGGGAGGGGGCGGCGCAGTCAGTCGGAGTAGGAGTCGACGTCCTCCCGCTTGACGCCCTCGTCATCGTTGTCGCTGTCCTCCTGGTCACTCCCGCTCGAGGAGGAGGGTTCGCCGTCAGAGGAGATCTCCGCACAACACCTTAAGTGAGTTCCCAAGAGCCCGGAGACCTTGACGAAGAGCAGGTAATCCTCCATCAATTTGAATTGGACGACGAGTCCCTCCGAAAGGCTATGGCCACGGGTGAAGGTCTTCCATCCACGACGGAGATACACAACATGAGGGACGAGGAAGTCGACGTCAACCCGCATGTTGCCATTCCCGCAGCCCCTCATATGCAGCCTCAAGGCCTAAGGAGGGTCAAGCTCCATCTCCCGAGCAAACGGATTGGGGAGACGAAGACGGCCACACACTGGCCCGCGCAGCCTGACGTAGAACTCGCTGGGCTGGTCTCCAACATGGCCCTCCATTAGAGGAGGGTCCGCATGAGGAGGCGAAGCCAGTGCACCGTCCCGTCCTCCTCCTCCCCGAGCGCCACGGGGGCCTCGGCCTTGCCCCCTCCCTCTTCCTCTCACGGCCGGCTCTGCCGCCACGAGCTCTTGGGAAGGAAGGGCACACTATCGAGTGGAGGCCCTCGTTGCCGCCATCGGAGCACCAGCACGCCCTCTCGCCATGATGAAGGGAAGAAAGGAGTCGAGGCGGAGGAGATGAGCGCTGAAGGATCAAAGGACACCGTCCCCCTACCCTTCTTCTTATAAAGGGGCGGGGCCGAGGCTCGGCCACCCCGCTCAACCAATCCGGCCACCAAGGGGCGCAGGAAATCGGGACCGGCCTGCTGCTCCAATTATGGCATGTGCCCTCCGTGTCCACCACCTACCCTCCTCGGGGCATGAAGGACACATGGCAAGCGAACCGGAATCAAGAGGACGACTGAAGCGACTGCATTCCACCCCGTGACCGTGGGGCGCGGGCACCTTGAAGGCCGCGACCCGAGTCCACCCAGTAAATGAGCCGTGCCCCTGTGTTTTCCTCCCTTTCATGGGGAAGGCGCGGGCTGCCTCTTTACCATTTACTATGATGTGATGCATGAGGGCAGCAACCGCCCCATGCATGACCCCCACATCACGCATGACCCCCACGTCGCGCATTCAACACGGGTCGTGGGGAAGTGTGACGGGCGAGGGAGTTACAGCAGTACAATTCGGCCCGGCATGCCCGTGCATTGTTTTGCGCCTATCCCAACAACGCATCGCGCTTATGTATGGCTGAGGGAGTCCTGGATTAGGGGGTCTCTGGACAGCCGGACTATATCCTTTGGCCGGACTGCTGGACTATGAAGATACAAGATTGAAGACTTCGTCCCGTGTCCGGATGGGACTCTACTTGGCGTGGAAGGCAAGCTAGGCAATACGGATATGTATATCTCCTCCTTTGTAACCGACCTTGTGTAACCCTAGCCCCCTCTGGTGTCTATATAAACCGAAGGGTTTTAGTCCGTAGAAAAATAGACAATCATACCATAGGCTAGCTTCTAGGGTTTAGCCTCTTTGATCTCGTGTTAGATCAACTCTTGTACTACTCATATCATCAAGAACAATCAAGCCGGACGTAGGGTATTAGCTCCATCAAGAGGGCCCGAACCTGGGTAAACATCGTGTCCCCTGCCTCCTGTTACCATCCGCCTTAGACGCAAAGTTCGGGACCCCCCTGCCCGAGATCCACCGGTTTTGACACCGACATTGGTGCTTTCATTGAGAGTTCCACTGTGTCATCACCATAAGGCTTGATGGTTCCTTCGATCATCGCTAGCGATGCGGTCCAGGGCGAGGTTTTCCTCCCCGGACAGATCTTCATATTCGGCGGCTTCGCACTGCAGGCCAATTCGCTTGGCCGTCTGGAGTAGATCAAGATCTACGCCCCTGGCCATCAGGTCAGATTTGGAAATTTGAACCACACGGCCGACATCCGCGGAGACTTGATCTTCAAAGGATTTGATCCCATGTCGGACGCGCCGCACAATCGCGACGAGCATGACATAACTCTGCGTCGGACAGTGTTCGGGAGATCGCATCCGCAACTACTCCGGCCGTTAATCCAGAGCAAATCACGCCGTCCGAGAGCGGAGGGATAGATCCCGCCATGGAGGCCACACTCTGAGTGTGATAGAGCCAGATACTGACTTCGCCCCTTTCGAGAGCCGCGTCGCCGAACCACTGGGTTTTCCTTCAGCCACGGACTCCGAGCCACCTACATCCGTGCTCGTCGAATTCAACGGGGCGCCGATCATGGAGTTCACCTCCGCGGATATCTTTCAGCACTCACCTTTCGGAGATGTGCTAAATTCATTAAGGTCTCTCTCCCTGTCAGGAGAACCTTGGCCGAACTATGTCTGGCTAGAATGGGATGCGGACGATGGAGAAATTCGCTGCCCACCCACCACCCACTTAGTACCCACTGTCGACGACTTAACCGACATGCTCGACTTCGACTCCGAAGACATCGACGGTATGGATGACGATACAGGAGATGAACAGGAACCACCGCCCACAGGGCACTGGACCGCCACTTCATCACATGACGTATACATGGTGGATACACCCAGAGAGGGCAATGGCAAAGAGACAGCGGAGGATGCCCCATCCAAGCAACCCAAGCGCTGACGTCAGCAGCGCCACTCTAAGTCCCGCCATAGCAAAAACAGCGATAACAACGCAAGAGGAAATAACAGTCCAGTCGACTCTGGAAGAAACGACGACTGCACCACCCCGGTGGCAGAGCACGATCAAGATGCAAACTGCAAACATAGTACGGATCCGACGTCCGAACACGACGACGCCAAGGATAAGCCTCATCAAACCCTGTCTGGGGAAGAAAACAGTCCGGACAAAGATGCACACATTATCCCGGAAACGCACTTGGAGCAAGAGAACCCCTGCAGAAGGCTTATTGCCACAGCGAGGAGCCTGAAGAAACAGAAGCAAAGGCTTAAGGTCGCACAATATATGCTCAACAGCAGGTGGAACAAAGTAACAAAGTATGGTGGAAGTTACCATAAAAATAGCTATCCAAAGCGAAAGCTATTACCAAAATTCGACGATGAGGCCTTAGAGCCCATACAGCCGAAGAATGATACGGCCAACCGGCCGGATCCACCACCTTGTGAACGCGATAGAGCGGCTAACAAAGTCGCGCATAAGTCAACACACGATCTACGCGAGAACTTGCATCAAAAATTCGGCGCGACCAGATCCATCTATGGATCTAGGAAGCGCGCTACGGTACAAAACCAACACTGAATACTACAACCGTCCGAACACCATGGCACATCCCAATACATGGGTGCCATACACCCCTTATGTTTCACTGATGAGGTGCTGGATCACGAATTCCTAGAGGGATTCAAACCGGTGAACATAGAGGCGTACGACGGGACCACAGACCCTGGAGTCTGGATAGAGGACTTTATCCTCCATATTCATATGGCTTGTGGAGACGATCTCCATGCCATTAAATACTTGCCCCTGAAGCTTAAAGGGCCAGCTCGGCACTGGCTGAAAAGCCTCCCCGAAAACTCAATTGGAAGTTGGGAGGAGCTCGAGGATGCTTTTCGGGCCAATTTTAAAGGGACTTATGTCCGACCTCCGGATGCAGACGATTTAAGTCATAAAATCCAACAGTCCGGAGAGTCCGCCCAAAAGCTTTGGAACAGGTTCCTCAGCACCAGCACCAGCGACCTGAGCACATCCGAAGTCAGGGATGGCAATGGTAAACCACGACGCAACAAAAACAAGCATCGAAATAAAGAAGGTAGCCCAGATAACACGGCGGTAAACGCCGGATTCAGGGGCTCCCGACCAGGTCAGCGGAAAAAGCCTTTCAAAGGCAGCAGAGAAGGACAATCTGGCCTAAACAAAATTCTTGACAAACTCTGTCAGATTCACGGCACCCCAGACAAACCTGCAAATCATACCCACAGAGAATGTTGGGTCTTCAAGCAAGCCGGTAAGCTAAACGCCGAACACAAAGGGGAAGAGACACCAGGCGAAGACGAGGATGAGCCTCGCCAGCAAAGCGCCGGAGGACAGAAAAATTTCCCACCAGAGGTTAAAACAGTAAATGTGATCCATGTGACAAAGAGGAGAAGCAAGCATGCACTTCGAGGCACAAGCGCCGTAGAGCCCGTCACCCCTAGGTTCAACCCCTGGTTGGCCTACCCGATCACTTTTGATCGTAGGGATCACGAGACAAATATGTGGCACGAAGGACTGACGGCCTTGGTGTTAGACCCAATAATAAATGGGTACCATTTCACACGAGTCCTCATGGACGGCGGCAGTGATCTAGATCTGATATATCAGGACACAGTCCAGAAAATGGGGATAGACCCGACACAAATAAGCCACAGTAATACTACCTTCAAGGGAGTAATACCAGGCCAAGGGGCCCGTTGTACGGGCTCTCTACTACTAGAGGTGGTATTCGGTTCTCCCGATAACTTCCGAAGCGAAAGGTTAACTTTTCACATCGCCCCATTCTGAAGTGGTTATCAAGCACTACTCGGAAGAATGGCTTTCGCTCGTTTTAACGCAATACCGCATTATGCTTTTCTCAAGCTTAAGATGCCCGGTCCACGTGGCATCATCTTAGTTAGCGGAAATACTGAACGTTTCTTACGTACGGAAGATGATGCGGCGGGTCTAATAGCCGCAAACTAGACGGCCTCACCAACCAGAAAAAATGGCAGGTCGTCAAGACCACGGACATGGTTAAACAAATCCGGTGTTCCATCATATATACATGAGATTGGTTTGATAATCAAACCCTCGTAAACGATACCAGGGGCTTCCCGCGTGTAATCAGGGCCAGCCCAGCTCAACTTGGCTTCTCTTGAATTTTGATAGTTCATTGATAATAACCAATTCTTCTTTTTGGCATGGCAACTTTCACCTAAGTTATTTCCTTTTACAGATAACAATCGTGCTACACCCGTCCAGGACACGGCACAACGGAGACACAGGCGCAGACGTGCAGCAGGGACCCGCCCAAAGGTTTCTTTTTGGATTAAGACCCTGCGTAAACCTTTTTTACTGTCTCTTGTTGCTCACATCCTCCAGATACTCCACACAACCCAGAAGGATGCTGGCGTTATTGGCATGTGGCCACGTCAGGATTTTTCACATACCTGGACACATGGGGTTTCTTATTAAGGGCATTTTTAGCCTGGTATATGTTATAAAGACCGAACGCCTTAGGGAGTGTTCGGCGTCGCGAGTTTGGCCCTATATGCATCAGCTCTGAATCATGTCTTTGGTCACATGTTGGGTTTGCCCGGCTCCCACATTTTGGTACCTTACGGTCCGTTATATCGGCTAAGGTAGCACTAGGAGAACTACTACGATTGTGCCCTGGTTCATCCGGATGAGCACCTTAGTAGAGAAAGCCAAAAACTGACTGTCATGATATAGCGAGAGACTGGCCAACCACTCGATGACTCATCGGAATCTTCGGGATTCCTCCGCATTAACGAAGGGCCGTTTCCCGGCCATGTACGTACGCGCCCCGTATTCGGACGAGCGCAGAAGTACCAGGGGCTATATATAGCCCCACTGTCAAACTCCTATGGCTAAGTAAAAGTGTTAAAGCAATATAGTCTGATTGCCTCGTTCGCTGTGCTATCACCTCCGTAATGGACCATGACGTTGGATCAAGTGTGGATAAGCATTTTCTGCGAACACTCCCGCATTGTATGCGTGGGGGCGGAAGCCGACGACTGCAAACTTTCAGTTTATATACATATATACATAAACGGCCGCAAAGGAGGCATCATAGTACTTTCGGGCAAAAGTATAAATACAGCCTTGATAATTCAATAAAACATTGTTTTTACAATGGGAATACATGTCACTAGAACATAATATTCTTCAAGCACTGAGCCTCTATCGAACGAGCGCCTTCAAGAACTTCTTCAAAGTACTGCTCGACAGCCACTTGGCCTATGGCCGAACCCTGTGTCGCAACAGTGGTGGCCTCCATCTCCGCCCAGTATGTCTTGACACGGGCAAAGGCCATCCACGCACCCTCTATGCACGCCGATCTCTTTACAGCATCGATGCGTGGCACAGCACCAAGGAATTGTTGCACTAAATTAAAGTAGCTATTCGGCCTTGGCCCTCCCAGCCATAGGTGATCCACAATGGACCTCATGGCAAGTCCGGACAACCTATGGAGCTCGGCCCACTCGGCCATTTGCTCATTCAACAGCAGCGGACGGACTGGAGTGTGAAACTGTGACTAGAACAACTTTTCCACTCCGGGACCTTTCTGATCCTTGAAGTACTCGGCCGCATCAGCAGCACTTGCAGCCAAATCCACGTAGGCATCCGCGGAACTCCATAGCCGGTCCAGAGGAGCATACTTCGGATCTCCGAACTTAGTCCGCAACAAGAAGGGCTTCCCAGATACGATATCTGCAGCTTGATTCAGCTCTTTCTTCGTCGCTCTAATTTTGGAGCGGGCTTCCTTGGCAGCCACCAGGGCCTTCTCCAGGTTCGTCGCCTTCGCCCGGTTTTCTTCTTCAAGAAGCTGGTAACGGTCAGCGGCATCTTTTAACTCTACAGCCATCTTGGCAATTTTTCCTTGCTCTCGCAATGCGCGGCCTGTTCGGCCCTTAACTCTCCGGCCGCCTTTAGAGCGGCCGCATTGCTACTCCTTGCTTGCTCCTTGGCTCAGGCAAGCTCCGCCCGAAGGGTCTCCACGGTGGCAGCTACATCTACAGTCACAACATATTAAAGATACTGGCATCATGCTACTCTTATTATGTGACGATCACCAGAGAAATCACTCACCCTGTGCCTCGTCAAGCCGCTGGTTGACAAGCACGATATCGGCATCGGCCGCATCAAGTTGCCGCTTTAGCTCGGTAAATCCATCAGTTCGGCTAGCCACCGTAGCCTCAGCCACCTGCACATAAAGGTAGTCGAATTATTACCTGGATATATGATCCTCGGGTTGCCGCCGTTCTCGACGACAACCAGAGTCTCAGGGGCTACTATCTGCACAGGGCACACCTAACGTATGCGGTACTATTAAAAACATACACTATTTCACGTACCTCAAAGCCTTTCAGCAGACTCATAAAGGCTTCATGCAAACCGCTTTCAGTGGATGAAATCCTTTCAATTATCGTACCCATTAGCGTACGATGCGCTTTCGAGACGGCCGCTTGCCCCAGAAGATCCTTCAGCGCGTCCGACCGCACACTGTACGGACCCTTGCTGTCACTCTCCTTAGGAGCCGGATACTGGGGATTCCGGGTAGCCAAAGGGTTATCCTCTGGCCTTAGTGGATCCGGAGATACCCTTCGCGACAACACGTCAAGGTCGCCCGCTTCATGAGGCGGGGTGTCAGGGGGAGGCATTTCGCTCTCCATCATCTCCGGAAGAAGATCCCCCGAAGATGAACTCTGTCGAGAAGGGCTACAATCCGGGCTACAATTTATAAGCATCGGTTATTGTCTTTGGAAGTAAGGTAGGATGTTTCCACTATTAAGTACTTTTCGATTACTTACAGCTCGGTAGAGGGCTGATCCCCGCGTAGACATTGTGCGGCAAGAATACCCTCTGAGGCAGGACCCTCTGATGAAGATTTCTTCTCCCGTTTGGAAACCTTAGTTTCCGGATCTTCAGAGGTAGTCCTCTTCCTTCCCCGGGGAGAGAGAATGTCAGATTCTTCCCTTTGGTTGTCCTCCCTCGTGGAGGCGCTCATTCCCCCGGCTAGAATAAGTAGCGAGTGAGGCCCACTTTCGCCCTCTCTATTCCCCCCATCATCTTCCTTTGAGGGCACTAGATAAGGCGCCGGCTCGAGCATCTTGTCCAGTACCGGATTGTCCAAGCTCTCAGGAAGGGGGGCCAAACACCTGATCATCATCGCCTTTGTTATCCAGTCCTGGTCAAAGAGCGGCTCTTTAGAATGATGCCATGGTAAATAAAAGGACAGTAGGTTCGACATGGGATTACTTACTTGGGCAGCGGGGCGGCTGCAGCTCAGACCCTCGTCCTTGGTGGTTTCTGGACACTCTATTTGGGGTCTGAAGAACGATTTGTACATCTCTTCGAGTGTCATGCCGAGGAAATGCTGAATAGCTCGCGGTCCTTCCGGGTTGAATTCCCACATGCGGAGGGGCCGGCGTTTGCAAGGCTGGATTCAACGAACTAGCATAACTTGCATTACCATAACCAGACTGAAATCTCTCTCAAAGAGATCTCGGATACGGCTTTGCAGTATTGGCACGTCCTTTGCTGGACCCCAGCTCAGCCCCCTGCTGATCCATGACATCAGTTGCGGTGGGGGGCTCGAGCGAAAGGTGGGGGCAGCTACCCACTTGGCACTTCGGGGAGCTGTGATGTAAAACCACTCCCGCTGCTACAATTCGGACAACTCTGGGAAGGAACCCTCTGGCCATGGAGCGTCAGCGATTTTGCTTATTAAAGCACCTCCGCATGCTGCGTGCCGCCCCTCGATCATCTTCCGCTTCACATCGAAGGTCTTGAGCCACAGGCTGAAGTGAGGGGTAATGCGGAGGAAGGCCTCACATACGACAATAAATGACGAGATGTGAAGAAGGGAATCCGGGGCCAGATCGTTAAAATCCAGCCCATAATAGAACATAAGACCCCTAACAAAGGGATCTAGAGCAAGGCCTAGTCCTCGAAGAAAGTGGGAGATGAACACGACGCTCTCGTTGGGTTCGGGAGTTGGGACAACCTGCCCTCAGGCAGGAAGCCTATGCAAAATTTCGGCAGTCAGATATCTGGCCTCTCTCAACTTCTTGATGTCCTCCTTTGTGAGAGAGGAAGGCATCCACCGACCTTGAAGGTTGGATCCGGACATAGTTGAAGGTCCGGAGCACCTGACCTGAGCTTTGGGTGTTAGAACTCGAGGCAGGGGAAGGATTCGATTGAGCACGGGAGGGAACCTCGTCCCCTTTATAAAGAGGGTGAATATCAAGCGTCCTCCTCGTGGCCATTTGGGACTTGCCTAAGATCTAGGAGTCATACCAACAGGCACGGTTGGGTTACCCACATCTGTATTGATGAGAATCCCGTGATAAGGGGGACACGATCTCTGCTTTGACAAGACGTGTCAAGAAAACCACCTCGCGTTATGTGCGGAACTAGTTGAGAAAAACGGTTCGAATAATGACCGGGCCATGGCGTGATGTCATGCTGTCAAAACATGTCAGCAGATTAGATTTGTGGAAATATTATTCTCTCTACAGTGGTATGTGGAACTTATTTTGCAGGGCCGGACACTATCCTTGTATTCTAAAGTCTTACATGGTGTATGCGGAGGAGGAACCCACCTTGCAATGCCGAACACAATACTGCGCGCCGGACTCATCGTCAGTGAAGCCTGGTTCAGGGGCTACTGAGGGACTCCTGGATTAGGGGGTGTCCGGACAGCCGGACTATATCATTTGGCCGGACTGCTGGACTATGAAGATACAAGATTGAAGACTTCGTCTCGTGTCCGGATGGGACTCTACTTGGCGTGGAAGGCAAGCTAGGCAATACGGATATGTATATCTCCTCCTTTGTAACCGACCTTGTGTAACCCTAGCCCCCTCCGGTGTCTATATAAACCGGAGGGTTTTAGTCCGTAGAAAAACAGACAATCTTACCATAGGCTAGCTTCTAGGGTTTAGCCTCTTTGATCTCGTGGTAGATCAACTCTTGTACTACTCATATCATCAAGAACATCAAGCAGGACGTAGGGTATTACCTCCATCAAGAGGGCCCTAACCTGGGTAAACATCGTGTCCCCTGCCTCCTGTTACCATCTGCCTTAGACGCACAGTTCGGGACCCCCTACCCGAGATCCGCCGGTTTGACACCGACAATGGCCCAGACCCGGGGGCTCCTATCGGTGCACAAAAGGAGGGGTCCTATTTTGTACCCCTTTACTTGTGCACGGGCAGTTGGAGCCGCACCTGCGGGCACACCTAACGGGGCAGAGGAAGGAAGCAAAGCCACAATACAACCAAAGAAAAGCCAAGCCAGAAAACACGACGAGCAGAGGGGCGATGTGAACTCCCCCGGCAAGGCCCTTGATGGGGCGGCCTCCATAGCCCCGGCAAGAACCTTGCTGGGGCAACTTGCCCAACACCAGCAGAGCCGCCACGCTTGAGCCCAAGAGGTCGAACGCCATCAACCACTTTGGAACCGAGGCTCGGGAGGTACCTCCATGGTGGCATGCAAATCTTTGTGGAGACCAGAAGCACACAAGACTAGATGATGACCAGAAGACGACGATCCTCGGCAAGATCCTTGCCAAAGATACCCACGAGACCCCCGGCAAGACCCTTGTCAGGGACGACCGCGATGCCACGGCAAGACCCTTGTCGGGGCGCCGGCAAGACTCTTGCCGAAGACATCCGTCGGGCCGCAGCCAGGCCCACATCTGCCAAGACTCCACCGTCGTTCCCATGCAGCTGCCAGCCCACCAGCTAGGCATGCGCCTGCGTGGCGACGTGCGGCCTCTAGGCCGACTCGGCATGCACCTGCATAGTGGCATGCAGATCTTCGTGAAGACTCTACCACCGCACCACCTCAGCAGCCAGCCAGCGTGGCGCTACACGCTTCATCAGTTCGGACGCGCGTCGAAGCCAGGCAAGGCAGCGACAGCTGGGACGAGCTTCCTTGCCATCCCCGACAAAGCAAGAAGGGCATGTCAGCTGCACATTAAATGCATTTGTCCTGTGGTGCCAGGAGATAAACTCGACTACTGTATAGCTTTCCACCTCCTGTGTGCCACTGTGGCAGCCCCTTTGACTTTAAAAGGAGGCCTGCGGTGTACTGAGAGAGGATTCGGATTTTTTGAACCCTGCACGCCTTGCATCTAGTCCAAGAACATGAGATAAACAGAAACCAGCAGGAGTAGGGTATTACGCATCACTTGTGGCCCGAACCTGGATAATCCCCCCCCCCCCCCCCCCGTGTTGATCTCTCAATCCCGCTCTTTCCACAGCCCCGCGCCCACCAACCGTAGCAAAAAGGGATTCCTCATGATCCCGTAGGTGTCGTTTCCCCCGACATCTTTCTTTCCATTCTTCTTGAAGTTCCAATTATTTCCCTTGCCCTTTTTCTTGAAACTAGTGGTCTTGTTAACCATCAACACTTGGTGCTCCTTCTTTATTTCTACCTCCGCTGATTTCAGCATTGCGAAGATCTCGGGAATTGTTTTCGACATCCCTTGCATATTATAGTTCATCACGAAGCTCTAGTAGCTTGGTGATAGTGACTGGAGAATTCTGTCAATCACTATCTTATCTGGAAGATTAACTCCCACTTGATTCAAGCAATTGTAGTACACAGACATTCTAAGCACATGCTCACTAGCTGAGCTATTCTCCTCCATCTTGTAGGCAAAGTACTTGTCAGAGGTCTCATACCTCTCAACACGGGCATGATCCTGAAATACCAATTTCAGCTCTTGGAACATCTCATATGTTCCATGGCGTTCAAAACATCTTTGGAGCCCCGATTCAAAGCTGTAAAGCATGGCACGCTAAAATATCAAGTAGTCATCAGATCAAGCTTTCCCAAACATTCATAATGTATACATCAGCTCCTACAATAGGTTTGTCACCTAGCGGTGCATCAAGGACATAATTCTTCTATGCAGCAATGAGGATAATCCTCATATCATAGACCCAATCCACATTATTTATACCATCACCTTTCAACTTAGTTTTCTCTAGGAACATATCAAAAATAGGGGAGCTATATCACGAGCTATTAATCTACAACATAGATATGCAAAAACTATTAAGACTAAGTTCATTATAAATTAAGTTCAATTAATCAAATTACTAATGAGCTCCCACTTAAATTAACATCCCTTAAGTTATCTAAGTGATACATGATAGAAATCAACTAACCCATATCCAATCATCAGTGAGATGGTGTAGTCATCAATGGTGGACATCTCTACATCTCTACATTGATCATATCTACTATATGACGCATGTTCGACCTTTCGGTCTCCAGTATTCCGAGACCATGCATGTACATGCTAGGCTCGTCAAGTTTAACCCAAGTACTATGCATGTGCAAAACTGTCTTACACCCGTTGTATGTGAACGTAGAGTCTATCACACCCGATCATCACGAGGTGCTTCAAAACGACGAACTTTGGCAATGGTGCATACTCGGGGAGAACACTTTATCTTGAAATTTAGTGAAGGGGTCATCTTACAATGCTATCACTGTTCTAGGCAAAATAAGATGCATAATGGATATGTAGGAGATATTCCCTAGAGGCAATAATAAATGTTATTGATTATCTTCCTGTTCATAATTATGTTTATGTTCCATGCTATAACTGTTGTGGTTCTCGAGTCTACAATAACCACGAGGCTCAGAGGTAGACTCATATCCATGTGTGGAACAATAAACGGTAAAATGTATTCCTAGTCTGGCCTCTAAGACTAGATTAAGTGTTGCATGATGGTTCTGCTTTCCTAATCATGAGCATGTCTATGCCAGCAACTTTGAGGGCACAATGTTAGAACAACATTTGTGTTGAATCGACCCGAATTGATGTTTTTCTATGAGATACATTCATCACAAGTTAATGGTTAATAACATAGAGATAGTTAATATTCGCATAATTCCTTAGACCATGAGAGTATCAAGTTTCTTCATACTTGCTTCATGAACTTTGGGGTTTGTTAAACGTCATCTGTAAATGGGTGGCTAATACGTCTCCAACGTATCTATAATTTTTGGTTGTTCCATGCTATTATATTATCTATCTGGGACGTTTTATATGCATTTATAAGCTATTTTATATGCTTTTTGGGACTAACCTATTAACCTAGAGCCTAGTGTCAGTTTCTGTTTCTGTTTTTTCCTTCTTTTTGAGTTTCGCAGAAAAGGAATATCAAACGGAGTCCAATTGACCTCAAAATTTATGGAGATTATGTTTGGAAAAATATAAAAAATAATGGAATGAAAAGATATCGGAGAAGAGCCACGAGGCGTCCACAAGGGTGGAGGGCGCCCCCACCCCCCTAGGGCGCGCCCTCCGTCCTTGTGGGCTCCTTGTGGGCCCTCCTGATTTGTTCCCGACGCCAACACCTCTTATAAATCCAAAAACCCCAGAACAGAACGCTGATCAGGAGTTCCATCGCCGCAAGCCTCTATAGCCATGAAAAACCAATTGGGAGTCCGTTTCGGCACCCTGCTGGAGGCGGAAATCATCACCGATGGCCATCTTCATCATCCCGGCGCTCTCCATGACGAGGAGGGAGTAGTTCACCCTCGGGGCTGAGGGTATGTACCAGTAGCTATGTGTTTGATCTCTCTCTCTCTCTGTCGTGTTCTTAATTTGGCACGATCTTGATGTACCGCGATCTTTGCTATTATAGTTGGATCTTATGATGTTTTTCCCCTCGACCTTCTTGTAATGGATTGAATTTTCCCTTTGAAGTTATCTTATCAGATTGAGTCTTTAAGGATTTGAGAACACTTGATGCATGTCTTGCATGTGCTTATCTATGGTGACAATGGGATATTCACGTGATCTACTTGATGTATGTTTTGGTGATCAACTTGCGGGTTCTGTGACCTTGTGAACTTATGCATAGGGGTTGGCACATGTTTTTGTCTTGACTCTCCGGTAGAAACTTTGGGGCACTCTATGAAGTTCTTTGTGTTGGTTTAAATAGATGAATCTAAGATTGTGTGATGCATATCGTATAATCAAACCCGCAGATACTTGTGGTAACATTGGAGTATCTAGGTGACATTAGGGTTTTGGTTGATGTGTGACTTAAGGTGTTATTTTAGTGCGAACTCTAGGGCTGTTTATGACACTTATAGGAATAACCCAATAGATCGACCAGAAAGAATAACTTTGAGGTGGTTTCGTACCCTACAATAATTTCTTCGTTTGTTCTCCACTATTAGTGACTTTGGAGTGACTCTTTGTTGCATGTTGAGGGATTGTTATATGATCTAATTATGTTATCATTGTTGAGAGAACTTGCACTAGTGAAATTATGAACCATAGGCCTTGTTTCTAAGCATTGCAATACCATTTTCGCTCACTTTTACTATTAGTTACCTTGCTGTTTTTATATTTTCAGATTACAAAAACCTATATCTACCATCCATATTGCACTTGTATCACCATCTCTTCGCCATACTAGTGCACCTATACTATTTACAATTGTATTGGGTGTGTTGGGGACACAAGAGACTCTTTGTTATTTGGTTGCAGGGTTGTTTGAGAGAGACCATCTTCATCCTACGCCTCCCACGGATTGATAAACCTTAGGTCATCCACTTGAGGGAAATTTGCTACTTTCCTACAAAACTCTGCACTTGGAGGCCCAACAACGTCTACAAGGATAAAGTTGCATAGTAGACATCAAGCTCTTTTCTGGCGCCGTTGCCGGGGAGGTTAGTGCTTGAAGGTATATCTTTAGATCTTGCAATTGAATCTTTTAGTTTCTTATTTTATCACTAGTTTAGTCTATAAAAGAAAACTACAAAAAATGGAATTAAGGGTACCTCATATGCTTCATCTTTTTAATGTCTTTCGTGAAAATAAGGATTCTGATAATTGTGCCAAAGTGTTAGAAGAAAAATGCATTAAAATGTTTGGCACTAAATCCTTGAATGATGAGCATGATTGTAATGTTGTTAGTATGAATTCGTTGAATATCCATGATGCTAATGATATGCAAAGCCACAAGCTTGGGGATGCTATGTTTGATGAAGATGGTATTTTTTGTCCCCCAAGTTTTGATGAGCAAATTTATTATAATGAAAGCATGTCTCCTATCTATGATGATTATTGTGATGACATGTATGCTGTAAAGAATAATGATAACCATGAAACCTGTCATCATGATTTTAATTTTCAATTGGATTATGCCTCACATGATAGTTATTTTGTTGAGTTTGCTCCCACTACTATTCATGAGAATAATTTTGCTTATGTGGTGAGTAGTAAAATTTCTATGCTTGGGCATCATGAGAATAATGCTTTATGTGATGGTTATATTGTTGAATTCATTCATGATGCTATTGAAAATTATTATGATAGAGGAACATATGCTTTTACATATTGCAATAATATCAACTTTCCTCTCTATGTGTTGAAAATCTTGAAGTTATGCTTGTTTTGCCTTCCTATGCTAGTTGATTCTTGCTCCCATAAGTTGTTTGCTCAAAAAATCCCTATGCATAGGAATTGGTTTGAATTAAATGTGCTAGTCATACGCTTCATGATGCTCCCATTATGCTTCAATTCTTACCTTTTATGTGGGCATCATTGAGATTATCATGCCTAGCTACAAAGGCATTAAAGAAAAGCGCTTGTTGGGAGACAACCCAATATTTACTCCTACTGTTTTTGCGTGTTCACATGATTATACTACTGTATTAATCATGTTTTATAGCTTTTATTTCAATAAAGTGCCAAGTAAGACCTTTGGGATGATCTGTGGTGATATTTGATTTGATCTTGCTAAAAAACAGAAACTTTTGCGCTTAGGAAAACAATTCTAAATTTTAACAGAAGTGTGATAAAATACTGGTTCTTTTTGAATAAGATTAATAAAAAATACTCAGGCTTTCTAAATTTTTCAGAATTCTTGGAGTTACATAAGTATTCGATAGTTACAGATTCTGTTTTTGATGCATAGTTTGCTTGTTTTCTAGTTTCTATGGCTTATATTGCTTAATATAAATTGTAGAAATGATAGAGTACAGTAGGCATCATGTGAGAAAAATTATGAATCTTGTACTGACGGTACCTAAGTGGTGATTTGCTTTCTAATACTAACGGAGCTTACTGACTTTTGTGTTGTGAAGTTTTCAAGTTTTGGGTAAAGTTTTGATGAACTAAGAAATAAGGAATGGAAAGAGCTTAAGCTTGGGGATGCCCAAGGCACCCCAAGGTAATATTAAAGGACAACCAAGAGCCTATGCTTGGGGATGCCCCGAATGGCATCCCCTCTTTCGTCTTCGTTCATCGGTAACCTTACTTGGAGTTATATTTTTATTCACCACATGATATGTGCTTTGCTTGGAGCATCATTTTATTTTACTAGGATTTTCTTGCTGTTATTTATAGTAATGTTTTGCATCTTTTATTTCAATAAAAATGTCAAGTATGGCCTTTACCATGCTTATTTTGCCAGTCCATATGTTGATGTTTTAAAAACAAAAAGTTTGCTGTTATGTTTTGAATATTTGTGAATAGTAAGAACATGATAAAATCTTGAAATTTTTACATAATGAGTAACAAAAAATTATCTACAGCGTGGTAATTTTTCAGAATTTTTGGAGTTAGGGAAGTATGATTCCTTTTGCATTCTTTACAGACTATTCCGTTTAGATAGATTGTTGTTATGTTTGCATTGTTTGCATATGTTTTCTTGTTTAATGATTCTATTTGAGGATAGGAGTATTAAATATGTGAAAGTGCAAATATCCCTGGGAGGTTTTGGTAATTCCTAACAACATATAGCTCATTGAGCTAATGCTATTTCTAGATAAATATTTCAGGAAAACTCAATGATTGGCATGGCATGGATTTGAATGTGGACCCCTCACAATGCAAAGGACAAAAGGATTGACTCAAGCTCAAAGCAAAAGACTCTACATTTTTCATTTTAGTGATCCAAGATCACATTGAGTCCATAGAAAAAGCCAATACTATCAAGAGGGGGTGAGGTGTTGCTTAATGAGTTTCTTGCTCAAAATGCTTAGTGATATGCTCCAAAGCCCACAACTACTTTCTCATATCCACATATGTCCCAAACCAAAAGTCAAACTTGGCCCTACCGAAACTTTCTATCCGGCGCCACTAAGTTCTCTTGACATAGCCACTCCAGAAACCCTAGTCTTTTCGGTCTCACCGATAGGGATCTCGGTCTCATCGAGATGGGATTGTAATCTCTCTGTTTCCCTTCGTAACATTTCGGTCCAACCGAGATGAGCAATCGGTCCCACCGAGATTGCAATGCAAACTCTTTGTTTCCCTTTCATAACGTTTCGGTCCAACCGAGATGAGTGAATCAGTCCCACCGAGTTTGCCTGACCAACTCTGTGTTTGTCTATTTTCAAAATTGGTCCCACCGAGTTTATGTAATCGGTCTCACCGAGATTAAGTTATGCCCTAACCCTAAAGAAATCGGTCCCACCGAGTTGACGTGTCGGTCCCACCGAAAATCCTAATGTTCACATTTTGAACTAAATCGGTCCGACCAAGTTTCATGATTTGGTCCGACCGAGTTTGGTAAATTGTGTGTACCGGTTAGATTTTGTGTGGAGGCTATATATACCCCTCCACCCACTCTTCATTCATGGAGAGAGCCATCAGAACATGCCTACACTTCCAACATACATTTTCTGAGAGAGAACCACCTACACTTGTGTTGAGGTCAAGATATTCCATTCCAACCACATAAATCTTGATCTCTAGCCTTCCCCAAGTTGCTTTCCACTCAAATCTTCTTTCCACCAAATCCAATCCTATGAGAGAGAGTTGAGTGTTGGGGAGACTATCATTTGAAGCACAAGAGCAAGGAGTTCATCATTAACACACCATTTGTTACCTCTTGGAGAGTGGTGTCTCCTAGATTGGTTAGGTGTCATTTGGGAGCCACCGTCAAGATTGTGGAGTTGAACCAAGGAGTTTGTAAGGGCAAGGATATCGCCTACTTCGTGAAGATCTACCCGAGTGAGGCAAGTCCTTCATGGGCGACGACCATGGTGGGATAGACAAGGTTGCTTCTTCGTGGACCCTTCGTGGGTGGAGCCCTCCATGGACTCGCGCAACTGTTACCCTTCATGGGTTGAAGTCTCCTTCAATGTGGATGTACGATAGCACCACCTATCGGAACCAAGGATAAAAAATCTCCGTGTCAACATTGCGTTTACTCTCTCAAACTCCTCCCTTCGCCTTCATATGCAATTGTTTTACTTTCCGCTGCTATACTCTTAGAATTGCATGTGTAGGTTGATTGCTTGACTTGTGCAAAGTTGCTAAAATCTACCAAGAACTAAAATTGGGAAAAGGCTAGATTTTTATTTGGTCAAGTAGTCTAATCACCCCCCCTCTAGACATACTTTCGATCCTACAAGTGGTATCAGAGCTTTGGTCTCCATTTGCTTTGATTTCCATAGCTTTTGGTGGTCATAGCCTTGGTTTCACAACCTAGGAGAGTATGGCATCTAGCGAGGGAAATTACCACCGTAGAGGTCCTTACTTTGATGGTACAAATTTTGCTAGTTGGAAGCATAAGGTGAAAATGCATATTCTTGGACATAACCCGGCCATTTGGGCTATTGTGTGTATTGGCTTGCAAGGTGAATTCTTTGATGGGAGAGAACCAAACCGTGAAGCTACCGCGGAAGAGTTGAAGATGCTGCAATACAATGCTCAAGCTTGTGATATTCTCTTCAACGGATTGTGCCCCGAAGAATTCAACAAAAATCAGCCGTCTTGAGAATTCAAAGGAAATTTGGGATACTTTGATTGATATGCACGAAGGTACCGACTCCATCAAGGAATCCAAATTGGATGTGCTTCAAAGTCAACTTGACAAGTTAAAAATGAAGGATGGTGAAGGCATCGCTGAAATGTACTCTAGGCTTGCTATCATCACAAATGAGATTGCCGGCTTAGGAAGTGAAGAGATGACTGATAGATTCATCATCAAGAATATCTTAAGAGCCTTCGATGGAAAATATGATACCGTGTGCACATTGATCCAAATGATGCCCAATTACAAAGATCTCAAGCCAACGAAAGTCATTGGAAGAATTGTTGCTCATGAGATGTCACTCAAGGATAAGGAAGAGCTCCACAACAAGTCAAGTGGTGCTTACAAAGCCTCATGTGAAACTCCCACATCGTCAAGTGAGAAGCAAACCTTCAATGAAGAATTGAGTCTAATGGTGAAGAACTTCATCAAATTCTACAAGAGAAGGAGCAAGGAAAGAAGCTCCAAGTCAAGATCCTACAATGACAAGAGATCTTCAAGCTGCGAAATAAATTGCTACAATTGTGGAAGACCCGGACACTACTCCAATGAGTGTACGGCTCCCTACAAAAGAAGATAAGATTCTCCCAAAAGGAGTAGAAGAGAAGAATCACCACCAAGAGAAAGAAGGAGTAGGGATGATCATTATGAACGAAGACCCTCTCGGAGAAGTAAGGATTCGGAAAGGAAGGATAAGTCATCAAGGAGCTACACAAAAGGAAGACATCAAGCTCATGTTGGTGAATGGGTATCCGGTTCTGACTCCGATCATCACTCCAAAAGAAGTTATCAACCCGACTCCGAATATACTCAAGATGAAGGTGTTGCCGGACTAGAACTTGTGACAACCAACTCCTATGACATATTTGACTCACCAAATGAAGGAATTGGAAGATGCTTCATGGCTAAAGGTCCAAAGGTAACACACCCCGAGTATGTTGATTTCAATAGTGATGAAGATGACTTGCTAGGAGATGATGATTTACTTGTTGACAACTCTAGTTATGAAAACTATGAGGAACTTGCTATTAATCATGCTAATCAAGATAAAACGAATGACGATGATAAGAAGGAGATTGACACCACAAAAAAAGACACATCCGTGACATTTTGGGCCGAACGAATTTTTTTTCTGTCATACATATGACACTTCTATGACGATAATTGTGACAAAACCCGGTATCATCATAGATGTGGTGGGCTCCTACTTCTATGACAAAAAATCATGACAGCAAATGGGCTCTTCGTCCTGGGCGGGCCGGAGACGCAGTTGCATGACATTCTTTGGGCCGTCCATGACGGAAAAAAACGTGGTAGAAGCAAGGGGGAGGAAAATTTCCGGGAGTTCCCGGTTACGGTGGGAGGTCGGGGGCCGAGCGATTCGCGTTTCTCTCGTACACGTACGCGCGTGTGTGCGACGCGTTGGCTCTAACTGAACCCGAGCGAGGTGTTGGGCTCTAACTAAACCCGAGCGATTGCACTGCAGGCTACGCATTACTGAACCCGAGCGATCGATCGATGGCTCTTAACTGAACCCGATCGAGCGATTCCTTCGCTACTGCTGCTAACTAAAGCCGATCAATGCTGCCTCTGGGATGAACAGTGAGCGTTGCAGGGCGTTTGGATGAACAGTGAGCGGTGGCGTTGCCTCTGGATGAACAGGACCCCGTGGTGTGGTGGAGGGCTGGATGAACAGTAGACGGTGGAGGGGTGGTTGAACAGGACCCCGTGGTGTGGAGGGCTGGATGAACAGTAGACGGTGTAGGGGTGGTTGAACAGTAGCCGGTGGAGTAGCGGGCGGTGGAGGCTGGATGAACAGGAGCCCGTGGAGGCTGGAGGAGGTCGACGGTAGCCCGTGGAGGCTGGAGGAGGTCGACGGTGGAGATGAACAGTATCCCGTGGAGTCCCGTTTTGCGGTACGCCACACCCCTCCCGATGAACAGGACCCCCGTTTCAACCGTAGCGCTCCAACACAAGTTCGTTTCGTCCGTTTTGCGGTACGCCACACCCCTCCCGATCAACAGGACCCCCGTTTCGCCCGTAGGACGTCCGTTTCCTCCGTTTTGCGGTACGCCAGACCCCTCCCGATCAACAGGACCCCGTTCCGAATGTAGGAGGTCCGTTTCCTCCATTGTGTAGTACGCCAGGCCTCGTTTCCATCGCCTGTTCCTTCCAAGCCCTCCTGATGAACACGACCACGCATTTCGTTCCGACCAGCCGGTTGGCTCCCACACGTTCCGTTGCCTCCCGATGAACACGACGCATTCTTTGCCTCCCCATGAACACGACGACGACGATGTTTCTCCGTTCTGACCCAGCCATGTACACGAGCCCTGGCCATACGTATGCGCGAGTAGGCGTTCGAGACCCTGCCCGTATGTACGTACGTGGCCGTATTTTCTTTCTTGCACCCTGGCCGATGTACGTACGTGTACATGCTACATGCGCGCCTCTAGTACGACACGTATGCACCTCTACTATGACACGTGCACGCCTCTACATCGACCAGTATATATGTACGTACACGTTCGTGACCAGAATGACAACGCTACGTACGCTTCGACCAGGTGGGTCCCGACTGTCAGGCACTTCCTTGCCTGTGAAGATGTAGCTGGTGGGTCCCAGCAGTTAGGGGGGCAAATCGTTTTTTGTTTGCTCGGACGCACTTCCTTGCGTGCGAAGATGTAGCTGGTGGGTCCCAGCTGTCAGGGGAAAATGTTTTTTTCGTGAAATATGGTGGCCCGTCCGGTGGGTCCCCGCTGTCAGGTGGAGGAATAATTATTTTGCACGTAATAAGGAGGCACTTCCTTGCTGCGGCCGTGGACCCAGCTGTCAGCCTCTCCACGTACAGTCCACGTCCAATGGAAGTCGTTCCTTGACCACGTTGACCACGCCGCGCCGAGAGCACCAGGGCGGTGGACGACGGCGAGGCCTGGGAAGGGGACGACGCGGAGCCGGGGAAGACGCGGCAGTGGATGAAATGGGCGAATGCTCCAGAACCTGGTGCAGCCATAGGACTGAGGCGAGGCAGAGCTTCACTGAGTCTGTATCGTTGGTGTACATCACATTCAACTTGGTGCAGCCATAGGACTGAACGGCGAACTCAAAGGGGAACTCCTTTCTGAAGTCCATATCAAGAAGGCTCACCCCTCGAATCGCCATTAGAATCTCTTCGAGTGAACGAGTGTGTAGGCGGCGGCAGCAGTTCATTTTTCAGCTCTTGGGGAACTGGATTCAATAGTAAGCTGAGTGTGTAGAGGCGACAATAGTTACTACCCCTCCCTCGTCCGCTGCACGCCCGGCAGAAGATGCACCCTCGGCCACACATCGGTTCACGAGCGGGTCTGTATTGGTACTGTAATAACAGGAGTTAGTGGTCACTTTAATTAAATTTAATTATCTTTAATAGAAATTTATACTTAAAACAAGCAATGCATTCGCTCGTTCTATCAGTGCCACAGGATCAACATGCACAACAATTACAATTATTATTCTCAGGACGCACACGATCAACACATTTGTCGCACTTTCACAAAGATAATACTACCAAGTTTGAACTGTTTGTTATGGTTTTTGTCCTCTGCATCATCATGTCGTGTTTCCCAGCTTGCAAGATTCAGAACCAACAAATAAGATCCAAATAATAAGTACAACAAATATGCCTACACATCTCATTGATTCCCAGCTTGCAAGATGCAGAACCAACAAATAAGATCCAAATAATAAGTACAACAAAGATGCCTACACATCTCATTGATTCCTAGCTTGCAAGATTCAGAACCAACAGATAAGATTCAAATAATAAGTACAACAAAGATGCCTACACATCTCACTGATTCCCAGCTTGCAAGATTCAGAACTAACCCATTAGAGCCTTTTGATAAAGTGAATATCGGGATTAAATCCATCTTGGCTAGCCATGTCATACAATCAAAGAACTTGGCGAATGCTCTTGACCGTCAAAACATTTGTAGTTGAGTATTCTTGTTTGCACAACATGTTTACATAGCACAAACAAGGAGACAGGAGAGCATGATTTCGCTTTAATAGCGGCCTCCTTGAACTTAACCTCCAGCTCTACTTGGATGAGGTCTGCCTGGACTTCCATGATTCAATTCATGCGCCTTTTTCTGCAGTTCACCTGAAATGAAGCAAAGATTGCATCATTCAGCTAGCAAGAAGTACTTGCTCTTGTGAGCTGGCATGTTCTTCTTTAGTAGTTGCACTAAAATTGAGGAACATTAAGGTTGGCTGTCCGGCTCATGTAAGGTGCAACTATAATTTTCTTATCCTTTTGTGCAGTTCCACTAAAATAAAGTGTCATTGTGGTGACAGTGACGGCTCCATCTTGCAAAGGCTAATAAAATGTTGCACGCGATTACCAGCAGAACTTGACGGAGATTTTGGAAACTCCAATCACCATTTTGTGCAGTTCCACCAAAATTGAGAGATGTTGCCCACATGACATTTTAGTTGAACTGCACAAGACACTCATTCCAAAAAAAGTGTTTTGTGCAGTTCACCAAAAGGTCACATTAGCAACAAGGTGAAATGGATATCCCTATCTACACAAAAATATAGAAAGTAAACAGTTGTTGGTCAATAAGAATATATGAAACATATACAAAATGAAAAGAAGCATCTTAATTATGTTCATGGCAATCATGCAAGGACAGTAGAAATTTTAAAATGTCAGCAATGCTTCATGTTAGCAGAAGCATTACGATCAACAATGAGATTCCTCAAATATGGGTTTACTTTAATGGTGGCATTGCTTGTTTACCAGACACAGTAAATCAACAGCAGCTAAAGAGTTGGTTTAAGGGCATGGGACCGTGGGGACACCAGGACACTCAGCAGCGTAAAGGAGCAACTTACTTATCATACTGGGGAAAACAGCAGGAGTGCCATTGTACTATGTGAGGGCAGCAAATCTAATCCTGGAGACCTTGTACTATGTGAGGGTAGCAAATCTAATCCTGGAGACCTTTTACTATGTGAGGGCAGCAAACCTAATCCTAGAGACCTTTTACTATGTGAGGGCAGCAAATCTAATCCTGAGACCTTTTACTATGTGAGGGAAGCAAATCTAATCCTGGAGACCTTTTACTATGTGATGGCAGCAAATCTAATCCTGGACATACTCTGTTGACTTATCCACCAGCCGCCACTTTCTATCCTTTTTTCAACCAATAATAGATATGTTCCTTATCTAGTTTGTACTGTGTTTTCCCATTATTTCCCTTTTCAACCAAGAGACCGGTTGGGTATCCGGTCTCTACTACTTTCACCATATTATTTCCTCTTTGAATTAAGTCCTAGATTCATGCTACAACTTTCTCCCCTTTCTTCGTTGTTTGAACAAAGCCCTAGATTCGAATTCATGAAGTAGCTTTACCTCAAATAATACTAAAAATTTAGGTGGCTTTGGAAGAGCTGATGGGAGGAGAAAAGATGCACATGCAGACACGTGGGGAGCTGGGGCAGTAGAGCAAGGCAGCTTTCGAAGAACTTATACCTGAGGGTCGCCGGGATGTCGGCGGCGGCAGGTCGGATCTGCGGACAATACGGCAGGGTGGAACACTACTAGAAAAAGGGCTATAGATGGGATTGACACTAATGGCGCACCAGACAAGCGGTGCGCCATTAGTATATACTAATGGCGCACCACCTTCTGATACGCCATTAGAGTTGAAACTACTAATGGCGCACCTGGCCCAGGGTGCGCCATTAGTATCAAAAAAAAATTAACTAGTGCGCCTGTACAAACACACTAATGGCGCATCCAGACACAGTGCGCCATTACTAGTTGTAACTAGTAATGGCGCACCTGCCGGAAAGTGCGCCACTAATGTTGTTTTTTTTATTATATTTTTTATTCCCTTTTTTGCAAAACTACTAATGGCGCACTGTTCCATCGTGCGCCATTACTAGTTTAAACTAGTAATGGCACACTGTGGGACAGTGCGCCATTAGTATGTTTTTTTTTGCAAAACTACTAATGGCGCACCACCAGAAGGTGCGCCATTAGTAACCTGGATTACTAATGGCGCATTTAGAGTTGGTGCACCATTAGTAAGTGGGCAGCAACAAGATATTTTGGACAGCCTCTCCTACCCACACTTACTTTCTCCCCACTTCATTCTCTCCACCTCCTCCTTGTCTCGGGTGCCTCCTCTTTTTCACCTCATTTCCACCATAGATTCATTCAATTTAAGTGGTTAAATTACCTTGTTTTGATAGGTAAGTAAGGGGGAAGCTATATTTATGTTGTTCTCCCTACAACAATGTGCACATGCAGTTTTTATGGCCTAGCTAGATCTATGTATGTTCGTGGTGTTGCATACGTTTGTGGTGTTGCATATGTGTTTGTGTTTGGAGGTGTACCGGTATTTGAAATGCGATAGTTGCCAATATTTTGCCGGAATGTTGATTCATTTCCGTTTCGGCAAGAATTTTGGCATTAAGCATTCTTTTTGGTCCTATTTTTAGGGAAAGTCATGCCAAATTTTTTCTTGGTTCTAAAATATCGTTTTGCTCTACCCCGCAGGCAACCATGGTCCGCATGATGACCGAAGGCGTCGTGAATAGGTTTTTGAGGTCCGCGAAGGCCGAGATGCTTCAAAAGAACGAGACGGAGATAAGATGTCCGTGTCGAAGATGCAAGCTGAAGAGCCTTATTGCGGACCCGGAATCCGGGCAGGTGCGGGACCACCTGCTCTTGCTTGGTTTCATGGATGGCTATCGGTGGCAAGGTGATGAAGATGACTACGAAGTCGTCCATGGGGGCCGGGCAAGAAATGAGGAAGGGCAGCAAGACAACCACCGCGGCTCGGGCGGGCGAGAAGACGAAGAATCCCCAGGAGAAGATCACGACGGTGATGCTGTACACAGTCATCATGTAGAAGATGCAGGACATGATGATGAGGAAGATGTCGGAGCAGACAACGGGCATGATCATGAAGATGATGATGCCGGTGGAGCAGACGACGCTGGACCATCGATGGGCTGGGTGCAGGACCCTCATATTCAAGAGTTGCTTCTCAAGCAGACGGATAACGCAAGAGCTGCCGCCCGAGAGAAAGCCAAGATGGATCAACTTGAGTTAGACGCGGTTACTCCATTGTATGAAGGATGCAGGCCCGAGGATACCCGCCTGAAAGTAACGCTCATGGCTCTGGAGATGAAGGTAAAACACAAAATGACCGACGCATGCTTCGATGAGAACATGTCATTCTGGCACGAACGTCTTCCCAAGGGGAACAAGTGCCCGACCAGTTTGGAGGAGGCGAAGAAAATCGTGTGTCCTCTGGATTTACCGCACGTGAAATACCATGTGTGCATGAACAATTGCATCATTTATCGGGACGAGCACGCGGAGTCTACCATATGTCCGGTGTGCGGGGTCACTCGATACAAGAAGAGGAAGAAAGCTCCTCGAAAAGTGGTGTGGTACTTTCCGATCACTCCTCGTCTGCAGCGGTATTTCGCGGACCCTAATGTAGCAAAGCTCCTGCATTGGCACGCGGATAGGGAGGAGAAGAAGCGAGAAGATGACGCAAATGATCCGGAGATAGATAAAAAAATACAAGATGTTGAGTCACCCTAAGGATGCGAGCCAGTGGCAAGCATTGAACTTCGAACACCTAGAATTTGGGAACGATCCAAGGAACATCGTGCTGGGCGCGAGCACCGATGGAGTCAATCCGTTTGGCAGCCAGAGAAGCACACATAGCACCTGGCCTGCGTTTGTGTGGATGTACAACCTTCCCCCCTGGTTGTGCATGAAGAGGAAGTACATTCACATGAGTATGCTAATTGAAGGACCGAAACAACCAGGGAACGACATCAATCTGTATCTGGGGCTGCTGAAAGAGGAGCTTGACACGCTGTGGAAAACGCCAGCCAATACGTGGGACGCCGCAGAGAAAGAATATTTCCCTATAAGAGCTGCGCTGCTCACGACGGTGCACGACTATCTCGGTTACGGATATGTCGCGGGGCAGGTGGTCCACGGATTTTCTGGATACGTCAGGTGCATGGATGACACAACGTATCGCCAGCTAGATAGAGATCCTGGGTCTTCAAAAACCGTGTTCATGGGACATCGAAGGTGGCTTCGCGACGATGACCCGTGGAGAAAACGCAAGGATCTATTCGATGGTGAAACCGAACCCCGAGGACGCCCGCGTACGAGGAGCGGCGAGGAAATAGACGAGCTGTTGAAAAACTGGAAAGACTGCCCACTGCCGGGAAAGAAGCAAAAGGCGCCAGAGCCGGGAAAGAAGCGAAAGGCGCCAGAGCCGCTGCTGAAGGTATGGAAAACGAGGTCTGTTTTTTGGGACTTGCCGTACTGGAAGATCCACCGTGTGCCTCACAGCCTTGATGTCATGCATATCACGAAGAACGTGTGCGAGAGTCTGCTTGGTACCCTGCTCAACATGCCAGAGAGGACCAAAGATGGGCCGAAATCAAGGGCAGACTTGAAATCAATGGGCATCAGGCAGGAGCTTCATGCTATATATGATGATGATGATGAGGCGAAGCAGGACACGGAAAGTCGTCGCAAAGGCAAAAAGGCCAAGAAGACCGGAAATGACTACCCTCCCGCGTGCTTCACTCTAAGTCAGGAGGAGATCGAGCAGTTTTTCACCTGCCTCGTAGGAGTAAAAATTCCTTACGGTTACGCGGGGAAGATAAGCAGATACCTAGACCCAGCGAAGCAGAAGTTTAGCGGGATGAAGTCTCACGACTGTCACGTGCTGATGACGCAGATACTTCCAGTTGCAATCTGTGGGATCATGGACGCGCACGTCCGTGAAACCCTGTTTGGCCTATGCAACTTTTTCGACGTCATCTCTCGGAAGTCTGTTGGCGTGAGGCAACTCAGAAGGCTACAGGAAGAGATCGTGGTGATACTATGCGAGCTTGAGATGTACTTCCCGCCCGCATTCTTCGATGTTATGGTGCATCTGCTGGTCCATATCGTGGACGATATCATCCAACTCGGGCCGACATTCCTGCACAGCATGATGCCGTTCGAAAGGATGAATGGTGTCATCAAAGGATACGTTCGCAACATGTCACGTCCAGAGGGAAGCATAGCCAGGGGCTTTCTGACCGAAGAGTGCATCTCCTACTGCACGAATTATCTAGGCATCGAGAACCCCGTTGGTCTGCCCGTCAACAGGCACCTCGGCAGGCTCGCTGGATGGGGTCACCGTGAGGGTCGCCTCGAAATGCATGTCGACTTCGAGGGTCGACTTGCCTACTTTGAAAGAGCAAACCTAGTCGTGCTACAACACATAGACGTGGTCGATCCTTGGGTGGTAGAGCACAAAACCTTTATTAAGAAGACGTACAATGACTGAGGCCAACAGAGGACGGACGGAGATATACTCAAAGAGCACAACTCATGTTTCACGCGTTGGTTCAAGCAGAAGCTTCTGTCCTACCCTTTACATGAGGATTCTTCCGCAGAAGAACAACTCATATTCGCCTTGTCACAGGGCGCCGAGCACAACCTGATGACCTATGAGGCGTACGATATCAACGGCTACACATTCTACACCGAGGCCAAGGACATGAAGAGCGATGGTTATCAGAACTCCGGGGTAACGATGGAATCCTACACCGGTAACGACAAGGACAGATACTACGGAAGGATCGAGGAGATCTGGGAGCTAAGCTACGCTAGAGAGAAGGTCCCAATGTTCCGTGTCAGATGGGCCAAGAGCGTCCTGAAAGAAGACTGGTATTTCACCACCATGGTTATACCCGAAGCCAAATCCAAGACCGCGGGCGCAAACATCACTGCGAAAAATGAGCCATGGGTACTGGCTTCCCAACTGGACCAATGCTTCTTCATTACCGACCCGTCAAAGCCCAGTCATGTTGTCATGAGGAGAGGCAAAAGGAAGATCATCGGAATGGATGGAGTAGCCAATGAGCAAGACTTCGACAAGTATGGCGACCCGAGGATCGAACATGACGACGATGATGAAGTAGCAGCATACACCACAAGAAGAAGTAGGACCACCCTACCTAAAGGACGTCCGTTCCACAGAAGAACTCCATTTGCGAAAAAGAAGGGCAAGAAGATTGTGAACAGATAGCTAGCTAAGATCGATTGTGATTTGGGCATTAATGAACAGATAGCTAGCTAATTAATGAACAGATAGCTCCCTACGGCCCCCGTGAGCTCCCCCTCCTCCTCTCCCCCTCTCCCCCTCTCCCCGCGCCCCACCACCACCATTGTGATTTGGGCATTTTGCTCTTAGTACATTTAGTTTTGGTCCTTTTCACCATGAAGCCTCATGATCCTCCACCCTCCTCCCCCTGTTTAATTGTTGATAAGTAAAAGATGATCTGAGGGTGTACTAGTATAATGCATACTGCATATAGACTGCATGCAAATGTACCTGCCATTTCCTCTGAAATTTGCCTGCCATTTGATCAACATTTCAGTGCAATAAATTGCAATATTTCCATCTAAGTATCCTTGCTCGGCTTCTGGTGTTTTTATTGCTATAGGATTACTAAATGGGATCTTCTAGGATGTTATCTGTTGTTCAAAAAACTGGAAATGTAGCAATTGTGACTGAATATCCAATCTAGTGGATAGTAGTGGAATGCTAGTTTAGCTGGTTTGTTGCTGTGTAGGATCTTTATTGTTGGTGCCTCAAAACTGAATATGGTTTTTTCATAACATAATTTGAGGAGCAGTTTATTTAGTAAAATGTGATTTTAGGTATCTCTTTTACTATGTACTTGACACTCTTCTTGTTTATGCATTCACTATATGTTGCACTTTCTTCTTCCTAAGAGTTCATTGATGTAGATGCTTTCCTGATTTTTATTGGGAGTAAAAACAAGAATCTTTTCTCCCTGGATAGTAAAAGGCAAAGGTGAAAGTTGCATGTTGTTTTCTCTGTAATTTAAGAATGTGATTTAGTAAATTACAGTGTAATCTCTCCTGGTAAATATAGACAATAGTAAATTACAGTTGAATGTAATATACCCTAGATTTACAGTGTAATTTAGCCCATATTTTCAGTGTAATCTCCATGATTAATTTTTTTGTATAGGCTCATTCTTGTTATATATTCTTTGTATCGTTGCAGTGCAGTTCTTGTTATATATTTCTGGTTGTTAGACTGTTCAGCTATGCAGAGTCTGAGGCACCGTCTAGTTCTCAGGTCTCAGCTCCCAGCTTGATTGATACTCATGTTATTAAGTCTGAACTAGTGAACATATGCGGTTGAAGATGATACGTTTCTAGAAGTTAACTTGCATCTAAATAGAGGCAACTCTGCATTGTTTCTGAATCACATTTCAGTACAAAGTTAAATGGAATGTGGTAACAAATGCACCAAAAGATCAAGTAGGGTCACTGCTCTAGATTGCAGTGGCATCGATATTTACACCACATTGCTTGTTGACACTCAAACTACAATACATCAGGCCTTATTATAAGTAGCTAAACCATGGACTGAAGAGGCTCAGCCACATAGTGACCTGACTGAGTCATTCTAGTTTCTTGTATGTGTCCAGTCGGCTCAGAGCACCGTCTGGCAGAGCCTTCGTACTGTTGCTGATCACTTCCCTTGATTGTTTCAGCTCAGTCTTGCCTGCAATGAACCAATTCTCCTTTTATCCATTTGATTGGCTCCTATTATAATTGCAGAGGATAAGAAGAACTTGCTCTGTTCTTGCTTGTACACCAATCTCTGCTTCAACTGCTGCATTTACTTTCATGTAACAGTCTTGTACCCAATGCTTTAGTGGCAGTGCATCCTAAGCAATGGAGGCCTTTTTTCACATGCCAATGTATTTTCCATGTTGTGATGGAGGCCTTTTTTGCCTTGTCCACCCGAGAGGCCCTTGAGTTTGCTGGAATGTCGATTAACTTCCGTTCCGGCAAATTCGGGTACTCCATATGTCCTATTTTCAGCAAAGGTCATGCTGTAATTTTCCGTGAATTTTAGCATGACTTTGCTAAAAATAGGACATATGGGGTACTTGTGACTAATGCATGGGCTGGGGTATCTTAGTAGTTAATTAAGTAGGATCAAGTGCCCCGCCGTACTTGTGACTAATGCATGGCTTTTAGGGTGCCTCGGTGTCGATAAAAACCGAAATGATGAAAGCTTAGGCTTTTAGGGTGCCTCGGCGTCGAAAAACCCTCAATGATAAAAGCTTAGCTTTTAGGATGCCTCGGTGTCGACAAACCCTAAATGATGAGACCATGATCTTGTTCCTTGACAATAACCAACTTTTTGACCAAACTTTGTTCCTATTTATAGAGAAACATGGCCAACAACGATGAGGCCGGGGGTTCGGGCGGCAAGAAATTCTGGGAGCTGTCCCAGGAGATGGAGGAACAACCTCACTTGTATGAGGACGCCGCCTTCCCCACCGATCCTGAGACCATTGATGGTACCGCCGAGGATGACCCCACTGATGCCACCACTGATGGTGCCGCCGAGGATGCCACCACTGATGATGGCGGCGCACGCACAGATGGCAGCCAACCGAAGAGGCAACGGAAGGACCGGCGCCCGACCGTGCTCCGCACCCTCAAGGAGGAAGTTACTGAAGTGGACTCCGACGGGAATCCAATGGCGCCCAAACGAATAGTCAAGGGGCACTCGCTTCAGCTCGGGTGCATTCTCCGGAGCACCGTCTCGATCAACACCGAGAACCTGAGGCATCCTGACCGAGGGAATTTGCGCAACCTCCTCTTCACGAAGCTGCACGAACGATACAAGTTCCCCGCTGAATTTGAAAACACAAGCCTCAAAGGGAATAAAGTGAACAATGCTGCCCTCACGAAGATGAGAAAGGCCCTGTCTACTTGGAAAAGCAATGTGAAGAGAATGATCGAGAAAGGTGAGAGTTATGAGAAGATCAAGGAGAAAAATCCTTCGATCACCGAAGATGACTACAATGACTTCAAGATCAATTGCTCGACCACCGCAAACTCTGAATCAAGTAAGTGGGGGAAAGAAATGCGGGAGTTGAACTTAGGGGAACACACACTCGGTCCCGGCGGTTACAGAGTGGCGGAGCCTATATGGGACAAGGAGGAGGCGGACCGTGCCGAGCAAGGCCTACCGCCCCTCTTCGATAAATACGGTGACAAGCAGACCAGGAACTTTGTTAGGGCCCGGTACAAGAAGGACCCGAAAACAAAGGAGCTTACCACGGATCCGAAGACCAGGGCGCTTGAGCTTGTTCTGGTAAGGAATACACCCCCGCGTAATTAGCTCCATATGGTTGCATTCTAATTAATGAAGCCAAATTTCTAAATGGTTCACATTCCTTCCGCAGGCGACTGAAAGCAGTAGTGCGGGGTCGACTAAGAGCAACCCTTGGGACACCACTCTAAATAGGGCGTTGAATGTAATGAAGAACAAGGATAAGCTCAGTAAGCCGACGTCAGCTGGTCGTGTGGCCGGCAAAGGTTTGTCGACAAAATGGTCATCATACTATAACACTGGTGGGCGAAAGGAGAAAAAGACCAGCTCGGAAAGCCAGGCGCGCGAGGTTCAAGAACTCAGGGCACAGGTGGCGCGGATTCCGGAGATTGTCCAAGAGCAAGTGCAACAACAACTCGGAGCGACGATCACCGCCATTGTGCCTACCTTGATCCAGGGGATTAGTGCGTGGATTGCGGGCGGCCAATAGGGGCCGCCCCCGATTCCTAGCTTCACGGCCAGCAACTCGCAGAACGCGATGGCGGGGCCATTGGTGTCTCCGGCGGAGGCGGCATTGGTGTCTCCGACGCCGGCACGGGAGCTTAATGCACCCGGGTGTACGTCGGCCGGCACCTCTGCAGCAAGCGGCCCCTCCGTCAACTGCACGCCCGCCGTTGGCGGTGCCTCGACATTAGCCGAGCTCGACGCCATCATCACGGTAACTAATTAAGCCTCTCTCGGCCGAGGACTTCATCTCCTTGCCTTTGACTGGGCATCCCTGACGCCCTACATGTTTTCGCAGGGCGCCGCCAACGTTCCGTGCACTCTCCTGCACTTCGTGAACAACGAGTTGGTCGATGTCGCCAAGGGCAAAATCGTTCAACCGGGCAACCCCTTGTTCCACGGTACCCAGATGCCACCCAACTTGTTTAGGGTTCAACTGGTTCGGGTGCTGCCAGGCTGCGATGAGTTGTTACCTCCGATTCGACCCGTCGGGGCCGACGATGATGACGTGATGACCCTCAGCGCCTGCCTGAGCTGGCCCCTGCTTTGGCCGAAGAGCCCGATTCGTTTGGGGGCGGGGGACACCACCCCAAAGACAACACCGCCAGTCGTGCCGGCGCCAAGTCGGCCCCATGGCAAGACCGCCGCAACGGTGCCGGACATCCCTATGCCACTGGATCCAAACATGCATATGGCACGGGATCAGAACGACGATGACGACGACGATACATTTGCCAACGTCGATCAGTACTTTGCCGATCATGGGTACGGTGGCGACTTCATGTGGCCTCCTTCTCAAGAACCCAACCCAACAAAAGACATGCGCGATCTAGCTGGTACCGCGGAGAAGCCAAGTTGCAACAGGCGTCGTCTGCAGTTCAGCTCTCAGGAGACGGCTCCAGCTGCCGACTTCACCGAGCCTCAGATAGGCGAGGTGCGAAATATGATCAGCCCCAACACACTCAAGAAGGCGGTCTGTGAGTAGAACTCGGTCCCATTACAGGAGAAGAAGAAGGCACGCAAAAGAAAGACTAACAAGGGTGCGGGCCAGCCGGCACCGAGTACGATCCGTGCTCAGGACGGGCCACCTTCACCTGAGGATATCTCGAGGAGGGTGCATGTGGCGGGTAGGCCGATGCTACCGAGAAATATGCTCGATGCTGCAACCGATGCTATGCGGAGTCTGCATGACAGTGTTCTTTCTTTGGAGAAGCGGCGTCTCGGAGAGAAGGATGTGGCATACCCGGTTTTCGTGGCCAAGGTGCCAGAGGGCAAGGGCTTTGTGGATAACTCCATCGGGGGTACGATCGTCCTGCGGTTTGATGACATCCACGCTATGTTGAACCTTCATCCGCTGCACTACACCTTCGTTCGGCTATTTTCGCTGAGTATGGAGATGCGGATCATTCGCGACAAGACCCCGGACATCGTGATAGTCGACCCCTTCTACATGCGTGCCAAGATCTTGGGCAGCGCTGGGGACCGGCAAGTCGCGAGTTCTTACCTCGAAGGCGTCATTCTGGCAAACCAAGATAAGGATAACTTCCTCGTGCCTTACTTTCCCGAGTAAGTCCTCCCCTCAACCGCCCCGTAACATATGAATTCTTAGATTTCGATCATTTTTCTTTTAACATTCCGTGTTTTCTGCAGTGACACACGTTGCACGCTCATCCTCCTAAGCCCCAAATATTCCATGGCCACGTATTTTGACCCGGACCGTCAGTCGAACGTAGACTACACAAGTGTCAAGAAGGTTCTTGATGATGTTCTCCCCGGCTACGTCAAATCTGGAGGCACCTTCACCAGGCCTATTCGTAAGTACGGCAAGCACGTGTTCTCCCACAATACGACGTTCTGCTGCGTCAAGCAGCCGCCTGGCGGTCAGAAGGGTGCCTACTACGCCATCCATCACATGCGGGCGATCGTACGGGACCATCATCAACTTCTGCTACCGAGTAGACTCAAAGATTGGGCCGCGAGCGTGTCGGCAATCCAGGACGCGGACATCAGACAAGAATTCTTTCGCATCCAGTCGGAGTTTGCGGAAATCATCCATCAAGATGTCCTTCGTACCGCGGGGCAGTTCTACCTCAGAAATCAACCGTCCAATAGTGACATCGACACAATCCTACAAATGCAGGCTGACAATGCCTCTTGTTTCATGACTCCCACGATAGACGGAGGCTTCATCCATGCTCCGGTCCCTTGAGTCGAGTCGAAAGCAGTGATGCTGTGTCTAGTTCTGAAACATCGATTGGCTCATGTTGTAATTAAACTTTAATGAACTTGTAGTATGTCTCTTTGGTTTCGAGAGTCGTTCAACTTAGATGTAATCGATGCTATTAATGTCTTGCTTTTCTCTTCCGATCGTTCTGTTGCATACTTATATATTGCTTATGTATTATCTGTGAATTGGTACTAACGTTTCGTTTGGCTACTGCATAGCGATGCCGTGGTATGTCGTGTAGAAGGGTAAGGTTCCCGGAGTCTACGACAACTGGGAGGAGTGTCGGAGACAGGTTCACCAATTCAGCGGTAACAGTTACAAAGGGTACGCCACTAGGGCCGAGGCCGAATCTAGATACGTCCGCTATCTAGCGGGAGAGGGGAGGGAGCGTTGGAGGAACCAGATGAAGACGAGTTTCATCGTGATGATGCTCATCGGGATGACCGCAGCTCTCTTCTATGTGATGGTAGTTTAGATGATCGATATCGACTTGTAATGTGAAGACAAACTCGCGGTCTCGAGACTTGTAATATAATGTTCTATCTTTGTTCGGTCTTTTCAATTCGGAGACTAATATGATGAATTGTATTCGGAGACTAAAATGATGAATTGTATTCAGAGACTAATCTTCTATTGTATTCGATGAATCTGTTGTTGATGTGTGATGTCTATATTTTGTCCAATTATACATTTTGTAACCTGTGCAAAAAACAGAAAATAAAAAAATAAAAAAAACCTAATATTCATACTAATGGCGCATCACATCATAGTGCGCCATTAGTATGCCAAAGGATACTAATGGCGCATCATTAAACAGTGCGCCATTAGTATGCCAAAGTTACTAACGGCGCATCCTGTTGTCGTGCGCCATTAGTATGCCAAAGCACCTGGGTATACATGGCCCCCTGGGAGGCATACTAATGGCGCACTATTGTATATACTAATGGCGCATCTGAGGTGCGCCATTAGTATACCAGATACTAATGGCGCACCAGTGGTGCGCCATTAGTAAAATATACTAATGGCGTGCTACTAATGGCGCACCACTAATGCGCCATTAATGGCCAAATTAGGTGCGCCATTAGTAGGCCTTTTCCTAGTAGTGGAAGAAGGGTCAGAGGACCTCCCAAGCTGGCCATGTGTCGGAGAGAACGGCACGGGCAGAGGATCGGGCCCCTCCGGCAGCTATGGGTTTCCTCCCTCGGTGGCGATGACCGCGTGAATGATGCACCTTTTAGTCCTCTACACACACTAGCCGAAGGGATCCGGCCGGATCTGTGACCAGCGGTGAGCAGAGAGAAAATGTCGCTACCGCTGTCTTGTTTATATCTGGAGAGGATGAAAGAATGAAGAGAGCAACCCTAGTAAAGCAAGCGCTCAGGCCCCTGCATCCATATATAGTGGAGTGATTATCTTTTTTCTCTCCACAACAAGCGTTTCAATTTGTGTACGTGGCATTAAAGAAAAGAAACTCTCTATTTAAGGTGACTACTGTACGACTCCTACTTACTACTATTAGTAGTACTACAGTAATGTTCACTTGTGCTCCCCGCCCCTCCATTCATTGAACAACCCCACGGGTGAATAAACATATAGTAAGTACTGTATTTATATAGAACGAACAGGCTCGAACTATTTTCGCGTAGTTAAAAGTCGAGGGTGGGGCTTTTCCCGGGCAGTACGCGCGACAGTTTTCGGGTAGGGCCAGAAGACTATTTTAATTTAAAAAAACTTCGAGATGGCCACATAGCATGGAGCCGACCCCAACGATTTTAAACTTACAGGAACGGTACACGCTATCCTAGACTACTCTACACATGAAACTACCACACGAGCGTGCGGGCTGCGCTTGGCTCTTCGCCTCTTCAGGAAGTCGAACAATGATGGAATACTACTGCACTGGAGGAGTACTACAGTACGCTTCTGGACATCTGACGCCGATTGAACTGCTGCATGTCCACCGCGTGCGGGAGGGAGAGCGTGTAGCGAAAGCTTCTCCTAGTCTTGCCAGCCACCACGCTCATGGGCGAGGGAGGGACGCTCCTGCCTTTGCGTGCATGACAGGTGGGCCTGACAGGTGTGTGGCCAACCTGTCATACAACCAAAGGCATGTGCAGTTAAGTCCGCGAGGGAGAGGATAATCAAACTTCTCATTGATGTACGAGTTGATGCGACACATCAAAGCACTGCACTCGATATATTTCAATAATTTGCGTGTGTGACTCCCAGATGCAGAGGCCGGGGGTCATCATCCTCCTTTTCGAGAAAAAACAGACGCGTGTGTGAGAGGACGAGTGTGTGCGTGCACCTCTTCTCTTCCTGTATAACGTACTACTAATCTTAGAGTACAAGTTTTTGTGGGTGGCACGATGGTGCGTGCGAGAAGTCCCGAGAGATAGGTTTAATGCGTCTGAAAAAAAAGACTAGCCTAGAGCTCGCCACACGGCTATTGTTTTTCTCAAAAAATTACGTTTATCAATGCATTAATTGCAATGCATGCATGCATAAAGTACATGCATTGGTCAATTTTCTCTTAATACTTGCATGCAATGATTTAATGCACCTTGGAATCTGAACATGTGTTGGGGAACAACCAAATTGAGCCTTATAAAATGGAAAAACTAAAATTTTGAGATAAGCCCTAGAAAACCGGAAAGGAGGGACTAGAAAAAGAAGTACTCCATCCAGGAATAGTGCCGCAGTTCGAAACTAGAACCGTCAATAAATTTTGAGCTCGCGCCTCGTCACATTCCAAATTACTCCACGCTATATTGAATTGCAAACTTGTTCACACCGAGCACAACCTAAACGGTTTCCCACTTAGGAGCGTATTAGTACTCGGTTATAAATACTAGTATGCCAAGATGACTGCACATTCCTCCTCAACTCCTCATCCACAAAAACAAAGTCATTCAGCAACCTTTCCTTGCGTCTGCCATGGCCAGCGTGAGTTATGCGTCGAGAGATTGCCACCAGGGAGAGGTGAGCATGGAAGCGGAAGCACGAGAGATGTCCTGCCTCGCTGCGAGAGGAGCCGACATGTCCCACCACGCAGAAGTAGCAGCACCGAGGTCCTGCCACGCCGCTGAAGCAGCACGAAGGTCCCACCGCGCCGTCGATGCAGCAGACTGGTCCGGCCGCGCCGCGGAAGTAGCAGAAATGTCCCGCCGTGCCACGAATGCAGCAGAGATGTCCCGTCGCGCCGCAGCGGCCAGGGAAAATTTCTCGCGGGCAGGCAACGACTCTTACAGGCGCATGCATGCGATCGTCCATAGCCAGATGGATCAGATCTCCGGCTCGGCGAGGTTGCAGGACGACATGATAGCCTCGTTTGAACAGGCTACCGGCGTCATCCGGCAACTAAGGGAGGGCAATGAGAGGCTCCGGGCCGAGCGCAACCTGCTGAGGGAGAAGATCGTCCGAAGTGCAGACCAGCAGGAGGAGACCAGTGCCTTGTTGAAGAGGATTGGCGTCATCGTCAATAAACTTATGTACGAGAATGACATGCTCCGCAACGAGTGCCAAAGGCTGGTGGAGGAATCCGTGGATGTTCTCAAGCAGCGTCTTGAGGACACGAAAGAGCTCATCGCCGCTCGCCGCGGAGACTAGTTTCCTGGTTTCTTTTGATGTAGTAATCGGTTTAGGATGTGGATTGTGTCGTCAGTTGTGAAATGTTGGGTTCTAGCGCGGATGTTTGGCCTTTGTTGGCCTCTTGGGATGTTGCGATTTCAATCTGGTAGCTTTTAGTCCTTCGTGTTAGGCTGGAGTTGTGCTGAACTTCTTGTGAATTGTGGTGGTTTTCAGTAATGAAAATCGGAAGGGGCAAGCCCTTCTTTGATCAAAAAAGAAAAATTAATCGTCCTTATATATTCATCAGTCTTGCTATAAGTCGCAGTAGATGCTATATAGGTCCGTCGGATCTTACATCAAGATCCGTGCTTTTAGATTTTCTTTTTTCTCTCTTAAATCTCAGTCGAGTGAGACATAGCCACGCCATTAAACAGAGGCTCAGGCGCCATTAATGGAGACCTTGGGAGAGAGCTGGACGGCAGATGGAGGTCAAAGGGCTCTCCTCCCGATAAGCACGCGCAGGGGTCTGATCGCACGCCTCTCGTACTCATATAGCTACCCTGCATGGCGCCTCCTAGCTAATAAAAAATGGGGACACGTGGCGGCACGTAAATGGTACTAGTAAGTAGAACGCCCATGGTTTCAATAATACTTGTGTTTCCGATTGTAATGTGACAGCACTTGTTCCAAAATGACTTTGTTGATTGTTAATGTGGGCGCCTTCGCAAATCGGCCTGCAAATTTACCACAGCATGTTGGTGCCATGTCATGGCACCAAGCCAAGTTTCATTATTTTCATGCATGTTTTGGATTTACAGGAATTAAAAAACTAAGTTTCTCAATGTTTCCAACCCAGCCACGACGCCCAGAATTTTGAATTTCATTCCCATTTCTTGCATAGAACCTAGAAATTTACCCGAGGACACACATGTGATTTTTCAACCAACTTTGGTGCACTGGAACATGTGCTTGTATTTCAAATTTGAATTATGCACACAAAGGTGACATGTTCCCTCCCAGAACCACAAGCCTTCTTGAGAGAAGCTCCGATTTGCAAGAAGCTTATACCAAAATTTGTTCCTATTCGGCCAATTTTTTTTACCACGGCATGGTACTACCATGACATGACACCATGCCAAGTTTCATGATTTTAAAACCAAGTTTCTCAATGTTCTCGACCGAACCAGGATGCCCAGATGTTTGAATTTTATTCTCATTTTTTGCATGGGACCTACTCCCTCCTTCCATCTATATAGGGCCTAATGTGTTTTTCAAGACAGTCTTTGACTATTGAAAATATTAATAGCACATGAGATGTATACTATGAAAATTATATTATTGGAAGCTCCTTTAACATACAAAAGTGAAGGTATGCTTTGTGTAAGTTGCATGTCATATATTATTGCTCTAACGTTTGGTCAAAGTTAGCCTCGAAAAACGCATTAGGACCTATATAGATGGAAGGAGGGAGTAGAAATTCACCCGAGGACACAAATGTGATTTTTCAACCAACTTTGGTGCACAGGAGCATGTGCTTGTAGTTCAAATTTTAATTATGCACATTAAATGACCAAAAACTCAATTAATGTGTAAATAAGGCCAAACGAAGCCGGAATAATTCCAAAATTTAACAGGGCACTCAAGTAGTTCTATGTTGCCTTTGTGAATAAACTCAAGGGGGACAACATATATCGTTTCGCACTCAAAGGTGGCACGTTCCCTCTCAGAACCACGAGCCTTCTTGAGAGAAGCTTCGGTTTGCAAAAGCTTATACCAAAATCTGTTCCTATTCGGCCAATTTTTTTACCACAACATGGTAGTACCATGACATGACATCCATGCCAAGTTTCATGATTTTCATACGTGTTTTGGATTTACAAGAATTTTAAAACCAAGTTTCTCAATGTTCTCGGCCGAGCCACGATGCCCAGATGTTTTAATTGTATTCTCATTTCTTGCATGGGACCTAGAAATTCACCCGAGCACACAAATGTGACTTTTCAACCAACTTTGGTGCACGAGAGCATGTGCTTGTAGTTCAAATTTGACTTATGCACATTAAATGACCAGAAACTCAATTAATGTATAAAAGACGACAAACGAACCCGGAATAATTCCAAAATTTAACAGGGCACTAATGCATTTCTATGTTGCCTTTGTTAAGAAACTCAAGGGGGGGCAGCGTATATCGTTTCACACTCAAAGGTGGCACGTTCCCTCTTAGAACCACGAGCTTCCAAATCGGCCCAATATTTTACCACAACATGTTAGTGCCATGACATGACACCATGCCAAGTTTCATGATTTCCAGGCAAGTTTTGGATTTACCTGAATTTAAAATCAAAGTTTCTCGATGTTCTCGGTCGACTCATGACGCCCAGATGTTTGAATTTCATTCTCATTTCTTCCATGGGACCTAGAAATTCAACCAAGGACACACATGTGATTTTTCAACCCACTTTGGTGCACCGGAGCATGTGCATGCAATTCATATTTAGATTATGCACATTAAAAGTCCAGAAACTCAATTAATGTATAAAAAGGCCAAATGAACCCGAAATAATTCCAAAATTTAACAGGGCACTCATATAGTTCTATGTTGCCTCTGTAAATAAAATCAGGGGAGGCAGCGTATATCGTTTCGCACACAAAGGTGACACGTTCCCTCTCGGAACCACGAGGCTTGTTGAGAGAATCTCCGGTTTTGCAAGAGGCTTATACCAAAACTTGTCCCAATTCAGCCAAAAATTATACGTGTGAAAACAGGGTTTAGATTATCCCAAACATCTCGCTACCTAGACCAATAATGTACTATGATTTGAATTCAACATAAAATGGATACAAATATTTGAATTGGAGAGCGTATGGTACATGTAGTTCATGGTGAAATATGATTACTACTATATGTATGTTTTTTGTTATCAAGATAATATTTAAATTATTGTATAACTTGACAACAATCGTATTCAAATAAGGAAAATTGATTCAAATTTAGTCCATATGGTAGACGACAATATATATGTTCACATGGTGGAGTAAAATGTTCATATATGATGGAAGATCAAAATGTATGACTACATCAATTATAAACCGCAAGGTCACCTAACGATATATTCGAATTCAACATAACGTGGATTCAAAAATTGAAATTTGAGATCATGGCATCTGTAATCGTATAAAAAGGGACATTACTCTTTCTTTGGTGGGAATTGATTTGTTTTTTGTTGTTGTTGAGGGAAGTGCGAATCAATTTGGTACTGTGCAGGGTAATCTTGTTCTCCCGATTTTTTTACATTTTTCTTGTAGTTTTTTCAATGGCATCTATAGCAATATAGTAAAAGGGGACATGACTCTCTTGTGTCTTGTATGAATTGTTTTTTACACGTTAAGTTTGTTCTGCCGAACAAGGAATTCGCACCTTGTTATTCCAAAATTTTCAAGCTCGAGTATCTTTTGTCTCACCTGCTTTGAAACTCCCGCTTCTTCAACCCGCGCCGCGCCTTGTTATCCCGAAATTTGGACGCGCGCGAGAACTCCCTCCTCATCCGAAATCGCTCCCGCAGCCCAGACACGCGAAATCCCCCTTCTACCCTTCAGCCGGAAATGAAGCTCCACGTTGCGGTGTCAAAACCGGTGGGGGTACGCTGGTAACTTACCCTACATTTCGGACAAGCACGTCCCTAAGCTTGGCTCCCCCCCCCCCCCTTCCCCCCCCCCCCCCATTCTTACACCGAGGCCGCCAAAACCCGCGAAACCCCACGCTCCTCCGTCGGCCTCTCGACCGCCGCCCAGCCGGAGACCCTTCCCCGACTACTCGTCCACCGCAACAGCTCGCCGTCCCTCATCCACCGCACCGGATGAGGATCCGTTGTCGATCTCGGCGTCCCGCCGGATCAGCCGCCCCGTCCTCCACCTCCAAGGAGCTGCCCCAACATCCGCCTCGTCTATTGCGCCACCTCAATCCCCACAGCGTTGTCTTGACCTGCCCCACCGGAACCGCAGCACCCTCACCAATTCCTCCGATGAAGCCGAGGCCAACTCGGCACCACCTAGGAGGTTCTGCACTCACCGCTGCATTTTATCTTTTATTCGATCTCACGGGGCTGCCGGTGCTTGATACCGAGCAGACATGGCGTGTCTCCATCTACGGCGCTGTCGCCGGCCACATCATCCACAGCGTCTCTCCCCCATGTCATTGCTTCCTCGGCAGCGACTTCCACAACGACACTAGCTGCAGCTGCTCCGGCTCACCCTCGCGATGTGGCTCTGTTCTTGCTGTCGGTCGCGCTGCTGCACTGCTCCTGCTTTCGTTCATGCTTCTGCTCTGCTCTTGCTCTCTCTTGCGCTGCTGCTGCTGCTGCACGACCTCCGGCAGCTACAGGAGTTGCTGCTTTAGCACTCGCTCGCGGTGCTACTGCACGACTTGCTCTCTGCTAGTGTGTTCCCTGCTCGAGCATCTGCTGATTTAGATCACTGCTTCTCTGCTACTAGTGCTCGAACGCCCTAAACATCTATTGCAATGCTCTGTTACTAGTTTAATCAGTTTCGACAGTAAAATTCAGTTTCGACTGTGAAGTTCATTTTCTTCAGTTAAGTTCAGAGTGAACAGTACTTACAGCATCTGTCGGAGCGGCTGTGGCGCGGCTGATGCGTTTTACATCTAGCACTTTTTGGTGATGTATTTTACATCATCTATTGCAGATGATATTAGGGTCCCACTTCAGATTAACGTTGGCTATCTTGTCATGCTTCAGCCTTGTTGCCATACACCTTAGCGGAGCTGCTCCAATGACGGAACCGTCCATCATAGCGGAGCAGTACCCTCGGCGTCGTTTCCAGAGGCCTCGGATCTTCTTCCCCGCCTCCGACAGTTACACCAGCATCATCACCATCCTCCACGTCCAACCCAATGATGCTGAGGTCCACAAGGCTATGCCAAAGAGGTTGTACACTCGTCGCATCACTTTGTTTCTCCATTCCTCTGTTCTTCCAATTCATGTGAGCCAAACACCTAGGTTGACTGAAATCCTATGTTTCCAAATGCTCTGTTTTGCACGTGCATTCCTATCCTATTCCTGTGTTTTTCCTGTCCTTGTGTTTATAGAATCCTCCAATTCTAAGGAACCCTTACAGATTTACTTCATTTTCAGATTGGCGTCAAAGAAAACTCTGTGTGTTATGTCCTGCTCCTCCCGTTTCATCATCCACCCCACCTGAGGTGCACCATCGACAGAAGCGTTCACGGCAGCAGAGATCCCCCCTGCAAACTTCCTTTCGCCGCCTCAGATCATCTTCCCCATTGCTGGTAGCCACGCCAACTGCATTACCATCATCGACTGAGCAGATGAACCTGAGGACTACACAATTCTGTAAGAGAGGTCGCAGTCTTTCGTGTTTGCTTACCTTATACATTGGTTATTATTACCTGCTACTTTATCGTTCAATCTTGAGTTTTGAATTGCCCATGGGTCTCATATCGAGCCAGCAACGAATAGTATCTGTCTACTATCTGGTTCATCTGGGGTCTTCTATGTGGTTCATGTTGGGTGGGCAACAAACAACAGATGATCCATTGTCTATCTTTTTAAATTGAAGCTATAATCTACCTGCTATCATTAGTTTTGGATCCATCCACTCGTTTGCTACCATCAGTCTTGATTTTTGCATGCACCCCTTAGGCCTTACAAAATCTAACTATTTTTTTTATTATGCATGTCATATATTGTACACAATCCTACTGAACATGTAGAGAAAAAGAGAAGACCGTTGCGTGCGAATATAATGTCATGCAGACGCCGCTCCATGGTGGGCGAAGTGCCCCCCCCTCCTGCATTTCCAGATTGTATTCCAGAAGAAGATAACTGTTCAGATGAAGATTCAGAAGGAGCCGACCATGCCTGTTTACCACCTGAGGTGTTTTCTCTAACCTGGCATGCTGATGTTGGTCATATCATGCATATGACGCCTTGCATTGCTTACATTATACATCTTATATGTCATCAGCTTAGTTTAGATTTGCTTTGTGTGAATGCCACCTGTTTGGTTTCTATATCATACTCCCACCATTCCTAAATATTTGTCTTTTTAGAGATTTCAACAAGTGACTTCATACGGAACAAAATGAGTGAATCTACACTCTAAAATATGTCTATATACATCCGTATGTGGTAGTCCATTTGAAATCTCTAAAAAGACAAATATTTAGGAATGGAGGGAGTATATGGGAATTATGCAATGCCATCTTCTTTAGCCTGGCATCATATACATGAATCATGCAATGCCATCCTATTTAGCCAGTCATCGTATATGTGAATTGTATCATGCCATATTTTTTTTCCATAATGTATTCCATTTGTCAACAATGTTTATACATTCATCTACTCTTCATGTGCATCAGCCATTTGAGTCGGTCATGGGAAAATCTGGAGTGAAACAAGGTCTTATGAGCAGTTAGTGCTACCTGTCGATGCAGATTTCTTGTTGGTTACAGATAGCTCCTCAGAGGAGGATTCAGAGAGAGATGACCAGTCGTATCCCCCCCCCCGAGGTGCATGCTCTAACTTGGCTGGGTTATATTGCTCATATCATGCATATGGTCTTGCATTGCCATGCCATCTGCTTAGATTAGACATGCTTTGTGTGAATGCCTCATGTTTGCTTTCTATATTAGATATATGAATTATGCAATGCCATGTTTTTCAGTCAGTTATCATATATATGAATTATGCACCGCCATGGAGCCAGGCATCATATATGTGAATTATCTCATGCCATCTTTTTTTCATTACGTATTCCATGTGTCAACAATCTGTGTATATTGAACTACTCTTCATGTGTATCAGCCATTTAAGCCGGTTATGGAAAAATCTGGAGTGAAAACAAGTTCTTCAGAGCAGGCAATGGTACCTGTTGAAGCATATATCTCGATGGTTACAGGGAGCTCCTCAGAGGAAGATTCAGAGATAGATGACCAGTCCTATATCCCACCTGAGGTGTATGCTCTAAGTTGCAATGTTTATATTTCTCATATGATCCATATGGTGTCTTGCATTGCTTAGTTTAGACATCATATGCACAATATTGAATTCTATCTGCTTAGTTTAGAGATCATACATGCGAGTGCCAGCTGCTTAGTATATGAATCAATTATGTCAATTATATCATGCCATCATGTATACTTAGACAACATGTATGTGAATTATTTCATCCCAACCTATTTTAGAAAGACATCATATAGTTTTGTCATGTCATCCTGTTTAGGTACTCATCATATGTTGAATTATGCCATTATATCCTGTTAAGTTATCCATCATATATCTGCAACTGTGTCATGCTATTCTGTTTAGTTAGGCATCATACACGTGAAATTGTGTCATGTTGTCCTGTTTGGTTAGACAACATATATGTGAATTACCACATATGTCTATCATACAATGTTTGTACGTTCAATTTCTTTTCTTGTTTATCAGCCATTTGAATTGGAGGGGGTGATGGCAGTATCTAAGGGAGAAAAAACCCGTTCTTCAAAAAAGACAGTGCTACCCGTCGATGCAGATAGAACCATGGTTGTACTGGCCCACAAACTAGCCCCACCACACATAATCGAGACTCTTCCAGATTGCACACTTACACCATTGGGCAGAGAACCAGCTACAACCCATCTAACCACAACCCCAGCGGATAGTAACCCACTTATAGTTGACAAAGCACCATGTCCACCACAGAGTAACCCCACACGAGCAGTTTGTAAAGCTACTGCAGTGCCCAAAGCACGAAGACCACCACAGCTAACCCAAACTCCACGTTTAAAGCAGAAGAGCAACTGTTCTCAGGTCAGATTCTGTAGCTATGGTCCATACTCCTTTGCTATTGCATCAATGTATTTACTCATACCAACTACTTTCGAATTTGAAGGATCCAATTGAAACTCCAATGGTGCAACAGGTATGTTTTAAACCTATTTATTTAACTGGATTGCTATTCTAACTTCTTGCTCTATGTTGATTTCAGTTTAAGTTGTATAAACAGTTATGTTCTCATGTGATGCACATTACAAGTGCTGCCAATGCTGTGTAGTTTCTCACACTTATATTCTGTCTATGCTGTTGTGTCTTAAAAATATGAGTTGAACTGTTTCTCTATCTTGATTAAGGAACATAAACTAGAATGATATGGACAATACAATGACCATAGTACATAGATATATGTTTGTTTCATGTTGTTATCATATCCACCTTACTACCGAACCGGTTTACCAAAATGAGTTTCGTATACTACAAGCTAAACATGTGATGTGTCTGCTTGTTTCTCTTGTAGTATGCAAACAGAATATTGGAGAAGATCACCCCACTATGCAATGGTAGAGAAAGTAATGCAGATAAGGTTCAAGATAGTGAGACAACCATGTTGGTCTCCAAGAAAGGTGATAAAAATGATCTTGTAGACAGTGAGAAAACCCCACAGTCCTGCATTGATGTAGTGTTCGAGTTACTGGCCAGTACCGCTGGCACAAGCTCTTCGAACTCGCTGCCTGAATCACTTCGGCTTCTTCAGTCTCAGCTACGAGATGAAAGGCATCAGTCAATTGTGCTGCGGCAAGAAGCCAAAGGACTGAGGAAGTCCCTGCAGAATTCAGATGCGTACTTTCTTGTGCAACAGCAAGCGCTGGAGGATTTAAGCACCAAACAAGAGAAAGTTAATAAGCATGCTAAGCATCTTGCCAGCATTATGGGTACCCAGGATATTGTTTCTTGAACTCTTCTGAAGTGGTTTCAGTTCTGGACTTGTTTTGCTGCGTCGTTTATATGCTTCTTTGTTCCCTATATTTGCGCTGGTGGCGAACTTTGATGCCCAGTGGATGTAATATGTGTAATAGCCGTGATAGCCTAGCATAAGTTGCTTGCTTATTTATTTCATTGTTGTCTTGTTTATTTTCTTGCTTGTAGTTAGTGTAGTATGGACACTGGGCCTCGTATGGGCCGTAGAAACAGTGGGCCTTCTACGGGCCGTAGAAAAAGTAGGCCTTCTACGGGTCGTAGAAACATGGGCCTTCTACGGGCCATATCATCAATGGGCCTTATACGGGCCGTATGATCGATTGGCCAAACATGGGCCAATAACAGGCCGCATTATGGCCATAAACGGGCTAGAGTTGGAATCGTCCGTTCATGGGCCGACCATAATGGGCCATCGTTAATAGGCCGTATTTGATGACACTATGAAAACGGTCCAACATATTAACAGACCACAGACGGGTTGACTGTAACCACGGGCTGAATTTGGCCCACAAGCAGAAAATGACAGTAACGGGCCATAAGTAAACGAATGCTGGAAATGAGCCCAAGAATAAATGGGCTCTGAGAAGGCCGAAAGATAACATGGGCTGGAAATGGCCCAACGGAATAACGGGTCGTTAATGGGTATAAAGTGATGCACTGTTCATTACGGGCCAGTTTCACCACGGGCCGTTAATGGGTGTAAAGTGATACACTATTCATTACGGGCCAGTTTCACCACGGGCCATTAATAGGCCAAGAGTTACATAGGGCCTCATATGGGCCGAAAGACGTCATGGGCCATACATGGGCCAGAAGTGAAAACGGGCTGGACTCATATTGGATGGCCCAGATGACGCTACTGGGCCTAATTCGGATAGGGCATAACGGGCCTTGGGTTAGCGGGATGTAAATGGGCTATATGCGAACAGGCCGTTAACAGGCTTTCCATGGGCCGGCCCGCCACCTTTTGACCAAGTCAAACGGGCTGGCCTTTTCACAGGAATGGGCCTCTGTTGGGCTGTGCCACGTGTCGACGTATCATAGGCGCCTTCTGTCCAATGAGTGGATGACATCTGTCCCAACGATGAGCCGACACGTGTTTCCTCCAGCCAATGATGATTTTACACGTGGAAAATCCCCATTGGTCGGGGCTGTTAACGGGTTATCGGATCCAAAACCCGACCCGATAGCTTAACGGCGTTCTGTTACGGTGGATGCCACGTGTCGGTAACCCTTGACGAAAGCACTTCTGTGACGCGCGATTTATCGTCATGGAAGTGGACACTTCCGTGATGATAATTTTGGTAATGTCATGGAACACTTCAACGATAGCACAGGTATGACTATCTTGATTCTGTCATAAATCTGTCATGGATGTACATGCATGACAAAAAATGCGACCTACTGTGACAAACACGTATCATCACGGAAATGTATTTTTTTTGTAGTGTGAGCGTCTAACTAAATAACTAAACACTCTTAAGTTAGCTCATGAAACTACCTTGGAAGATCATCGAGAACTTTTAAAGAGTCATGAGAAGCTACGCTTTGAAAAGCTTAACCTTGAGCAAGAGCATGAGTTTTTAAAGGCAATCAATGATGATCTTCGCAAGAAAAGTTCTTCTTACATTGCCAAGCGTTTACTCTTGTCTACTTACATGCCATAAGTTAAATCTAGCAATAAGAACAAGAAAGATTATTCATCTAGTAGTAACAACAATCATGCTAAATCCAATGTTGTTGCTTCTAGTAGTTATCTTGATTCCACTAATGATTCTCTTAGCCAAGTTACACTTGAGCAAGAAAATAGCTTATTGAAGGGAATTATAGAGAAAGGTGTGCACAAGAGCCTTGCCGAAAGTAAGCAATTTGAGGAAATTGTGTGCAAGCAAGGAAGATACCGGAAGAATCAAGGTGTTGGTTTTGAATGAAAGTCCAATGCCAATGGAGTTGAGTGGGAAGAAGAATCAATACCCCAAGACAAAGTTTGTTCCTCAACAAGAGAAGTATGATCCTACTTCTTTCAAAGGAACACAAGCTCAAGATGATCTTCCACCACAAGACCACAAGCAAAAAGGCAAGGAGAAGCTTCAAGAGGAGACTGATGCATTTGAAGAAGCACCTAAGGCCTTGGTCAAGTGGTTTCCCAAGACTACACCAAGTTCTACTTCATAAAGTACGACTACAACTCCAAGGATTCCCATCAAGAAGGTGTGGATCCCGAAGAAGAAGAAGAACTAGAGAGTTCTTGAGGGTAACTCCGCCAACATACTTCACTCTTATCATTTTGGCGAGGACAAGTGCAAACAACTTCCATATCTTGCACTAGTTCAAGGAGTCACAAACCCTCTTGTTGGTAAGACAAGGGACAAGGTAACCTAATGCTTTCATGGACATCATCTTGTGTATACATCACTCTATGTCTATGGATATCCTTGCTTGTTCCTTGTGGGACTAACCCGTGTAGGTATTGAAAGTGCAACTCACTCCAAAGGATTGCTCCAAATGATCTACATCAACATTGAGCATCCACATCTTCATTACCTACATGAAGTCATCATCGACAAAACCCAAGGTTAGTTCATCCCTCTTAGGGGGAACATCACATCTAGGGGGAGCTTTACTCGAAAATTGAGCTAAAGCAACTCTAATGGTGTGAGCACAACAATGCTTTATGTAAAAGTGGTAGCCCCAATTGTGCTTAAACGATGAGTATGACCTATGATCAAATGTTCTCATTTGACTCCTAAGTCAATATACTCATATATAGATGACCTAGTCATCGCCAATTGCTTGATAGATGCTAGAGTGTTTGTGCATGCTTTGTCACATATTTCATTTGCCATTTTATTGTGTGAGCATGTTGGATGCATATTTCTCTCGTTCGAGGCCATCCATTTGTTGCTTTGATTGTTTGGCTTTTTCTCTTTTGCCAAATGGATGGACAAGAATGCCTAAGAACTCCCTCTAGCTATCTGTGCTTTCCTCATCTCAAACTCTATTCATGCTACATCACAAAGTTTGATCAATTCAGATTCGAACCACTCTGTGTGAGGAGCACTCGGAGTGCCTGATTCGTCATAGACTTCCAAAACCTCTTTGTGCATTTCGGTCTGACCGATTCAACCTTTTCGGTCCTACCGAGATCACTCAGTTGTCTAGGTTTTCAATCTCGGTGCAACCGATTAGAACCTTTCGGTCACACCGAGTTGCAGTAACTGCTTGTAGTTTTGCATCTCGGTGCCACCGAGTTGTTCCACTCGGTCACACCGACAGGGTCAGGTTATATATACTGACGGGTCAAATTTTGGAAACTTTTCCGAAACCCTTCACCCGCACGTAACCTGCTCTGCCTCTTCGGGTCTCTGGATCGTCCTCTCACCGCCAACGACCTCCCATCGCTGGTCTCCACCGCCGTCAATGGCAATCTGCCCCGCCGTTGCCGCCATAGAGAACACTCGCTGCTCTGGGGTAAGTGTTCGGCCCCTTGTGCTGTCTTTTTCACTCCGATTCCTAGCACAAGGACAACGCCATGTTTCTTGCCACGATTGATATTGATCCATCCAGCTAAAACTTCCTTAGGACTAGATTGATTCGAAAATTTTAGGGTTAGCTCTCCGCAGAACTCATCTCGGACCGACGGAACTGTAGAAATCGGTCTCACCGATTCGGCTTAGGCCATTGCACATGCGCTTTTCGGTCTGACCGAAACGTGCAAATCGGTGTGACCGAGTTCAAGATTCTGTGAAAGCCTAGAAATCTCGGTGCCACCGAACTGTGACTCGGCCCAACCGAGTTCACTAGTTTAGGTTCCAAGTGTTGCTTTGGTATCACCGAGTTTGTCAATTTGGTAGCTCCGAGATCACTTCTGTAGAGAACTAAAACTAAGCTTTTTGACTCAATTGTTTTGCAAAACCTTTGTACTTTGTGATGCTCATCTATTCTACCTCATCTACAACCTATTCACAGGGTCTTCTGATAGTTTTCCTGAAGATGTCTGATCAAAGTGACAGTTAGAACAAGTTTGAAGAGCAGGTTCAGATGAGTGAGGACACTAGTCCCTCAGGCAGCTATGATGAGGGCAGCAGGAGCACACCTAGTAACCTGCCAAAGGTAGCTACCAGGACAAGGAAGAAGAAACCTCAGATTCAGAGGATGAGGATTATGTGGCTGTTGAGGATGAAGCCACTTCAAGGAAAAAGGTGCTGAAAAGGAGTATGGCACAGCTGCTGCAAGTAAGCCAGGACTGAAAAGAAAGGCTCCAGCAAGAAGAGTTCCAATGTCAAAAGCCAGATCCTCCACTCAAGAAACAATGGAGTTCACTCTTGAACCCAAAGAAGGAGGTGAAGGCAAGAAGAGGAAAGAAAGGGTCAAGAAGACCATTGCCAGAGTTATTGGCAAGCCATCAATGATGAGAGATGATGAAGAAGAGGAAGAGGATGCTGCTCCAGCACCCAAAGCTCAGAAGCTTATGGGAGATGCTATAAAGTCAGGGGCTGCTCCATCAAAGCCCAAGTCTGCTCCCAAAGCTCTAGCTCAGAAGTCTACTCCAGAGAGAAGGACTAGAAACATTCCAGCTGCAGAAAAGAACAAGGCCCCAGTGCCTGAGACTGTTGATGAAGAAGATGATGAATCCCAAGTGCTAAGGAAGCTCAAGCCCAAGATTCCTGACCACAATGATGCACATCCTGTTGCAGAAAATATGAAGATCGGGAAGGATTCAGGACTGAGATTATGGCGACAGTCTGATCCATATGCTGTCAGGAGGAGAACTACTGTGGATTGCAGGTTCCACACAAAGGAACAACAAGACTTTTATGAGACTGTCCTGCTTGACAAGAAGCCCATAGTGTGTGACATGAGATGGGTTGACTTGGAGTACATCAAGGAGAATGAAGATCACTATCCAGGGGTATATGACAGCTTCAAAGCATGTGGAGTTGATACATTTGTTGCCCAGAAGCTAACCAAGTGGAATGATGAGCTCATCATGCAGTTTTACTCCACAGCCCACTTCTATCCAGATGGAAGGATAGTTTGGATGTCTGAAGGTACTAGGTACCAATCCACTGTTAAAGAATGGGCTCAGTTTATCAATGCCCCAGAAGAACATGAGGATGACTTGGATGTTTATGCCGAGAAGAAGAAAGACCACAACACTATGGCACACATGTACAGAGAGATCCCAGATGATGCTTTAGAGACTCATAAGTTTGGATCTGTCCACTTCTTGTTGACTGGTCTACCTACCATCAACTGGATCCTAAGGCACACATTGCTACCCAAGTCAGGTGATCACAATATGATCAAAGGACATGCTATCAATTTGCTACATTTGTTTGATGTGCCTCAAAAGTTCAAAGTCATGAGTTTGATTATAGAGACAATCAAAAGGACAGCAGCTGATCAGAAGAGAAGTTGTGGGTATGCCCCACAAATTTAGGAGCTCATCAACTCCAAGATGGGCACAGGCAAATATCTATTGGATAAGGAGCACCTGACCATATACCCTGAATTTGAAGACAACATAGTTGTGATGGATGAGAATGAACTATCATTAGTTCAAGCATAGGAGAAGAAAGCCAAAGCTAAAGCTGAGAAAACTGTAAGGATGCCAACTGTTGAAGAGGCATCTCAAGTGTTCTTGAAGACCAATTAAGATCAGCTTGGATATCTGATCCAATCCACTTTGAGGATTGAGAAGGGCTTGGCCACCCTGACTCAAAACCAGGAGAGTTTGGAGAGGATCATTGAGCAAAAATTCTATGATCTTGATGTCAAAGTAACTGAGATCCAGTCAGCAGTTCAGCAAGTTCAGGAGGAAGTGGAGGAGAAGAAGGGCAAGTAAACTACAGATGCTTTTGCTAGAGTGCCCCGAAGCCAGAGGTTTGCTGCAGTACCAGTCACAGATATTAGAGCTACATCATCAGCACCAGCAACTACAACTCCAGTGCCACCACCAGCAGCCACTCCATCAGCTCCAGCTACTTCGATAGATGCCTTCGTCCTTAGAGTTCTCTCTACACCACCTCCCGGAGATCAAGCCTGAGAGACGTTTAACACTATGCATTTTTGAACTTTTTGGTAACTTGTTGCCAAAGGGGGGAAAATGTATAGATCATAGGCTTCGAGAGAGAGAGAGTGTGTTGCTTTTTATCTCTCTTGTTTTTGGTTGAACTTCTTTGTGTGCTTGTATGAGATACTTTATGTTCTTGTGAGATACTTGTTTGATCATATGCTACCCTTAATGCTTGTTGGATGATATTATCTCTTATATCCTTATATGATCATTCACTTGCTTGGTTATGAGTGCATGCTTCTAATTTCTATAATTTTGAGCGCTCCACCAAGATGTATGTGACATGGAAGAGCCCATGATCCTAATCGATTGTGCATTTGCATTCAAAAGCAAATTTAAATAATGCACAAATTTAGGGGGAGCTCTTGCTTCTCACATACTTCTCAAAGCGACGATGTTTTTCAATCTTATTATCATTTGTCGAAGCTTTGATCTATATGTTGTCATCAATTACCAAAAAGGGGGGGATTGAAAGTGCAACTATCCCTGGGTGGTTTTGGTAATTCCTAACAACATATAGCTCATTGAGCTAATGCTATTTCAAGATAAAAATTTCAGGAAAGCTCAATGATTGGCATGTCATGGATTAGAAAGTGGACCTCTCACAATGCAAAGGACAAAAGAATTGGCTCAAGCTCAATGCATAGGACTCTACATTTTTCATTTCAGTGATCCAAGATCACATTGAGTCCATAGGAAAAGCCAATACTATCAAGAGGGGGTGAGGTGTTGCTTAATGAGCTTCGTGCTCAAAATGCTTAGTGATATGCTCCAAAGCCCTCAACTACTTTCTCATATCCACATATGTCCCAAACCAAAAGTCAAACTCGTCCCTACCGAAACTTTCTATCCGGGGCCACCGAGTTCTCTTGACATAGCCACTGCCAGAAACCCTAGTCTTTTCGGTCTCACCGAGATGGGATTGTAATATCTCTGTTTCCCTTCGTAAGTTTCGGTCCAACCGAGATGAGTGATCGGTCCCACCGAGATTGCAATGCAAACTCTCTGTTTCCCTTTCGTGACGTTTTGGTCCAGCCGAGATGAGCGAATCGGTCCCACTGAGTTTGCCTGACCAACTCTCTGTTTGTCTATTACCAAAATCGGTCCCACCGAGTTTGTGTAATCGATCTCACCGAGATTACGTTATGCCCTAACCCTAAAGAAATCGGTCCCACCGAGTTGACGTGTCGGTCCCACCGAAAATCCTAATGTTCACATTTTGAACTAAATCGGTCCGACCGAGTTTCATGATTCGGTCCTACCGAGTTTGGTAAATTGTGTGTAACGGTTAGATTTTGTGTGGAGGCTATATATACCCCTCCACCCACTCTTCATTCATTGAGAGAGCCATCAGAATGTGCCTACACTTCCAACATACATTTTCTTAGAGAGAACCACCTACACTTGTGTTGAGGTCAAGATATTCCATTCCAACCACATAAATCTTGATCTCTGGCTTCCCCAAGTTGCTTTCCACTCAAATATTCTTTCCACCAAATCCAATCCTATGAGAGGGAGTTGAGTGTTGGGGAGACTATCATTTGAAGCACAGGAGCAAGTTCATCATAAACACACCATTTGTTACCTCTTGGAGAGTGGTGTCTCCTAGATTGGTTATGTGTCACTTGGGAGCCTCCGTCAAGATTGTGGAGTTGAACCAAGGAGTTTGTAAGGGCAAGGAGATCGCATACTTCATGAAGATCTACCCGAGTGAGGCAAGTCCTTCGTGGGAGACGGCCATGGTGGGATAGACAAGGTTGCTTCTTCATGGACCCTTCATGGGTGGAGCCCTCCGTGGACTCGCGCAACTATTACCCTTTGTGGGTTGAAGTCTCCATCAACATGGACGTACGATAGCACCACCTATCAGAACCACGGATAAAAAATCTTCGTGTCAACATTGTGTTTGCTCTCTCAAACTCCTCCCTTTACCTTCATATGCAATTGTTTTACTTTCCGCAGCTATACTCTTAGAATTGCATGTATAGGTTGATTGCTTGACTTGTGCAAAGTTGCTAAAATCTGCCAAGAACTCAAATTGGGAAAAGGCTAGATTTTTATTTGGTCAAGTAGTCTAATCACCCCCTCCCCTCCAGACATACTTTCGATCCTACAATATGCAGAGGCATTTAGTATGCAATATCAAATAATAATTTTAGTGATTTTCTACATTAGATAATGATAAGGTTTGCATGGATTTATACTAACCTATCTCACGAGTTCTTTTTGAGTTTTGTGTGGATGAAGTTTTTGAGATTTAGGGAAACCGCGATATGAAAGGAATTAAGGAGACACAAAAGCTCAAGCTTGGGATGCCCAAGGCATCCCTAATTAATATTTCAAGAAGTACCAAGCATCTAAGCTTGGGGATGCCCCAGTTGGCATCCCACCTTTTTTCATCAACGATTATCGGTTAGTATAGGTTGAGCCTAAGTTTTTGTTTCTTCACATGATATGTGCTATCCTTGCAATGTCATTTTATGTTGTTTTTCCTATTGTTTGAATAATATTCCAAGATCTAAATTTCTTAAATGTTAGAGAGTTTTCACATAGTTACATAATTATTCAACCGTCTACCATCCATATTGCACTTGTATCACCATCTCTTCGCCGAACTAGTGCACCTATACAATTTACCATTGTATTGGGTGTATTGGGGACACAAGAGACTCTTTGTTATTTGGTTGCAGAGTTGTTTGAGAGAGACCATCTTCATCCTACGCCTCCCATGGATTGATAAACCTTAGGTCATCTACTTGAGGGAAATTTGCTACTGTCCTACAAAACTTTGCACTTGGAGGCCCAACAACGCCTACAAGGATAAAGTTGCGTAGTAGACATCAGTGGCTATTACAACGGCTTAACAGTTCATGGAAAAGTGTGTCAAGTAACTTGATAGCTCAAGATTGGGACTCGCTCCTCCGACGATGGAGAGATATTCTCGGGCCCTCTCGGTGTTACGGTATCCATCATCATCTGGCCAGACACAGTGTGATTTGATCATAGGGATGTCGGAACACGGAAACAAGAAAAGAGAACAAAACCGGTAACGAGGTAACTAGCATGGTGGACAAGTTGTTGATCCACGGGGATGCAAGTAAATCTCACCTCGGGTATTTGTAACATATCGCGAAGCAACAGGAATAGAACACGACAACTGGAGGTTCACTTGAATATTCATTCGTGTGGGTATAGAGGTCAATATGGGTGTCCATGGCTCCGATGTTGATCATTGATCGGAAAGGGTTCCTGTCATGTCTATACTTCACCGAACCTATAGGGTCACACGCTTAAGGGTAATCTATCTGCTAAATAGTAGACAGGGAGTCTGAGAGAAATTCGTAGTAAAAGTTTTGGAGACAACGAAAGAGTTCCAGAGAGAGAATAGCGAAATAGTTTCATAAAACTGAAAACTTGTTTCAGGGTATACCATTAAGTCAAATTGGTTGGGACACGTCTGATAATTCTTGGAGGGTGCCAGAATTATTCTGGAAACTTCTGGGAATTTTTTGGGATAAAAAACGGAAACATTCCGGAGCTGCCGATGCTGGTTTGGTTGCTTTTCGCAGATGAAATCCACTAATCTGAAATTGTTTCGGAACGAATCCAAAGTCATTTTAGTGGGTAATTGAATTATTCTAAGACCCACAGAAATATTTTCAGATTTAATGGACACGAAAAATTGTCTTCCTGAATAGTGAAAATGCATTCTTGTTTGTTATTCGCAGATGAAAATCACTAATTCGGAATTGTTTCGGAACGCATAGAAAATTATTTGGTACTAGAAATGTTCTAGGCCCACATAAATATTTTCGGTTCGAACGGATGCTGAAAAATGTCGTCATGAATAGTGAAAGTGCTTTTTGCTTGGCTTCTTGGAGAAGCCACCTTGAGGGCCTTTTGGTATTTTTCCCCTTGGCTTCTTGGAGAAGCCACCCTTGGGCTTGGCCTATAAATAGGGGTGGAGGGGGCTGCCTAAAGACACACTCTTTCTCACATACAAGTGCCATTGCAATGATCTGGCTTCTCTCTCCCTCCCCGTGAAATAGTTTCGTAGAGCCGAAAGGCTGTCTGGGTTTCGGCAGGAACTAGTTCTGGACGGCGAAGCCTTGTCGGATAGATGACATCGTATGTGTGCAACACTGTAGAGAGGTCGTAGTTCCGATCTTTGTGCCCGAGGGGCTGTTTTGAGAGTGCCTCCCAAAGGGCTGTCCAAGTGACGGTCCGAGTTCTATGAGTCCTCCCAAAGGGCTGTCCGGGTGACCGTCCGAGTTTTGAGAGTGCCTCCCGAAGGGCTGTCTGCAACACCGTCCGAGGGACTGTCCAACCGCCTCCCATAGGGATGTTCGTGGGTTAGATGAGGGAGTACATCCTTGCAGTTGGGAGGCTGTAAATCCTAGCTGCGAGGATCTGCACCGCCGATCATCATCGACTCTACTTCTGCTGCGCTACGAGTCGGTAACAAAAAAGATCAAACCTTGTATGCAGTCTCCATAGTGGTCCTGGGCTGGTGCGTAGGTTGGATATTTTTGTTTTCTGCTGTGTTACCCTACTGTGGCATGATGAGCTATGCTACGTGTAGATGCAGGTTGCGATCTACAATACGTAGAGATGTATGGGTGTTGCACAATAAAATTAGGTAATAGATGAGTTCTATTACTGAAAATTATGTGTGCGGGTAGCAGATGAAATCTGTTACCCGATGTTCCTGTTGCTTCCTTTAAATTTGCATAATCCTGATCTTCACGGCATGGTGGAATCTCACTAAGTTCTGGAAATCCGCGATCCTTTCATGCTGCTCCTGAGTATGCTGATTGACAGATCAACGAAGTGCTAACAATTCTTTGGGTTCCACCATAGTTAAAGAAAGATGGATGTTTCGCAGACAAAAGGGCAATGCAGATATGATCTGCACGGGGGTCATGCGTATGACGAAGTTCAGTATGGGGCTCGAGATTTTATTATCTCGTGTTTCATACACCCTAAAAAGTTAATCTAGCGACTTGAATAAATCATACTTGATGATGGACGTAGGTAGCTTCGGTTTGTTTTGAAACCTTAGAAGACATGTAAAACCTTTTATGTATGAACCGATTAGAGGCGTCTAACTTGGTTTTGCAGGATGGTTTGCATGTGATGTGGTATAGAAGTGCTCATTAATTTGATTATGTATGAGATGACTATATGATGTAATTTGATTAACATGACCTGCGTGTCATGATTCGGCATGATGGCTGGAGCCATATGATTGCCACTTTAATGACTTGTGTGTCAACCTTAAGTAATGCACTTATTTTATTAGCTATAGATATAGCAATATTATCTGGTGCATCGACAATGTGGTGACAATCTTTGCGAAGGTGAACAACGACGCAAATACCGAAGACGAAGAAATACAAGACTTCTCCGTCGGAAAGGGCTATACCATATCATGCTATTATGAATTGCCTGAGATATTTATCCCTTATGATGCACCCTTTTTTATTGCATGGTAGTCGCTTTTATTAGGGTGATCTCTCACTTAGAATATCAAGTAGTTAGTGTTCTCCCAAGTGTAGCACCATCACAACACCTATCTCTTCGGGGTATCACATGATCTACATGCGTGCGAACGATTAGAGAAGTGTGAGGCAGGTGAGTTGAGACCTCGCAGCGAGATCACTTGGTAGTCTTGATGTTCAGGCAGGACAGTCCTGAGCTCGGAACACATGCATCAAAAGATGAACAAGAATCACATAGAGATGTGATCGGCAAGTTTGCCTATCGATTGAAGTTCGCGCCATTTGAGTTCATCTTGAACCGTGGCGTTGAATGGAAATGTGGGTGTTGAATCACTCACAGACAATTATGAGATATATTGATTTGAGTGGGAGCGCACTGTAGAATTAACATTTTTAATTCTCGCTGCAATTAATTATGAACACTTTATAAGTGTGATTTGCATAATAGTTATAGAATAATGGCTCGCGTTTTCACCCTCCCTATTAAAATTGAATAGCTGTTAAATATCTGGTTAAATCTTTACGGTTGGTAAGGTAATGTGAGGATTGTCCTCAAGAGTGCCGAGAAGGACTTTGTCCTATCGCATGCTTTCGGTATCCTCCCGCTAATGCTATGGATTATGTGACTCTCGTCCTTTCTTCCAAAAGCTAGAATACCGTTTCAGTCAAGTACAATAAGTTTGCTTCCATGAGACCCGAACTTCAAAAGTTTGTATAGCTATGTGATAGTCATGGAAACTGAAAATCATTTTCAGAGACCAACAAAGGCTAAAAGATATGAGATATCCAAAGCAATGTTTGTTTGCAAATTATTAGTAACGTGTTTACTATGCATTAGACTGATAAGAGAGGGATCCAAAAGAACGTCTGTCAGATGATGAAAGGTGAATAAAACAACAACTTAAAGAGAAAGAAAGTGGCCGAAGGGTGTTAGTGTGACTTACACACCTAGGAAGTCTGGGGCTAACGCCACTCTTAAGTTGGGTGCTTCTTCTGAGAGTAGGAGAAATACTAAAAGATAAACTGTTAGAAGTATAAAGGCAAAAAGAGTGAAGACTGGAATGTCCAGCTCATGTATGAAAGTCTGGATCTTTTGAAATCATCCAAAAGGTTATCAAAAATGAAGTAGAAGTTATTGTAACAAGAAAATTATGTTACAATGGAAATGTTCTAGGCCCACATAAATATTTTCGGTTCGAACGGACGCTGAAAAATGTCGTCATGAATAGTGAAAGTGCTTTTCTGCTTAGCTTCTTAGAGAGGCCACCTTGAGGGCCTTTTGGTATTTTCCCCTTGGCTTCTTCGAGAAGCCACCCTTGGGCTTGGCCTATAAATAGCGATGGTGGGGGCTGCCTAAAGACACACTCTTTCTCACATACAAGTGCCATTGCAATGCTCTGGCTTCTCTCTCCCTCCCCGCGAAATAGTTTCGTAGAGCCGAAAGGTTGTCTGGGTTTCGGCAGGAACTAGTTCTGGACGGCGAAGCCCTGCCGGATAGATGACACCGTATGTATGCAACCCTGTAGAGAGGTCGTAGTTTCGATCTTTGTGCCCGAGGGGCTATTTTGAGAGTGCCTCCCGAAGGGTTGTCCAAGTGACGGTCCGAGTTATATGAGTCCTCCCAAAGGGCTATCCGAGTGACCGTCCGACTTTTGAGAGTGCCTCCCAAAGCGCTGTCCGTGACACCATCCGAGGGACTGTCCAACCACCTCCCGCAGGGCTGTCCGTGGGGCAGACGAGGGAGTACATCCTCGCGGTTGGGAGGTTGTAAATCCTAGCTGCAGGGATCTGCATCGCCGATCGTCATCGACTCTACTTCCGCTGCGCTATGAGTCGGTAACGAAAAAGATCAAACCTTGTATGTAGTCTCCATAGTGGTCCTGGGCTAGTGCGTAGGTCGGATATTTTTGTTTTCTGTTGCGTTACCCTACAGGGTAAACATCACATGCAATCAAAATATGTGACATGATATGGCCATCATCATCTTGTGCTTTTGATCTCCATCTCCAAAGCATCATCATGATCTCCATCGTCACCGGCTCGACACCTTGATCTCCATCGTTGTGTCGGGGTCATCTCGCCAACTATTGCTTCTACAACTATTGCTAACGCATAGTGAAAGTGCAACTATCCCTGGGTGGTTTTGGTAATTCCTAACAACATATAGCTCATTGAGCTAACATTATTCCAAGATTAATATTTCAGGAAAAGCTCAATGAATGGCATGGCATGGATGAGGAAAGTGGATCCCTCAAAATTCTAAGGACAAAAAGTTTGGCTCAAGGTTGAAGCTCAAGACTCTACATTTTATATTTTAGTGATCCAAGATCACATTGAGTCTATAGGAAAAGCCAATACTATCAAGCAGGGATGAGGTGTTGCTTAATGGCTTGCTAGCTCAAAATGCTTAGTGATATGCTCCAAAATCCTCAACTACCTTCCCACATCCACATATGACCTAAACCAAAAGTCAAACTCGGCCCACCGATTCTTTCTATCCGGCGCCACCGAGTTTCAAATGTCATAGCCACTGCCACAAACCCTAGGCAAATCGGTCTCACCGATAGGGATCTCGGTCTCACCGAGATGGGATTGTAATCTCTCTGTTTCCCTTCGTAACGTTTCGGTCTTACCGAGATGAGCGATCAGTCCCACCGAGATTGCAATGTAAACTCTCTGTTTCCCTTTTGTAACATTTCGGTCTCACCGAGATGAGCGAATCGGTCCCACCGAGTTTACCTGACCAACTCTCTGGTTAGCTTATTACCAAAATCGGTCCCACCGAGTTTGTGTAATCGGTCACATCGAGATTATGTTATTCCCTAACCCTAACCATATCGGTCCTACCGAGTTGCATCTCAGTCCCACCGAAAATCCTAACGGTCACTAGGTTTGCTAAATCGGTCCGACCAAGTTTGACCATTCGGTCCCACCGAGTTTGGCAAATTATGTGTAACGGTTAGATTTTGTGTGGAGGCTATATATACCCCTCCGCCCACTCTTCACTCGTGGAGAGAGCCATTAGAACATACCTACACTTCCAATACACATTTTCTGAGAGAGAACCACCTACACTTGTGTTGAGGTCAAGATATTCCATTCCAACCATATGAATCTTGATCTCTAGCCTTCCTAAAGTTGCTTTCCACTCAAATCTTCTTTCCACCAAATCCAAATCCTGTGAGAGAGAGTTGAGTGTTGGGGAGACTATCATTTGAAGCACAAGAGCAAGGAGTTCATCATCAACACACCATTTGTTACTTCTTGGAGAGTGGTGTCTCCTAGATTGGCTAGGTGTCACTTGGGAGCCTTTGACAAGATTGTGGAGTTGAACCAAGGAGTTTGTAAGGGAAAGGAGATCGCCTACTTCGTGAAGATCTACCGCTAGTGAGGCAAGTCCTTCGTGGGTGACGGCCGTGATGGAATAGACAAGGTTGCTTCTTCGTGGACCCTTCGTGGGTGGAGCCCTCCGTGGACTCGCGCAACCGTTACCCTCCATGGGTTGAAGTCTCGATCAATGTGGATGTATGATAGCACCACCTATCGGAACCACGACAAAAACATATGTGTCTCCAATTGCGTTTGAATCCTCCAAACCCTTCCTACATTCTTGCAAGTTGCATGCTTTACTTTCCGCTGCTCATATACTCTTTTGCATGCTTGCTTGAATTGTGTGGAGATTGCTTGACTTGTGCTAAGATAGCTAAAATCTGCCAAGAACTAAAATTGGGAAAAGGCTAGATTTTTATTTGGTCAAGTAGTCTAATCACCCCCCTCTAGACATACTTTCGATCCTACAAGTGGTATCAGAGCTTTGGTCTCCATTTGCTTTGATTTCCATAGCTTTTGGTGGTCATAGCCTTGGTTTCACAACCTAGGAGAGTATGGCGTCTAGCGAGGGAAATTATCACCGTAGAGGTCCTTACTTTGATGGCACTAATTTTGCTAGTTGGAAGCATAAGATGAAAATGCATATTCTTGGACATAACCCCCATTTGGGCTATTGTGTGTATTGTCTTGCAAGGTGAATTCTTTGACGGGAAGGAACCGAACCGTGAAGCCACCGCGGAAGAGTTGAAAATGCTGCAATACAACGCTCAAGCTTGTGATATCCTCTTCAATGGATTGTGCCCCGAAGAATTCAACAAAATCAGCCGTCTTGAGAATGCAAAGGAAATTTGGGATACTTTGATTGATATGCACGAAGGTACCGACTCCGTCAAGGAATCCAAATTGGATGTGCTTCAAAGTCAACTTGACAAGTTCAAAATGAAGGATGGTGAAGGTGTCGCTGAAATGTACTCTAGGCTTGCTCTTATCACAAATGAGATTGTCGGCTTAGGGAGTGAAGAGATGACTGATAGATTCATTATCAAGAAGATCCTAAGAGCCTTGGATGGAAAATATGATACCGTGTGCACATTGATCCAAATGATGCCAAATTACAAAGATCTCAAGCCAACGGAAGTCATCGGAAGAATTGTTGCTCATGAGATGTCACTCAAGGATAAAGAGGAACTTCACAACAAATCAAGTGGTGCTTACAAAGCCTCATGTGAAGCCCCCACATCATCGAGTGAGAAACAAACCTTCAATGAAGAATTGAGCTTAATGGTGAAGAACTTCAAAAAGTTCTACAAGAGTAGAAGCAAAGAGAGAAGCTCCAAGTCAAGGTCCTACAATGACAAAAGATCTTCTAGTCGAGAGCGAAATTGCTACAATTGTGGAAGGCCCGGACACTATTCCAATGAGTGTACGGCCCCCTACAAGTGAAGAGAAGATTCTCCCAAGAGAAGAAGTATAAGAGAAGAATCACCATCTAGAGAAAGAAGGTGTAGAGATGATCGTTATGAACGAAGATCCTCACGGAGAAGCAAGGATTCGGAAAGAAAGGACAAGTCATCAAGGAGCTACACAAAACAAAGACATCAAGCTCATGTTGGTGAATGGGTATCCGGCTCCGACTCCGACAACCACTCCGAGAGAAGCTATCACTCCGACTCCGAATATACTCAAGATGAAGGTGTTGCCGGTCTAGCACTTGTGACAACCAACTCCTACGACATATTTGACTCACCAAATGAAGGAGTTGGAACATGCTTCATGGCTAAAGGCCCAAAGGTATCACACCCCGAGTATGTTGATTTCAATAGTGATGAAGATGACTTGTTAGGTGATGATGATTTACATGTTGACAACTCTAGTGATGAATACTATGATGAAACGTCAATTAATCATGATAATCAAGATAAAACGAATGACAATGATAAGGAGAAGATTGAGTCTCTAACTAAAGAAATAAACACTCTTAATTTAGCTCATGAAACTATCTTAGGAGATCATCGAGAACTTTTAAGGACACATGAGAAATTACGCTTTAAAAAGCTCAACCTTGAGCAAGAGCATGAGTTATTAAAAGAACTCAATGATGATCTTCGTAAGAAAAGTTCTTCTTACATTGCCAAGCGTTTACTCTTATCCACTTACATGCCTCAAGTCAAGTCTAGTAACAAGAACAAGAAAGATTCTTCCTCTAGTAGTAACAACAATCATGCTAAATCCAATATTGTTGCTTCTAGTAGTTCTCTTGATTCCACTAATGATTCTCTTAGCCAAGTTACACTTGAGAAAGAAAATAGCTTATTGAAGGGAATTATAGAGAAAGTGTTTACAAGAGCCTTGCCGGAAGTAAGCAATTCGAGGAAATTGTACGCAAGCAAGGAAGGCACCGGAAGAATCAAGGTGTTGGTTCTGAACGAAAGTTCAATGCCAATGGAGTTGAGTGGGAAGAAGATCAATACCCCAAGACGAAGTTTGTTCCTCAACAAGAGAAGTATGATCCTACTTCTCTCAAAGGGACACAAGCTCAAGATGATCTTCCACCACAAGACCACAAGCAAAAAGGCAAGGACAAGCTTCAAGAGGAAATTGATGCATTTGAAGAAGCTCCTAAGGCCTTGGTCAAGTGGGTTCCCAAGACTACTTCAAGTTCCACTTCATCAAGTACAACTACAACACCGAGGATTCCCATCAAGATGGTGTGGATCCCGAAGAAGAAGAACTAGAGAGTTCTTGAGGGTGACTCCGCCAACATACTTCACTCTTATCATCTTGGCAAGAACAAGTGCAATCAACTTCCACATCTTGCACTAGTTCAAGGAGTCACAAACCCTCTTGTTGGTAAGACAAGGGACAAGGTAACCTAAAAGCTTTCATAGACATCATCTTGTGTGTGCATCACTTTATGTCTATGGATATCCTTGTTTGTTCCTTGTGGGACTAAACCGTGTAGGTATTGAAAGTGCAACTCACTTCAATGGATAGCTTCAAATGATCTACATCAACATTGAGCATCCACATCTTCAACATCTACATGAAGTCATCATCGATAAAACCCAAGGTTAGTTCATCCCTCTTAGGGGGGGATCTCACATCTAGGGGGAGCTTTACTCTAAGAATTGAGCTAAAGCAACTCTAATGGTGTGAACACAACAAATGCTTTATGTAAAAGTGGTAACCCCACTTATGCTTAAACGATGAGTATGACATGTGATCAAATGTTCTCATTTGACTCCTAAGTCAATATACTCATATATAGATGACCTAGTCATCGCCAATTGTTTGATAGATGCTAGAATTGGTTGTGCATGCTCTGCCACATATTTCAATTGCCATTTTATTGTGTGAGCATGTTGGTTGCATATTTTACTCATTCGAGGACATCCACTTGTTGTTTTGATTGATTGGTTTTCTTTTCTTTTGCCAAGTGGATGGACAAGAATGCCTAAGAACCCTCTCTAGCTATCTATGCTTTTCTCGTCTCAAACTCTATTCATGCTACATCACAAAATTTGATCAAGTCAGATTTGAACCACTCAGTGTGAGGAGGACTCGGAGTCCCCGATTCGTCATAGACTTAAACTTCCAGAACTTCTTTGTGCTTTTCGGTCTGACCGATTCCTCCATTTCGGTCATACCGAGATCACTAAGTCGATCTAGGTTTTCAATCTCGGTGCAACCGATTTGAACCTTTCGGTCACATCGAGTTTCAGTAACTGCTTGTAGTTATGAATCTCGGTGCCACCGAGTTGTTCCACTCGGTCACACCGACAAGGTCGGGCTATATATACTCACGGGCAAAATTTTGGAAATTCTCCGAAACCCCTTCGCCCGCGCATAGCTCGCTTTGCCTCCTGGGTCTCCGGATCGTCCTCCTCGTCGCCAGCCGCCTCCTGTCGCTGGTCTCCGTCGCCGTCAACTGAATTCTTCCCTGTCGTTGCCGCCGTAGCGAGTTCATCGCCGAACTAGGGTATGGACTCAATCACAGTGCTATCCCTGTCCGATTCCTAGCACATTGTGTTCATTATGATTCTTACCACGATTGAAATGCTTCTATCCAGTCAAAACACTCCATAGATTAGAGTTGAATTGAAAATTTAGGGTTAGGTTTCCGCCAAAACCATCTCGGACCATCCGAGTTGTGGAACTCGGTACCACCGATTCGGCTCAGGCCATTGCACATGTAATTTTCGGTCTGACCGAGAATTGCAAATCGGTGTGACCGAGTTCAGGACTTTGTGAAACCCTAGCAGTCTCGGTACCACCGAACTGTGACTCGGTCTGACCGAATTCACTGGTTTAGGTTCCAACAGCTGCTTTGGTATCACCGAGTTTGCAAATCGGTTGATCCGAAATGCTTTCTGTCGAAAACTAAAACTAAGTTTTTGACTCATTCCATTGCAAAAACCTCTGCATTTTGTGATGCTCATCCACTCTATCTCATCTATATCTATTCACAGGGTCTGCTGTCAGTGTTTGCAATATGTCTGATCAGAGTGACAGCCAGAACAGGTCAGAGGAGCAGGTTCACCTGAGTGAGGGCACTAGTCCCTCTAGCAGTTCAGATGATGGTAGCAGAAGCACTCCCAGCAACTTGCCCAAAGCTGCCACCAGAACAAGGAAGAAGAAAACATCAGAGTCTAAGGATGAAGACTATGTGGCAGTTGAGGATGAGGCCACTTCCAAGAAGAAAGTGGTTAAGAAGGAATATAGCACTGCTGCTGCCACCAAGCCAGGCATGAAGCAAAAGGTTACTGCAAAGGGAATTCCAATTTCTAAGGCCAGAGCATCTACTCAAGTCCCTTTGGGATCTGAACCCAAAGAGGCTGCTGCAGAAGGGAAGAAGAGGAAGGAGAGAATCAAAAAGACCACTGCTAGAGTGCTTGGGAGATCCTCAATCATGAGAGATTCTGAAGAGGAAGAGGAAGAAGAGGTTGCTGCACCAGCACCTAAGGCCCAGAAGCTTATGGGTGATGCTATCAGGACAGGGGCCGCTTTATCAAAGCCCAAAGAAGCACCCAAAGCAGCCTCCAAACCCAAGAGTGCACCTAAGAGGAATACTAGGAGTATACCAGCTGCTGAGAAGAACAAGGCCCCAGTGCCTGAAGTTGCTACTGATGAAGATGATGAAGGACAAGTCCTAAGAAAGCTCAAACCCAAGATTCCAGACCACAGTGATGCTCATTGTCGGGTGGTAGGTGCGACATATGCCAACGGGTGGCTTATCATTGTGGGAGCCAGTAAAACATCGCCGGTGCCTGGAAACGGGATGAGGCGAAGACATGCACGCCGGCGAATCTTACCCAGCTTCGGGGCTCTCCGTGGAGATAACACCCCTACTGCTGCTCTGTGGGGTCTCCGCATGATCACTAGATGAACGAGTAGCTACACGATGCTCCTTGAGCTGTTTGGCGAGAGGAGGAAAAAGGGCTCTGCTTGCTCTCTTCTCCTCCCTACGTGGTGTCTAAAACTAGCAGGGATCCATCATCTTTGCATGGGTGTCCCGGGGGGTTTATATAGGCCTACCCCTCGGGGGTACAATGGTAATCCAGCTGGGCGTGGGGCCCAGCCATCTGTGTCTTTGCTCTCTGGCTTCTGCGCCGGCTGCTGGGGCCCGCCGGCTGGTGGGTCCCGCCGGCTACCGGCTCCTTGGTCGACAGGTAGGCCCCACTGTCCAGGTCCTTGTCGGTGGCTGGTTACTGTTGCTCAATCTTGGTGATGAGGGCTTCGCCGAGGTAAGCATGGCTACAGTGCTGCCGTCCGGCGGGTGACCACTGTAGCCTCACCGCGTCTTGTCTCCTTAATGGGGCGTCTCCTTCGAGGGGGTGGCAAGACGGCTGGAGAGAGCCGGCTCCGTCTTGGGCCGACTAGGGGAGGCCAGGCCGCCTTCGGGTGCCTCTCTGCCCGAAGGGGCCCACCGCCCGTGGGCCGTACTGGTAGCCCATCGTGGATGACATCAGGGTCAACGTGGCAATAGTGCTGCGCCGGACGGGTCATGGCCACCCGTACGGCGCACTGTGCCAGGCGCGCTCCAGGATTCGGGGGTGGCAGGCTTCACTGTAGCCACGCCCCGTCACATCGCCGTTATGTGGATGCAGACTTCGAGGGTACGGTCTTGACCGCTTTATGGGAGCCGGCTCCTTGGAGTCGGCCTTCTCGCAGCCGGCTCATCGGAGCCGGCCCTCCCGCGGCTTTCTTCATGAGGGCTGAAGTCGGGCCGCCTTCCAATAGCCGGCCTGGGAGACAGCCAGCCAGGGGAAGGCGGCCCCATGTCTTGGATTCTTGAGAGCCGGATTGGCTCGTAATTTTTTCAGAAAGGCCAGGGGGAGCCGGCTAGGCTACCCGTGGTCACTTACTCCGACAGTAGTCCCCGAAGCTGAGTGAGCTTCGAGGCTGATAAAGGGACGAGAAGCTTGGTCAGCTTCCTATCCTGAGGGGCCGGCTTTGCTTGTGCGCGCCGACTTCGGAGAGCTCCGTTTCTCGTAGGCGGGAACGCGGTCGACCTGCGAGCTGTCCGCGGGCCATCCCGCGGGCCACGTGGCAAGGAAACCCTGCCAGTGCACGCGCGCGACGGGACGCCGCCGCAGGCCCGGGCCCGCCACTACTAGGCCTTGGCCCGAGCGTGGATCTTCTGCGGCCCACATGGACCGCTCGCCTTCTCGCGGCGGTTTTATTCTGCCATCAAGGCGTAATAATCACGGGACGTGGGGGAGTGGGCGCAGTTGATCCCCATGTTCCCCCACGCCGCGCCTCCTCGGCTCCGCCGCGCGGTCTATAAGTAGGAGGAGGAGGGGGAGCGGCAGAGGCTCGCGCGCTCTCCCTCACTCCGCCCTTTCTCGTCTTCCTTCTTCTCCTTCCCGCCGCCACAGTAACTCTTTGCCGCGCCGCTCCGCCGCCGCATCGTCTTGCTTCTCACCGCGCTGCCCCATGGCGCTGTCAAGCTCGTGGGATGGCTCCAACGTCCATGAGGACCACGTCGAGTTCCTCCGCCAGACGCGACGCCTGCCCGGCGAGGACTTCGTTCGGGTTCGTCTAGCGCCGGAGAAGGAGATTTCGCCGGCACCGGAGGAGGGCGAGCGGGTGATCTTCCGCTCGCACTGCCTGCGCGGCTTCGGCCTTCCAGCGAGCGGGTTCCTCCGAGCCTTCCTCGAATTCTACAACCTCCAGCCGCATCACCTCACACCCAACGCGGTGATGCTGCTGCCGGCCTTCGTCACGCTGTGCGAAGGCTTCCTTGGGGTCCTCCCCACACTCGAGCTCTGGGCGGAATTCTTCCAAAGCAAGCTCGGCACCGTCGTTGCAGGCATGCCCGCCCCTTGCGGAGCCTTCATTGCCATGAGGCGGGCGAGCGAGAACAACCCGTTCCCGCCCATCCCGCTGATCCAGTCGGTGAAGCTCTGGCAGAAGTCATACTTTTACGTGAAGAATGTCGTGCAGCAAGGCGACTACGTCAACCTGCCGGCTTATGAAGTCGGCCCACCGGCTGGGAGGCGACCTTCGTGGAGCTACCGGGCCAGGTCGTTGTCTCAGGCCGGGAACACTGCCGTCTCCCGGCATCGAGTGATGATCCAGTCGGAGGGCCTGACCGGAGCCGACTTGGTGGCCGCCTTCGTGGAGCACCGGGTTCTTCCCCTCCAAAGCCGGCCTCACATGGTTTGTCAGATGAGCGGCCGCTTCGACCCAAGCCGGCTGAGCACCAGGGAGATGCCTCATGCGGAGGTCTCCTACATGGTGAACTATATTTCCAACTGTAAGCTCGCCGAGGACTGGCGGTACGGCAAGGGGCCGTACTCTCGCGCCAACCCTCCGCCCGTCGTAAGTTCTTTCTTCTTTTCTTCCTTTGGTAGCCGGCCTCATGATAGCCGACTCTTTGATCAGTCGGTTTGCCCCTAGCAGAACCCTCTCCTTCCGCCGACGACCGGGGCCGCAGGGGTAGAGCGCCAGCTCGTCCCTGACCGCACGGTGGACGATGCCGACGACCCGGACTTGGGAGCGGCCACCATGGAAGACGCCATTGTGGGGAAAGCGACGAGGCCGGAGGTGCGGGGCTCACGGCCGGCTTCGAGGACTGGCCGGGTGATGCCGAGGTCAAAGTCGCCCCGCGCCGCCAGCCGGCGCCTGATCATCAAGGTGTGAACTCGTCCGCCGCGCCGGCTGCTGGCGGCGGTGCTCAGAAGCGCCGAGCCGTGTCGATCCTCTTCGGCAGCCGGCCGAAGAAGTCCAAGGCTTCCACGGCGGCGACCAAGCGAGATGAGGCGGCCGCGAAGGCGGCCCGCTTCCGCAAGGCGGTGAAGCAACCGCAGGCGATCTCAGCGTAAGTCGTCGAATGCTTGGATACATATTTTTTGTTGTTCTTTTCGATTGAAAACTCTTCTAAACCTTTCTTTGCTCGTCGGACAGGGGGCCGCTTTCCCTTGAGCGGGGTCCGGGCGGCTCCGTAGTCGGGCCGACTGGAGGGTCTTCAGGCTCTCGCCGCGTGGATCCCCGCGCCGACCTCAGGGAGGCCACGGAGCGGAACGCACGAGAGGTGCGGGAGGAGCGGGAGGTGGCGGAGCGAAGGGCCGCCCAGGCGATGAAGGAGCAGGCCGATGCAGCAGCCAAGGCCCGGGCGGAGGCGGAGACGGAGGCGGAGGCTTCGCACAACCAACCTCCGCTGCTAGCCATTCCCCTCCGCGCCGTGGCCCCCAACATTCTTGTGCCTCCGCTGGAGGAGGTCGACCAAGAACCGCCGGTGATGGAGCGGAGGGAGGACTCCGTGATCTTCGTGGAGGGGGCGCCGCCGGTAGCGCCAATCGGAGCGGGCCAAGGCGGCCAGTCGGCTGCGGCGCCAGAGCAGCCGGCCGGGGGTGAGCCGGAAGCAGGAGCCGGCCTCAAGGTGCAGCCGGCAATGCGCCGGCGCGCAGGGGGAGGCACCGCTGCGCCGGAGCCGCACCGAGCTACGGGTGCCAGCCAGACGGCGGAGGCCTTGGAGGCGGCCAGCACCGGCACGTCCGAGTGGACTCCCAGCGGCAGGACGGGCGAGTTGAATGTGGCGGCCCAAGAGGTTCAGAACCGGCTTCAGGCCCAAGCCGCCTCGCTGCAGCAATACACCCAGGAGTTCCTTGCGACACGGGCCGTCATCCGGGTGAGTCTTCTATCTTTGGTTGTTTTGTTCTCTTGATTTCTTCCGTGGGGGCGCGTCAGTGCACCCACTGGGTGTAGTCCCCGAGATTCGGGCCGACTGCTGAGCAGTCGGGTCGGATCTTCCTTGACGACTACCTTATTCTCGCCTCCTGTCTAATCTTCCAGGAGTATCATAACCTCCGCGCTACCGCCTTCAACTCCCAGGCTCAAGAGCTGGGTCGGAGGACCGAAGACCTGATCAGCAGCCGGAGTACGTACTTGGTTTCGTTCATCTCCTGTGGGGGCGCGTCAGCGCACCCACTGGGTGTAGTCCCCAAGATTCGGGCCGACTGCTGAGCAGTCGGGTCGGATCTTTCCTGACGACTTCACCTTACTGGTTTTTCTTTTGTCTTTCGTGCTCGCAGAAGCCAATGCCAACTTAAGGAGGCAGCTCAGCGAGGCGCAGGCCGCCCTTCGCACCAAGGAAACCGAGTACGACGCCTTGGTCCTGGAGCGTGACCGCCTGGCCAAGAAGCTGTCTGACCAGGAGGAGAGCCACAAGGCGGCTCTGAAGAAGGCGCAGGATAACGAAGACGCCCTGAAGGCCGAGTTCGAGACTGAAGCGGCGGGCTGGGCTGAGACCAGGCAAGCGCTGAATGAAGGCTTCGGCCGTATTGAGGATTTGATCGACGGTAAGCCGCTTTCCTCGCTCCTTGCCTGCCCCTTGCCGCCTGACTTGTGTTCTGACTTGAGCTGCTTTTTATTCTTTGTGCAGACTACTTTCCTGGCTACTCCGTCTTCGCCGCCCAAACCATCGAGGCACATCGCGAAGCGCGCCGGCAGGCGAGGGCTGAAGTCGCGCCGGACGCGAGTCGGTCGCTCGAAGAGCAACTCTTGGCGGTCCAAGCGCGGCTGCAGCCGGCTCATCGTATGCTCCGCCGCCTCCAGCGCGCCTGAGCGCAGGTGTTGGCCGCCCTCTGGCCAAGCGAGACGATTCCCCGCACCTCGAGTCGGACTGCCGACTGGCTAGAGGTTACGGTTGGCCGCTTCGAGGCCTGGAAGGCGTCGGCGGCCCGGCTTGGAGCTGGGCGAGCCCTGGAGTTCATCCGAGCTTGGTATCCAGGGCTGAACCTGGACCAGCTGCGCACTTGGCGGCTGGAGGCCGACGAAGAGCTACCGGAGGTGCGGCCGGCTATCGCTCAGCGCGCATCGACAATCGCCGAGTGTACTGACATCAGCGTCTTCGCTCCCGAGATTAATGATGACGGTGTTGCCCAGCCGGAGGAGTGGTTCGGGCTGGACCCGGCGGCGGGTGAAGACTCGGCAGAAGAGATCGCCTCCAGCGATGAAGGCGAAGACGACGAAGGAGAGGAAAGCGAAGACGTTGAACCGGCCGGTGGAATAGCCAGCCAGCCTCAGCCTGACCGTGCCTCCAGCAACGAGGCGCGCGCAAGCGCGCCTTCTGCGGGAGGCGGTGATCATGCCAAGGTTCGCCAGCCGGCCACTCCTCGAGCTGGCACTGCCGTCTCCACCGACCTGCCCGGCTCGTCAGTCGCTCCGCCGGCTTAATCTGCCGTCCTTGTTTTTTCCTGCTTGCTGCCTTCTGAACAATTTTATTAAGCTTCCGCAGTTCCACCCACTGGGGGTGTATCCAAACTATGTTGAATGCTGGCCCTTTGAAGGTCTTTTATGTAAATATTATCGTGTGCATGTTTGGTTTCCATTCACGTATGCTTTTTATCCTTAGGCTGTTTCCTTTGCCGCCTTCCCCTTCTGGGAAGGCAAGTACTCGAGCCTTCTTAGATTGGAGCGAGGTGAATGGAAGCCGGTCGGCGGTGGGAGAAAAACCGGCTTTTGTTATATTAGTCCATTAGTCCCTAGCCGTTTTTCGTGTGGGCACCCGTTCCTGTCCTTAACTCTTGCCAGTCGGACAGCGGGTTCTTCGAACTGCGACTTTTGGCAAGAGAAGGCTTGGGAGCCGGCACACTACTTGTCTGACTGCGGGTAGGACTTCTAATATAACTCCAGGCGGCCAGTCCCCGGGCCGACTAGTCGAACCCGGTGCCGGACGGAAAAAAGTGAATGCAATGACAAGGCGATAAGCATGATACTTTTCATTTATAGACAAAAGATGGTAGTCCCCGAGCTCTCCACGGGGGCCCTATTGTCTCGTACTTAGTACAAAAGTTAGCGTGATACATACTGCATTTCAGCTGTAAAACCTTCGGAGGAGGTTGGCGTTCCATGGTCGTTCCGACTCCTTGCCGGAGTCGTCTCTCTTTCGTGCCTTCGGCTTCTGCGCGTCGATCAGGTAGTAGGAGTCGTTGCCTAAGGCTCTGTTGATGACGAAGGGGCCCTCCCAAGGGGCCGAGAGCTTGTGCTGGCCGGTTGTTCGCTGGATCAGCCGGAGCACAAGATCACCCTCTTGGAAGGATCTTGGCTTGACCTTCCGGCTGTGGTAGCGGCGCAGGCCCTGCTCATAGATGGCGGACCGGCTGAGGGCTAACAGCCGGCTTTCTTCCAGCAGGTCGACGTTGTCTTCTCGTGCTTCCTTGGCCTCCGCTTCCGTGTACATGGTTACTCGAGGCGAGTCGAACTCGATGTCAGTTGGGATGACCGCCTCGGCACCATACACGAGGAAGAAAGGGGTGAAGCCGGTTGACTTGTTTGGTGTGGTGCACAGACTCCAGAGGACAGCCGGCAGCTCATCGAGCCAACAGCCAGCTGAACGCTCCAGTGGTACGATCAGTCGGGGCTTGATGCCGGAAAGGATGAGGCCGTTGGCTCGCTCGACCTGGCCGTTTGACTGCGGGTGGGCGACGGATGCTAGATCCAACCGGATGCCTTGCGTCGCGCAGAAACGTGCCAAGGCTCCCTTGGCGAAATTTGTGCCATCGTTGGTGATGATGTTGTGTGGCACGCCGTACCGAGTTGTTATATCTGCGATAAATGTGACGGCAGTCGGCCCATTCAGCTTCTTGATCGGCTTTGCTTCAATCCATTTGGTGAATTTGTCCACGGCGACAAGCAGATGTGTCATGCCGCTGCGCGCCGTCTTGAATGAGCCCACCATGTCCAGTCCCCAAACGGTGAAGGGCCAAGTGAGGGGAATGGTCTTGAGTGCTGAAGCCGGCATGTGTTGCTTGGAGCTGAAGAGTTGGCACCCTTTGCAATGTTTAACTAACTCCTTGGCGTCATCCAAAGCAGTCGGCCAAAAGAAACCATGGCGAAAGGCTTTGGCGATGAGTGATCTTGAGGCCGCATGGTGGCCGCATTCTCCTTGGTGGATGTCTCTGAGGATTGCAATGCCCTTCTCTTGCTCGACGCATCGCTGGAGGACTCTAGTGACACTGCGCTTGACGAGCTCTCTGTTGACGATTGTGTATGCTCCGGCTTGGCGTTGGACTTGTCTTGCCTCTACTTCGTCAGCCGGCAGATCTTGGTTTATTAGGAAGTTGAGGATGGATTGAGCCCATGACGGAGCTGCGACTTCTTCTATTGCCAAAACGGCTACTGCGACCAGGGCGGGCGGGCTGGGCGGTGAAATGCTGGAGTCGGCTGCCGCCTGTTGTGTTGGTGTAGTCTCCGGGCTGACTACCGCAGTCCCCGAGCCGGGTGAGGTAGTCCCCGGGTCGGGCGTAACTACGGAGGTCCCCGAGCCGCCTGCTGATACCCCCTGGCCGACTATCGAAGTCCCCGGGCCACCTGCTTGGTTCTTCGAGCCGGACCCAGCCACGTCGGGGTCAGGCGGCACGAAGATGGAATTGGACTCTGGAGACGGCTTGATAGACGGCTTGAGGAGGCGTTGTAGAGAGACGCCGGTTGGTATTGCTTGCCGAGTGGAGCCTATTCGAGCCAGAGCATCAGCTGGCTCGTTGTCGGCTCGCGGTACGTGGAGGAACTCGCATCCTTCAAAATACCCACTGATCTGCTGAACGAGGAAGCAGTAGCTTGCCATATTTGCGTCCTTGGCGTCCCAGTCGTCGGATGATTGCTGGACCACCAAGTCTGAGTCGCCATAACATAGGATCCGGCGAATGCCGAGCTCTTTGGCAAGCCGGAGCCCGTGTATGAGCGCCTCATACTCGGCTACATTGTTGGAGGTGGCAAAGTGGATTTGCAGCGTGTATCTGAGCTTGTCGCCTTTGGGAGAGGTGAGGACGATGCCGGCTCCCAAGCCGGTGCGCATCTTGGACCCATCGAAGTGCATGCGCCAATGAGTGGAGTCGGGAGCCGGCGGCAAGTACTGGGTCTCGACCCAGTCGACGAGGAAGTCGGCCAATGCTTGGGATTTGATGGCGGTGCGAGGCTGGTAGAAGATCGCGTAAGGGGCCAGCTCGATGGCCCATTTCGCCACCCGGCCGGATGCATCCCGGCTGCCTATGATCTCGGCCAGCGGGGCGGTGCATACAACCGTGATGGGATGCTCTTGGAAGTAGGGCTTCAGCTTCTTGGCGGCGAAGTACACGCCGTAGCACATCTTCTGGTAGTGCGGGTAGTTCTGCTTCGAGGTAGACAGCACCTCGCTCAAATAGTACACCGGCCTCTGGACCGGCTGGGCTCGGCCTTCTTCTGGGTGTTGGACTACGATGACAGTGCTGACCACCCGGCTGGTTGCGGCAATGTAGAGGAGTATGGGCTCTTTCTCAGTCGGCGCTGCCAGGACTGGCGGTGTGCCCAGCATCTTCTTCAGCTCGTGGAAAGCTTGGTCAGCTTGGTCATTCCACTCGAAGTGAGTGGTCTTCTTCATGAGGCGGTAGAGGGGGAGAGCTTTCTCTCCGAGCCGGCTGATGAAGCGGTTTAGGAAGGCCAAGCACCCGGTGAACTTCTGGATGTCTCAAAGCTTGGTGGGAATCGCCATTCTCTCAATGGCCTTGATCTTCACCGGGTTGCATTCGATGCCGCGTTCGGAGACCAGGAAGCCTAGGAGCTGGCCGGCTGGCACTCCGAACACGCATTTCTTGGGGTTAAGCTTGATTTGGAACCGGCATAGGTTCTCAAATGTTTCCTTGAGGTCTTCCAGCAAGGTGCCGCGCTTCTCTGTCTTCACCACAATGTCGTCTACGTAGACGTGAGCATTTCTGCTGAGCTGCTTGAGGAGGCACTTCTGCATGCAACGCTGAAAAGTGGCACCGGCATTTCTCAAGCCGAATGTCATAGTCAGGTAGCAGAAGGCTCCGAATGGCGTGATGAAGGCGGTCTGCCGGATTTAACTTTATCTGGTGATACCCTGAGTAAGCATCCAAGAAACTCAACAGCTCGCATCCGGCCGTGGAGTCTATCACTTGGTCAATCCTTGGCAGGGCAAAGGGATCTTTGGGGCAGGCCTTATTGAGGCTCGTGTAGTCTATACATAGCGCCACTTGTTGTTCTTCTTTAACACGAGGACCGGGTTGGCGAGCCACTCTGGAAAGAAAACTTCCATAATGAAGCCGGCTGCCAGAAGCCGGGCTATCTCCTCTCCCACAATCCTGCATTTCTCCTCCGATAGTCGGCGGAGGGGTTGTTTGACTGGCTTTGCGTCTTCTCGGACGTGTAGTTTGTGCTCGGCGAATTCCTTCGGAACACCCAGCATGTCCTTGCGGGACCATGCAAAGATGTCCCGATTCTCACGGAGGAAATCGGCGAGCTCGCCTTCCTATTTGCTGTTTAGGTTTGCCCCGATGATGGCAAACCTCTCTGGGTGCTCGGGGTCAAGAGGTATCTTCTTCGTCTCCTTGGCCGGCTGGAAAGATCCTTGAGCATCATGCTCCTTGGGATCGAGGGACAAGGCCGACTGCTTGCCGGCTATGGCCACGACTCGGTCCAACATCTTCTTTTCTTCGGCAATCACAAGGGACTCGGCCAGCCGGCTGCTGGCTGCTGCGCACTCAGAGGACTTCTTGTAGTCGCTGGCTACGGTGATGACGCCTTTGGTGCTTGGTATCTTCATCTTGAGGTATGCATAGTGGGGAACTGCCATGAATTTGGCCAAGGCATGTCGGCCAAGCAATGCATGGTAAGGGCTCTCCAGGTCCACCACTTCAAACCAGATCGCTTCCCGGCGGAAATGCTCCTTGTCCCCAAAAAGTACGTCAATCTTGATCTTGCCAATGGGGGCGCAGGACAGGCCGGGTACGATGCCATGGAACACTGTCCGAGTAGGCATGAGTTGCTTTGTCTTGACATTCAGCTTCTCCAGGGTGTCGCGGTACAAGATGTTGATGCTACTCCTGCCGTCTATCAACACACGGGAGAAGCGGGCGGCGCGTCTGTCCATTGCAAGGGTGGCATCCAGAACCAACGCATAAGAGCCGGGAGATGGCATCACCTCTGGGTGGTCGGCCCGGCTCCAGCTGATAGGTTTTTCTGACCAGTGCATGCGCTCGGCGGGGTTGGCAGCAACCATGTTGACTTCCTGGTTCTCTCGGCGTTTGCTGCGCCGGTCTTCGGGCCGGCTTGTAAAGACGATATAGGCGGCATGCTCGTCGGGGAACTCATCATGCACGGCTCCGACTGCGGGCCGAGAGGCCGGCGGCGGCGGAACCGGAGGCGGCGAGCCGGCAGGAGGAGGCGGCGCGAGCCCTTCGCCTTTGGAGATTCGGGTGAGCCAATGGCACTTCCCGGTTGTGTGGTTGGACGGCTTCGCGCCGCTGTGGAACTTGCACAGGGCGTCGAGAGTTTGCTCGTAGGAGAAGGCCGGCTACCAAGCCGGCCTGCCGCCCTTGGGTTTCTTGGGCGCGGGCCGCCCTTCGGGCGGCACGTCTTCGACTGTGGCCACCTGCCGACTGGCGGGAGGCGGCGCGGGGCCCTTGCGCTTGTGGTCGTTCGAGTGTGGGCGTCGGCCGGAATCCCCAGCCGGCGTCTTGGGCGCCGGGTTGAGTACTTTTCCGGACGCGTCTACCCGGAGCTCGGTCTTCATTGAGGAGTCGGCGGTGGCGTACTTGTCCGCTATGTCCAGAAGCTCGTCGAGGGTACTCGGCTCGTCGCAGAGAAGCTTGTGCTTGAGGAGGGTGCCTTCTCGGCACCCGGAAGTGAAGTATTCTATGGCTTGCACCTCGTGCACCCCTTCGCAAGAGTTGCGGAGCTCGGCCCAACGCGTGAGGTAGTCGCGAGTTGACTCGGCGGGGCCTTGTATGCACAAGGAGAGCTGTCTGGGCTTGGGAGCCCGCTTGTAGGTGCTGGTGAAGTTGCGGACGAAAGCTTCTGTGAAATCTAGCCAGCTATTGATGCTGTGTGGCTTGAGGCTGTTGAGCCGGGTCCGCGCCGTGCCCTGCAGCATGAGGGGCACGTACTTCACAGCAACGCGCCTGTTGCCGTTGGCTATGCTAACCGCCGTGGAGTAGTCGATCAACCAATCTTCCAGCTTCACGGAGCCATTGTACTTGGGCGTGTCTCTTGGGAGCGAGAACCCTTTGGGGAAGGGCTCGTCGCGGATGCGGGGGCCGAAGCAAGGCGGACCGACATCGTCTTCTTCTTCCAGCGCCAGGGATCGCGCCAGGCGGTCGATCCGATGGCGGGCGTCGTTTTCACCGACTCCTTCGCGGCGACCTAGTCAGCCGCTGAGAGTCGGATGCGCCACAGGCGCAGGGGTGGGATATCTCTCTCCACGGGGCCGAGGCGGAGGCGGGTTGCCCCGCCACTCCACGGCCCGAGGGTGGCCTTCTGCGTCTCGCTCGATGGAGATCCGGGTTTGGCTTCGGCTGGCAGCCGGCTCTTTCTCGCGCCGCGCGCGGTCTCTACCCGCAGTCGGCGTCCGAGACGTCGCGCCGTGATCTCGGCGCGGGGGAGGCCTTTCTGCGCGGGCGTCGGCTTCGTGCAGCTGCGCGGCTGCATCGATCAGCTGCTGGATGCGTCGGGTCATGTGGGGGAGTTCTTCGGCCCCAGTCCGTCTAGCTCGTCTACAGCCGCCTGGGCGGCGCGCAGATTCTCGAGTGGAGTAGCGTAGACTGGGCGGTCGACTCCTAGCATATCGGCGACGACAGCGCCGTGCTGTCTGACAACGCCGGCCCGGCTAGGCCCGCCTGGGGGCGGCGTGCCAAAGGCGGCGCGGTCGGCCTCGCGTCGGTGGGCCTCAGCAAGGCGTCTCATGGAAACCGGCTTCTGGCCCTCCGCGAGGAGGGCGAGGTGGCGGGCTTCCAATGCTTCAGCATCGGCATTGGCCGGGAGGGGGATGGACAAGTCGTGGACCGCCGCGTGCGGGGCGTCGTGGGCGCTCTCGTCAGAAGCGCCGCCGTGGCCGATGACCATCACCTCGGTGGTGACAGCGTCGCAGCCTTCGGCCCGGGGAAGCAGGTCGTTGCAGATCGTGACGTTGGTGGGGAAGGTGTCGAATGAGGCCGTGTGGAGTCGACAGGCATCGGATCGGTGGAGCCAACCGACTCCAAGTCCACAGCAAGCTCGCCGGAGACATGGAGCTGGCCGAGGAGGTTGACGAGGTGGTCGGTGCCCGTGTCGGAGGCGAGCTCGTCGGAGATGAGGGTCTTGTCGAGGAGATCAGCGAGGCTGCTCGCTGCGCAGGCGTTGGTGATGCCTTGCAGCGCGTCGTGGCAAGCGCCATCGGGCGTGCCGGGCTGGCTACGCTCGCGGGGGAGGAAGAGGGTTCCCGTCCAGAACAGGTCTCCGGACGACGGTGCACCTGGCCCCATGGTGGGCGCCAAATGTCGGGTGGTAGGTGCGACATATGCCAACGGGTGGCTTATCATTGTGGGAGCCAGTAAAACATCGCCGGTGCCTGGAAACGGGATGAGGCGAAGACATGCACGCCGGCGAATCTTACCCAGCTTTGGGGCTCTCCGTGGAGATAACACCCCTACTGCTGCTCTGCGGGGTCTCCGCATGATCACTAGATGAACAAGTAGCTACACGATGCTCCTTGAGCTGTTTGGCGAGAGGAGGAAGAAGGGCTCTGCTTGCTCTCTTCTCCTCCCTACGTGGTGTCTAAAACTAGCAGGGATCCATCATCTTTGCATGGGTGTCCCGGGGGGTTTATATAGGCCTACCCCCCGGGGTACAATGGTAATCCGGCTGGGCATGGGGCCCAGCCGTTTGTGTCTTCGCTCTCCGGCTTCTGCGCCGGCTGCTGGGGCCCGCCGGCTGGTGGGTCCCGCCGGCTACCGGCTCCTTGGTCGACAGGCAGGCCCCACTGTCCAGGGCCTTGTCGGTGGCTGGTTACTATTGCTCAATCTTGGTGACGAGGGCATCGCCGAGGTAAGCATGGCTACAGTGCTACCGTCCGGCGGGTGACCACTGTAGCCTCACCGCGTCTTGTCTCCTTAATGGGGCGTCTCCTTCGAGGGGGTGGCAAGCCGGCTGGAGAGAGCCGGCTCCGTCTTGGGCCGACTGGGGGAGGCCAGGCCGCCTTCGGGTGCCTCTCTGCCCGAATGGGCCCACCGCCCGTGGGCCGTACTGGTAGCCCGTCGTGGATGACATCAGGGTCAACGTGGCAACAGTGCTGCGCCGGACGGGTCGTGGCCACCCGTACGGCGCACTGTGCCAGGCGCGCTCCGGGATTCGGGGGTGGCAGGCTTCACTGTAGCCACGCCCCGTCACATCGCCGTTATGTGGATGCAGACTTCGAGGGTACGGTCTTGACCGCTTTATGGGAGCCGGCTCCTTGGAGTCGGCCTTCTCGCAGCCGGCTCATCGGAGCCGGCCCTCCCGCGGCTTTCTTCATGAGGGCTAAAGTCAGGCCGCCTTCCAATAGCCGGCCTGGGAGACAGCCGGCCAGGGGAAGGCGGCCCCATGTCTTGGATTCTTGAGAGCCGGATCGGCTCGTAATTTTTTCAGAAAGGCCAGGGGGAGCCGGCTAGGCTACCCGTGGTCACTTACTCCGACACTCATCCTGTGGCTGAGAACATGAAGATCAGGAGAGACTCAGGGTTGAGGCTATGGAGAGAGACAGATCCATATGCTACCAGGAGAAGGACTGCTGTTGATTACAGGTTCCACACAAAGGAACAACAGGACTTCTATGAGACAGTGTTGTTGGACAAGAAGCCTATAGTATGTGAAATGAGGTGGGTCGACTGGAAGTATATCAAGGAAAATGAAGAACATTATCCTGGTGTGTTTGACAGCTTCAGTGCTTGTGGAGTTGCAGACTTTGTTGGGCAGAAGCTCACAAAGTGGAATGAGGAGCTCATAATGCAATTCTACTCCACAGCACACTTCTATCCAGATGGCAGGATAGTATGGATGTCTGAAGGTACAAGGTACCACTCAACTATTGAGGAATGGGAAAATCTGATTGATGCTCCTAAGGAAGAAGAAGATGACTTGGATGTCTATGCCAAGAAAAAGATGGATCACAACTCTATGGCAAACATGTACAAGGAGATTCCTGAAGATGATCTTAAGACTCACCAGTTTGGGTCAGTAAAACACTTGCTGTCAGGGCTGCCTACAATCAATTGGATCCTTAAGCACACTCTCTTGCCCAAGTCTGGTGATCACAGAATGATCAGAGGCCATGCAATTAACTTGCTACATATATTTGATGTGCCACAGAAGTTCAAGGTCATGAGCCTTATAGTTGAGACTATCAAGAGGACTGCAACTGACCAGAAAAGAAGTTGTGGATATGCCCCATAGATCCAGGAGTTGATAAACTCAAAGATGGGCACAGGCACATACTTGTTGGATAAGGAACACATGTCTATCTATCCTGACTTTGAGGACAATCAAGTTGTGATGAATGAGAATGAACCATCATCAGTACAAGCTCAAGAGAAGAAGGAGAAAGCAAAGAAAGAGAAGGCTGCCAAGATGCCAACTCAAGAGGAGGCATCTGAGTACTTTTTGAAAAGCAAGCAAGATTAGCTTGGCTACCTGATTGCATCCACTCTGAGGATTGAGAAGGGACTGGCCACCCTAACTCAAAACTAGGAGAGCTTGGAAAGAATCGTGGAGCAAAAATTCTATGACTTGGATGTGAAGGTAACTGAGATTCAGTCTTTTGTGGAGCAACTTCAAGATGATATGCAGGAGAGGAAGGGCAAGACAACCACCGATGCATTTGCCAGAGTGCCTAGAGCTCAAAGGTCTGCTGCAGTCCCTGTTCCAGACACTAGAGTCACTTTATCTGCACCAGCTACACCTCCAGCGCAACCAGCTCCAGCACCAACTCCTTCAGCTCCATCCACATCAACTGAAGCCTTCGTCCTTGGCGTTCTCCGGACACCACCACCTGAAGACCAAGCTTGAGAGACGTTCTAGTGCTATGCATTTTCTATGAACTTTTTGGTAACTTGTTGCCAAAGGGGGAGAAAAATGTATAGATCATAGGCTTCGAGAGAGAACGTTGCTTTTTATTCTCTCTTGCTTTGGTGGTTGAACTTTGTCTGTCTTTTGATTGCCTGAGATACTATGCTATTATCTGTGAGACATCGATGATCATGTGGTTGATCATAAGCTACACTTATGCTTGTTAGATGATATTATCTTACTTATCCTTATATGATCATTCACTTTGCTTGGTGATGAGTGCATTTATTTAATTCTTATCATTTTGAGCGCTCCACCAAGATGTATGTGACATGGAAGAGTAACCCATGATCCTAACTCATTGTGCATTTGCAGTCCAAAGCAAATCTTAAGATATGCACAAATTTAGGGGGAGCTCTTGCTTTTCACATACTTCTCAAAGCGACAATATCTTTCACTCTTATTATCATTTGTCAAAGCTTTGATCTATATGTTGTCATCAATTACCAAAAAGGGGGAGATTGAAAGTGCAACTATCCCTGGGTGGTTTTGGTAATTCCTAACAACATATAGCTCATTGAGCTAACATTATTCCAAGATTAATATTTCAGAAAAAGCTCAATGAATGGCATGGCATGGATGAGGAAAGTGGATCCCTCAAAATTCTAAGGACAAAAAGTTTGGCTCAAGCTTGAAGCTCAAAACTCTACATTTTATATTTTAGTGATCCAAGATCACATTGAGTCTATAGGAAAAGCCAATACTATCAAGGAGGGATGAGGTGTTGCTTAATGGCTTGCTTGCTCAAAATGCTTAGTGATATGCTCCAAAATCCTCAACTACCTTCCCACATCCACATATGACCTAAACCAAAAGTCAAACTCGGCCCCACCGATTCTTTCTATCCGGCGCCACCGAGTTTCAAATGTCATAGCCACTGCCACAAACCCTAGGCAAATCGGTCTCACGATAGGGATCTCGGTCTCACCGAGATGGGATTGTAATCTCTCTATTTCCCTTCGTAACGTTTCGGTCTTACCGAGATGAGCGATTGGTCCCACCGAGATTGCAATGTAAACTCTCTGTTTCCCTTTTGTAACATTTCGGTCTCACCGAGATGAGCGAATCGGTCCCACCGAGTTTACCTGACCAACTCTCTGGTTAGCTTATTACCAAAATCGGTCCCACCGAGTTTGTGTAATTGGTCACATCGAGATTATGTTATGCCCTAACCCTAACCATATCGGTCCTACCAAGTTGCATCTCAGTCCCACCGAAAATCCTAACGGTCACTAGGTTTGCTAAATCGGTCCGACCGAGTTTAACCATTCGGTCCCACCAAGTTTGGCAAATTATGTGTAACGGTTAGATTTTGTGTGGAGGCTATATATACCCCTCCACCCACTCTTCACTCGTGGAGAGAGCCATTAGAACATACCTACACTTCCAATACACATTTTCTGAGAGAGAACCACCTACACTTGTGTTGAGGTCAAGATATTCCATTCCAACCATATGAATCTTGATCTCTAGCCTTCCTCAAGTTGCTTTCCACTCAAATCTTCTTTCCACCAAATCCAAATCCTGTGAGAGAGAGTTGAGTGTTGGGGAGACTATCATTTGAAGCACAAGAGCAAGGAGTTCATCATCAACACACCATTTGTTACTTCTTGGAGAGTGGTGTCTCCTAGATTGGCTAGGTGTCACTTGGGAGCCTTTGACAAGATTGTGGAGTTGAACCAAGGAGTTTGTAAGGGCAAGGAGATCGCCTACTTCGTGAAGATCTACCGCTAGTGAGGCAAGTCCTTCGTGGGTGACGGCCGTGATGGAATAGACAAGGTTGCTTCTTCGTGGACCCTTCGTGGGTGGAGCCCTCCGTGGACTCGCGCAACCGTTACCCTCCATGGGTTGAAGTCTCGATCAATGTGGATGTATGATAGCACCACCTATCGGAACCACGACAAAAACATCTGTGTCTCCAATTGCGTTTGAATCCTCCAAACCCTTCCCTTTACATTCTTGCAAGTTGCATGCTTTACTTTCCGCTGCTCATATACTCTTTTGCATGCTTGCTTGAATTGTGTGGAGATTGCTTGACTTGTGCTAAGATAGCTAAAATCTGCCAAGAACTAAAATTGGGAAAAGGCTAGATTTTTATTTGGTCAAGTAGCTTAATCACCCCCCTCTAGACATACTTTCGATCCTACACATAGCGATAAAGTAAATCAATTACATGACGCTTGCATTTCATACAATAATTAAGAGACAACCCTAAGGCTCCTGTCGGTTGTCGATATTACAAAACATGATCATCTCATACAACAACGTACATCACATCATGTCTTGACCATATCATATCACAACATTCCCTACAAAAGCAAGTTAGACATCCTCTAGTTTGTTGTTGCAATTTTTACGTGGCTGCTATGGGATTCTAGCAAGAACCGTTCTTACCTACACAAAAACCATAACGGTGGTTTATCAACTTTGTTGTTTTAACCTTCTTCAAGGACCGGTCGTAGTCAAATTCGATTCAACTATGGTAGGAGAAACTGACACCCGCCAGCCACCTTTATGCAAAAGAAGTTGCATGTCAGTCAGTGGAACCGGTCTCATGTGCGTGGACATGTAAGGTTGGTCCGGGCCGCTTCATCCCATAATATTGCCGAATCAAAATAAGACGTTGGTTGTAAGCATCATGAACATCACCGCCCACAACTCCTTTGTGTTATACTCATGCATATATCATCTACGCATAGACCTCGCTTGGATGCCACTATTGGGGAACGTTGCATGGAAAACAAAAAAAACTCTACGCACACGCAAGATCTATCCATGGAGATGCATAGCTACGAGATGTGGGAGCATCTTCATACCCGTGAAGATCGCTAAGAGGAAGCAATTATCAACGCGGTTGATGTAGTCATACACATTCACGATCCGTCCTGATCAAGTACCGAACGTACGGCACCTCCGCGTTCAGCACACGTTCATCTCGATGACGTCCTCACTTCTTGATCCAGCAAGATGGGCAAAGTAGTAGATGTGTTCCGATAGCACGACGGCGTGGTGACGGTGGTGGTGAGGAACCATCTCTGCAGGGCTTCGCCAAGCACAACAGAAACTATGACGAAGGATAAACTAGAGGGGACGGGGTTGCTGGCACACGGCTTGGTGATTCTTCATGTGTTCCGGGTGCTAGCCCTGCCCCTCTATTTATATGTTGAGCCCTGGGGTCGAAACTTGGAGAAAGAGCATCCTCAAAGTCGGTTTTACCCGCAAGGAAGAGTCCCTCTCGGACTTCCAGGACCAGACGTCGCACTCCTCGGCGTCTGGCCTTGGGCCAGATGCCAGGGTCTCCGGCGTTTGGTCCCTGACCTATGCAAAACATCCTTTTGCACTGACCTAAAGCCCCGTGGGGATTACCCCTTGGCCTAACCATATCATCCTATATATCAATCTTTACCTCTGGACCATTTCGGAGCTCCTCGTCATGTCCGGGATCTCATCCGGGACTCCGAACAACATTCGGTCACCAACATACATAACTCCTATAATACTATATCGTCAACGAACGTTAAGCTTGTGGACTCTACGGGTTCGAGAATAATGTAGACATGACCGAGACGCTTCTCCGGTCAATAACAAATAACGGGACCTGGATGTCCATATTGGTTCCTACATATTCCACGAATACCTTTACCGGTCGAACCTTTATGACAATATACGTAGTTCCCTTTGCCTGTCGGTATGTTACTTGCCCGAGATTCGATCGTCGGTATCTTCATACCTAGTTCAATCTCATTACTGACAAGTCTCTTTACTTGGTCCGTAATACATCATACTGTAACTAACTCCTTATTTACTTTGCTTGGAAGCTTCTTGTGATGTTGTATTACCGAGAGGGCCCTGAGATACCTCTCTGATACACGGTGTGACAAATCCCAATCTCGATTCACGCCAACTCAATAGACACCTTCGGAGATACTTGTAGAGCATCTTTATGATCACCTAGTTACGTTGTGACGTTTGATAGCACACAAGGTATTCCTCCGGTATCCGGTAGTTGCATGATCTCATGGTCGAAGGAACATGTATTTTACATTAAGAAAGAAGTAGCAATAAACTGAACGATCGTATGCTAAGCTAACTGATGGGTCTTGTCCATCACATCATTCTCCTAATGATGTGATTCCGTTATCAAATGACAATGCATGTCTATGGTTAGGAAACCTTAACCATCTTTGATCAACGAGCTAGTCTAGTAGAGGCTCACTAGGGACACGGTATTTGTTTATGTATCCACACATGTATTTAAGTTTCCGCTCAATACAATTCTAGCATGAATAAGAAACCTTTATCATGATTTAGGAAATATAATAATAACCATTTTATTGTTGCCTCTAGGGCATATTTCCATCACCTTCATGTTGTTCTCAATTCCATGCTATCTCAAACATACTTGTATAGCAATCTTTCAACATCCATTAACTCTTTTGAGTTAATTCCTTCACCTACCACGTTATAACACCGACACATGCTATATAATAAGACTATTTATGTTGTTGACTTTTGCACTATGCCATACTTTGATCTTGAGTTTATTTATATTTTTATATGGCATGGTTGTTGAGTTGAATTCTTTCGTTTACGATAGATTATTCGGAGTATGATGAGTAGAATTATCAAGAATTATGAGTGCGAATAGCTTCATCAACCAGGCAAGTTACATCTTGATCATACTCCTTTTATACATATGGTTTCTATGCATTGTAGAGCAAATGAATACATGCATGAGTAGGACTATGAATATGGTATGCAATATATTCCCAGTAGTTCATTGAGGTAGGTTTGAGCCAATGATGCTAAAGTAGACGGGGATTGGGAAGTGATTCATTATGTGGTATGAGAGGAAATGTAGTAGAGAACCAATTAAATGATAATAACTTTATGTTAACAAATTATCTGGCATGGTGAGGGCACCTTGGAGTAACTATGGATTTTCCCGAGTGTCCTAGAGTAACCAGGGGATCACTATTTTATGGAGACGCACCTAGGTTCAAAGGGATGAAACAATATTTCATGACTAGAAGCTTACGTGTGCAGCCACAAGCTATTATGGGCCTTGGCTTGGTTGATCAGTTGAGATGACTCTTACTTGGTACTGCTACGAGAAATAATACAAGTAGGTGGGATGAGCAATACTGGAGTTAAGGGAAACTCTTTTGAAAGACCATTTCTCTGTCTTCCAGTTCACATACCACAGGTGTATGAGCTACAAAGAAGGTGATCGAGTCTTGTGGGGAAAATTGCACAAACCTCATAGTGTATAAAACTAATTGATTAGCCGTGTCCCTGGTTACGGTCAATTTGAGCATCTAGAAGTGGGAATGTTGAGTGATCTCATCAAATTTAATTAATTGGCAAGGTTTAAATCAACTTGGGTATAGATTGAGTGGAGGAACCATCTCAATCATATGATAAGCTTTGTAGTAATAAATTGATGATCATGAAAAAAAGACAAAACTTGCTTTGCAAAAAATTTAAACCAGAGCCTTCCACCAGCCAAATTGCATGTATAAGTAGGACTTTCATACTCTCCTATGGTGTTACTTGTCAGTACATTCCATGTGCTGACCTACATGGCAGAAACATGTCATGTTGCGGGAACTATACGACAAGTAAGTTATGTGTTAGGGGTTACGATGTCTACACTCAACTTTGCCATTGGCGTTCATGGTACTCCACAATCTTTGTTGTTATTTCTGTTGTGTGGGCTATAACATAATAGTATTTATGTTACTTTTTAACATGTGATTTTCTGCTATTTCATCGAGTACTATGTCTGCTAGCTACTGATCCAGGGATAGCACAGTAAGCATACAAAAAGAGTGAATGCAATTGAAGAAAACAATGCGGAGTTGAAAACCAAGCTTGATGAACTAAATCTCCGTCATGAAAGTTAAAGAAGAGGTAAACGTGAATGCCAACACTAATGAAGAAATTAATGATGTGATCTTCATTGCTCGTAATAGTACATTCCAAACTAGAAAAATAATGTGTATGCTCCTAGATTACCATACCCTAATAATAATTTAACACCTAATAATTTAATGGAGCTAGTGATAGCAATAGAAATAGAAATAGAAATACTCTTAAGGATACTTTCAATTTTTTTATTGCTAGTCATACTAAGCAGAATGATAACTACAAAAATATTTTGAAGAACCATGGCAATTTACTTGTTCAGTTGACTAGTAAGATCCGAGCCAAGTTTGCAGGTATACCAGAACCTAACCCGGTTAAAGATATCAAGATGATGAGAAGGAATGAAGAGAAGGAAGAAGAGCTTCATAAAAGCCATGTGCCAGAATATACCTGCCCATTGCAGACTTCATAAAATGATAGCAATGAAGCACCCACTACCTAAGATATCCAATGATGAGGCATATAATGTCTTTGTTGATCACGTTGCAGCCAAGGTATGTGAGCTAGGTTATGAAAGAAAGAGGTTGTACATTAAGTTACCAGCTAAGCAAGAATATGATTTTGAGCCTATTATAGAAATTGGGATTCATTTCAATAAGTTCAATGCTTTATGTTATCTAGGTGCTAGTGTTTCCACTATCCCTAAATCTGTTTATAATAGTCTCAATATAATCTTGGTCCTTTTTTTACTACTGAGATTAGGTTGAATATGGCTAACTCCTCTTTTACTCAAGCAGTAGGGATTAAGCATGGAGTTATAGTTCAAATAAATGATTGCCCCGACATGACTGATCTTGTGATAGTTGATATGCCTGAAGATCCAATTGCTCCTATAACTCTCGGTAGTCCTTTTCTAAGGACTATCAAAGTTGTGATAAATGTGTTCGAGCGAAATTTTAGATTTGACTTACCTGCTAAATATCATTTTGTGAGACATTTCCCCAGGAAAAAGAAAATGAATACCTACACTGGAGGGCATTGTCGTCAATGGCAGACGCTATGGTCTCGGTGTGTTTGCACCTACATGATCTTCACTATGGTCAAGCTAACTGAACGAAAACAAGCGCTTCGTGGGTGGCAACCCACACAATTAAAGTAAAAAAGTAAGTTTTATATTTTTATAATAAAAAGAGTGTGGAAGTTCTAAATAAAGAAATTGAGTTTGGAAGAGTCGCTCTAATCAAGGCTTTGTTATGTGCAAAAATGATTATGTGTTGTATTGACGTTTGAAGGGCTGGATATATGCATATGTATTGTGTTGGAGCTAACCCTGCAAGAATTTGAAGAAAAAGAGAAGTTTCAGAAGAAACGGAAGAAAAGGTGGCGTAGCATGCAAGCATCAAGGTCGTCTGGGTAGTCGTATGACTCCCTTTCGGTTCCAGCAAAAAACAACAAGAGGCGACATTGTGACCGACGGCGTATCATGCGAGCGCTCCCGCTCATATACGCCATCGTATGAAATCTTTGAAGAAACAGAGGGAATGTCGAATGCATTTGACGACGTTTCATGCGAGCGCTCTCGTTCACATAAGCGATTGTATGGAACCCTCGACCAAAAGAGAAAGAAGAACAAAGTGAATGACTGATACGTTTCCAACGTATCTATAATTTTTTTATTGTTCCATGCTTTTATAGTATCAATCTTCGATGTTTTATATACACTTACAAGCAATTATATATTATTTTTTGGGACTAACGTATATTAACTTAGTGTCCAGTGCTAGTTGCTATTTTTTGCCTGTTTTTGGTTTTTCAGAATATCAGTACCAAACGAAGTACAAATGCCATGAAATTTTTTGGAGATTTTTTTCTGGACATAAGAGACCCTGGAAGTTTCGGGGGAGGACCAGAAGATGGAGCAGTGGCCTACGAAGCACCAGAGTGCGCCGAGGGGGGTAGGTGCGCCCTAGTGGCTCATGAGGCCCATATGCCTCCTTTTGACCTAACTCTGCCTCTACGAATTCTCTAAAATTGGGAAACCACCAGGGGACACCACGAAATACTTTTTCCGCTGCCGCAAGTTCCTATTCTCGAGAGATCTCATCTGGAGGCCTTTTCTGGCACTCTGCTGGAGGGGGAATCAATCACGGAGGGGTTTTACATCAACCATGTTGCCCTTCCGATGATGTGTGAGTAGTTTCCCACAGACCTATGGGTCCATAGTTAATAGCCAGATGACTTCTTCTCTCTCTTTGATCTACAATACAATGTTCTCCTCGATGTTCTTGGAGTTCTATTCGATGTAATCACTTTTTGCGGTGCGTTTTTTGGGATCCGATGAATTGTGAGTTTATGATCATATTATCCATGAATATTATTTGAGTCTTCTTTGAATTCTTTTATGCATGACTATTATAAGTTTGTATTTCTCTCCGATCTACTGATTTGGTTTGGCCAACTATATTGATTTTTCTTACTATGGGAGAGGTGCTTTATGATGGGTTTGATCTTGCGGTGCTCAATCCCAATGACAGAAGGGGACATGACACGTATTTGTATCATTGCCATTAAGGATAAAAAGATGGGGTTTATTCATGCGTGGTTTACTTTGTCTACATCATGTCATCTTTCTTATGGCGTTACTCTATTCTTTATAAACTTAATACTCTAGATTCATGCTGGATAGCGGTCCATGTGTGGAGTAATAGTAGTAGATGCAGGCAGGAGTCGGTCTACTTGTTTCGGACATGATGCATATATATATGATCATTGCCTTGGATATTGTCATGATTTTGCTTTTCTATGAATTACCCAACAATAATTTTTTACCCACTATATGCTATCTTCAAGAGAAAAGCCTCTAGTGAAAACTATGGCCCTCGGGTCCTCTTTTATCATATTTTAAAACCCCAAAAAATGATGCACTTTTTATTTATTTATTTATTTATTTTGTATTTTTATTTATCTATTTATCATTACGAGATTTAATCCTTGCAATTTACTGCCAAGGGATTGACAACCCCCCTTGTAGCTATATCTATCCTCTTTAGTTTGGCTTTCCCCATCCTAGAGTCCAAAGCCAAAAAATCCAAGCCTTGTTGGTGCTAAGATCATGTTGTTGTGTTCCTTGCATGTTCTTCATCTTTTAGATCTGCAACAAGTTCATCATTGTAGTTACTTTCAAATTGGATTGTTGTGTTGGAAAAAGAGAGAGCAAAAAAAGTGGCAAAATATATCAAAGAGAAAGAAAAGAGTGGCTAAAAAGTCAAGAGAGAAAGAAAGTGTTGTGTAAGCTCCAAAAATTTCAGCTTGGTAGAAAATTTTCAGAAGCTTGTGTGTTATGTATTTTTCAATCTTGGTGCAAAGGTCCAGAAAATCTATCCGCATATTTTGTTGGTCAACTTGATTTCAACACAAACCCCTTCTTTGTTTACCCCACCAAGCTCCACAAAAAGCTGAAGCTGGTTCTTTGATCCCTGTCTTTCAATTGCTTTAATACATCTGAGAGAACTGTAATATGATGTGAACCCATAAGAACTTTGGTGAGTAAGAGGCGAGGTTGTGTGATTCCACTAAAATTATCATGTTCCATTTTTTAGCCCCACTAACATGGCAGGACCTACACCAAGGGTGCGTCCAAAGAAACATGGAGAAGAAAATCGCATGGCCACCTGCGCTGATGTGCAACATCTATGTGTTGATGTTCTTCAAGCATTTAAGAGGATGCTTGATGAGTGTCTTCCCATTGGTGCAAATGTTGTCTCACGCCGACAATACCCTGCTGCTCATGAACTACAACAAACAAGACTTGCTCAAGGGCATGATGCTACTACTCGTGGGAGTGTCACGACTACTCATCCAATGCAACAAGGAGGACATGCTAGAGGGCATGTTGTCACTGCTGCTTGTGGGCATGATGATGTTGCTCCTGAATTGCAAAAAGTATGTCATGCTCAAGGGCGAAGTTGTGGCACCCGCCGGCACAACGATGACCCGCCGCAAAGCATGACCGTGGTTGATGGACTAACTCCGGTGATTCATAACCCATGTTCACATGAGAAGCTCATTCCTAATTAATGTTGCGATCTCGACCACCACTACCATACCAACATCCATGAAATATCTACTACAAATTCCATGTGAGGAAGAGAATCCACTATACAAAATCCTACAACTTGAGAGTTATAAAAATAGCAAGCTGAGTGACTCCACCAAAAGTGAGGAAGAGTGTCCACTTCCAAAAATCCCACAACTTGAGAGTGAAAAAGAAAAGTGAGTTGAGAGACTACACCAAATATGAGGGAGAACGTCCACTTCCCAAAATTCCACATATTGAGAGTGATAAGAAAAGTGAGGTGAGTGAGTCCGCAAAGTGCAAGGATCAGATTATTCAACATGAGATTAGAGAGTGAAATATCTCCACCCAAATATACCACACAATCAGCGAGAGAGGACTAATGAGTTGTGTGAGTCCACCAAATGTGAGGTTGATATCATTCCACGCCATATTAGAGAGCTAAGAGATCCGCAATCCTACATACCATACAATAAGAGTGAGAGGATAAGTGAGTTGTGTGAGTCCACTAAATTGGAGGTTGAGATTCTTCAACACGAGAGTAAGGAGATGAGTGATCCGCCACCAAAAGAAAATGTGTGATCCACCATATGAAAATAGAGATGATTATTCAATTACTAACTAACCTTTGAAAAAAATATCTTTATTTGCAATATGTACAGATGCAAAAGTCATACCTAACAGCCATCTTGCAATGATGGGAGGACCAGATCCAGGAATAGTTGTGGTGCACGTGGAACACCACTACACAAGGTGCATGTTTGCAGATTGATTTTCACCAAGGAATTGAAGTAATCAATGAGGTAACACAAAAGATATCATCCATTTTGATGAGCCTAGAGGTATGCACATATGAACTCTCGAAACACTGGCGAAATGAAATCAGAGAAAAAATGTTGGGTACATCCTTTAGCACACCATCAATCTCTTAGCATATTTTTTTCAACCTTGAAGACAAAAGAAAGGAGTTGAAAAATTTAAAACTAATGCAGAATTGTTCAACTTTTTCTTTGCCTAGTTATTCTGTACTATCCTCGTATAATTTTTTTGTGGACGAGATAAGTCAAGGACGATTTTACTCCAAGAGAGGGAGGATGATATGGACATGGTCATGGTTGGTTACAAATTTGTACTCCCTGTAAATGTTAGTTGGAAGGAGTTGTTGAGTTGAACAAAACATCATGTGGACGTTCATAAACATTTGAAGAAGTTCGCCAAGGTGAAAGCTAAACTCATACATTCGATAAGATATTTGCATTGTTTCTTTGTACTGGCCTATTTTGTTTTGTATGATGACTAGCTAGAGTTGAGGACAACTCCATTCCAAGAGGGGAGGATGATGAGGACATGACAACCATTTGTACACCCACGGTCATGAAAGGAGAAATCATAATAATTTGTGTCAAAGAAATACATGACCAGGTGAACGCTAACTTAAGTTCATACTACAATCATGAACACATGCCTACACCTTCATCTTTCTTGTTATTGATTGAACTCGGCTGCAACGTCGAAGAAGCTTCCTGCACACCTATCCATGGGTGTTGTCCCTAGTTATAAACTCAATCCCCCCCCCTCCCCCACCCACCCAATTCTCTAGAGAGAAAAAAACTTTCAGCCAAAAACCACCTTAGCTACAAGCTTGTAGACTACTAAGATCCGTGAGGTCTTGCTAATATTTCTCCTGTGGATTCACCATATTCGTAAGAAGGAGCCTCTGGTTCCTCCTAATTTGTGCTCTATGGTTCCGGCCGTTTTGTGTGGGTTCGTCCCTGTTTGTGGCTCTGCGATTGTTCGGACAGCGAGCTGGAGTTCTTGTAGCTCCGGTCAGCCATCCCAAACGTACGACTTGCATCTAACTTTGGCCGGTATAAAGCTAGTTATCCCGACTGCTTCCAGCTATTTATCCTTCCCAATTCAATCATGCACCTCTCACCAAGAGGACGACGCGGGGTGGGGGGGGGGGGGGGGTGTTCCCAATTATGTAAAGTATTAATGAGCATTGGACACTAAATATGCAAGGCATCAGCAATTAGCCAGCATTTAAGACTTCGCCTGGTATACCTTTGACCCAACAAGACCGGTAATTTCTTTTCTGAATTTTCTACTCCCTCTGTTTCTAAATATAAGTCTTTTTAGATATTTTAATATAAACTACATACAGACGTATATAGACATAGTTTATAGTGTAGATTCATTCATTTTGCTCCGTATGTAGTTTATATTGGAATCCCTAAAAAAACTTATATTTAGGAACGGAGGAATATGAACTTATATTAGTAACGGAGGAATATGAACCAGGTATATTTACCCCCACGCAGTTCTAGTCAGACTGCTAATTTGGTGCCGAATGTTGCAGTGACTAATTTGTTTTACTTTCTACACTTTCAGATAGAGTGGAGGAAACAAAACAGTTGTGCCATTAACCAGGGAGTACAGAGCAGCTGGGTCATAAAAATTTAGGACAGGGTCTGCTCCTCTGAACGTGCAGTGCAGAACAATATGCCATCATAGTGTTCATATACCATTGGCCCATTCAGAGCATGATCTTGTTTAGGAGAGAGCACAGACCAGAGGGGCTTCTGAAGCGACCGTAGAGAACATGAAAATGCGATATTGTGGCACTACACAGGGACATTCCTTCTTCCTTTGATCTTCGCTGGGATGGGAGCAGAGAGCAGTGATAGGACGGCAGCCGCCCAACTCAAGCAATCATGCTTGTTCCTTGCTTAAAGGAGAGCCCTTGCTTTCCTTTACAAGTCTTGATCCTTTCCTGTTCCTCAATTGCCAAGCAAAAGTTAATGGCTTGCCCAGCACTTTTAACTTTTAAGACTTTGGATGTGTTACTAAACTAGGAACGATGAAATTATACCTACTGGTACGTGAAGTGCCATCACTTTACTTTATGGGAAACAAGTGAGGCTGCTCGTCAGTGAGAATTTCCAGAATGAAATCTGCAGTTTGACAGTGTGTTGTTTAGTCAGTTTTAGGCCTTGATCCCATGTGTTCTACTAACATAGACTGTCCATGGTGTTCGTCGACCATGACCCTGTCAGTAGACAAACAAGTAGATCACAATTATGGCTCCCAATAAATGTGGTCGCTTCTGGTTTGGTTTCCTGAGTAGGGAGAGACCATTCAATTCTGGAAATCATTTTCTTGTCAGTAGCCAGCTACTGTACTAATTAGTTTGCAGGATAAAAGAGTGCACATCAAGACGAGGAGTTACTATAACCATGTGATGGACTGATGAATTTACGACCCTCACGTGTTCTCCTTTTCTAGGTCAGAAATAGACTGGACTTCCAGATGCTGCAGCTTGGACTTGATGGCCGCTCATGTGCTGAACTACTGGTGCCTGCCTGAGATGTATTCTCCCTTACCTTCAGTGTTAAACAAATCACAACCTGTTCCAGTGCAGCTGCGTTTATTTTAACCCAGTTGTGCTCTCCTTCCCATTAATTAATTGGCCCATGATTCTGTAAGTCTCCTCTGCATATCATAAGTACAATATTGCTAATGCGCATTCCAGCATCAACACCAGTGATATGGAGGTGACCGTAGGAGTACACGTCCCATGTGTGCATCCACATCTGCCACGTACTGTGCATTTGAATTTACCTCGACATGTTGAATAAGACTGGGCATTTCAAATGCCTCCTTCTTTCCATGGACTCTCCAACCCAGAAAGAAGATGTGGCCCCCCACAGCACTGCCAAAACTGATCGAGTATTTGAATGTACCTTCGAGATGAGCTGATTCAAACTTGAGTCATGCATGGCACCTTGAGTTTTGCAACTGCTACTCATTCGGGTTGCCTTCCTTTTAAGGCCTTTAGAAGTTTGAGCTTTCCAAGTAACTTGTGCAGGAGAGGAGCGCTTTATACATTGATTTCCTTTATTTGGGCTGATTCAGTTGGACTAGAAAAGTGATCAAAAACTATGCCCGAAAGCCGAAAGTGCATTATTTTTTTAACGGTGGATTCAAACATTAGAATAGAGATCCTAGTCACGCAGGCAAAAATGGCTTTGATCTGTTAGGGAACAGGCTGAGTTGTGAGCTGGTGTGTTTAGCTCATTTTACGACACAATTTGCACACGGAATATCAAAGTTCATTGAGGGCAATCGAGATAAATCCTGGTGCTCCGAACGGGCGTTCAAACATTTTCGGGGAAGCAAAAAGCTATTTGTGCATGGGCACGGCCGCAAGTTTGCGAGAAAGCTACATTGGTGATGATGTCGAAAGTACAGCACCAGCGGCTGGGATAAGATGTAATCAGTAGCATGCATGAAGCAAGAACCAGACGCGCGCAGAACTGTCATATTGTATGTTTTCCAGATCGTGGAAAAACGAGAAGTTGGTAGTGAAAGAATGGCGCCAAAGGTACGTAGTTGAGTAATAAGCATGCGGAGCATACGCACACTCATTGTTCCCTCAAACAGAAAAAAATCCCTCAAACAGAAAAAAAAGAGGAAATTTTGTACTCTCTTCGTAAAAAAATATAAGAGCGTTTAGATCTAAACACTCTTATATTTCTTTACAGAAGGAGTAGTAATCATTGTTCAATCGCCTAGGCGCAGTATTTAGATCGGACGAAGAAGATGTGTTGTGTTCCATACCATCGTTATGAAGATGATTGATTTTGGCAGAATACGGGTCTGAGGCATTCCAATGGCGACTAGCAAATGTCCTTCCGCATCCGTCCGCGGACGGGGGACTATGTGCATTTTGAACATAGTCTTAACTAAAAAGGTAAAACTATGTGTACGTACGGTCGTGAGGAGCTTCACTCCCACTACACGGATACACTACACCAGTTTACGACTAGTCGCGGCGGATCCTTTTGTCTTCCCCATGTTCGGCGGACTGCCAGGAGCCCCTAAGGTATATTCTTTCCACGTATCTTCCCTATGTTCGGCTGCACCGCTCATCAGAGTGGCAAAGATGGTGCGCCTCCGCTTCTTGGAGCCCAGGCGAGGGTCGACGATGGTCTGAGATAAAGAACCGGACAGGTCACTGGTTGTACAAGCCGATGACGCGCCGGCGGTGGCCTTCCTGGTACCCAAGCGGTGGCGGCCTCCCATGTTATACTTTGCCTCGATGTTGGCGGCAGACGCGGTGGCCACTGACTCGTCGATCTCCACGCAGCCGACTTCTTTCCCTGCCGGCAGGGCGAGGTTACACGTGTGTTGACGGCGGATGGCGCGGCCGCAGGCACAGGAGTTCGATGCGGCGGCGTCCATGGTAGGGACGATGCACGTGCTGCCATGCTCCCCCTCCCCCGTGTCGGCCTGGAGCAACTCACCACTCTTCCGCGAGCTGGCTTGGAGGGCGAGTTGCTGAACCACGCGACGGCTTGGAGAGGTGAAAGGACATGCGGTGCCCCCATGTGTGGTTTTGGTAATTGATGACATTCTCTATGGACTAATGGTTGCATTGAGTTATATTTGAAGGATTTTTCCATAGGCATTTCTTGAAGTCCATGTGTTGGTTTCAAGGAGTTTATGGGTTGATCAAGGTGCTATTAAGGAATTATCCAAAGATTGGTCATGTGAGTGTTGAGCTTATTGCAAGCATGTCTTGAAGAAGAAGATTGTGTGATCATTCATATTTACCTTCAAGACATCATCCAAACGAAAAGAGTTGGAAAGATTCAAGGTTGATCAAGACTAAGTCAAGAGTGAATCAAGTTGATCAACTCACATAGAGTAGAAGATGTACCGAGAGGGGTCAAGTGATCCCGTGGTATGATAAGCATTGTCCGTTGCACTTTGTGTACTAACCCATGGTCTATCTGAGAGTCTATGTGGGGTTAGTTACATGTCCATGGGCTTGCGTCAAGAGGATGATATCATACAACCCATGGGAAGGATGACATCAAGTGGTGATCGTCATCAAGATTGCCGTGTGCAAGTTCAAGTGGAGAATCACGAAGAGATCAAGTGCTTGAATCTTGCCATCCATTGTGGTGTCAATGGACTTGTGAAGATGTGGCGAAGAGTGGCTCACCCATAGTGGAGTATGGGGGAGCAATCATCTAGTCTCCATCGACCCAACGCAATCAAGAAAGGTGGTCCATCTTGAGGAGGACAAGATCGTCATCATCTAGCTCAAATGGATCATGTGCAAGGCAAAGGTTTGCCCTTGATAGGTTTTCTATTTTACCGGTCTCATGGTGATAGTTGGGAGACCGGGTTAGAGGATCGATAGCCGTACTATCAAGGGGGGCTCTCAAGTGAGTAGCTTGATCGTATCGTTCGTCAAGATCTCAAACCATTACATCCTTGCATCATGTTTCTTGGTTCTTGTTTGGTTCTCTTTGTGAGTCTTAGAGCTTATGGTCATCTTGATGACAAGCTTGAGTTCATCGAAAACGGAGTTTGCATGCGTCTTCTATGATGTTTTCGGTGTTGGAGGTTTTACCGGTCTTATCCGACAAAGGGTTCTCACCATTTTATTTTGGGCATTTTCTTATTTGCTTCTTATTAGTATTTATATAAAGATTGTGTTAGCCCTTGTCGCTAGCTTTCCAACAAACTTTGTTTCATCGAATTCGGAGTCCGTTTGCAGAAGTTATGGCTGTTTTTGTAAAGGCTGCAGCGGTACTATCGTGGCTAGAGCGGATGTAATTTTTTACTACCGCGGCTCCTGAGCGGTAGTACCGCTCCAGAGCAGTACTACCGCGGCTCCTAACCGATAGTACCGCTCCATACCAAAATCTCATGTTTTGCTCAGCGGAAGTAGGCACGGAAGTATTTTTTTTGTACCGCTCGCAAGCAGTAGTACCGCTACCATTTGCGGTAGTACCGTGAGGTCGAGCGGTAGTACCGTGAGGACGAGCGTAGTACTGCTCCGGAGGTTCTACTGGCCTTTTGCCTCCTCACTGTTATTTTTCAAAGAGGTAGTACCGCTCTGTGCGGGTTGTGAGCATAACGGTTGGATTTTTTTTCTCACCTATAAAAGGGGGTCTTCTTCCCCAATGAACCTTATCCTTTGAGCTCGTGTTCTTCCCCCATTGTTGACCTTCTTCGAGCTTGCTAACTCTCAATCCCTCCAATGATTCTTGCTAGTTCTTGAGGGAAAAGAGAGAGGAGATCTAGATCCACGTTTCCACCAATCACTTTCTCCTCTATGTGAGGGGAACCCCTTGGATCTAGATCTTGGAGTTCTTCATGTTCTCTTCTTCGTTTTTCCTCTCATTTTCCTCCCTAGCATTTGTTGCTTTGGTGGGATTTGGGAGAGAAGGACTTGGGCACTCCGTGTGCCCTTGCCATTGCATTTAGTGTATCGGTTTGAGTTCTCCACGGTGATACGTGGAAGTGAAGTTTGAGAAGCTTATTACTCTTGGGTGTTTGGGCACCCTAGAGCTTGTTCCTCTTGGGTGCCTTGGCGCCCTAGACGGTTGTTGGTGTTTGGAGCTCAATCATTGTGGTGTAAAGCTCCGGGCAAGCGTCGGGGTCTCCAATTAGGTTGTGGAGATCGCCCCGAGCAATTTGACGGGTACCGGTGACCGCCCCCAAGGGTTGCCAAAGTGTACGGGTTCGGTGACCGCCCCCGAGGGTTGCCATTTGTACGGGTTCGGTGACCGCCCTCAAGGGTCCCTTAGTAGAATCACAGCATCTTGCATTGTGCGAGGGCGTGAGGAGATTATGGTGGCCCTAGTGGCTTGTTGGGGAGCATTGTGCCTCCACACCGCTCCAAACGGAGATTAGCATCCGCAAGGGTGTGAACTTCGGGATACATCTTCGTCTCTGCGTGCCTCGGTTATCTCTTACCCGAGCTCTTTACTTATGCACTTTACCTTGTGATAGCCATATTGGTTCTTGTCATATATCTTGCTATCACCTAATAGTTTATCTTGCTTAGCATAAGTTGTTGGTGCACATAGGTGAGCCTAGTTGTTGTAGGTTTTGTGCTTGACAAATTAACCGTTAGGTTTATTCCGCATTTGTTCAAGCCTAAATCGTAATTATTTTAAAAGCGACTATTCACCCCCCCCCCCCTCTAGGCGACATCCATGATCTTTCAAGCGGCAACTTTCTTAGTCGGGCTAGGCGAGGTAGGTGAGCAGCGAGTTGCCTCACTCGTATCCAGTGGGCTCGGCGAGCCACCTAGCCGGCTTTTATGCCGGAGAACAGCTCTTTCTACTCGTCGGATGCCATCGAAGGGGTGGAAAAATGGTGGAAGGAGGAGATGGGGAGCGACGGTGTGGTGCGATTCTTGCCTGCCGTCTGACCTCCTTTCAATAGCGGGCGGACGGGAGGAGCTTGCCCAGTGTTGTGTTTAATGCTGGCCCGCTCGTGAACGAACGTGTGGCCGTAGTAGGTTTCTAGGCTTCCACGTGGGTTTAGTGGAGGCGTTTGAATGCGACGACGAGGCTTGTTATGCCAAGCATGCAACGGGTGGCACCCTCGGCCAGCACGCCACTTTAATGGCGGAGGCGATGAGAGGTCGCGTCCGTCCTGAGCCATCTTCAATGTGGAGTGTCTGCTCTACAAAGGCATGAATGCGGGAAGCTGGCGCCGGGCTAAAACGCGCGCGGGCAAGGGAAAAGGGGGTTTGGATGGGTCAGTGTGGTCAGAAACGGGTGTGGGTGTTGTTCGAACACCCACAAGCCCCCCCCCCCCCCCCGGGAGAAAGTATGTCCAGACTGTCCGCTGGACCGATACAGGCCCACGTTGGATGGCGCAACACGTCCGATCACGTCCGGACAGAGGCGGGTGATTTGAGGATCGGTGTTGAAGATGCCCTGACAGGTCTGTTCTTATTCAAAGATCGTTTATATATTGGTATAGTGCAGATATGCAGTACAAAACCTTGAGAAAATGTGCTTTCATGTTTGTCTCTGATTCCTCTGGAGTGAAAAGTAACATATATGTGGTGTTATGCAATAATTTATTTATTAGATTGTAGACTCATTTTCTCTTGGTTTGTGTGATATTATTCGAAGTGTGAGTAATTAACTACGTTACTCAACTTGTCTCTCTTCTCATTAATTAACTGTCACATCATATTTTTTACTTAGGTATCATCTATGTTAGGATTGTCATAATGGAGCTAACTTATACTAGTGTCATGCATGGACGCTAGGCTAAGTTAGTACCTCTATAGTGCAAAGTAACACAATAATAGTATCACAGATGGGATGCAGAGTTTCTGCACCCGAGCTCAAATGAGCTCGGGTGAACAGTAAAATCAAAACTAAATCAAAAAAATTTAGAAAAATCCAAATTTTTTTTGGAAGAAACATTGACAAAAGTTTTAAGTGCTTGCAAAAATTCACCATGAAATCACATTTCTAGAAGGCGTGGCAAAAAAAAAACAAAATCAGTACTTTGAAAAAGCTACTTTCAAAAGTATTTTGGAGCACTGAATTTGTTTTTTTGCCACGCTTTACAGGAATGTGATTTCATGATGAATTTTTTCAAGCACTTAAAACTTTTGTCAATATTTCTCCCAAAAAAATTTGGAATTTTTTAAATTTTTTTTGATTTTTTTTATTTTACTATTCACCGAGCTCAAATGAGCTCGGGAGCAGAAAGGCACTTTCGTCACAGATGGCTTTACTTATTAGCTTATAGCCATCTTTTCTCAAAAAGCTCTATGTTACAGTAACATATTATGTTACTCTAAACATCTCTCTCCTCATTTACTACATGACACAATCAAATTTGTCTTAGAATGCGCAATGTTACTAGCTAAGGGCATGGTTAATAATATAGCCGACCGGTGGCTATAACATGTTGACATGTCATTTATAGCCAATATAATAGCCAACATGTGTAGTAGTGAGCTACAAGGAAGTATTACTTTTTTACCACATGGCCTACCATACACTCTCACATAGCTTTTTGAAGCCCGTGCTACAGCCGGTTGTAAATCTACAACCCACTTATCTTTTCTCTCTTCTCTTTCATCCAACTCAGCAAAGATATAGTATTTTAAGTCTTACAGCCCGTCTACATCACCTTACTTGCTCTAAGTTACTCCCATAGCTAAATTACTCCCACTATGGGTAATCTTACGGCATCCAAGCGTTGTGCAAATCCGGTTCCTCCTTGTTTCTAGTAATTAATATTTCTTGTGACATTTAGTACAGAGGGCCCCATAGAAAGATAATCATATTCAGTGTAATCCTGCAGATCAAACAATCGGCATGGAAGATGTTTATAAGAGCAACTCTAACAGATCCTTTATAACACGGACCCTTATAACACGTTTACAGTTCGTGAAAAACACATTTTAAAGGGCGCTTTTAGCTGTGGCCAAACAGACCCCTTAAACTTAAATTGTAAAATGGAATATTCGTTTATATTTTTTTCCCACGTCTTTTTCTTCCTCTCGTCTGCGTCCATGGTCAGCTAGCATGCTCCCGCGAAACCGACTACAGCGCATGAAATGGTCAAATACGAAGCCACCGGCGACCAAATACGAAGCGCACGAAAGCAGCCAATCCAGAAGCTAGTTAGCTCCTCCGTCGGCTCAGCTCGAATCGATTTAGAGCTAGCGAGCAAGCTAGCTAACTAGCTCCTCCGTCGCCGTAGCGAGAGACGCGGCCAAGGCAGGCGGCCGGTGGCCGGGGCACCAGGGCGGCGCGGAGGGCGGACGCGGACGGGCTGCCGACGTTCAGGTACGGGCGGGGCGGGGCGGACAGCGGATGCGGACGGCACGCAAAAGTTTCCGTGGTAGTTGGGCTCCTGCCCAATGCTTTCTCCTGATACAGGACACTGTAGAAGCGGACGCGAAAACTGTATTTTTATGGATCGGGAGAAGTTTTTACCGCACCCCTTAAAATTCTTTAAAGATCGAAGGTGTATAAGAGGTCTGTTCGATCTACTTTTTCCAACAAAAACTAAAAACTCACGGTTATTTTACAGTTCGGTGGGATATAAGGGGTCAGTTAGAGTTGCTCTAAGCATTGCAGCTCTCCAAATCTACAATCCAAATAAAGATTGTAATCAAAATGAAATTATCGTCACAAAAAATATTTGTAAGATTGCAATTCTCAATGTTTTTATAGAGAAAAAGGCCATTAAATTTACATGCGTTTGACCCATATTCTGCACACAAAAAATGCAGATACGAGGGTTGCTCCTCAAAGTGACACAAGGCCTTTTTAGATCATCTACGGTCGGACTCCTCAAACGTCCCTTACATGACCGAATGGACAGCTTGACCAGTGAATAGTCACAAAAATGCGACCAATCCGCCCTTCACACCCCTCATACTGACACTATACGTGCAGGCTGACCGGCACCCTCATATCCAGCTCATATCTGGGAGCAGAGGCGAAGCTTGCAACCAATTGTTGGGCGGGCGGAATGGAAGAAAATAGCCTGCAGGCTGGTGTTCCAAGTTCCAGAGTGAACACTGCACAAAGTCTATAATGTTAGGCGGGCCATGGCCCATTTGGCCTTGCCATAGCTCCGCCAGTGCTGGAGGGGATATGGGGAGGCCCGAACACGTTCGAGCGCATGCACCACATTGGATCGCTCACATTGGCCCATCCTAGCCCCACATATATTCGTCTATATCCGCATCCCAGACTAAACCTTAGCCACTCCACTTCAGTCTGTCCCCAAGCTCTGTTCCGGTTATCTCCAGCCTTTTCCGGTATGGCGAGAAGCGGATCCAACTCCGAGATCTCCCAATACATTGATTGGGAACTTGTCCTATGCAGGGATAAGGAGGGGATGAACGTCAGCATGGCTCTTCGCCGGTCAAGGGAGGAGTGCGCCCATCACGGTCGGAGCGGATCCAATAGGATCCGTTGTGTCATTGCAAATGGCATTCGGATCCATCGGGGCTGATGGCTCGAGGAGCATGCCCGCGGCATCACCGGACATGTATGATGTAGTTGAGTATATTAATTTTGATAGCCCAATGACATGTATAATGTAGTAGAGCATGCTTAAAAATTTATAGTCCGATGACATGCATAATGAAGCCGGGCGCCATGTGTAGAACCGTGATATATTTCTTTGAGTTAAGTTTATGTTACACGTGATTGTATATAAATTTAAAGATTTGCTAATGAGGTATCGTTTGTATAAGCGGATATATGAAGGGTCAGAGCAACTTTAATGGGCCGACTCAAATGGACGGCGATTTTGTTCGTTTTTTGTCCATTTGGGTCGGCCAGACGGACACGAACGTTCGCTTTCGTGTTTGGGTCAGCGCGTGCGCCCAACGCTGGCTCGACCCATTTTTTGACGACGCGAGAGAAAAAAGAACATGCAATAATTATACATTAAAGCCAGCCACGAAGGTCGGCGAGAGTCCATGCGTCCACGTTAACATTAACGAAAACTAAAAATAAACTAAACTATGAGGCGGCGCGCTGCCCTAGTCGTCGTCGTCGTTGTCCTCGGGGTCCATGAGATCGATGAGCGTCGGCGCAGGGCCGGCCCAGGAGAACGCCGAGTTCCAGAGGGCGTTCATGTCTGGCGTGGGCTGTGCCGTCGCTGGCGCGGGCTGTGCAGCCGCCTATGCCGCCGCGGCCTGGCGCGCATCCTCCTCGGCCTCGGCGTCGCGCTCGAGCATCTCGAGGTACTCGCCGTCGCGGTGCTCCTAGGCCAGCCGGACGTCACGCCAGTGCTCGAGGTACGCCGCCTCCTGCGCCGGCGTCGCCCCCACCCAGACCGGCGGCGCGCTGACCCACTCGCGCACTACTCCCGTCCAGGAGTAGCGCTCGATGGGCTCCGGCTCGGCTTTCATAGGGGGCGGCGGCAGGACGCAGTCGCCTGCCGCGGAGAGGGTCATGGCCTGCGCCATGGCCGCCTCGTATGCCGCCTCCTCTTCCTCTGCCGCCGCCGCCCTGCGCCGCTCGTCCTCCTCGCTCTCCCGGTAGACCACCGCAAGGGCAACCTGGTAGGCGGTCTCCGCCGCCTGGTCCTCCTCGCGGACGACGAGCGGGGGCGGTGGCACGGTGCGGTCGACCTCGCGGACGTCGCGTCGCCTCGCCTCCTCGTGCTCGAAGGCGATCCAGCGCGCCTAAGTTGGGCGAGTCGGAGGCGTAGGCGGAGTCGCGGCGCAGCTCCGGCGTCAGGAGCACCCGCCAGCGCTGCACCTTCTCCTCGTGCGCCATGGCCGACCGCGGGGCCGCCTGCACCGGGATCTTCTCCGGATCTAGGTGCCAGTTGTGCGGCAGGATGGCATCAGGGTACGGGAAAGGCACGCGGTGATACCAGTGCCACTCCGCCTTGTGCACCGGCACATTGATGCGATGCCTCGGCCGGCGAGCTGGCGCCGGCGGAGGCGGGAGAAACTCCGGGGGAAAGGGGATGGCGGGCGACTTGCCCTTGGCCTTACTGTTGCTGCCGGCGCCGGAGAAGAGCCCCATTTGGCACGGCTGGGGTGGCTAGGGTTGGCTAGGGTTTGCCGGCGACGGGGGAGCGAGCGTGGCTAGATGGGGACGGGGGCTAGATGGATGACGACGGCCCTGCCGCACGATCGGCTTAAAAAAGGACGACTGTCGTCGCTGACGTGTGGGCCCAGGGTAATAAATTAAGCTGACCAGGCAGGTGGCGGGCGGTTGGACGACCGCCGGGTGGGGCCGCGGCGGACACCGAGAAGGCGCGCGCGGCGTCCGTTCTGTGTCCGCGCCGACGTATTTGGGGCTCAAATTTAGGCCGCAAATGCGTCGGCGCGGACGCGAAGTGAACTCCATTTGAATTTGGGTCGCCGTGTTGGGCCTTCTCTTTTATCCGTGCCAACCCAAACGGACGGCGGCGGACGAAATAGGTCGCCTCATTGGAGTTGCTCTCACCAATCGTGTTCGCGGACGTTTAGGCCGGATTAGCAAGGTCCGGATGTGTGTGCCAGAATTTTTTTTTGGAAAAAAACTAATGCCCACACGTGTGGCATTTTGCACATCGTCTACACGCCTTCTTTACCACTCATTTTGCCACACGTGATCAGATGACATCAGTAGGAATCTTTTTGGTTTCGGCTTAAAAATGTTTTATCTGTTAATTAAAAAATTAAATTAAAGATCCGCTTTCATCATTAAATCCGTTTCGACGAGATCTTCAAAACTAGACCCCTTATTGATATGTTTCGACGATTTTTTTCCTAAAAGTTATCATGATGTTTACACTGTAGTTGCCATGGTGCTTAAACTAAAGTTGTCATGTGGCAATTTCAGTTTGTAGAGCATGACAATTTTAGTATTTTGATGATGGCAACTCCAGTGCTTCGACTATAAAAATTATTTTTTGTATAAATCATGGCAATTTTAAGTACATGTATCATGACAATTTTAGTTTATGATTCATTGTAAGTCTAGTTTAACAATTCCCGGTTTTATAAATGTCAGAATTTACTTCTAAACATAGAAGAAAATAGCTGAAACATACTATGGCAACTTCTGTATATACACCATGGCAATTCATATGCAATAGACATAGCAAGTTTTAATAATAAAAAATTCGTTAAAATATATTGATAGGAGATTTAGTTTCGAAGATCTTGTCACGAGGAAAAACGGATCTTCAATCAGATTTTTCATTTAAAAGATAAAATATTTAAAAATTCAAAAATATTCTCACATGTATATATGCGGTGACATGACACAGTCTGTGTTATAAAACGTGTGGGCGGATATCGCTCTCACCACATGTATGGGCATTAGCGTTGTTCAATTTTTTTTTAGTCACACGGGGCCGGAATAGCTAGGTCGGCTAGATGCTCTTACCGTGACCAAGGCATGAAAAGCCGTTCTCGTAGTAGGCCGCTGCTCCATCCGTGCATTCACGCATGTAGCTGCAGGCAGGAGCGAGTAGAGACATCACGTGGCCAACAGAGACGCCTGAATTGAAGACAAGACGAGCAGTGCCAAACGCAAACGCCTCCTCCTCTTTAACGCGCCTGCCCCGGCTCACACTCACAGGCCGATCAGCCGTGCATCGGTCCATCCCCTTCCCCGTTCAGCGGCACGGCGTCCCATTCCCAGTCCCAGACACGCGCTCCCTTCTGATGACACTTATACGATGCGACGCCGGCCGTTCCATTCCCTTTGTCTTGCCTCAAGACGAAAGCCTCAAAAGCCTCCCCCTCCCCATCGAACACGACAACTCCCGGGAATAAACCAACCACAGTGCCACTGCCACAGTGGCCCGCTGCACGTACCCGCGCCCGGACGCAACGCGAGCATACACACACTTGCACAGTACAGCACTACAGGTGCACCAAGTGCAGGGTGGTACATCAACTGTACATGCCTTAAACCGCTAACGGCTCCAACTCGGTGTGTGATCGGATCGACGGGGATTTACCAAGAACTATATGCATGCAGAGCTAATCGTTAACACGGGAGTGAGTGCCAAAATCAATATTAGCGGCAGAGGTTACTGGAGTGGGCATTGTTTATTTACAGCTTGTAGATGATGAGGAAGCATGGGAGCACGGCCCGCCGGTCGAACACCACCAGCTCGCCCTTGCCGCCGCGGACGGAGTCGTACTCCTTGGCGGCGGCCTCGGAGCATGGCCCCTCCGCCACCCGCCCGGCGATCACCCTGCACAGGAACATGGCCCGCCGGCCGGTCTCCGGCCCGCGCCCGCTGGCGTGCGCGCCGCCGCTGCCGTCGAAGGTCCGGACGACGCGCAGGGACGCGCTGTCCGAGGAGGAGGAGCACCCGTGCGGCGGGGCCGGGGAGAAGCGCATCATCTCGTTGCCGTCGGCGGCGCTGCGGGAGGCGCCGCCGGCCCGCGCGCGCACGGCGGCGCGGTAGTCCTCGAAGCGCGCCACGGCGCGCGCCTGGTTGTGGACGCGGAACAGCATCTCCACCTCCCCCGCGAACGCGCCGCCCGCAGCGCCGGCCGGCGCCGGCGGGAGAGGAGACCACGACGAGAGAAAGATGATCTCGACCACCTGCCGCGAGGAGTGCCCCGCCGGGAGCTCCGTCAGCGCCGGCAGCGGGCCGAGCGGGCCGGGAGGAGGCGACGGCGGCACGGACGTCGGCTTCGCCGCCTTGGGCTTCTTGGTCGCCGAACTAGTCTTCGAGCTCGACTTGAGCTTGGGCTTGCACGAGGAGACGTCCCTTTGGGCGTCGCCGGAGCTGGCGCAGCTCGACCGGAGCAGGAGGTGCGACTTCTTTGGCAGTGCCGCGACGTCGTCAGCCGCCATGGACTTGCAGTGGAGGGACCGGACCCAGCTCGCCGCGGCCGTCGGACGGCGCCCGAGCGGCGGAGGCTTCTCCGGCATGAGTCGGCCGGCAGCTAGCTGACGTTGTGTTTTGTAGTGCTGCTGTCTCGTCTCGGCGCTCGCTCGGCAGACTGAGAGTGAGTGAGGGTGGTGGCGTGGTAAAGTAGGAGGCGAATGCTTATTGTGGTAGTAGTGTTCCTGTCGCTCGGCAATTTGTATGCTCCAAACTTTGCTGCCGAGGTAATGGCAGCGCAGGTGGAGATGCTGCTGCCAACTGGCCTTGTAGCGCCGCAGTCAGTACTGAGCAGTACTAGTACTAATATAAGAAGAAGAATTACTATGCCAATTTACTGGCACTACTCCACTGGAGGTGCAATTTGTGGTGGACCGGCCGGCAAGGCTTTTCTGGCCGATCGATCCTGGTGACCAGTGTTGACTGTTCAAACTGTTATTTTAGACCGCTGTTGACAACAGTTAAAACTGAAGGACTAAGCGAGGCAGCCATGCATGTTGGTGAACTCAGGCCTGTGGAGTTATGGTGTTGTTTGTGAACTCTTTGATCGTGTTGGTCCTTCAGCTGTTCAGCCAGCATGTTGTACTGTACAATTTGGTGGCGCTCGATCCATATTGTCCTTTGGAAAACCGAAATGGGGCACGTACATACATCTTGCCTTTAAATGCGACGCAAGTCAATAATAAAGTTTACCTAACGGCAACGTACCACCATGTACTACTCACACGGAAGTCCACCCATGCATCTTTTGAAATACTCCGCGAAAACGGACGGAACGACATGTTGGCATCGAGCAAGAAGAGCATTATTGGTCGTTACAGAGAAGCGTCATATGCTATCGAATGTACTAGGGTGTAGGCAGGCTCTCGTAAAGATTCCACGGGCCCCGTGCCATGCTCTTGCTATGCACGCATGGACGCTGTACGTAGGACGGCAAATCGGACAAGTCAAAAAAGCGAGGCCACGGAGGAGGCGTGTGAGGCGGACGGACGTATGTCCAACTGCGCTACTGTTGTGCGTGTCATCGGTCACGGCATTCACGCAATATCAGATGAGACCGATCCAGACGCCCCTCGATCGCGCGTACCGTGCGTTCAACGGCGACGCGGCCCCGTCTTCTTCGATCGATCTCCCGTGACATCACCGGTTTCAAGGTTAGGTTCCGTAGGACCAATTTTTCTTGTCGCCGATATCCATCACAAATTTGGTTTCTTATATTTTTAGAACGCCGATAACTGTCACACGTGTGGGCGTTAAGAAATCTGCCCACACGTTCTGTGTGGTGCCTAAGAGGATCAGCTCACACGTCTGTGTGTGAGCAAAAACAATTAGCGCCCACACTTCTTTTTTTTCCCTCTCGGTCCCTCTTACACGCGTGCATGTCGGCGAAATAGATAACGCTCACACGCCCGGTACGTCAGGCCTCGTACCTCATGGTCCCGCACGTCCCACGTGACACTTTACCGCGTGCCCCGCAGTTGCCATGGGCCGGACCCTCGTCCATATTCGTCCATATTCGTTTAAGTGCAGTTGCCATGTCGCTGAACTACGGTTGCCGTGTCGGACAACTACAGTTGCCATGTTTGCTCAACTGCAGTTGCCATCTCAGGTCAAAGTTCCAGATTGCCATTTTTTGGACAACTACAGCTGTTGCCATGTGTGGTCTGGTCTACTGCAGTTGCCATGATTTCAAAACTTTAGGAGTTGCCACCTACTAACACTAGGCAGTTGCCATGTAGCGCTACAAAAAAAAGCATGGCAAAAAACATGTTCGGGTAAAAGAGAGAGTTGCCATGTGCTCACAAGCACGCTAGGGCAGTTGCCATTTAAAAAAAAAGTTGTCATCTGCTTACGTGCACGCTAGGGCAGTTTGCCATGTACCATGCAAAACATATGGCAACTGACATGTTCGGGTAAAAAAAGAGAGAGTTGCCATCTGCTTGCAATCATACTAGGGCAGTTGCCATGTACACTGCAAAAGGCATGGCAACTGGCAGCTTGGATGTGAGAGAGGAGGCGGGTGTGCGGGCGAGATGGCAAACGCCCACACACCAGCCCTTGTGCGTGACTGAAAAACTGGTGTGTGGGCGAACTGCTAAACGCCCCCACACCGGCCCCTCCGTGTGGTAAAACGGATGTGTGGGCGACCTCTCTCACACACCACACACGCGAGTTGTCCTACGTGGCATACAAAATCAGCTAATTTGTGTCAAGATTCGTGCAGAAGTTACTGGATGATGATGGAGGCGTGTGGACGAGTTGGTTAACGCCCACACGTGTGGGTGTTAACATTTTCGTTTTTTTAACGGTCTTGTTAAATTTCAATTGACTGAGATTTGGTTATGTCTCAGTGATGCTACATTTATGAGATCTTACATTAAGAATCATGTAAAAAATTCAATTTGTTTTACATGTTATAGGCCTGTTCGGCATCCCTCCAACTCCATGCTCTCACTCCGGAAGTTGATGGAGTTGAAGGTAAAAAGTAGGAAGCGGGGGAATAGGTGCTCTGCAGATTCTAGAATTTCAGGAAGCGGTGAATTGCCGAACAGCCCCTATGTCTACATAGCCACTCTTTTTTTAAATCTAAATGATAGTCAAAACTAAACCGGATTATGACAAGGTGGACCCACCTGGCCACGTGCGCACGGGGCGGCGGAAAAGACCCTAATGATCGTCATCTGGTCCACTCGGTCCGATTGGACCAAGTCAAAACGACACGAGTCTACCCACTCTCTCAGTCCGTTCATAGTCACTCGTTCGCTCTCCCTCTCTCTGTCAGTTGAGTTCGACGCCGGCTGCGACCCCACTACTCTTCATCGCTGAGCCACCCCGCGGTTGTGAATAAAACCCCACCCCTTCGAGCAAGTACAACCACTTCCCTATTTACCCAAGCCGCTACCCCATTGTGTAAAACCCTAACATGATGGATCCAGGGCTCGCTGAGTGGACGGAGGAAGAAGAGGAGGTGGTGGAGGCGAGGACGGTCAAAGTGCGAGCACAGAGAGTACCGACACAAAGGGTGCAAAGGGAACTGGCATAAGGCGGCTACCCCTTGGAGTACATGTGCCGACTGTCAGACGGGATCCTGGAGCACTACGCCGACGATGAGTTTGAGTGTGTGTGATCCCTAGTGGATCTAGTCGAACATACAAGCAAATCATCCATTGAGTGAGGAGGGAGGCTCGTTGCTCTCCCGATCTAGCTATGAGGGCGTGCCGGCTCTGTTTCTTGTACCCATGATCATGTAACTCTCATTTAGCACATGTTAGTCTCTTTGTAATGAGTCAATGTATGAATCTTTGTGGTGAACATATGTATGAATGTTCATGATCAAATGAATGTTTGTGACCAACCTATGTGTGAAGTTATGTACCAGTGACATAGCATCACAATGTCAGTTTTAATCTTCTTGTGATCTGACATGTGTATTTTTTTCACATGTAACATTTGTACTGCGTATATCAAATTGAAAAAACTACCATAATTGGGCATAGTCTATCAAATAACTACCAACATGATCCCAGTCTATAGAAATATACCAACAAGATATTACCATAGTTGGACAAAAGCTATCAAATAACCAATTAATGTTAATCTATCCTCAAACTATTTCAAACTATAGAAAACTACATAAATCTATCAAATAACAAGTTCTTCATGTCCATAGAGGCATAATTCAAGAACACAGACCACACCATATGTCATTAGATCATTACAAACATGCTCAAGTTGCAAACACACACACACACACACACACACCTTAGTTCAGTACATCATAACTAACAAGCTCGAGTTCAACATCACACATAAATTGTTTCAAATAATTCAACATCACAGACAAGATAGTATAGTAATTTCCACTTGTAGTGAAATACTCTATCATCCTGCTATTTGGCATACTCTTCCTCTTTGACACAACCTGCACATCAAATAAAGAAGAAGGTATGGGTGAATTGAAGGCTCTATATGCATCTCTTGCCACGCTTGTATCCCTGGTATTTTTTTGACTGAAGTGGTAGTAGAAGAACTTGTGCTTTTGGAAACCTTCTGTGAACCCTATCCTTGATGAAAATCAACTCAAGAGATTTCTTCAAGTTCATCGACAGACTGAAGACCGCTTGTGCCATGAACAACTTCCTGACGACCTTGTCGAGCACTTGTGGGAGCTACATGCGCGTTCAACTTATGCATGTTTACTTTGAATGCATTTGGTTTAATTTGAATTCAAATTTAAATTTCATAAGTTGTGTATTTCAAACTATGATGAATGACATGTGTTTGAGACAAAAATATTTGAGGCATTTTGATGCTAAAATGATTTTGTCTATGTATGTATACACCAGTGTAGAGAGAAACAGAAAAATAACACATTATATGAAAAAAAATTATAAGGGAACTGCTACAATGTCACACCTATCAAACCCAATAAAATCACCGAGATAACCCTAATAAGCATTTATAGGGGAATAAATTTTGGGGAAGCTATTGGAGATGCTCTAACCTTCTCCTCCTCCTCATGTTTAGGAGAACTGAAACCGCACCTCATATACTAAGTTTTAGTTTTACCAAGTCTAAAACTAAAGTGCCATCTCATAGTGTATATTCTTTGCGGATGATGCGGTGCTAGGCGACAATAGTTGAAGGAGGGTTAGTAGATAGTTAAAATTTCAACACATAGCAACAAACGAAATTGTGTGAGGAAGTAAGGGCATCTCCAACGCTGACCCTCAAACCGGACACCACATCCGTCCGCGGACATGTGTGCGGGAGGCGGCCATCCAAAGCTACTTGCATCTGTGGTTGCATTTCAAATGAAATTTAATTAAGTTGATCAAATTTGATGTAAACTCAAACAAACCAGACGATATTCATTTAAACTGTGATAATTCTTACATAGAACATCGTCTGGCGAATGAAAAACGTTAAAAAACCTAACCCTATACTTCATGATGACCTCGTTGACCATGTTGGCCTAGCCGGCGGCTCCTTCGTCATCATCGCCGTCGTTGGGCTTCGGGCGGCGGAAGGGCGCGACGTCGCCGCAGGGCTTCCCAGCAGCCACCTGAAGCTCGTGGATTATCCTCTTAGCTTGCTTTCGCGTCATGCATAGTGCAACTACGACCACCGACAATGTGGTCGGGGAAGAGGACGACCGGCCTTGAAGGAGGCGGTGATGGCGGTGGACTCTTGGAGTGACTACTCCTGGCCGTACTTGGCTATTTCCTTGTCGAGGCAGCGGAGACGACGCTTGCTGGTCTCCGCCGCCATCTTGGAGCGGTCGAGGGCCCAGGCCGTGGCCAGTTCCAAATCTGCCATGATGTGTGGCAGCGATACGTCGGAGTCCGCGAACTCCGAACGACGCGCCGTGTTGCGCCTGTCCCACTGGCGCAGCTTCACCTTGAAGGGCCAGGGAGACGGCGAGCACTGCTCCTCCATCACACGTCGGGGCGGCGACGGCGACAAGAGCCGCTCATCCTTGATGCGTTGCCAGATTTGGATGTTGTGGTTGCGCGGGGGAGAGTGGCAAGGGGACGCGGGCTCCGGCTTGACGTGCAGGAGCGTCTTTGATGGCGCCGACAGGTTGTCGTCGTGGATGAGGGAGCGACGGAGCATTACCTCCATCTATTGCTCGTACTCCTTGACAATCACGGCGTACACCGCGTCCTGCGTCGCCGGTTGCTGCTACGGCAGTTGGTCCTCCTCGTTGCCAGAGGAGATGACGATCTCCTCCTTTGCCGAGGTATCGATCGCCGATGAGGATGACGACCCTGGAGTGCGAGGGCGATGTTACCACGAACCACCGGAGGCCGTTCTGGAGCCGACGTCTCCCGGCGCAGGTGCCCATGACTTGCCCATCGCCGGGGTTGTAGATGAAGAGCAAAGGTGAGGTTGGAGGTGCGGAGCGATGCGGTGAGTACGATGTGGATGGCACCGGAGCACGGCTTATATCATCGGTCAGGCCATGTGAACGAACAAGCCGCTTCAATGCGGCGCATCGGCCGAAGTTCGTTTCTCGGGAAGTCGCGTCCGTATTGAAGTTGTGGTTCCTGAGAGATCAAGTCGGTCACCCCTCCCCCCCTCTCCTGCCTCCGGTCACATGGTGCGGCATCAATGTCGGCCACTACATGCTCTAAGCCGACATTGATGCGGCACGAGAAGTGGCATGTGCACGAAAAAGTGCGAGAGAGGCGGGTTGGATTGTTTGGTTGGCAAGGTTAGTCAGATGCGGGCGTGGCAACGGTCATGATGCCCGCAAAGCCCCCCTCCACGTTTGTGTCCGGTTTGTGGGGAAAAGTGCGTCTGGACTGCCGAATAGACGGATACAAGACCATGTTGGATGGCAAAACGCGTCCGGACCGCTCGATCCGGACGGTTGCAGGTGGTTTGAGGGTCGGCTTTTGAGATTCCCTAAGAAAAGACTTCTTTCTTTTCTATTTTTGGCGAGAAAACCTCCAATCTATTCATCAACTGTCAAGGTACTAAGGTAGTACAAAGAACACCAGAAGTAAAAAATACATTTAGGTCCGTGGACCACCTAGCGACGACTACAAACACTGGAGCGAGCCGAAGACGCGCCGACCTATTCGCCCCTCACTCATCGGAGCCGGGCAAACCTTGTTGCAGTAGACAATCGGAAAGTCATCATGATAAGGCCTCATAGGACCAGCACACCAAAACAGCAACCATCGCTGATGAAGAGAAGCGTAGATCGGAAGGATCCAACCTGTAGACACACGAACATGCACGAGCGAAAACAGGATCCACCGAAGACAAGCGATGACCGAATCCTCCGAGATCCTCTGGAGACAAACCTCCATACGGCCTCCGATCGATGATGTTAGGAACACCACCGGGACGGGGACTAGGCGGGAAGAACTTTATTCCATCTTCAGAGTGCCCTCGCCGCCTCGCCTCTCTGAGCAGGACACAAACCTTAACAGAACTCAAAAAAGCATGAAAACGAAGCCTTCCTGCTGGCAAGGGTCCGGATCCACCGCATCCATGACCCTAAGACCACTGAAGACGAGGTAGACCGGCGGCAGCACCGGCGGGAAGCACGAGAAACCCTAGTCAAAGGGTCCTGTTTCTTCCGCGGGAAGGAAGAAAACGATTGCTATTTATTTTGTTTACGAAGGAATTATTTCTCCTGGATGGAAAAAACTTTATTTTTGCAAAAGAAAAACTTCTTTATTAATATGGAGTTAATTAGCATGTTGTACGTAACATAAAATAAGCCTCAAAGGGTGCTTTCAGTGGGTTATCTCAAATTCAGTTTCCAGTATTCAAAATCAATAAACACGAATATATGTACTCGGAGTATATATATATATATATATATATAATAAACTCCTACTCCGATCCATAATCGGTCCGACAAGGCAACCGTCGTCACGAATAAGCAATGTTGTACGCGAAGTAAGCAAATATGTCGTACACTCAGTCATATCTGCATTTTAGAGGCACTTGGTATCTGAAGTTTTGAACCGAAGCGACCTAATCCAATGTTTATGCGTGCGTGCGTGCGTGCGTGCATGCGCTCTGGCGTCTCGACCCCACGGAGCGAAAGTACTCGTGGCTTCGTAAATCGTAACACGCTCCATGCCGTTATTTTGAATCTTTGTGGTGGTGTAACCATGAGACTTTGGGACGCGCGAGAATATTCACTAATGCAAAGTGTGGTCACACACCGAGCACGTACTCTACGTACTACTGTACGTAGTACCACCCCAGTGTACAGTACTGGTAATCTCGAAGTTCAAATTAATTCAAACAGAGACGGATAAAGAAGAGACGGTTGACAACAAGAGCGAAGATCGAAGGCAAGCGCATAGCATCGGAATCCGGAAGTCTGCCGCGGTAAAGATACTCCACTAGGGCCAAGCCGAGATCGAGGGGGTGATTTGAACGGAGGCCCGGCCTTTGCTTGATCACGCGTGCGCTCCTACGGACGTACCTACGCGCGGTGCATCCGCGATCGACCGTGCCCAGGAGGCCAGGAGCCCAGGACCGAGGCCGGTAGGCCACGCCGAGGAGCGAGAGATGTTTGAGGCTCCATGGCATCCGGTGACCATACATACTGTAGCACAGCCTGGTCCTGAACCGGTGAACTTTGGCTCGTCAAGTCTGCTTGGTGTTCTGGAGTGTTGGCCGTTTCTTGCAGACGGGGCGGTGCTATATCCTCCTGCTGTGCTGTATCTCCACTTTGCCCCCCACCCCCGTCGTTGGTGTTACCTAGCGAACGACAAAGGAGCGTGTAGTAACTGATAAATGTTGTCGTCCCGCTTTTTATTACTGTGGTAGAACTGCGAGGCTGGTAAAAAAACTAATGAGAACATTGGGGATATTTGAGATAAGAAGCCTAGAAAAACTGAGGACATTTAGTACTTCCTCCGTTCGAAAATACTTGTCATCAAAATGAATGAAAAATGGTGTATCTAGAACTAAAATACATTTAGATACATCTTTTTTTATTCTTTTCGATGACAAATATTTTCGGACGGAGGAAGTACCATCTATGCACTAGACGTGCAGATTCGCTGAATACAATTAACAAGTACTACTACTAACTCCATTCCATATTAGTCGACGCTCACATAGACCGTTTTACTTATGCATATAACGGTTGCACCGCTACTGCACACTAGATTAGATGTGACTTAGTTAATTCTCGTCTAAATGAGAGCTAGCCACACCTTAGTTAATTCCTCAATATATAGTACGCCTCCCTTCGTTCATAAATATAAGATTCTTTTGGATATTTTAACATGAGGCTCTTTTCACTATTTTGACCCTTTTAGAAAACTTTCGCATAAAATGAACTTTACACAAAACTATTTCACAATTTGACCCTTTTGACAACGCCACAAGCCATGGCGTTTCTTCTCTATCTGGAAACGCCGAGCTAACCAGCGTTGCTGGCCTGGTCGGGACGCTACGTGGCAGGACTGAAACGCTAAAGTATCTCGCGTTGCTGGAAACGCCAAACATGGCTAGCGTTGGTGCCCATGCATGAAACGCCATGGGTGTTGGCGTTGCAAGTAGCTTGATCATATTTCTGTTTACTTATAAAGTGGAGCAACGCTAGCTAGTTCGGCGTTTTTAAATAGAGAAGAAACATCACGGTTTGTGGCGTTACAAAAAAGGTCAGATCATGAATATTTTTGTGTGAAGTTCATTTTATGCGAAAGTTTTCTAAAAGGGTCAAAATAGTGAAAAAGGCCTTAATATGAATTATGTATGGACTGAAATAAGTGAACAAACACTCTAAAATATGTCTATACATTTGATTCAAAAAAATTAAAACATCTTATATTTTTGAATGGAGGGAGTAACTAAGCTTAACAACGTCCCTAAATACTACTCCTTCTGTACCGAAATACTTGTAGTTGGGGGAACTTGTACTAATTTCCCTCAACTACAAGTATTTTGGTATAGAGAGAGTAGGCTATAATCTACTTCATGCCCTCTCTTGATTTGTTTATTTTATTGACTTTCCAGTCAGTGTTGATAGCAAATAAGCATAGTACTGTAACGCGAAACTCTGTGGTTTGTGATGGACAGCAAATATGAGTGCCAACAAGTTACGAGTGTGGGATGGTGTAAAAGTTAGGTCATTTTGTATACTTGTGATAATTTGAACCCCTGAGGAAATTTTTTGCTACACGTATTATGTATCATAAGAAAGAGCCGCGGGCTATCTTCAAAGTGCTTGAAGGTGCAACTCTCTATATTTTCTTAAATATAATCCGCACTTTTGGGACGAAACAAGGTGATGTGTGAGTCTCAAAGCGTGTGCATTCATCGTGGATGCACACGCTTTGAGATGCTAACAAGTGACATGCTGCATGCGCCTCGTCACTTGTAGCAACATGAGAGTTTTCCTTTTTCCGGTAGATTTATTTAAAACATTTTATCTTTGGAACCGTGTGAACAAAACCCGAACAGTTTTACTGTTGGATTTTTTGTTTCGAGATCTTCAAAACTATATCACATATCAATAGGTTTCTATGAACTTTTTTCCACAAAAAAATCCGAAAAATTGGAGACCTATAAAAGGAAACTAAAAAAATACAAAAATAGAAAGAGGAAAAACCGGCAACCAAAAAAAGAATGCAAAAAGAGGAAGAAAAAAAACAGAGCCTGGAAGCACGGTTGTGGTTGTTTATTTGTTTCCCTTTTTTTAAGAAGCACGGTTGTGCTTCTCGCGGAAACAAATATATACTTTCACGAGAAGCAAATCTCTACTTCTTGTGAAAGAACATCCCTTTTTGCGGAAGCAAATGTGTGCTTCTCATGAAAGCACATTTTTTCCTATTTTTGAGAATCACAGTTCGCCAAAGCAAAGTTTTGTTTCCACGTGCTTCTCGTGAACGCATAGATTTTTTTTTCGAGAAGCACAATTATGCTTATGGCGGAAGGACATCTTTGTTACTCGTGGAAGCATAGATTTATTTTTTTCTTTTCAGAATCAAATATGTGCTTCTCGCGCAAACAAAATTATGCTTTCACTAAAATCAAATTTGTGCTTCTCATGAAAGCACATATTTTCACCTATTTTTCAAGAAGCAGGGTTGTGCTTGGCAAACAAAATCTCGAAAACCTAGGGAACACCAAGTTAAAACCCAGAAGATGGAAAGAATCCTAAAAAATCATATATATGCAGAAAACAAGTATAGAAAAATAGAAAAACTGAAAACTAGAGGGAGCATCCAACACACAACACTGGCAGCGGTTGGATGAACCACTTAATGCGCTCTTGGACCACAAAGAGCCTCCTGCAAGGAGTAACTCGGAGTTAGTTGCTCTCACTAAATCCTATTCCCACATTTCTGGCTGCTAGGGTTTCTCGTGCCGCCGTCGCCGCCACCCACCGCCATCTTGGATCTTAGATCCAAATCAGTGTACCTGTAATTGTTATGAGTGTCAATAAAGTTACAGGTATTTCTAAAATTAAATCATATTCCCCGCACAACGTTGGAGCTATGTCTCCTTGTTGCGATACCTGAAGGAAATATGCCCTACAGGCAATAATAAAATTGTTATTTTATATTTCCTTATTCATGATAAATATTTATTATTCATGCTAGAATTGTATTGATCGGAAACTTAAATACATGTGTGAATACATAAACAAATACCATGTCCCTAGTAAGCCTCTACTAGACTAGCTCGTTGATCAAACATGGTTAAGATTTTCTAACCATAGACATGTGTTGTCATTTGATAACGGGATCACATCATTAGGAGAATGATGTGATGGACAAAACCCATCTGTTTGCTTAGCATATTGATCATTTAGTGTATTGCTGTTGCTTTCTTAATCACAAATATATATTCCTTCGACTATGAGATTATGCAACTCCCGGATACCGGAGGAATACTTTGTGTGCTATCAAACGTCACAACGTAATTGGGTGATCATAAAGATGCTCTTCAGGTATCTTCGAAGGTGTTTATTGAGTTGGCATAGATCGAGATTAGGATTTGTCACTCCGAGTATCGGAGAGGTATCTCTGGGCCCTCTCGGTAATACACATCATAAGAAGCTTTGCAAGCAAAGTGACTAAGGTGTTAGTTGCAAGATGATGTATTACGGAACGAGTAAAGAGACTTGCCGGTAACGAGATTGAACTAGGTACGAAGATACCGACAATCGATCTCGGCCATGTAACATACCGATGGACAAAGGGAATTAAGTATGTTGTGATAAGGTTCGACTGATAAAGATCTTTGTATAATATGCTGGAACCAATATGGGCATCTAGGTTCCATTATTGGTTATTGATCGGAGAGGTGCCTCGGTCATGTCTACATAGTTCTCGAACCCGTAGGGTCCGCACGCTTAACGTTCATTGACGATATAGTGTTATATGAGTTATATAATTTGGTGATCCAATGTTGTTCGGAGTCCTGGATGAGATCAAGGACATGACGAGGAGTCTCGAAATGGCCGAGAGGTAAATATTGATATATATGATGAAGTATTCGGACACCGGAAGAGTTTCAGAGTGCACCAGGTATTCATCGGGTCACCGGAAGGGGTTCCGGACACCCCCGATAAGTGTATGGGCGTAATGGGCCAAAGGGGGGACAGACCAGCCAACTAGGGGACTGGTGCGCCCCTCTACATAGCCGGCCGGCCCTAGGGGAAGGAAAGGGGAGGGATGGCCCCTCCTACCTTTCCCTGCTCAGGAGAGAAAGGAAAGGGGGCGCCACCTCCTCCTTCCTTCCTCCCGCACTCCAACAAGGAAAGGAGGGGGGGGGCACTTGGGGCGGAACCCAAGTAGGATTCGACCTACTTGGGGGCGTCTCATGGCTGCTCCCTCCTCCCCCACCTATATATATGTGGGAGGGGTGCCTAGCACAACCATAATAATTGCTTAGCCATGTGCGGCGCCCCCCTCCATCGTTTACACCATCGGTCATATTTTCGTAGTGCTTAGGCGAAGCCCTGCGGAGATCACTTCACCATCATCGTCACCACGTCGTCGTGCTGCCGGAGCTGATCCACTACCTCACCGTCTTTCTAGATCAAGAAGGCAGAGGATGTCACCAAGCTGAACGTGTGCTGAACACGGAGGTGCCGTACGTTCAGTACTCGATCGGTTGGAGCGCGAAGAAGTTCAACTACATAAACCACGTTAACAACGCTTCCGCTTATGGTCTAGAGGGTACATAGACACACTCTCCCCTCTCATTGCTATGCATCTCCATGGATAGATCTACCATGTGCGTATAATTTTTTTTGTTTTCCATGCAATGTTTCCCAATAGTGGCATCCGAGCCAAGCCTATGCGTAGATGATATGCACGAGTAGAACACAAAGAGTTGTGGGCGGTGATAGTCATACTGCTTACCACCAACATCTTATTTTGATTCGACGGTATTGTGGGATGAAGCGACCCGGACTAACCTTACATGTCCACTCACATGAGACCGGTTCCACCGACAGATATGCAACTAGTTTTGCATAAAGCTGGCTGGCGGGTGTCTGTGTTTCCTACTTTAGTTGAATCGAATTTGACTATGGCCGGTCCTTGAAGAAGGTTAAAATAGCAAACTTGATGAATCACCGTTGTGGTTTTTGCGTAGGTAAGAACGGTTCTTGCTAGAAGCCCGTAGCAGCCACGTAAAACTTGCAACAACAAAGTAGAGGACGTCTAACTTGTTTTTGCAGGGCATGTTGTGATATGATATGGTCAAGATATGATGTGATATATGTTGATGTATGAGATGATCATGTTTTGTAATATCGACAACCGGCAGGAGCCTTAGGGTTGTCTCTTTATTTTATGAAATGCAAGCTCCATGTAATTGCTTTACTTTATCGCTATGTGTTGGGGATATGACTATTGGGTATGACCCGCCCAGGAGGGGCCAGGTTATACCGATGACGGTTCATCAAGACAAGGCCTGTAAAGATGTTAAAGATGGCGGTTCAGATAGGAGGTTTACTAAGGACCTAAAGCCCAAAGGTGGCTTAGGGCCCATAGGTATAAACCGCCATATGTGTATGACTTGTATTGAAAGGCAGGCGTAGTTAGTCACCGAGCCGGACACGTTGTGTATGAGCCGGCCGGGACTCCGTGAGCCGTGGGGCGTCAACCTGTGTATATAAAGAGACAACCCAACGGCGGTTTAAAAAAAAGAAACAAGAGAGATCGAAAGCTAGGTTAAGCGTATTCGCTCCCTGGTAATCAAAACCCAAGCAATAACACCTCCACTGGAGTAGGCTTTTACCTTCATAGCAAGGGGCCGAACCAGTATAAACTCATGTGTCCTTTGTCCCGTTTAACCCCTTTAAGCTAACCTAGTTGCATGGCTCCACGACTAAGTCCTTTCGCTAGGTCATCTGCCGTGACAATTCCACGACAGTTGGCGCCCACCATGGGGCCAGCGCACGGTGGTTTCGAGTTCTTACAGGGCAGCTTCGAAGGGATCAAGGGATACGCTGTGGGCCAGATGACCAAGAGTCGTAAGCTCTACATCGATGATGCAGGCTGGGGTCCCGAAGCCGGCTCAATCGAGTACGGGTACCGGGTCCCCTTCGACGGAATCCACATCTTCATTGGCAAGATTGGCGAACCGGGCCCTGAGCCGGGCATCTGCACCGACATCATCGAGACGGCTCAGTGTGCATGACCCGCCCCGTTTCAACCCGCCGTGAAGCGCGCCTTCGTTGGATTTATCCATGGGGCAGAATTTGAAGGATCTGTGTCTCGCGGCGAGATGCCCGTCTACTCCGACGATGAATCGTCCACAGGCGAGACTAACTCAATGTATCAGCTGCAAGACGGTCGGCTTGGGGGCTGTTTCGTTGGCGATAGTATTCCGGACCCCTATGAGCCGCTGAACCGGGTCGTGATTTTCATGGCCGGTATGCAGCCAGGGCAAAATTCTACGAATACAGTAGCAATGATTTCCGGGTCAGCAACGGCAACGGAGGCCGGGGCAGGAGGCCCTGTGCGCCCGCCGGCTCAGGTCTTGTCCGGCTTGTTGGACACTCTGACAACATTGTTAACAACAGAGGTTAACCCGACAAATCAAGTTCAGCATAACGCGGAAGTTGCAAAGCTGCGGGATGAGATAGCTAAAGCCAAGGAAGTTCTGGCACCTGAGAACGCTACGATGACTGCGGAATGGGCTGCTCTGGATGTTCAGGCACAATGAATTCAGGCAGAGTCCTTCCGGCTCACATTGGATCAGAACGCTTAGAATGAAGTCATGAGGAGGAGGCATCAGACTCGTCTACCTTCGGTTTATGAGGCGAGAAACCTCTTTAACACGCGTGGAGCGGGGGCCAGCAACCCAACGGTGGTGAGCCGGGCGGTAGAAGCACCTAGAACTGGAGCGCCGGTCCAGCCACGGGTAGTAGACCCACCACGTTTGAATAATACTCCACATCAGTATGTTTCGACAACTCCGGGTCATTATTCTAACCCGTTGGATAATATGATTGCTGTGGCAACACGACTGTCGGCTCTACTAGTTGACGGTGAATCCCCAACGGCAATAGAGACGCGGAGGGCCAGAGAGCTTCTTCAGACGGCGTTGGAGCAACAAGCAGCTTATTCTTACAGTCGCAAGCGGGTTCATTCAACTCCTCGTCCAAGCCGTAGTTATAGCAGACACATTGACTCCTCGACGGTCTCAAGCAGTGAACAACACCGTAACCCGCCCCATGGCATGACCCGGCACGCGGTGGTGCTAATGCTCAGACTTTAGTGGATCAAGGTCGAGTGCGTCGGGAGGCTGAGCTAGCTTCTCGGTACGCGGCTCATCAACATGCTCCGGCTTATCCAATGACTTCAGTAGAGGCAGGTGTAACCTCCAGAACCTTGGGTGTGCCATGTTTAGTGCTGGCTCTGTGGAATGAGCGTTTGCCCAAGGATTTCAAGGGTCCTCGTAAGGTGCCTAACTACACAACCGACTTGCCCCCTGAAGCGTGGGTTGAGAGTTATGAGATGGCCATGGAACTATTGGATGTTAGTGATGCTGCTTGTGCTAAATATTTCACCATGATGCTGGATGGAATGGCCCGTACCTGGTTAAAAGGGCTGCCTACCAACTCCATTGGATCATGGGCTGAGTTAAAAGCCCGGTTTATCCAGAATTTTAAAGATACATGCAAGCAGCCTATGTCAATTGTAGATTTGGACTCCTGTGTCCAAGAAGAGGGCGAGTCAACAACCCATTGGGTGTGCTGGGTCTCAACTATCCTACACTCATCGGATCATATCAATGTCGGCTCAGCAGTTTTGATGTTAGAAAAGAATTGTCGTTTCATGCCCCTTAAGCAGAAGCTAGGGAGGCTCAAGCGCCACTGTAGTGACATGGGGGAGCTAATGGCGGCTCTGGTTAAGTATGCTAACTCTGATGGTACCAAGGACCCCGAGTCTCATGATGAAAGGCCGGGAAAGGGAAAGAAGAGTAGCAACACCAAAGGACAACAGTATAACCCAGTGAGTCATGGAGGCAACGGTAAGCGTAAGGCTGATAATAGTTTGGATTTTGTGGCTAACACCAATACGCAGAATAATGTCAGCGTCGTAAGGGAAAGCCGCCTCCTCGGTTTGGAGGGCCAAGTTTCAATCTTGAGCAGCTGCTGAATCAGCCCTGCTCGAAGCATAACACACAGGAAAGGCAAGCCGCTCACCTCTGGAGGGATTGCTTCATTATGAAGGAGTACAAAACTTCCAATCTTTTTCAAAACAATCATGGGCCGGGCGGCGGCTCAGGTTCCAGCTCTCACGGTCCGGGTTATGGCGGTGGCGGCTCTAATTCCGATTTCCAAGGTCAAGGCAATCAAGGCGGCTTTAATCAACAGCCCGGTCAGGGGAATCAGCAGCAACAGTCTGGTTATCAGAGCAACCCGAAGCAGTTGAATAGTGGGAATATCACGTTTTCACCACGAGTTTGTGCAAGCGGGATCGGAAGCTCCATAAAAGGGCAGTGAACACCGTTGAGCCGGCGGTTCCCCGTTACTTGTGATGGTCTGAGCAGCCCATTGTGTGGAGTCATGAGGATCACCCGCCCCGGGTTGATAATCCGGGTCACTTGGCGCTGGTGGTGGCACCTCAAGTCGGAGGGTACAAGTTTGCTAAGGTACTCATGGATGGAGGCAGTAGCATCAATATCCTTTACTATGATACTTTCCGTCGCATGGGATTAACCGACAAAAATCTTAAACCGTCCAATACTGTTTTCCATAGAGTGGTGCCTGGTAAGTCGGCATATCTGGTTGGTAAAATATCTCTGGAGGTTGCTTTTGGAGATGAGTATGATTCTAGATCTGAGACGTTGACCTTTGAAGTGGTGAAAATCAAGAGCCCTTATTGATACGTCTCCAACGTATCTATAATTTTTGATTGCTCCATGCTATATTATCTACTGTTTTGGACATTATTGGGCTTTATTTTCCACTTTTATACTATTTTTGGGACTAACCTATTAACCGGAGGCCCGGCCCAAAATTGCTGTTTTTTTGCCTGTTTTAGGGTTTCGAAGAAAAGGAATATCAAACGGAGTCCAAACGGAATGAAACCTTTGGGAACGTAATTTTCTCAACGAACAAGACCCAGGAGACTTGGACCCTACGTCAAGACACAAAAGAGGAGGCCACGAGGTAGGGGGCGCGCCTACCCCCCAGGCGCGCCTTCCACCCTCGTGGGTCCCCTGTTGCTCCACCGACGTACTCCTTCCTCCTATATATACCTACGTACCCCCAAACGATCAGACACGGAGCCAAAAACCTAATTCCACCGCCGCAACTTTCTGTATCCATGAGATCCCATCTTGGGGCCTATTCCGGAGCTCCGCCAGAGGGGGTATCGATCACGGAGGGCTTCTACATCAACACCATAGCCCCTCCGGTGAAGTGTGAGTAGTTTACCTCAGACCTACGGGTCCATAGTTATTAGCTAGATGGCTTCTTCTCTCTTTTTGGATCTCAATACAATGTTCCCCCCCCCTCTCTTGTGGAGAACTATTCGATGTAATCTTCTTTTTGCGGTGTGTTTGTTGAGATCGATGAATTGTGGGTTTATGATCAAGTCTATCTATGAACAATATTTGAATCTTCTCTGAATTCTTTTATGTATGATTGGTTATCTTTGCAAGTCTCTTCGAATTATCAGTTTGGTTTGGCCTACTAGATTGATCTTTCTTGCAATGGGAGAAGTGCTTAGCTTTGGGTTCAATCTTGTGGTATCCTTTCCCAGTGACAGTAGGGGCAGCAAGGCACGTATTGTATTGTTGCCATCGAGGATAACAAGATGGGGTTTTCATCATATTGCATGAGTTTATCCCTCTACATCATGTCGTCTTGCTTAAGGCGTTACTCTGTTTTCATTAACTTAATACTCTAGATGCATGCTGGATAGCGGTCAATGAGTGGAGTAATAGTAGTAGATGCAGGCAGGAGTCGGTCTACTTGTCTCGGACGTGATGCCTATATACATGATCATACCTAGATATTCTCATAACTATGCTCAATTCTGTCAATTTCTCAACAGTAATTTGTTCACCCACCATAGAATACTTATGCTCTCGAGAGAAGCCACTAGTGAAACCTATGGCCCCCGGGTCTATCTTTATCATATTAATCTCCTACTACTTAGTTATTTCCTTTGCTTTTTTACTTTGCCTATATTTTACTTTGCATCTTTATCACAAAAATACCAAAAATATTATCTTATCATATCTATCAGATCTCACTCTCGTAAGTGGTCGTGTAGGGATTGACAACCCCTATTCGCATTGGTTGCGAGGATTTATTTGTTTTGTGCAGGTACGAGGGACTCGTGCGTAGCCTCCTACTGGATTGATACCTTGGTTCTCAAAAACCGAGGGAAATACTTACGCTACTTTGCTACATCATCCCTTCCTCTTTGGGGAAAACCAACGCAGTGCTCAAGAGGTAGCACTTATCATGCTCTGTTTGGGCGGCCGGCTTATGCTAAGTTCATGGAAAGGCCTTGTTATGTTTATTTGCAGCTAAATATACCGGGTCACAAGGGCACTATAATGGTGCATGGGAGTCGCAAGATAGCCTTGGAGTGTGAAGAAGGCGATGATGCTTATGCTGAGTCTATTTGTACGACAGAAGAGTTGAAGTTTTACAAGGATAATGTTGACCCGGTAGAGGTGACGTCTCTAAAAAAGCCAACCACAGAGCATGACCCCTTGTAGAAGTTTAAATCGGCAGATAAAACTAAGTTAGTTGAATTTGTTCCTGGCGATTCATCTAAGCAGTTCAGCATCAGTGCTAATCTGGATCCAAAATAGGAAAGTGTGCTCATCGAGTTCATCCGTGAGAACCGGGACATCTTTGCATGGAGACCTTCTGATATGCCAGGTGTACTGAGGGAACTCGCTGAGCACACTCTTAATATGGGTCCGAAGTTTAAACCGGTTAAACAATTCCTTCATCGCTTTAATGAAGAGAGGTGTAAGGCCATTGGTGAAGAAGTGGCCCGGCTTTTGGCGGCTGGGTTCATTGTTGAAGTTTTTCATCGTGAGTGGTTGGCTAACCCGGTGCTTGTACTTAAGAAGAATGGCACTTGGCGTATGTGTGTGGATTACACAGATCTAAACAAGGATTGTCCAGCTGATCCCTTTGCTCTCCCCCGTATAGATCAAATTATTGATGCTACGGCGAGTTGTGAGCGTCTGAGTTTTTTGGATGCTTATTCTGGTTATCATCAGAACAAGATGGCAGTTAAGGACCAGGAGAAGACACCCTTTATCACTCCCTTTGGAGCCTTCTGTTATGTATCTCTGCCTTTTGGGCTCAAGAGTGCCCAGGCAACTTACCAGCGGTGTGTGCAGAATTGTCTTCATGATCAGATTGGGCGCAATGTTCACGCCTATGTGGATGATATTGTGGTGAAATCCAGGAAGATGGAAATCTTGATAGATGATTTAAAGGAAACCTTTGACAATCTCCGGATTTATAAGATGATGCTTAACCCGGCCAAGTGCGTTTTTGGTGTGCCAGCAGGCATGCTCTTGGGATTTCTGGTTTCAGAATGGGGTATTGAAGCTAACCTGAAGAATATAAAAACTATCACCTCTCTGGCTAAGCCGATGTTTATCAATGATGTTCAACGTCTGGCGGGTCGTATTGCGGCCTTAAGCCGGTTCATAAGCCGGTTGGGTGAGAAGGCTATCCCTCTGTACCATATGATGAAGAAGACATATCACTTTGTCTGGAGTGATGCTGCTGATCAGGCATTTGAGGCCTTGAAGAAACAGTTGGCTGAGCCGCCGGTTCTTGCTGCTCCCATTAATATGGATCCTTTGTTGTTATATGTGGCTGCCAATAGCATAGCTGTTAGTGTAGCCATTGTGGTGGAAAGGAAGGAATCAGGCAAGGAGCATCCGGTTCAGTGACCGGTTTATTATATCGGTGAGGTGCTTATTGGATCCAAGCAAAGGTATCCACATTGGCAGAATCTTGTATATGGGGTGTTCATGGCTAGTCGAAAACTCAAGCAATATTTTCTGGGTCATCCTATCACTGTGGTTAGTTCTGCTCCTTTAGGGGATATTATTCAGAACAGGGAAGCCACATGCCGGGTAACTAAGTGGGCCATTGAGATTGGACCTCATGGTTTGAAGTATATGCCTCGAACAGCCATTAAGTCTCAAGCACTTGTGGATTTCATAAATGATTGGACAGAGTTGCAGATTCCTGAAGAGAAGCCGGATAACACATATTGGACTATTCACTTTGATGGATCCAGGCAATTGGAGGGCTCGGGGGCTGGAGTTGTATTGACTTCGCCATGAGGTGATAAGTTTTCTTATGTTCTCCGGTTGATGTTCCCTTGTACTAATAATGCAGCTGAGTATGAGGCCTTGCTCCACGGTCTTCGGATGGCTAAGGAGATGAACTTGAGCCGGGTGAGGTGTTTCGGCGACTCATATCTGGTAGCTCAGCAGGTTTCTCGCACTTGGGACTCTAAGGATCCACTCATGGCGGCTTATCGTCGAGAGGTTGATGCTATCGCAGGTTACTTCAAGGGTTATCAAGTTGAACATGTTGATCGCAGAAAAAATGAGGCGGCTGATGCTTTAAGCTAGTTAGGGTCTCAGCGTAAGCCGGTGCCACCTAATACTTTCTTGGATATTCTGCATAACACTTCTGTCAAATTTCCTACAGAAGAGGATCTTGCTATTCCTGACCCAGAAGCACAATTGGTGGCGGCTCTTCATGCTATTCCCGACTGGACGGTTCCATATTTTGCTTATATGACCCGGGGCGAGTTGCCTGAGGATGAAACTTTGGCTAGGCAGATAACCCGGCGGTCTAAGTCAATGACTATTGTCAATGGAGAGTTGCATCATCGCAGTGTCACGGGGGCGTTTCAACGTTGTGTTTCCCCTGAAGAAGGCTGTGAGATTTTATGAGAGATTCATGAAGGAGATTGTGGTCATCATGTCGGTTCTAAGTCTCTCGTAGCCAAGGCTTTCCGTCATGGGTTCTATTGGTTGACGGCTCATGCTGATGCTGAGGATCTAGTCAGTAAATGTGATGGTTGACAGAAGTTTTCACGACTAGCTCATGTGATGGCTCAAGAATTGAGGATGATTCCGATTGCTTGACCGTTTGCAGTCTGGGGGCTTGATATGGTTGGGCCTTTCAAGAGGTCCAAAGACAAAAAGACTCACCTTTTGGTGACGGTTGACAAGTTTACAAAATGGATTGAAGCAGAGCCGGTTAGCAAGTGTGACGCGACGACGGCGGTTCAATTCATCAAAAAGGTGATTTTCCGTTTTGGCTTTCCCCATAGCATTATAACTGATAATGGCACTAATTTATCCAAGGGTGCTATGAAAGAATTTTGTCAACGTGAGCATATCCGGCTTGATATATCATCAATGGCTCACCCCCAGTCTAATGGTCAAGCTGAGAGAGCCAATCAAGAGATCCTGAGAGGCATCAAGCCCTGGCTTATGGTTCCTTTGCAGAGGACGCCGGGTTGTTGGGTGGAGGAGTTACCCTCAGTGTTATGGAGTATCAATACTACCCCCAATAGATCTACGGCTTACATGCCTTTCTTCATGGTTTATGGAGCAGAGGCGGTTCTCCCTAGTGACGCCCGTCACTATTCGCCTCGTGTGGCGGCTTATGTTGAAGCTGATAATGAAAAAGCACGTCAGGATGCACTTGACCTGTTGGATGAGGAGCATGACCTTGCGGTGGCTCGTTCGACGATTTACCAGCAAGATCTGTGCCGCTATCACAACCGCCGAGTTAAAACAAGAACCTTTCAGGAAGGTGATTTGGTACTCCGGCTTATCCAGGATCAATCTGATATGCACAAGCTATCCCCACCTTGGGAAGGGCCCTTTGTGGTCAGTAAAATCTGAACAATGGGTCATACTACCTTATCGATGTTCGAGACCACAAGGACTCACGCACGTCGGAGGAGGAGACTCGCCGGCCATGGAATATTGCTCATCTTCGACCTTACTACACCTGAGCCACTTGCTCTTATGATGTACATATTATGACAATGTATATATTATGATGAATATAATAAAGCCGGCATCCCTGATAATTCAGGGCCTCTGTCGTTTCATTTCTGAGAATAATGAGTCTTTATTATCATGATCACTTGGGGGCTTCCTGCTCATTGAGCACAGCTATGACTACCCTTTTGGTCCGGCTTATACGCCATGATTATAAAACACTTGGGGACTTCCTGCTCATTGAGCATAGCTATGACCACCCTTGTGGATCCGGCTTATATGCCTGGAATAAAATGTTACATAATGGTGGCTCTTTGTTCAACGGACAAGAGTTTTTATGACCCTTGTAATAGGTTGTCGGGTGTGGGGTTCCGGCAAACCCTTAAGGTTCGAACAGTGGGGTGCGCGCGAAGCCTTTCCTTCCTACCAATCTACGCCCTAGCTCACTAAGATCTCGCGGACGAACTCGACGAACTCGCAACACGAAAAGACACAAGGTTTATACCGGTTCGGGCCACCGTTGTGGTGTAATACCCTACTCCAGTGTGGTGGTGCTGGATTGCCTCTAGGGCTGATGATGAGCAGTACAAGGGAAGAACAACCTCCTGAGGTTGAGGTGTTCTTGAGCTCGGTGAGCTTGTGCGTGTGTGGATGGTCTGAATGATCCCTCTCCCTCCACTAAGGTGGTGGCTAGTCCTATTTATATAGGCCCTGGTCCTCTTCCCAAATATCGAGCGGGAAGGGAGCCAACAATGGCGGGCTAATTCGAAGGGGGACAGCTAGTACAAGCTATCCTGACAAAAGTGGTCTTCGCCTGCCAAAAGCTCTGGTGGTGACGCCGTCTTGGGCTCCACGATGACCTCCGTCTTGCTGTCCTCTTGGTCTTGGTCTCGTTGCACCAATATGGCAACCTTTGCCTGATGCCTCGGTACTCCTCGCCTGCGCTTACCTCCTTAGCACCAAAGAGGAAACAAGGACACTGTGCGCGCTGGCGCCCGCCCGGCGCCGTGCGTCATGGCTCACGTCACGAGGGTCTCGTGAGGTTTGCCCCGCCTTGATATCTCCGCTCCTCGTGAGCCTGCCCGGCTAGGCCACTCCCGAGGAGGTCTTGCGTCGTCCTCCTCGCGAGGCTTGGACCCTCGCGAGGGTCTTGGATGCTTTGCTGGTGAAGATGGGCCGTGCGGCCTGCTGGCTCAGCCACGCCGCGGGCCGTAGGCAGGCAAGTCTGGGGACCCCCATTCCCAGAACACCGACAGTAGCCCCGGGCCCAAGGTACGCTCGGGCTTGGCTTCGCAGCGAAGCCAAGGGCCAAGTTCGAAGCACCGCATGCCCCAAAAGCCTGCGGCCTCGATTGATGCGTGGTGGATGATTGGACGTGCGCATCTCCGCTTCCCCATGCTGCCTCGGCAATTGCACGACTTGACAAGTCCCTGCGACATGCAAGGAAAACCATCATTACCTGCGATCGTGGGAGACGCCGGTTGGCCTTCTCGTGCTATAAATGGGGAGGGGGGCGGAGCCCCGTTGCCCCATCTCTTCCTCGCTTGCTTGCTTTTTCCTCCTTGCTCCACTGCTGACAACAATGGCGCCCATCAGAAAGTTCTCTACTGAAGAGAAAGGAAAGGCTCACCATGATGATCCGAGGCTTGTTCCGCTGAAGAAGAGGTCGATCCATCGCCGTGATGAAGCGGCGATGCAGGTGGTGTTGAGGCCTTGGTGCGAGCGGCCTCCTCCGGCGTACCCGCTGCCCTCGTACGCCCAAGCCGAGGGCTCGGGAGGATGGAGTGACGAGCAGCGCCGCCCATGCCGCATCCAGGGCCGCCGCGCCACGGTGACGCGTGCCGTCACCCCTGGAGTTCACGCCGCGGACTCCTCGCATGAGTTGGTCCTGTGGGCACCGATGCCTCCGAGCTCCTGGATCCGCTTCCCGCGGTTCTTCTCCGACGTGATGCTGCCGAGGGGGCCTCTCGAGCTCTGGCTGCAGCATGCCGACTGCAGTGCTCCGGCGACTGGAGCGGAGATCGAAGCGGTCCCCACCGGCAAGATCTTCATGACGCGCGGCTAGGGCGAGATCGCGCGGTCTGCCGTGCAAGGGGCGCCCTCGTGATCCACTTTGCATACGACGGTGTCTCCACGCTCTTATTCAAGGTCTTCGATGCCGAGGGCCGCCGCCTGGAGTGCTGCTCTGAAGAGGAGCGCGAGGCTGATGCACGCCCCGCCCGCGACCACTCCAGCAGCAGCAGCCCTTGGGAGTCCAGCAGCTCTCCTGAGCTCTATGAGACTCCGGAGACGAGCGAAGACAGCTACGTGCCCCCGAGCTCTCGCCGCACTCGGAGCAGAGCCACGACGTCCGGCCGTCGCCGCCACTGATCTAGATGGGGTTGGCACTGGCCTCCCGTGGCCCACTGTTGATGATGGCGTCCACCACATAAGGATGTAGATAGGATTCCCCTTAGTATCGGCTTTTTTTTCCTGCGAAGAGTCATGAATTACCCTGTGGGGGCATGTAAGGGTCCGTAATGTCTTTTGTGCTTATCTTCCCTGTTATGAGAATTTGGTGAACGCATGTCCCGTTAAGGCTCGGTCCCCCCTTTCTTTCCTCGCGATAGCTTGTTGCTCTGCGCCGACAGGTCCCGGTCCCCAGGTAGGCTACAACCGTCGCTGGTATGCCAGGTCGCGTGCCGTGGTCAAGGTCAGGAGGTGTGCGGCCCGAGGTCCAGTAAGAGCCCCTGAGGCGCGATGCTCAGGAGGACCCCCTTAGCGCTCAAGCAGCCATGGTAAGGCGAGAAAGGGAGTTGACGTGGCCGCAACGGGGTTGCGGCAAGGCGTGAGTGACCATTAGGCCCGAACATTTAGCCGATCCGAGTGCGAGACTTATCTTGTTGATCTCGTGGCGACTCCTGACATTGCGCTAGGGCTGCGCACCTACTCATGTGGCATAGCTAGGCTGGCCCATACGAGCTTCCCTCCCCTCATGCTCTCCTTAGTGCTCTACGTCCTCAGGTCCCGGCCCTCGAGCGAGCTCAGCCGCCGCTGGTATGCCAGGTCACGATGCCATGGTCAAGGCCAGGGGGTGAGGGCTGGAGAGCCAGTAAGAGCTCCTGAGTCACGATGCTCAGGAGCCCCCCTTTTAACGCGCAAGCGATTTGCACGAGAGAAAAGGAGACTCGCGGTGTCGTGATAACCCACAAGTATAGGGGATCGCAACAGTTTTCGAGGGTAGAGTATTCAACCCAAATTTATTGATTTGACACAAGTGGAGCCAAAGAATATTCTCAAGTATTAGCAGCTGAGTTGTCAATTCAACCACACCTGGAAACTTAATATCTGCAGCAAAGTATTTAGTAGCAAAGTAATATGATAGTAGTGGTAACGGTAGCAAAAGTAATGTTTTTGGTATTTTGTAATGATGATAGCAATAGCAACGGAAAAGTAAATAAGCGAAGAACAATATATGGAAAGCTCGTAGGCAATGGATCGGTGATGGAGAATTATGCCGGATGCAGTTCATCATGTAACAATCATAACATAGGGTGACACAAAACTAGCTCCAATTCATCAATGTAATGTGGGCATGTATTCCGAATATAGTCATACGTGCTTATGGAAAAGAACTTGCATGACATCTTTTGTCCTACCCTCCCGTGGCAGCGGGGTCCTAATGGAAACTAAGGGATATTAAGGCCTCCTTTTAATAGAGTACCGGAACAAAGCATTAGCACATAGTGAACACATGAACTCCTCAAACTATGGTCATCACCGGTAAGTATCCCAATTATTGTCACTTCGGGGTTAATGGATCATAACACATAATAGGTGACTATAGACTTGCAAGATAGGATCAAGAACTCTCATATGTTGATGAAAACATAATAGGTTCAGATCTGAAATCATGGCACTCGGGCCCTAGTGACAAGCATTAAGCATAGCAAAGTCATAGCAACATCAATCTCAGAACATAGTGGATACTAGGGATCAAACCCTAACAAAACTAACTCGATTACATGATAGATCTCATCCAACCCATCACCGTCCAACAAGCCTATGATGGAATTAATCACACACGGCGGTGAGCATCATGAAATTGGTGATGGAGGATGGTTGATGATGACGATGGCGACGGATTCCCCTCTACGGAGCCCCGAACGGACTCCAGATCGGCCCTCCCGAGAGGTTTTAGGGCTTGGCGGCGGCTCCGTATTGTAAAACATGATGAATTCTTCTCTCTGATTTTTTCTCCCCGAAAGAAAATATATAGAGTTGGAGTTGAGGTCGGAGGAGCTCCAGGGGGCCCACGAGGTAGGGGGGCACGCCCTAGGGGGCAGGCGCGCCCCCACCCTGGTGGACAGGTGGTGGGCCCCCTAGTTTTCATCTTTTGCAAGGATTTTTTTATTATTTCCGAATAGATGTTCCGTGAAGTTTCAGGTCATTCCGAGAACTTTTGTTTCTGCACATAAATAACACCATAGCAATTCTGCTTAAAACAGCGTCAGTTCGGGTTAGTTCCATTCAAATCATGCAAGTTAGAGTCCAAAACAAGGGCAAAAGTGTTTGGAAAAGTAGATACGACGTAGACGTATCAACTCCCCCAAGCTTAAACCTTTGCTTGTCCTCAAGCAATTCAGTTGACAAACTGAAAGTGATAAAGAAAAACTTTTACAAACTCTGTTTGCTCTTGTTGTTGTAAATATGTAAAGCCAGCATTCAAGTTTTCAGCAAAGATTATGAACTAACCATATTCACAATAATGCATAGGTCTCATGTTTACTCATATCAATGGCATAATCAACTAGCGAGCAATAATAATAAATCTTGGATGACAACACTTTCTCAAAACAATCATAATATGGTATAACAAGATGGTATCTCGCTAGCCCTTTCTGAGACCGCAAAACATAAATGCAGAGCACCTTTAAAGATCAAGGACTGACTAGACATTGTAATTCATGGTAAAAGAGATCCAGTCGAGTCACACTCAATGTAAACTAACAGTAATGAATGCAAATGACAGCGGTGCTCTCCAACTGGTGCTTTTAATAAGAAGATGATGACTCAACATGAAAGTAAATAGATAGGCCCTTCGCAGAGGGAAGCAGGGATTTGTAGAGGTGCCAGAGCTCGGTTTTTAAATAGAGATGAATAATATTTTGAACGATATACTTTCATTGTCAACATAACAACCAAGAGATGGCGATATCTTCCATGCTACATACATTATAGGCGGTTCCCAAACAGAATGGTAAAGTTTATACTCCCCCTCCACCAACAAGCATCAATCCATGGCTTGCTCGAAACAACGAGTGCCTCCAACTAACAAGAGTCCTAGGGGGAGTTTTGTTTGCAATTATTTTGATTTGATTTGCATAAAGCATGGGACTGGGCATCCCGGTGACCAGCCACTTTCTCGCGAGTGAGGAGCGGAGTCCACTCCTCTTGAGAATAACCCGCCTAACATGGAAGATACAGACAGCCCTAGTTGATACATGAGCTATTCAAGCATACAAAACATGATATTTATTTGAAGGTTTAGAGTTTGGCACATACAAATTTACTTGGAACAGTAGGTAGATACCGTATATAGGTAGGTATGGTGGACTCATATGGAATAACTTTCGGGTTTATGGAGTTGGATGCACAAGCAGTATTCCCGCTTAGTACAGGTGAAGGCTAGCAAAAGACTGGGAAGCGACCAGCTAGAGAGCGAGAACAGTCATGAACATGCCTTAAAATTAATCAACACCGAATGCAAGCATTAGTAGGATATAATCCACCATGAACATAAATATCGTGAAGGCTATGTTGATTTTGTTTCAACTACATGCGTGAACACGCGCCAAGTCAAGTCACTTAAATCATTTAGAGGAGGATACCACCCTATCATACCACATCACAACCATTTTAATAGCATGTTGGCACACAAGGTAAACCATTATAAGCTCCTAGCTAATCAAGCATGGCACAAGAAACTATGATCTCTAGTTGTCATTGCAAACATGTTTATTCATAATAGGCTGAATCAGGCACGATGAACTAATCATATTTACAAAAACAAGAGAGGTCGAGTTCATACCAGCTTTTCTCATCTCAGTCAGTCCATCATATATCATCATAATTGCCTTTCACTTGCACGACCGAATAGTGTGAATAATAATAATAGTGCACGTGCATTGGACTAAGTTGGAATCTGCAAGCATTCAATAAACAGGAGAAGAAAAGGCAACATGGGCTCTTTTGTTAGATCAACAATAATGCATATAAGAGCCACTTCAACAATTTAATTATGGTCTTGTCCTATCGACCCCCAAAGAAAAGAAATAAAACTATTTACACGGGAAAACTCCCAACAAGCAAAAGAAGAATAGGAAATATTTTTGGGTTTTATTTTTAATTACTACAACAGGCATGGGAAGTAAACTAATTAAAAGCTACATCTAATTTTTTTCTTAAGGTTTATTAAACACACAAGAAGAAAGCATAAAAAGGAAAATAAACTAGCATGGATGATGCAATGAAAAAGTATGAGCACCGAAATCTAGCAATGAGTGTGTGAACATGAATGTAATGTCGGTGGGAAATACGTACTCCCCCAAGCTTAGGCTTTTGGCCTAAGTTGGTCTATGGCCACGGCTGGCCTGGAGGATATCCATAGTAATAGTTGGGGTCGTACTGCGATGAAGAAGACTCTGATTGCCACTGGTTGGCAATCATCTCCGGATCCCAATGGTAATTAGACTGTCGTGGAGGATTAACTTGTGGTTCCGACTCTGGCTCTGTGGCTGATGTAGGGTTCCGGTAGGCGTGAATAGCCTCTAACGGAACAAGGTACTGGCCTGAAGATAAATCAAACAAGGAAGGAGCAGGCAGGGTAATAGTCTCAGGATGATGTTTATGAAAGAACAATTTCTATTTAAGCTCCCCTTCCCTATTCTTAACAATAAAATCGTGTGCCACCATACTCTTATAATCTAAATAAACACGAGGCAGCAATTTTTCTTCCTTCTCATAATGCCTAATAGGTATGTTAAAATTCGCAGCTAGGCGTGAAGCATAGATGCCTCTGTTGGAAATATGCCCTAGAGGCAATAATAAATTAGTTATTATTATATTTCATTGTTCATGATAATCGTTTATTATCCATGCTAGAATTGTATTGATAGGAAACTCAGATACATGTGTGGATACATAGACAACACCATGTCCCTAGTAAGCCTCTAGTTGACTAGCTCGTTGATCAATAGATGGTTATGGTTTCCTGACCATGGACATTGGATGTCGTTCATAACGGGATCACATCATTAGGAGAATGATGTGATGGACAAGACCCAATCCTAAGCCTAGCACAAGATCGTGTAGTTCGTATGCTAAAGCTTTTCTAATGTCAAGTATCATTTCCTTAGACCATGAGATTGTGCAACTCCCGGATACCGTAGGAGTGCTTTGGGTGTGCCAAACGTCACAACGTAACTGGGTGGCTATAAAGGTGCACTACGGGTATCTCTGAAAGTGTCTGTTGGGTTGGCACGAATCAAGACTAGGATTTGTCACTCCGTGTAAACGGAGAGGTATCTCCGGGCCCACTCGGTAGGGCATCATCATAATGTGCACAATGTGATCAAGGAGTTGATCACGGGATGATGTGTTACGTAATGAGTAAAGAGACTTGCCGGTAACGAGATTGAACAAGGTATTGGGATACCGACGATCGAATCTTGGGCAAGTATCGTACCGATAGACAAAGGGAATTGTATACGGGATTGATTGAATCCTTGACATCGTGGTTCATCCAATGAGATCATCGTGGAGTATGTGGGAACCAACATGGGTATCCAGATCCCGCTGTTGGTTATTGACCGGAGAGTTGTCTCGGCCATGTCTGCATGACTCCCGAACCCGTAGGGTCTACACACTTAAGGTTCAATGACGCTAGGGTTATAGGGAAAGTATGTACGCGGATACCGAATGTTGTTTGGAGTCCCGGATGAGATCCCGGACATCACGAGGAGTTCTGGAATGGTCCGGAGGTAAAGATTGATATATAGGAAGTATGGTTTTGGCCACCGGAAGTGTTCCGGGCATCACCAGTAGTGTACCGGGACCACCGAAGGGGTCCGGGGGTCCACCGGGAGGGGCCACGGGCCCCGGAGGCATACATGGTCCAAGTGTGAGAAGGGAACAGCCCCTAGGTGGGCTGGGGCGCCTCCCCACCAAGGCCCATGCGCCTAGAGAGAAGAGGGGGCAAACCCTAAGGGCAGATGGGCCCTAAGGCCCATGCCTGGTGCGCCTCCCTCTCCCCCCACTTGGCCGCCACCCCAGATGGGGATTGGGGCTGCCGCTACCCCTAGGGTGGAAACCCTAGGTGGGGGCGCAGCCCTCCCTCTCCCCCCATATATAGTGGAGGCAAAGGGGCAGCCCAACACACAAAGTTCTTCCCCTGTTGGCGCAGCCCTACCCCTCTCCCTCCTCGTCTCTCGTAGTGCTTGGCGAAGCCCTGCTGGAGTCCCGCGCTCCTCCACCACCACCACGCCGTCGTTCTGCTGCTGGACGGAGTCTTCCCAACCTCTCCTTCTCCCCTTGCTCGATCAAGGCATGGGAGACGTCACCTGGCTGCACGTGTGTTGAACGCGGAGGCGCCGTGGTTCGGCGCTTAGATCGGAATCAACCGCGATCTGAATCGCTGCGAGTATGACTCCTTCATCCGCGTTCTTGCAACGCTTCCGCTTAGCGATCTACAAGGGTATGTAGATGCACTCTCCTCCCCCTCGTTGCTAGATTACTCCATAGATTGATCTTGGTGATGCGTAGAAAATTTTAAATTTCTGCTACGATCCCCAACAGTGGCATCATGAGCTAGGTCTATGCGTAGTTTCTATGCACGAGTAGAACACAAGTTGTTGTGGGCGTCGATTTTGTCAATTTACTTGCCGTTACTAGTCTTATCTTGATTCGGCGGCATCGTGGGATGAAGCGGCCCGGACCGACCTTACACGTACTCTTACATTTGACTGGTTCCATTGACTGACATGCACTAGTTGCATAAGGTGGCTAGCGGGTGTCTGTCTCTACCACTTTAGTCGGATCGGATTCGATGAAAAGGGTCCTTATGAAGGGTAAATAGAAATTGGCATATCACGTTGTGGTTTTGGCGTAGGTAAGAAACGTTCTTGCTAGAAACCTATAGCAGCCACGTAAAAACTTGCAACAACAATTAGAGGACGTCTAACTTGTTTTTGCAGCATGTGCCGTGTGATGTGATATGGCCAAAAGGATGTGATGAATGATATATGTGATGTATGAGATTGATCATGTTCTTGTAATAGGAATCACGACTTGCATGTCGATGAGTATGACAACCGACAGGAGCCATAGGAGTTGTCTTAATTTATTTATGACCTGCGTGTCAACATAAACGTCATGTAATTACTTTACTTTATTGCTAAAGCGTTAGCCATAGTAGTAGAAGTAATAGATGACGAGACAACTTTAAGAAGACACTATGATGGAGATCATGGTGTCATGCCGGTGACAACGATGATCATGGAGCCCCAAAGATGGAGACCAAAAGGAGCAAATGATATTGGCCATATCATGTCACTATTTGATTGCATGTGATGTTTATCATGTTTTACATCTTATTTGCTTAGAACGACGGTAACTTAAATAAGATGATCCCTCGTAATAATTTCAAGTAAGTGTTCCCCCTAACTGTGCACCGTTGCGAAGGTTCGTTGTTTCAAAGCACCACGTGATGATCGGGTGCGATAGATTCTAACGTTCAAATACAACGGGTGTAAGCCAGATTTACACACGCAATACACTTAGGTTGACTTGACGAGCCTAGCATGTACATACATGGTCGCGGAACACGGAAGACCGAAAGGTCGAGCATGAGTCGTATAGAAGATACGATCAACATGAAGATGTTCACCGATGTTGACTAGTCCGTCTCATGTGATGATCGGACACGACCTAGTTGACTCAGATCATGTTTCACTTAGATGACTAGAGGGATGTCTATCTGAGTGGGAGTTCATTAAATAATTTGATTAGATGAACTTAATTATCATGAACATAGTCTAAATTGCCTTTGCAAATATGTTGTAGATAAATAGCTCGTGTTGTAGCTCCCTGTTTCAATACGTTCCTAGAGAAAGACTAAGTTGAAAGATATTGTAAGCAATGATGCGGACTGGGTCCATAGTCCGAGGAGTGTCCTCACTGCTACATAGAAGGCTTACGTCTTTGATGCACCGCTCGATGTGTAAACCCCTACAATGTCGTCTGTGGATGTTGTGAACACCTGACAGACACATCCTGATGACTACTTGATAGTTTAGTGCACCATACTTTACGGCTTAGAATCGGGATTCCAATGACGTTTTGAACGCCATAAGACATATGAGATGTTCCAAGAGCTGAAATTGGGATTTCAGGCTCATGCCCGTTTTGAGAGGTATGAGACCTCTGACAAGTTCTTTTGCCAACAAGATGGAGGAGAATAGCTCAGCTAGTGAGCATGTGCTCAGAATGTCTGGGTGCTACAATCACTTAAATCAAGTGGGAGTTAAACTTCCAGATAAGATAGTGATTGATAGAGTTCTCTAGCCACTATCACTAAGCTACTAGATCTTCGTGATGAACTATGACATGCAAGGGATGGAGATGATCCCGGAGCTGTTTGCGGTGCTTAAGACCGCAAAAGGTAGAAATCAAGAAGGAGCATCAAGTGTTGATGGTTTAACAAGACCACTGGTTTCAAGAAGGACAAGGGCTAGAAGGGAAACTTCATGGATGGCAAACCAGTTGCCGCTCCAGTGAAGGAACCCAAGGTTGAACCCAAACCCGAGACTAAGTGCTTCTATTGTAAGGGGAATGGTCATTGGTAGCAGAATTACCCCAAATGCATGGTAGATAAGAAGGCTGGAAACTTCAACAAAGTATATATGTGTTATTAATGTGTACCTCACCAGTACTCCTGGTAGCACCTGAGTATTGGATACCGGTTCAGTTGCTATTATTGGTGACTTGAAGCAAAAGCTACGGACTAAACGGAGACTGGCTAAGGGCGAGGTGACGATGTGTGTTGGAAGTGTTTCCAAAGTTGATGAGATCACCATCGCACGCTCCATCTACCTTCGGGATTAGCATTGAACCTAGATAAATGTTATCAGGTGTATACGTTGAGCATGAATATGATTAGATCATGTTCATTGCAATACGGTTATTCATTTAAGTTAGAGAATAATGGTTATTCATATTGGCGTAAGATGCATGAACAAACTCCATGTCGATGGATGTTTGGAGTCAGTTGATTTTGAATCACTTGACACATGCGAGTCATGCCTCATGGGCAGGATGACTCAGACCCCGTTTTCAGGTACAATGAAACGGGCAAGTGACTTGTTGGAAATCATACATGCTGATGCGTGCGATCCAATGAGAATTGAAGCGTGCGGTGGATATCGCTATTTTCTCATCTTCGCTGATGATTTGAGTAGATATAGGTATATTTACTTAATGAAGCACAAGTCTGAAACGTTTGAAAAGTTCAAGCGATTTCAGAGTGAAGTTAAGAACCATCATAACAAGAAGATCAAATTCCTACGATCTGATCGATGAGAATTTCTGAGTTATGAGTTTGGCAATCACTTAAAACATTGTGGAATTGTTTCACAATTGAAGCCACCTGGAACACCACAGGGTAATGGTGTGTCCGGACGTTGTAATCGAACCTTATGAGATATGGTGCGATCTATGATGTCTCTTACTGATCTACCACTATTATTTTGAGGTTATGCATTAGAGACAGCTGCATTCACTTTATATAGGATACCATATAAGTCCGTTGAGACGACGTCGTATGAACATTGGTTTGGCAAGAAACCAAAGTTGTCGTTTCTTAATGTTTGGGGCTGCGATGCTTAAGGCTTCAGCCGGAGAAGCTCGAACCAAAAAGCGGACAAACACATCTTCATAGGATACCCAAAGGTGACAGTTGGGTATACCTTCTATCTCAGATCCGAGGGCAAATTGTTTGTCGCTAAGAATAGGTCCTTTCTCGAGAAGGAGTTTCTCTCGAAAGAATTGAGTGGGAGGAAGATAGAACTTGATGAGGTTGTCGAACCTTTATTTCAACCAGAAAGTGATGCAACACAGAAAGATGTTTTCTATGGCGCCTACATCTGTTGAATAGGAAGTTAATGATAGTGATCATGAAGCTTCGGATCAAGTTGCTATCGAACCTCGTAGGTCGACAAGGATATGTACTACTCCTGAGTGGTACGGTAATCCTGTCTTAGATATCATGTTGTTAGACAACAATGAACCTACGAGCTATGGAGAAGCGATGGTGGGCCCGTATTCCGACAAATGGTTAGAAGCCATGAAATCCGAGATAGGATCCATGTATTAGAACAAAGTATGGACTTTGGTAGACTTGCCCGATGATCGGCAAGCCATTGAGATAAATGGATCTTTAAGAAGAAGACGGACGTGGGCAGTAATGTTACCGTCTATGAAGCTCGACTTGTGGGAAAGAGTCTTTTCACAAGTTCAAGGAGTTGACTACGATGAGAATTTCTCACCCGTAGCGATGCTTATCATGTTAGCATTAGCTATATTTTTCGATTATGGAATCTGACAGACGGATGTCAAAACAAGTTTTCTTACCAGTTTTCGTAAGAAAAAGTTGTATGTGATACAATAAAAGGTTTTTGTCGATCCTAAGGATGCTAAAAGGTATGCTGGCTCCAGCAATCCTTCTATGGACTAGAGCAAGCATCTCGGAGTCAGAATATATGCTTTGATGGAGTGATCAAAGCTTTTAGGTTTATACAATGTTTGCTAGAAACTTGTATTTACAAGAAAGTGAGTGGGAGCACTTCAACATTTCTGATAAGTATACGTGGATGACATAATGTTGATCCGAAATAATGTAGAATTTCTAAAAGCATAAACGGTTGTTTGAAGAGTGTTTTTCAAAGGAAGACCTGGGTAAAGGTGCTTACATATTGGGCATCAAGATCTATAGAGATAGATCAAGACGCCTGATGGTACTTTCAAAGAACGCACACCTTGACATGTTTTTGAAGGAGTTAAAAATAGATCAGTCAAAGAAGGGGTTCTTACTTGAGTTGTAAGGTGTGAAGTTGAGTAAGACTCAAAGATTGACCACGGTAGAAGAAAGAGGAAGGACGAAGGTCGTCCCCTATGCTTTTTTCATAGGCTCTATACGGTATGCCATGCTGATTACCGCATCAGATGTGTGCCTTGCCACATGTCTGGCAAGAGGGTACAAAGGTGATCTAGGAGTAGATCACCAGATAGCGGTCAAAACTATCCTTAGAGGAATAAGGAAATGTTTCTCAGATATGGAGGTGATGAAGAGTTCGACGTAAAGAGTTACGTCTATGCAAGCTTAACACCTATCCGGATAGCTCTGAGTAGAGATACCGGATACGTATAATGGAGCAACAATTTGGAATAGCTCCAAGTGGAACGTGGTAGCAGCATCTACGATATGACATAAAGTTTTGCGAAATACATAGGGATCTGAATATTGTAGACCTGTTGACTACAACCTCTCTCACAAGCATAACATGATCAAACCCAGACCTCATTGAGTGTTAATCACATAGTGATGTGAACTAGATAGTTGACTCTAGTAAACTCTTTGGATGTTGGTCACATGGCGATGTGACCTGTGAGTGTTAATCACATGGCGATGTGAACTAGATTATTGACTCTAGTGCAAGTGGGAGACTGTTGGAAATATGCCCTAGAGGCAATAATAAATTAGTTATTATTATATTTCATTGTTCATGATAATCATTTATTATCCATGCTAGAATTGTATTGATAGGAAACTCAGATACATGTGTGGATACATAGACAACACCATGTCCCTAGTAAGCCTCTAGTTGACTAGCTCGTTGATCAATAGATGGTTACGGTTTCCTGACCATGCACATTGGATGTCGTTGATAATGGGATCACATCATTAGGAGAATGATGTGATGGACAAGACCCAATCCTAAGCCTAGCACAAGATCGTGTAGTTCGTATGCTAAAGCTTTTCTAATGTCAAGTATCATTTCCGTAGACCATGAGATTGTGCAACTCCCGGATACCGTAAGAGTGCTTTGGGTGTGCCAAACGTCACAATGTAACTGGGTGGCTATAAAGGTGCACTACGGGTATCTCTGAAAGTGTCTGTTGGGTTGGCATGAATCAAGACTGGGATTTGTCACTCCGTGTAAACGGAGAGGTATCTCTGGGCCCACTCGGTAGGACATCATCATAATGTGCACAATGTGATCAAGGAGTTGATCACATGATGATGTGTTACGGAACGAGTAAAGAGACTTGCCGGTAACGAGATTGAACAAGGTATCAGGATACCGACGATCGAATCTTGGGCAAGTATCATACCGATAGACAAAGGGAATTGTATACGGGATTGATTGAATCCTTGACATCGTGGTTCGTCCGACGAGATCATCGTGGATCATGTGGGAACCAACATGGGTATCCAGATCCCGCTGTTGGTTATTGACCGGAGAGTTGTCTCGGCCATGTCTGCATGACTCCCGAACCCGTAGGGTCTACACACTTAAGGTTCGATGACGCTAGGGCTATAGGGAAAGTATGTACGCGGTTACCGAATGTTGTTCGGAGTCCCGGATGAGATCCCGGATGTCACGAGGAGTTCCGGAATGGTCCGGAGGTAAATATTGATATATAGGAAGTATGGTTTTGGCCACCGGAAGTGTTCCGGGCATCACCGGTAGTGTACCAGGACCACCGGAGGGGTCCGGTTGTCCACCGGGAGGGGCCACGGGCTCCGGAGGCATACATGGGCCAAGTGTGAGAAGGGACCAGCCCCTAGGTGGGCTGGGGCGCCTCCCCACCAAGGCCCATGCGCCTAGAGAGAAGAGGGGGCAAACCCTAAGGGCAGATGGGCCCTAAGGCCCATGCCTGGTGCGCCTCCCTCTCCCCCCCACTTGGCCGCCACCCCAGATGGGGATTGGGGCTGCCGCCACCCCTAGGGTGGAAAGCCTAGGTGGGGGCACAGCCCTCCCTCTCCCCCTATATATAGTGGAGGCAAAGGGGCAGCCCAACACACGAAGTTCTTCCCCTGTTGGCGCAGCCCTACCCCTCTCCCTCCTCGTCTCTCGTAGTGCTTGGCGAAGCCCTGCTGGAGTCCCGCGCTCCTCCACCACCACCACGCCGTCGTGCTGCTACTGGACGGAGTCTTCCCAACCTCTCCTTCTCCCCTTGCTGGATCAAGGCGTGGGAGACGTCACCGGGCTGCACGTGTGTTAAACGCGGAGGTGCCGTGGTTCGGCGCTTAGACCGGAATCAACCGCGATCTGAATCGCTGCAAATATGACTCCTTCATCCATGTTCTTGCAACGCTTCCGCTTAGCGATCTACAAGGGTATGTAGATGCATTCTCCTTCCCCTGTTGCTAGATTACTCCATAGATTGATCTTGGTGATTGTCGGTATCAAAACCGGCAGATCTCGGGTAGGGGGTCCCAAACTGTGCGTCTAGGCCAGATGGTAACAGGAGGCAAGGGACACGAAGTTTTACCCAGGTTCGGGCCCTCTTGATGGAGGTAAAACCCTACGTCCTGCTTGATTAATATTGATGATATGGGTAGTACAAGAGTAGATCTACCATGAGATCGAAGAGGCTAAACCCTAGTAGCTAGACTATGGTATGATTATTGTTCTGTATCTTGTCCTACGGACTAAAACCCTTCGGTTTATATAGAAACCGGAGAGGGTTAGGGTTACACAAAGTCGGTTACAATGGTAGGAGATCTACATATCCGTATCGCCAAGCTTGCCTTCCACGTCAAGGAAAGTCCCTTCCGGACATGGGACGAAGTCTTCAATCTTGTATCTTCATAGTCCAGGAGTCCGGCCGAAGGTATAGTCCGGCCATCCGGACACCCCCTAATCCAGGACTCCCTCAGTAGCCCCTGAACCAGGCTTCAATGACGACGAGTCCGGCGCGCAGTTTGTCTTCGGCATTGCAAGGCGGGTTCCTCCTCCAAGTACTTCATAGAAGATTTTGAACACAAAGAATAGTGTCCGGCTCTGCAAAATAAGTTTCCACATATTGCCATAGAGAGAATAATATTTACACAAATCTAATCTGCTGACGTATTCCATTGTTTGACATCGCACCACGGCCAAGCCTTTATTCGAATCATTTTATTGTCCCACCTCTGCGTGTCATGCGAGGCGGTTTTCTTGGAACGTCTCGTCGAAGCAGAGATCGTGTCCCCTTATTCCGGTATTCTCATCAATACGGGCGTGGGTAACCCAACTGCGCCATTGATTACGGCGCTTGGAGATAAGCGAGTTTTACCAGGCTGGTGGGGACACATAGTTGCGTCCACCCATATAAGGGGATAAGGATCCACCTTTTCACCTACGCCTTATTCCTCCTTTGCCTATCCATTTTCGCGCACTCGAGCTCCAGCGCCCAAGTCATCACTCCCCACCTCAACCTTCTCCAGCCATGTACGGAGCGGGAGGCAAGTGGATGGTCTCCTTCGTCATGGAGGGACACATCAAAAAACTAAGGAAGGCCGGATACTTGTCTAACGACATCGCGTACCGGCTTCCCGAAGAGGGGCAGCTCCTCCCCACCCCAAGGCCCCATGAGAGGGTAGTGTTCCTTCCCCACTTCCTCCGTGGACTGGGCTTTCCTATCCACCCATTCGTCTGGGGACTCATGTTCTACTACGGCCTGGATTTCCATGATCTGGCCCCGAACTTCATCCTCAACATCTCGGCGTTTATCATCGTGTGCGAGGCTTTCCTCCGCATCTGCCCCCATTTCGGCCTATGGCTCAAGACTTTCAATGTCAAGCCAAAGGTGGTGCGCGGCAACCAGGCGGAGTGCGGAGGCGCCATGGTGGGCAAGATGCCCAACGTCTTATGGCTCGAGGGCTCCTTTGTGGAGACCCTGAAGGGGTGGCAATCGGGGTGGTTTTACATCACCGAGCCACGCGACCCTGAGTGGGTGGCAGCCCCCGAGTTCCGGTCCAGACCCCCAACGCGGCCCACGTCCTGGAAAGAGACGGGCGTGTCGTGGGGCAGCAAAGGATAGGTGACTAGATTGCAAACATGCATCCAAACCCTGGTGAACAAGTAGCTCAAGCTTGTCAACGTAGTCCAGGTTATGCTCATCCGCCGGATCCTCCCATGTCAACAACGGGCCTTCAATCTATGGGAGTTCAACCCGGCACAGCACCGAACTCTGAGCAGGCTCTTTGACACGACGTACGAAGATGCCTGGAAGGTGCTTTTCAAGGGCGCCGAGGCTCCCGCATCTGCTACTGAGGATCGCGGATTCAGCGCGCAGCGTCACGCTAGCGCGGTAAGTTGTTTGTACCTTTTACAGGGTATTAGTTTTTCATAGTTTAACTCTATGCGGGATCTAAGCTCCCTTACCTTTGACAGGATTGGCAGGCGAAGTCCGGACAGATCGACTGTCTGGCTCCTTTGCTCGAAGACCCAGCCGATGCCCGCTTGGTGAAGCTACTGGTTCCGGCACCCTATGTGGTGCCGTAGAAGAAGGCCACGAAGAAGGCCACGGGGACTCGAAAAAGTGCCCGGCGCCAGGAGGCGTCGGGTTCATCATCTGACGGCTCCAAGGCGCATTCCTCCCGTGAAGACGAGGAGGAGGAAGAAGAGACCTCTCCCCCTCCAGCGGGGGGAGAGAAGAAAAGGAAGGCCGCCCTCACTGGGGAGGCCGAAGGGTCCAAGAAGGGGAAAACCCTTCCTCCGGACTACTCCACCAACGCCGACGACGGCGAAGAGGAGTGGCCGCTCAGGGCCAAGCCCCTGGCGAAATCATAAGTATCCGGATACCAGAGTAATTCATAGTATTCCTTTATTGCACAGCTTTCCCTTATGTCAAATATGATTATGCAGCCCACCCAAAGACCGGCTCGACGCGCCGTCGAGCGGTTCACTGGACTCGTCGGATGTGAATTCGCTTCCGACGGCTACCTCCCCCCGCCCTACGGACGACACCGAAGTGTTGTCCCAATAGGTTCCAAGCCAGGAGGAGGTGGTCCTGGAGGCGCCGCAAGGCGACCTCCCGGACTCCAGGAGTAAAGGGGATAAAACCCCCCAGGGCTCCAAGTCCGGCTCTAGGCCGGACACCGCTCCGGAACCTTCAAAGGTTCGAGAGTCCGGTGGGCGACCTCCTTCCAAGAGGAGCAAGCCCACCGTGCCGGTGACCCCCGTCCAACCGGAGGCACCGGACAATCTATTGGAGGTGCTCAAAGGCGCCTCCATCGATGAGGAGCACCGCACCATTATGAGTGTGGTGGTCCAGAAGGTTTAGTCCGCCAAGAGCGGACTGACTGAAGCTTGTGCTAGCCTTTTAACAGGCTTTGAGGTAACTAAAGAATGTGTAAATAATATTACCGCATAGACAGTAGCCCCTGATGCTCTGTTTGGCATTCAGGAAGAAAAGCCGAATAGAGGATCAACTAAAATTCGCAGGAGTCTAACAAAAAGGAGTCAATATGCGTATGCAGGCTTCTCTGCTGGCGTCCTCCGCACTGACCGCGGAAGTGGACACGCTAAAGCAGAACCTCGAGCAGTCCGAGCAAGAGCTCGGGCGTGCCAAGAAGCAGCTCGAGGACAAGGAAGGTAAGAAATACCTTGTTTAAATATATATAAAAAAAGTGCAATTGCAAAAAATGACAGGATTATCGTGGCTATTGTAGGGGCCACGTCTAAGGTGGCGACCCTTAAGCAAGCACTGTTCGAGGCCGAGAAGAGGGCGGCCACGGAGCGCACCGAGCGGGAGAAGTATGAGGCCCAGGTTGGCAAGGTGCGGCAAGAGCTCCAGGCTCTCATGAAAAAACATGAGAGTTTGGAGCTTGACTCAAAGACGCGAGCGTCCGAGCTCGCGGTGGCTATTGAAAATGCCAAGTCTGCCAAGGCCGAATCCCAGAAGACCCTCCAGGAGTTGGATGCGGTGAAAAAGATAGCGGCGGGTAAGGCATTCTTTATGCAGAGCAAACACATAAACGTGAGTTACTTGTTACTTACCTGAATCCGGAGCTCTCTAGGAGCATTCGCAGATCTTCCCCGTAGCGTGTCCGATGCCGCCGCGTTCTATCGAGCCGAGGAGGGCAGCTCGACAGAGAAGGTGTTCTAGTCTCAGTATGCTGAGTCCGGACACCCCGTGCCCCTGAGCGACCAGCTGAAGCAACTGGTCGAGCTCCACAAGGCGGCCGAACAGGCCATGAAGGGCCTCATAGTTCGGCTGTGGCCTGGAGAGGCTCTGCCTGGGAGCTATTTCGGGCTGGTGCGGCGGCTGGTGGGGACCTGTCCAAGGCTCGAATTCATCAAGTGCTCCATCTGCATTGAAGGTGCCCGTAGGGCCCTTGCCCGTGCTAAGGTGTACTGGGGTAAGCTGGATGCTGAGAAGCTTGTGAAGGACGGGCCACCGCTGGGGAAAGAGCATCACAAGCCCGAGAATTATTATAAAGATGTTCTGAAGGGTGCCCGCCTTATGGCAGATGAATGTTCCAGGGATGTAATTTTTGAGTAAAAATCGCTCGTTTTGTCCTGTGCGCTGAAAACTTGTTCATATGCGTTAAGCAATGATGTTGGAATTTAAAATATTACCTTCTGTGCGGCTGTTTATCAATTCTGAGAGATGGCGAGTCGTCGGCTTCTGCCTCCGTGCCGCTAGTGCTGGGGTGTTCGGGGATAAACCTGAGCGCTCTTTTTCCCATGCCTGGGTCCTTCGAGGGAGGCGCTCCGCACAACGAACAAGGCAATCGGACTATAGTGCGTGAATACTCTCACTTAGCCATAGAATTCTATAATTTTACATTTCGGCGAAGCCCCTGGTATTCGGAAGACCGAGTTCGGGGCGCTATCCACGCCTTGGCCGGACAGAGCCGACTCCTCGCTCTAAGCGGCATAATTCTTTAGGGACTCGAAAAACCTCTCGAACAGCGACTAGCTCTCGCTTCATCATGACAGCCACTTTTAGCTTTCTCTACTAAGGTGCTCGACCCAGCTCAACTGGGGCACAATTGCAGTAGTTCACCTAGTGCTACCTTAGCCGACATAGAGGAACGTAAGGCACCAAAACATAGGAGCCGGGCAAACCCAACTATTGACCCAAGACATGATTCGGAGCCGATGCATATAATGCTATAAGTTCGGGGTGCCGCACTTGTTAAAGTGTTCGGACTTCTCACACCATATTGAGGGGTACTAAAGCCCCTGGCGTATTTTGGCCGTACCAAAGTGTACGGGTGCAACATGTCGTTAAGGAACATATATTTGTAAAAAAACGAGTAATGCAAAAATAGACAAAAGCTATGCATTGTTTATTAAAAAGGGCTGCGATCAAAGCAGAACGATACAAATAATGCGATAAGCAAAAGGTTGGACTATTTAATATGTCCGTTCCAGGGGCAGGCTGCGGAATGGTATGCGAAACAGGTATACTGCTCGTGATAGAGACCACGTGGGAGTTCCGAAATGCAGCATGGCTTGTCTGCTTCCCTGGTTCTTGCATCGTTTGTGCAGCAATTGAACTGCCGAACAGGCCTTCCGAAGAATGGAGTCCTGAAAGTAAGAGAAAATTAAAAAAATCGGCAGCCCCTGGTGTGGTTTAAGCCGTGTTTCAGGCGTGCCGTGATGGTGCCCCTCCCCCTATACCCATGGTATTTCTAGAGCGTAGTTATGTACGCGAAGCACTGGTGTCGCATTTTTGCGAGGGCTGGGGTTGGGGCCGCATTGCTACGCCTGCTCGGAACGTGCCAGGCGGTCTTGTTGTAGGTTACTCCGGGCGCGCTTGACGGTGTCCGGACGTTTAATGGCCGCACTGGAGAACTGCCTGGAGAGGCTGCTTTGTACTTCCGCTGCAAGGGCCGCCGTGTGCTCCTCTGTTCGGAGGGAGCGTTCGGTGTTTCCATTGACCGTAATTACTCCTCGAGGGCCTGTCATCTTGAGCTTAAGGTATGCGTAGTGCGGTACCACATTGAACTTGGCGAATGTGGTTCGCTCAAGCAGTGCGTGATAGCCACTGCGGAATGGGACTATGTCGAAGATTAACTCCTCGCTTCGGAAATTATCCGGAGATCTGAAGACCACTTCAAGTGTGACTGAGCCTGTACAGTTGGCCTCTACACCTGGTAATACGCCTTTAAAGGTCGTTTTGGTGGGCTTAATCCTCGAGGGATCTATGCCGATTTTCCGCACTGTATCCTGGTAAAGCAGGTTCAGGCTGCTGCCGCCGTCCATAAGGACTCTAGTGAGATGAAATCCGTCAATAATTGGGTCTAGAACCAATGCGGGAATCCGCCATGACGGGTGCTAGTGGGATGGTCCCTTCGATCAAAGGTGATTGGGCAGGAGGACCATGGGTTGAACTTTGGGGCGACTGGCTCTACCGCGTATACGTCCCTTAACGCGCGCTTCCGCTCCCTCTTGGGGATGTGGGTTGCGTATATCATGTTCACCGTCCGCACTTGTGGGGGAAAACCCTTCTGTCCACTGTTGTTCGGCGGCCGGGGCTCTTTGTCGTCATCGCTATGCAACCCCTTGTCTTTATTTTCGGCATTTAACTTGCTTGCCTGCTTGAACACCCAACAATCCCTGTTGGTGTGATTGGCCGGCTTTTCGGGGGTGCCATGTATCTGGCACAAGCATTCGAGTATTCGGTCCAAACTGGACGGCCCCCTAGGATTTCTTTTGAATGGCTTTTTCCGCTGACCAGATTTATAGCCTCTGAATCCGGCATTAACTGTCGTATGCTCAGCATTGTCGTCGTTAATGCGGCGCTTCTGCTTGTTGCGATGCGACCTGTCACTACTGTCCCTGGTATCCGAATTACCAGGGTTCTTGGTCATATTGTTGCTACGAGCAAGCCAGCTATCTTCTCCCGCGCAAAAGCGGGTCATGAGTGTCGTGAGTGCTACCATAGATTTCGGCTTTTCCTGTCCAAGGTGCCGGGCAAGCCACTCGTCACGGATATTGTGCTTGAAGGCTGCTAGGGCCTCTGTGTCCGGACAGTCGACTATTTGATTTTTCTTTGTTAGGAACCGTGTCCAGAATTGCCTGGCCGATTCCTCTGGCTGCTGAATTACGTGGCTTAGGTCATCGGTGTCTGGTGGTCGCACATAAGTGCCCTGGAAATTGTCAAGGAATGCGGCTTCCAGGTCCTCCCAACAACTGATTGATCCTGCTGGCAAGCTGTTAAGCCAATGCCGAGCTGGTCCTTTAAGCTTGAGTGGGAGGTATTTGATGGCGTGGAGATCATCGCCGCGGGCCATGTGGATATGAAGGAGATAATCCTCGATCCATACCGCGGGATCTGTTGTGCCATCATATGATTCGATGTTTACGGGTTTGAAACCCTCGGGGATTTGATGATCCATTACTTCGTCTGTGAAGAATAGTGGGTGTGCGGCGCCCCTGTACTGGGCTATATCACGACGTAGCTCCAATGAGCTTTGTCTACTGTGTTCGGCCCTACCGGATTTGTGTCCGGCGTGACGGTTATCGTCTCGAGTCGTGGGGCGCCCACGCGATCCGTAGATCGATCTTGTTTGCCTTGCCTTGTCCTCCAACATATCTCGCAGGTCTGGCGCATTTTCCCATGCCTTGGTACGGGGTGCGGCTTGAGTGAAGGGCCGAGAGGCCTCTCTGTCGCGGCCACGAGGTGGCCGGTCGGCCGTATCAAGTGCTGGTGATGTAGGTTTAAGTGCTTCCTCCTCTAATCGGGGTAGCAACCTGCGCTTTGGGTAGCTCTTGGAGGGGCGTTCGAGTTTATGCTCTTCGGCCGCAAGGACTTCAGTCCATCTGTCGACTAGCAAATCTTGATCAGCTCTGAGCTGTTGCTGTTTTTTCTTGAGGCTTCTTGCCGTGGCCATAAGCCTGCGTTGAAAACGCTCTTGCTCGACGGGATCCTCTGGCACGACGAATTCGTCGTCGTCGAGGCTTGCCTCGTCTTCGGAGGGAGGCATATAATTATCATTCTCGACCTCTCTGTCTGCCGCTCTCTTATGAGGGCTGGCTTCTCCATCCTCGTGTGCTGAATCTTGCTGGAGGGGGTTTTCTTTGGCACTCCCCGGAGTATTATTATCTCCCGTGCTGGAATCACCGTATTTGCTTTGGCGGGATTTTGAGCGGTGCCGCTGACGCCGGCGCTTAGGCTGTTTCTTGGAGGGGTCATCCTCCACTGTTCCATCGCCATCTCCTTCTTTTGGGGTGTCCACCATGTATATGTCATATGACGAGGTGGCTTTCCAGGGCCCAATAGGCGCTGGTTCTTCATCGTCTCCTGCATCGGCGTCCATACCGTCGATGTCTTCGGAGTCAAGTCGAGCATGTCGGTTAAATCGTTGATAGTGGCTACAAAGTGGGTGGTGGGTAGGCTTCGAATTTCTTCATCGTCCGTATCCCAACCTTGCTGACCGTAGTCCGGCCAGGGCTCTCCTGATAAAGAGAGAGACTTTAGTGTCTTCAGAATATCACCGAAAGGCGAGTGCTGAAAGATGTCCGTGGCAGTAAACTCCATGATCGACGCCCAATTGGATTCGATCGGCAGGGGCGCGGAGGGTTTGGAGTCCGGAGAGGAGTCCGGCTCCTTGGAGTCACGAGTCTCGCGGAGTGCGGGGCTGGTGTTCGGCTCGATCACCGTTGGGATCACAGCCCCCGAGGCAGCGTCCAACCACCCATCCTCGATCGACGCAGTTGGCTCCGAATTAAGGGTCGAAGCCGATGCGGGTGCGGCCTCCAGGGCACTGTTCGGCGGCAGAGCTAGATCATGCTCGTCGTGACAGTGCGACGCGCTCGGCAGTGGCTCGAATCCGTCGAAGATCAAGTCCCCGCGGATGTCAGCCGTGTAGTTTAAACTTCCAAATCTGACCTGACGGCCAGGGGCATAGCTTTCGATCTGCTCCAGATGGCCAAGTGAATTGGCCCATAGTGCGAAGCCGCCGAAGACGAAGATCTGTCCAGGGAGGAAGGTCTCACCCTGGACTGCATCGCTATTGATGATCGTAGGAGCCATCAAGCCTAACGGCGACGACACAGAGGAACTCTCAATGAAAGCACCAATGTCGGTGTCAAAACCGGCGGATCTCGGGTAGGGGGTCCCGAACTGTGCGTCTAGGCCGGATGGTAACAGGAGGCAAGGGACACGAAGTTTTACCCAGGTTCGGGCCCTCTTGATGGAGGTAAAACCCTACGTCCTGCTTGATTAATATTGATGATATGGGTAGTACAAGAGTAGATCTACCACGAGATCGGAGAGGCTAAACCCTAGAAGCTAGCTTATGGTATGATTATTGTTCTGTATCTTGTCCTACGGACTAAAACCCTCCGGTTTATATAGACTCCGGAGAGGGTTAGGGTTACACAAAGTCGGTTACAATGGTAGGAGATCTACGTATCCGTATCGCCAAGCTTGCCTTCCACGCCAAGGAAAGTCCCTTCCGGACACGGGACGAAGTCTTCAATCTTTTATCTTCATAGTCCAGGAGTCCGGCCGAAGGTATAGTCCGGCCATCCGGACACCCCCTAATCCGGGACTCCCTCAGTGATGCGTAGAAAATTTTAAATTTCTGCTACGATCCCCAATAGCCTCCAAAGATGGGGCCCTTTGTACGGTTCAGACTTAACCGTTTAGCAATAATACCGCCCATACTAGCAGAGTTATCACTGAATAAACCGTGGAACAAAATAATAATATCAGGAACACTAAGGTTTCCACAGTTTCCGCGACCAATTAAGGAACGACTAGCAAATATTGCAAAGTAGCGTAAAACAGGAAAATGTATGCTAGTGATTCGTGCATCGGAAACCTTCCTCATTTCCCCTATAGTGATGGTATCAATAAACCCATCCACATCGCCGCGATGTGGTTCCTCTGTCGTGCCCTCGAAAGGGACCAAACAAACCCGACAAAAATCGTAAAGTGACATCTCCTTATGCTCATCATATAAATAAAAATCCACCGTAGGTGGTGAGCTCCTAGAATGGAAATGAAAGTTTTGCACAAAGATATTTGTGAGTAAGAGATACTAGTCGTGTTGGTCGTGGAGGAAAGCGGTGAGGCCTGCATTCTCAACCAATTCATAAAAATCATCATAAATCCCGGATGCTCTCAAGAATTCATCAGAAGGGCATTCACACGGCCGAACCTCCGCGGTGCGAGGCAGATTATACTTGGGCTTCGCTGCCTTTTCATTTTGCTTTTCCTTTGAACTTCGGCTCGATGAGCCCCTCAAAAATCTCTTCATTATTTTCTAAACAATTCTGAAATTTTTAGTAACTTCAAAATAAAAGTAAACCAAACTCAACAAAATTGATAGCCACTACTCCTACAAGTCCCTAGAGCCTATATCATGCATCAAAAATACTTTTGACCATATAAATTTGGCATGCAAGCTCAAGAACAGGGTCACCTAAGCAGCACAAATTTACAATGAATAAGGCACTAGAACAAAAACTAATTGGACCAATGGAGGAGTCACATACCAAGGAACAATCTCCCCGAGCAGTTTTGTGAGAGGTGCTTTGAGCAAGGAGATCGAAAATGGCAGCAAAATGAGCTTGGACTTGGGTTTGAGCTGGATATTCATGTTTGTGGGAGGAAGAAGGAGTGTGTGGGTGCAGGAATAAGTGGAGGAGGGCCACCGTGGGCCCATGAGGCAGGGGGGCGTGCCCCTGACCCTCGTGGCCAGGTGCTAGCTCCTCCTGCTGTGTTCTCAGTGCCAAATATTCTCAAATATTCCAAGTGGTTCCCAAGCGCCTCCCTCGTGAGGTTGGCAAGGTCTGAGGCCCGCCAGAAGAGAGCCCCCGAGCCCTGCCTGAGGAGGGCGTCGGGCGCGCCTTCCTATGCGACGGAGGGAGGCGCCCCTGGAGCGGGCGCTGGTCCTGACGTGGCTGCTGCCGCGATGCCATCCTCCTAAGGTCCTACATGACACGACTGCTTCTTCTTGGGGATGGTCTCCAGAGGGCCTTCATTTCTGCTGTTAGGGTCGCCGATTGCTGCGGCTTGAAAGGCGCGCTCGAGGGAGCACACCGCATCCCTCTCTTCACACGGGACCGTGATGATTCCTCCGCTTCCTGGCATCTTGAGAACGTTGTAGCCGTGATGAGTGACAGCCATGAACTTGGCCATGGCTGGATACCTGAGGATGGCATTGTACGGCAGGCGGATGTGCGCGACATCGAAGTCGATGAGCTCAGTGCGGTAGTTCTTGCGCTCCCCGAAGGTGACAGGCAGGCAGACCTGCACTATCGGCGTGGTGGAGCCGTCGGTCACTCCTGAGAAAGACTTGGTGGGATGGAGCTGCTCATATGGCACTTGGGGGTTGTCGAACGTGTCGACGGACAGGACGTCGAGCACTGCGCCATCGTCGATGAGGGTCTTGGTGACCTGCACATTGCTGATGACTGGGGAACACATCATAGGGAGGGTGCCAGCGGTGGCTACGCACTTGAGTTGATCCGCCAAGTTGAAAGTGATGGCGCATTGGGACCACCTGAGCGGGCACGTGGCCTCGAGCTTGGGGAGCGCCGCGTTCACCTCGCGAGCAAACTGCTTGAATACGCGCTGAGAGGTTGGGGCCTGGGCGCCGCCTAAAATGCAGGCTATCGCGCGCGGCTCCTGGAAGCCCCCAGCCCCCTCGTCCTAGTGGTGGTCGTCGATGGGGCGGTAGCGCAGGAGATCGTTCGCTGCGAGGAGCACGGCCCATGCCTCCATGGGAGTGCGGTGCACATGAGACGAAGAACCGACATGGGCCAGCGATGGAGCGGCGGTGCGGCCGTCCTGCCGCACCGAAGGATGCAGCAAGGACGCCAGCTGCTTGTTCCCCGCCGGGCCGGTGGCAGCATTGGCGGCGGGGGACGTAGAACGGCGATGTGGCCCGCCGACGGGGGCCGTCTGAGTGACGCGGGCGGTCAGGGAAGCCCGACGCTCAGCTCGAGCACGGCGAGCATCCGCCATGGAGACAACGGAGCGACGAACTGATGGAAGGGAAGCTACGGCGCACCCCTACCTGGCGTGCCAAATGTCGGGTGTGGGGTTCCAGCAAACCCTTAAGGTTCGAACACTGGGGTGCGCATGAAGCCTTTTCCTCCTACCAATCTACGCCCTAGCTCACTAAGATCTCGCGGACAAACTCGACGAACTCACAACACGGAAATACACAAGGTTTATACTGGTTCGGGCCACCGTTGTGGTGTAATACCCTACTCAAGTGTGGTGGTGGTGTATTGCCTCTAGGGCTGATGATGAACAGTACAAGGGAAGAACAACCTCCTGAGGTTGAGGTGTTCTTGAGCTCGGTGAGCTTGTGCATGTGTGGATGGTCTGAATGATCCCTCTCCCTCCACTAAGGTGGTGTCTAGTCCTATTTATATAGGCCCTGGTCCTCTTACCAAATATCGAGCGGGAAGGGAGCCAACAATGGCGGGCTAATTCGAAGGGGACAGCTAGTACAAGCTATCCTGACAAAAGTGGTCTTCGCCTGCCAAAAGCTCTGCTGGTGATGTCGTCTTGGGCTCCACGATAACCTCCGTCTTGCCGTACTCTTGGTCTTGGTCTCGTTGCACCAATATGGCAACCTTTTCTTGATGCCTCGGTACTCCTCGCCTGTGCTTGCCTTCTTAGCACCAAAGAGGAAACAAGGACTCTGCGCGCGCCGGCGCCCGCCTGGCGCCGTGCGTTATGGCTCACGTCACGAGGGTCTCGTGAGCTTTGCCCCGCCTTGATATCTCCGCTCCTCATGAGCCTGCCCGGCTAGGCCACTCCCGAGGAGATCATGCATCGTCCGCCTCGCGAGGCTTGGACCCTCGCGAGGGTCTTGGATGCTTTGCTGGTGAAGATGGGCCGTACGGCCTGCTGGCGCAGCCACGCCGCGGGCCGCAGGCAGGCAAGTCTCGGGACCCCCATTCCTAGAACGCTGGCATGGTCTTGGAAGCCAGGCTTGGAAGCCAGGTGTATTCACCTAAAAACCCGGGTTGACCTGCCTTTTTTAAGTCTGCCACTCCGCCTAGATTGACCGGAATGACCCGCCGTACTTTTGACAAGTCAATCTTATATAGACCCTGAACTTGTCAAAGTTAAAACAACGATTGGTCATGTGAGGTCGGGCTTATAAGGTTTGCATGAAGGTTTAACTCAGTGGCTGTGCGGCCCTTTGAAAGCACTTGATTTTTAGGCTTGGCAGCTTATGAAAAGCCTTGTTTTTATCTTTCGATTTATGTTTGAAAAGTTTTTGAGGTTCATCTATTGTGACATGTTAATACATGGTGGAAAACCAATGAAGGCCGTGATGCCTTATGGTTCATATATGCCATTATCCGGTGATTGTTAAACCGACCTGGCTTTGGACTATAAGTCGCTAGTATATGAAGATCTTATACACTTGGAAGCACTGTGCTCTAAGTTTTGGGATATTACCCCTTGCTGTATATGGCGTTGTAAGCCAGCAGTATATGATAATTGAGCAGGTATGATAAGCTGTTATATGCTCAATCTTTTGGGTTGTCACCCTTATTGCGCTGGTATGATAAGCCGGCAGTGTGAGCAAATATCACAGGTATGATATTTCTATTATGATTATATATGGTTATGATTAAACCGACCTGTTTATGGACTGTTTTAGTCACCAGTGCTTTTATATGGGGTATTACGACCCGTCCTGTGGTAAAACGTCAGGGCACTTGTGATCTGTTTTTATGCAGAACAAAGAAATATAATCCGCCATACATAATGATATCATCAAACATTGCATATCTTGAACTGGTGGATCAACAGTATCAGACAAAATAAAACATGCACGATGGCATGGCAGATCAAAAGTTTAACTAGCCTATTACAAGGCATCTGATGGCCCAATGAGAATAAGTGTTTGGGAGCTGTCACCATGGCAAAGTATTTCTACTCAATAAACATCAACTTATGAGTGTTGTCGGGTTGAGACCTCCGGGTCTTCCTGCACCTCTTCTTCATCTTCAGCTCCTTGGTTATCCACCAGATGGAAGTCAGACGTAGCCCAGTTGATACCGGTCAACGCTCTAAATACAACTTCGTCATCAATGAGGTTTGATGGATCAATGTCAGGAGCGAAGGTGTGCTTACGAGTCGGCGGGTGATACATCTCCAACGTATCTATAATTTTTGATTGTTCCATGCTATTATATTATCCATCTAGGATGTTTTATATGCTATTTTATATGATTTTTGGGACTAACCTATTAACCTAGAGCCCAATGCTAGTTTATGTTTTTTCCTTGTTTTTGAGTATTGCAGAAACGGAAAACCAAATGGAATCCAATTGACGTGAAATTTGACGGAGATTATTTTTGGACCAGAAGAAGCCCACGGAGTATCGGAGATGGGCCAGAAGAGTCTCGAGGCACCCACGAGGGTGGGTGGCGCGCCCTACCCCCTGGGTGCGCCCCCTACCTCGTGTCCGCCTCGGAGACCCCCATGACTTGTTCCCGACGCCATGTAACATCCCAAATTTTCAATTTGGAATGTTTTACAAATATTAGCTAAGCATCTATGCATTTTGTTTGAATTGAGTGACATCTGGAATTTTTTCAGAGGCATTTGAGTTGTTGTTTGAGTTGGATTCCACTTGGCAATTGAAAGTTATCCCTGACAAATACTTGAGAAAAAAATAGTATGAGAGGAGCTAACATGACACTCCAAAAATGTCAGAAGAAAATATTGCCAAAAGGTTTGAATTCAAATTTGAATTTTATTAGGAGTTTGCAGAAAATGTTTTTTAGTTTCTGTTTTGCCTCTGGAAAAATATCCACGTTGTAGGATTAATTCCCCTGAGAATTTTGATATATATATATGTCTTGTATAAAAATATTATAGTTTTCTCTTAGTTTAGTTTTTCTCTCTGCCTTATTCAAAAAAAATAAAGGAAAAGAACCCCCGAGCTGGCCAGGCCAACCGGCCCAGCCAACCACCCGGCGCGGCCCAACAGCGAGCCACAGTCGCAGCCCAGCCGCGCCCGCACCCGAAACCCCTCGCGACCGGTCGCCCGACCAGACCCTTCCCTCTCTCTCTCGCTGATCGTGGGGCCTGCCCTCATCTCTAACCCCTCGCCCACGGCATGCCGCACCAGAGCGCGACCACCACCGCCCGTTGCCGCGATCTTCTTGGGATCGCGATCCCGCGTTGCCCCCTCGCCCACGATCATGCCCTATATAAAGCCCGGCCCCTCCTCTTCCGAATCCCCCTAAAACCCTAGCCAAAAACCCACTGCAGCTCGCGCCCTCCTCCTTTGGATCTCGCTGCTGCCGCCTCAGTTCATCGCCTCCTCCACCGCTGGTGAGCAACAGCATGACTCCCTCTTCCACCTTTGAGCTTCCCCCGATGTTGCGCATCATTTTGACATGGTCTGCCTCCCTCTTACCCACAGCAGCGACGACCCTGAGCTCAACCGCCGCTCACCGGAGCAGCAGCTCACCAGGGAGCCGTCGTCATCACCCCGGTCGTTTCTGTCGTTCCCAAGCGACCCCGACATCACCACCGCCTCCGCCTCGCTCCGTCGCATCCGCCGCATCCGCCTGACATCTTTGCCACCTTCGACGATCGCCGGAGACCCCGCCCCGCTCGACGCCGACCTCCGCCACCCTCTGTCGCTGTCGACCACCGCCGCAGTAAACCACCACCTCCCCTCGCCGTTCGATTTGAAACCTAGGGTCTAGATTAGATCCCGAAGGGGTATGGTTTTATTTCATATAGATCAGTTTTAGTTTAGGTTTAGATCGGTTTATTTAGTTGTGGTTTAGTTAGACCGGCCGATCGGTTTATTTCTGTTAGCCCATGGACGCAGTGGTCTATTAATCGCTCGTGCGTTAGATAGTTTTAGAGCGCTCACTATTTCGGCTCGTTAGCGCCCTAGTGGTTTTAGTTTTATTCTTTGTTTCTGTTTTTAACAGAATAGTTCTGTTCTTGTAAAATCTGTATCTTTTAGGTTATTTATTATTTTTAGTTGATTCGTTTTTTGTTAGTTTACAAATTTCCTATAGTTTCTGTAGAAAATAGTTTCGGCCATGTTTAAGTTAATAAAAATAGTTTTATATTAGTTTTAGTCAGATTAGTATTTCTGCTATAAATTGAGCTAGGATTATTATTTTTAGGTGATTCTTTTTGCCACTAATTTGTTTTGACCTAGCCTAGCAGTAGGAACTTGTTGGGGGTATTTGTAGATTGTATTAAATTAGTTTTAGTCGAAATCAAGCTTTTCTAGTTTTATTTAGCTTGCTGCTGCTTCCTGCTGTTCTAGTTATTATGTTGCTTTACTTTATGTTAGTTAGCAAAACCCTTGTTCTGGTTCTGTTAAGAAGAGTGTTAGTAGGATAAAACTATTTCTTTGTTGTTGCTTGAAGTGATGAAAACCTTGAGTTTGTTTTCCTCGAGTTTTCTTTGGTTTTGGTTTGAGTGCTTGTGTGTTTTCCTTTAGCTCACTGTTATGTTATTTAGTGGAATACTTATTTGTGCTATTGTTTGACTCGATAGAATTTCCGGAGTGCGAAGCTTGCTATCTCGAGTCACTAGCGTTTGAAGACCGTCAGCCAGGCAAGTCATTTGGTCATGTTTTACAATACCTATGATTTTGTTGCATGAGAATTATTCCTCCCCACCATGCATGCAGTAGGAGAATTTTAAGTTATGTCTTGAGTAGTATCATGAGGTAGGATGAACCCAATTCCCCTTGCTACTATTGCCCGGGACGATGTAGTTTATCTTGCTATGCTTGTAGACGGGGTTGGTTGAGAGATTCATAAGGGAGATGTGAGAGTCAAGATGATGACAACCCCATGACTTCAAGCTCAAGATGGAATTCAAATTCACTACTGGGTGGAGGACGGTTGACGGGCACCCTGGAGGAACCAGCGGATGGCCAGGATGCATGGAGAAGCGCCATGACATCTTGCGGAAAGCTTCACCCAGCCACGAAGAGACGGATGGATACCCCTTGATCGGAAGCTTACCTGTGCAGCCGCAAGCCACTATGGGCTCTGGCTGGGTTGACTTTAGGCATGACTCTAGACGGACGGTGCCAGCAGATGTAGAAGAACGGTAGGACATGGATGGGTACCGGCAGTGCTCAAAGAAACTCTACGGAAGACCCTGGTTCGTTCATCCCGTATTCAAACACCAGGTAGTGCGAGGACATAAAGGAGGGAACTATTCTTACGGGTAAAGTGCACATGACTCTGCAGAGTAACAATCTAATCGATTAGCCGTGTCCCCGGTTACGGACAAATGAGCCTCTGGAAACGGAGTATTTCGGAAATCTTAACACCGAACTTATAAATTAATTGAGGGGTAATTAGTAATTGGGAATGAGACATTGGTTGGCGGAACCATCTCAATAACTACCCACATTTTGTAGTAATTGTAAGCAAGTCCTTTGTTGTAGGGAAAAATTGGCTTTTTCACAAAAACATAAAACTTAGAGCCCCACAGCCAAATTGCATATTGTGTTAGCATTATTTTTGTTGTTCTCTCTATGACTTGCCGGCATATTCTAAATGCTGACCTACACGGCTGCAACGTCTCATGTTGTAGAGGAATTTTCCGACCAGGAGTGAGGCTACGATCTACGCTTGGCGATTGCCCTATGGAGTCAGATGGACTCGCTATTCGTCTATGCTTCCGCAGCTTTATTTAGTTTATTTCTCATGAGTTGGCCTTCGGCCGAATTTATTATGATGTAATAAAGACTCGATATGAGAATCGTGTAATAAATTCAGGTGTGATTGAACTTTGAATCTTTTCATCAATGTACTGTGTGTGCCAGCATGATCTTGGGATGGTACAACTACATAGAGACTTGACCAATTTTGGGTCGGGTCGTTACAGAGATGGTATTCAGAGCACATGCTAACCGTAGTACGTAACCCCTAGGATCGGAAAGCCATAGGAAGAAACTATTTTATTTTATGTCCTTATTATTCCGCAATACTCCCCTGTTCATTTCTAACTTCTCTCCGATTTCAACATTCTAGATGGCCGTCAAGTTCATCCCAGTTCTGCTCCCGGAGTTTTGCCAGCCAGATGAGACAATGCTTTTCGGCAGGAGGCTGGTCCAGATCACCAAGGAATTGAAGATTGCTCTGCCGTCTATCACTGGGACCCCTATCATGGCATTTATAGAAGACCGTCGTTATAGGATTAAGGTGCACATACCAGGGAGGACTTTCGGAAGTCTCTCGGCGCCCGTTGACTTCAGGTTCACTGCTCCCACTTGGATCCTTGGGAGAGACATAGCAGTTCATAGTGCACTTGGACGCATCCAGGAGGAATACATGATCGAGCTTGTTGGATCAGACCACACCATGATTTCTCGAAGGACTGCAGATGGAGAGATCATCCGCACCATAGATGACGACTCCGTTCACTCATATGTCCAAGACTTGAAGGCTCACATCAGGGCTCTAGAGATTCAGATGCGCAGGAGCTTGAAGACGGTCCAAAAGTTGCATCTTCGTGAAATTGAACTGGAGGATGCAGCATGTGAATCCCACTATGAGCATGAGGATGAAGTCAAGGATTTTATGGATACACTTGAGGAACGGAAGAAATATACTGCCACACTGGAGGAGAAGATGGATCTGGGAGAAGACCTTTTCCCAAGTGGAGATGATGGACCTCTCATGAGCAATGACCAGGATTATGAAGAGAGCTCCACCGAAGGAAGCCGCAAGAGGAGGCGCCGCACCAGAGGACGACGCACCAGAGGACGCAAGGATAATTGATGAAGACATTTAGTCGACCGCCATGTTATTTTATTTTCGTCGATCAGTTAGGCCGTTATTTTCGATTAGTCGTGAGATTTTGTAATCCAAGATTGAACCTTGTTTGAGATGAATGAATAAATGATTGGTGTGATTATGTTTGTGCATTCATTTGGGTAGTGCTATTTTCTCATTAGACCCTTGTTCTATTCTAATTTCTCATCCACTCCATAACACCAGATGCCTCCGAGACGTGACCCCGGTTTCACTTTCCCGCCGGAGCTCACCCAGCTGATCCAACAGCAGAATGCCTTAATGCAAATGCTCATCCAAAACCAAGGCAACAACAACAACAACAATCCACCGCCACCACCCCCTGTCGATAACCTGAGCCGGTTCCTAAGACTGAATCCGCCGGTGTTCTCTAGTAGCACCGAGCCGATTGTAACCGATGATTGGCTCCGCAAGATCGGAAGGGATCTAACAACTGCTGGATGCACATATGCTGAGAAGGTGCGTTTTGTCGCACATCAACTGAATGGACCTGCAGCCTCTTGGTGGGAGAACTACACCGCCACTTATCCGGTCGCCACCATGACATGGGATCAGTTCCAGCGGGCCTTCCGCACCGCTCATGTCTCAGCTGGAGCCATGAGTCTGAAGAAGCGTGAGTTCCGCAACTTACGCTAGGGGAACCATACTGTGGGGCAGTATGTGGATGAGTTCATCAAATTATCTCGCTATGCCCCAGATGATGTGGCCACAGATGCCGCAAAACAGGAGAAGTTTCTTGAAGGACTCAATGATGAGCTGGGAATGCAGCTAATGGTGGCTACCTTCAACAACTACCAGGAGCTGGTAGACAAGGCCACTATACTTGAAGGCAAGCAACAGCAGATTGAAAGCCGCAAGCGGTAATATGGCCAGGGAAAGTACAACTCCGGAGCTCAGCAGAAGCCCCGCTATGCCCCATACTCGGGAGGACATACCCATCACAATCATGGAGGACATAATCATGGAGGACATAACCATGGAGGGAATGGGAACAATCACAACCATGACAACAACCCCAAGTCAGGCAATGGAGGCAACGACAACCCGCACCATCTTGCTCCGACTCAGAAGGATCTGAGTCATATCACCTATTTCAAGTGCCAGAAGATAGGACACTATGCCACCAATTGTCCGGAGGCCAAGCAGAGGAATGGAAACGGCAACGGCAATGGAAGCTCAGCAAAGAAGCCCAACCCTTTTCCTCGTGCTCAGGTGAATCACATTGACGTGGAGGACGTCTATGATCAGCCAGACACTGTGGTTGGTAAGTTTTTATTAAATTCACGTCCAGTATTGGTACTCTTTGATTCCGGTGCAACACATTCATTCATATCAAGGGTAGTTGTGGAAAAGTATGGGTTGCCCACTAGGAACCTTAGAACCCCGCTCCAAGTCACTTCCCCAGGAGGAGAGATGATGGAAGGCTTAGGCTGTCATTCAACCCTCAGCATCGGAAATCATGATTTTCCCGTAGACCTCATAGTTTTAGAATCCCAGGGATTGGACATGATCCTAGGCATGGGCTGGTTGACGAAGTTTGAAGGGAACATCGACTGTGCCCGCAAGACGATTTTGCTCACCACCCCGGAGCAGAAGAGGATCAAGTATGTATCCAGACGCACACCGATAAAGAAGAAGGTGAATTCCCTCACGGGAGTGGTTCAGGAGGAAGTGCCTGTAGTACAAGATTTTCCAGATGTATTTCCGGAGGAATTACCAGGAATGCCACCGGATAGAGAAATAGAATTTTTGATCGAGTTATTACCTGGCACAGCCCCAATATCCAAGAGACCTTATCAGATGCCCCCGAATGATTTGGAAGAGATCAACCAGCAAATCAAGGAATTATTGGAGAAAGGATATATTCGCCCAAGTTCGTCACCTTGGGGAGCCCCGGTTCTTTTGGTAGAGAAGAAGGATGGAACCCTGAGAATGGTTGTAGATTATCGTTCATTGAATGACGTGACCATTAAGAATAAGTACCCTCTACCGATGATTAATGATTTATTTGATCAGTTAGTCGGAGCCAAAGTATTTTCCAAGATCGATCTTCGATCAGGGTATCATCAGCTGAAGATTCGTGAACAGGATATACCCAAAATAGCTTTCACCACCAGGTATGGTTTATATGAGTATACCGTCATGTCATTCGGATTAACTAATGCCCCTGCGTATTTCATGAGCATTATGAACAAGGTATTTATGGAATATCTGGACAAGTTTGTCGTGGTGTTCATCGATGACATATTGGTTTTCTCCAAGAGCGAGGAAGAGCACAAGGAACATCTACGTCTAGTCCTGGAGAAACTCCGAGAACATCAGTTATATGCCAAGTTCAGCAAATGTGAATTTTGGTTGAAGGAAGTCGGATTCCTCGGACATGTTATTTCAGGAGAAGGAATAGCAGTCGACCCTACCAAGGTTGAATCGGTCACCAACTGGCAATCCCCCACCTCAGTCAAGGAGATCCACAGTTTTCTCGGACTTGCAGGATATTATCGGAGATTTATTGAGAATTTCTCCAAGATTGCTAAACCCATGGCCGAGCTGTTGAAGAAGGAAACCAAGTACATTTGGACCGAGGATTGTGAAGCCAGTTTTTAGGAATTGAAGAAACGTCTGGTTATAGCCCCAATACTCATTTTGCCGGACACACACAAGGATTACCAGGTGTATTGTGACGCTTCTCGTCAAGGACTCGGAGGAGTGCTCATGCAGGAAGGAAAAGTTGTAGCTTATACCTCCAGACAGCTACAACCTCACGAGATGAATTATGCCACACACGATTCGGAGTTAGCAGCCGTAGTGCACGCACTCAAGACATGGAGACATTTCCTTGTCGGAAATAGTTGTGATGTTTACACGGATCATAATAGCTTGAAGTACATTTTCATGCAGAAGGAGTTGAACCTCAGACAAAGGAGATGGCTTGAATTGATCAAGGACTATAATATGAGATTGCATTATCACCCAGGGAAAGCAAATGTTGTAGCAGATGCCTTGATCCATAAAAGCCATATGAACACCCTCATAGCTAGAGGATTACCTCAGAAATTAGCCGACGATCTCAGAGATCTCCGATTGGAGATAGTACCAAGAGGATTTGTCGCCACCTTGGATATTTAGTCCACTCTGACCAAAAGAATCCGTGAAGCGCAGAAGATGGACAAGGAAATTGCTGAGATAAAGGAAAAGATGAGTAACATAAAGGCTAAAGGTTTTCGTGAGGATGAACACGGAACTTTATGGTTTGAGGATCGTATCTATGTGCCTAATGACCCAGAGGTCCGGAAGTTAATTCTTCAGGAGGCCCATGATTCACCGTACTCGATTCAGCCAGGCAACACCAAGATGTATCTGGACTTGAAGGAAAGTTTCTAGTGGACAGGTATGAAGAAGGATATTGCAGAGTACGTAGCAGTATGCAATGTTTGTCAGTGAGTAAAGGCGGAACATCAGAAGCCGGCAGGGTTACTTCAACCACTGCCAATTCCCAAGTGGAAATGGGAAAAACTTGGAATGGATTTTATCACAGGATTACCCAGGACCCGTTCAGGTTATGATTCTATCTGGGTAGTAGTTGATCGCTTGACCAAGGTAGCTCATTTCATTCCCGTAAAGACTACATATACCAGCGCTAAGTTAGCCAAGATATACATGACCAGGATCGTATGTCTGCATGGAGTTCCGAGGAGTATCATGTCAGATAGAGGAACACAATTTACCTCAAAGTTTTGGAATCAGTTGCATGAAACCTTGGGTACAAGGCTAGAGTTCAGTACAGCTTTTCATCCGCAGACAGATGGACAGACCGAGAGAGTCAACCAGATTCTGGAGGACATGTTGAGAGCTTGTGCGCTAGACTATGGGTCTAGCTGGGATGACAATTTGCCATACACAGAGTTCTCGTACAACAAATGCTATCAGACCTGTCTGAAGATGGCCCCTTTCGAAGCTCTATACGGAAGGAGGTGTAGAACACCATTACTGTGGGATGGTGTTGGAGACCGAAATTTTTTTGGTCCCGATCTTATCAGAGACTCCGAAGAGAAAGTCAAGCTGATTCGAGATAGACTCAAGATAGCCAGTCAAGACAGAAGAGTTATGCCGACAGTAAACGCAAGGAGATAACGTATGAAGTTGGAGAACGAGCATATCTTCGTGTGTCCCCACTTCATGGAATCAAGAGATTTGGGGTTAAAGGAAAATTAGCACCCAGGTTCATTGGCCCCTAAAAAATCCTCGAATGCAGAGGAGAAGTTGCGTATACACTGGAATTGCCAGAAGGATTGTCAGGAGTTCACGATGTCTTTCACGTATCCCAGCTAAAGAAATGCCATGCCGAGATGGCCGATATTCCTTTGAGAGACACAGTGCCACTAGAAGCCATACAGCTGGATAGTGATCTGACTTATGAGGAGAAACCCGTCAGAATTCTCGAGACTGCAAACAGAGTTACCCGCAACAAGATCATCAAGTTTTGCAAGGTTCTGTGGAGCCACCACTCCGAGGAAGAAGCCACCTGGGAGCGAGTAGAAGATCTCCGCCGGGACCACCCGCACCTATTTACTAGCCAACCCGAATCTCGAGGGCGAGATTCATCTTAAGGTGGGTAGGTTTGTAACATCCCAAATTTTCAATTTGGAATGTTTTACAAATATTAGCTAAGCATCTATGCATTTTGTTTGAATTGAGTGACATCTGGAATTTTTTCAGAGGCATTTGAGTTGTTGTTTGAGTTGGATTCAACTTGGCAATTGAAAGTTATCCTTGACAAATACTTGAGGAAAAAAAGTATGAGAGGAGCTAACATGACACTCCAAAAATGTCAGAAGAAAATATTGCCAAAAGGTTTGAATTAAAATTTGAATTTTATTTGGAGTTTGCAGAAAATGTTTTTTTTAGTTTCTGTTTTGCCTTTGGAAAAATGTCCACGTTGTAGGATTAATTCCCCTGAGAATTTTGATATATATATGTCTTATATAAAAATATTATAGTTTTCTCTTAGTTTAGTTTTTCTCTCCGCCTTATTCAAAAAAAAGAAAGGAAAAGAACCCCCGAGCTGGCCAGGCCAACCGGCCCAGCCAGCCACCCGGCGCGGCCCAATAGCGAGCCACAGCCACAGCCTAGCCGCGCCCACACCCGAATCCCCTCGCGACCGGTCGCCCGACCGGACCCTTCCCTCTCTCTCTCACTGACCGCGGGGGCCCGCCCTCATCTCTAACCCCTCGCCCACGGCATGCCGCACCAGAGCGCGACCACCGCCGCCCGTCGCCGCGATCTTCTCAGGATCGCGATCCCGCGTTGCCCCCTCGCCCACGATCATGCCCTATATAAAGCCCAGCCCCTCCTCTTCCGAACCCCCCTAAAACCCTAGCCCAAAACCCACCGCAGCTCGCGCCCTCCTCCTTTGGATCTCGCCGCAGCCGCCTCAGTTCATCGCCGCCTCCACCCCCGGTGAGCAACAACACGACTCCCTCTTCCACCTTTGAGCTTCCCCCGAGGTTGCGCATCATTTTGACATGGTCTGCCTCCCTCTTACCCACAGCAGTGATGACCCCGAGCTCGACCGCCGCTCACCGGAGCAGCAACTCACCAGGGAGCCGTCATCATCGCCCCGGTCGTTTCCGTCGTTCCCGAGCGACCCCGACATCACCACCACCTCCGCCTCGCTCCACCGCATCCGCCCGACATCTTTGCCACCTTCGCCGATCGCCGGAGACCCCGCCCCGCTCGACGCCGACCTCCGCCACCCTCTGTTGCCATCGACCACTGCCGCAGTAAGCCGCCACCTCCCTCGCCGTTCGATTTGAAACCTAGGGTCTAGATTAGATCCTGAAGGGGTATGGTTTTATTTCATATAGATCAGTTTTAGTTTAGGCTTAGATCAGTTTATTTAGTTGCGGTTTAGTTAGACCGGCCGAACGGTTTATTTCTGTTAGCCCATGGATGCAGTGGTCTATTAATCGCTCGCGTGTTAGATAGTTTTAGAGCGCTCACTGTTTCGGCCCATCAGCGCCCTAGTGGTTTTAGTTTTATTCTTTGTTTCTGTTTTTAACAGAATAGTTCTGTTCTTGTAAAATCTGTATCTTTTAGGTTATTTATTATTTTTAGTTGATTCTTTTTTTGTTAGTTTACAAATTTCCTATAGTTTCTGTAGAAAATAGTTTCGGCCATGTTTAAGTTTATGAAAATAGTTTTATATTAATTTTAGTCAGATTAGTATTTCTGCTATAAATTGAGCTAGGATTATTATTTTTAGGTGATTCTTTTTGCCACTGCTTAGTTTTGACCTAGCCTAGTAGTAGGAACTTGTTGGGGGTATTTGTAGATTGTATTAAAATTAGTTTTAGTCGCAATCAAGCTTTTCTAGTTTTATTTAGCTTGCTGCTGCTTCCTGAAGTTCTAGTTATTATAGAATTTTAATTTACCCCTGCTATATTTTATTTTAGATTAGTTTCTGTAGTTATAGAGGGTGAACATTTATTTGCAGGAAAATAAAAAAAATTATTTTATTTTCTTATTAGTTTTGTTTTAGGTATAACAGGAGTTCTATAATAGATATTGATGTGATTCCTTTTGCATCTAGTTTATATGCTGTTTTACTTTATGTTAGTTAGCAAAACCCTTGTTCTGGTTCTGTTAAGAAGAGTGTTAGTAGGATAAAACTATTTCTTTGTTGTTGCTTGAAGTGATGAAAACCTTGAGTTTGTTTTCCTCGAGTTTTCTTTGGTTTTGGTTTGAGTGCTTGTGTGTTTTCCTTTAGCTTGTTGTTATGTTATTTAGTGGAATACTTATCTGTGCTATTGTTTGACTCGATAGAATTTCCGGAGTGCGAAGCTTGCTATCTCGAGTCACTAGCGTTTGAAGACCGTCAGCCAGGCAAGTCATTTGATCATGTTTTACAATACCTATGATTTTGTTGCATTAGAATTATTCCTCCCCACCATGCATGAAGTAGGAGAATTTTAAGTTATGTCTTGAGTAGTATCATGAGGTAGGATGAACCCAATTCCCCTTGCTACTATTGCCCGGGACGATGTAGTTTATCTATATGTCTTATATAAAAATATTATAGTTTTCTCTTAGTTTAGTTTTTCCTCTCTGCCTTATTCAAAAAAAAGAAAGGAAAAGAACCCCCGAGCTGGCCAGGCCAACCGGCCCAGCCAGCCACCCGGCGCGGCCCAATAGCGAGCCACAGCCACAGCCTAGCCGCGCCCGCACCCGAATCCCCTCGCGACCGGTCGCCCGACCGGACCCTTCCCTCTCTCTCTCACTGACCGCGGGGGCCCGCCCTCATCTCTAACCCCTCGCCCACGGCATGCCGCACCAGAGCACGACCACCGCCGCCCGTCGCCGCGATCTTCTTAGGATCGCGATCCCGCGTTGCCCCTCGCCCACGATCATGCCCTATATAAAGCCCGGCCCCTCCTCTTCCGAACCCCCCTAAAACCCTAGCCCAAAACCCACTGCAGCTCGCGCCCTCCTCCTTTGGATCTCGCCACAGCCGCCTCAGTTCATCGCCGCCTCCACCCCCGGTGAGCAACAACACGACTCCCTCTTCCACCTTTGAGCTTCCCCCGAGGTTGCGCATCGTTTTGACATGGTCTGCCTCCCTCTTACCCACAGCAGTGATGACCCCGAGCTCGACCGCCGCTCACCGGAGCAGCAACTCACCAGGGAGCCGTCGTCATCGCCCCGGTCGTTTCCGTCGTTCCCGAGCGACCCCGACATCACCACCACCTCCGCCTCGCTCCACCACATCCGCCCGACATCTTTGCCACCTTCGCCGATCGCCGGAGACCCCGCCCCGCTCGACGCCGACCTCCGCCACCCTCTGTTGCCATCGACCACTGCCGCAGTAAGCCGCCACCTCCCTCGCCGTTCGATTTGAAACCTAGGGTCTAGATTAGATCCTGAAGGGGTATGGTTTTATTTCATATAGATGTTTTAGTTTAGGTTTAGATCAGTTTATTTAGTTGCAGTTTAGTTAGACCGGCCGATCGGTTTATTTCTGTTAGCCCATGGATGCAGTGGTCTATTAATCGCTCGCGTGTTAGATAGTTTTGGAGCGCTCACTGTTTCGGCCCATCAGCGCCCTAGTGGTTTTAGTTTTATTCTTTGTTTATGTTTTTAACAGAATAGTTCTGTTCTTGTAAAATCTGTATCTTTTAGGTTATTTATTATTTTTAGTTGATTCTTTTTTTGTTAGTTTACAAATTTCATATAGTTTCTGTAGAAAATAGTTTCGGCCATGTTTAAGTTTATAAAAATAGTTTTATATTAGTTTTAGTCAGATTAGTATTTCTGCTATAAATTGAGCTTGGATTATTATTTTTAGGTGATTCTTTTTGCCACTGCTTAGTTTTGACCTAGCCTAGTAGTAGGAACTTGTTGGGGGTATTTGTAGATTGTATTAAAATTAGTTTTAGTCGCAATCAAGCTTTTCTAGTTTTATTTAGCTTGCTGCTGCTTCCTGAAGTTCTAGTTATTATAGAATTTTAATTTACCCCTGCTATATTTTATTTTAGATTAGTTTCTGTAGTTATAGAGGGTGAACATTTATTTGCAGGAAAATAAAAAAAATTATTTTATTTTCTTATTAGTTTTGTTTTAGGTATAACAGGAGTTCTATAATAGATATTGATGTGATTCCTTTTGCATCTAGTTTATATGCTGTTTTAATTTATGTTAGTTAGCAAAACCCTTGTTCTGGTTCTATTAAGAAGAGTGTTAGTAGGATAAAACTATTTCTTTGTTGTTGCTTGAAGTGATAAAAACCTTGAGTTTGTTTTCCTCGAGTTTTCTTTGGTTTTGGTTTGAGTGCTTGTGTGTTTTCCTTTAGCTTGCTGTTATGTTATTTAGTGGAATACTTATTTGTGCTATTGTTTGACTCGATAGAATTTCCGGAGTGCGAAGCTTGCTATCTCGAGTCACTAGCGTTTGAAGACCGTCAGCCAGGCAAGTCATTTGATCATGTTTTACAATACCTATGATTTTGTTGCATTAGAATTATTCCTCCCCACCATGCATGAAGTAGGAGAATTTTAAGTTATGTCTTGAGTAGTATCATGAGGTAGGATGAACCCAATTCCCCTTGCTACTATTGCCCGGGACGATGTAGTTTATCTTGCTATGCTCGTAGACAGGGTTGGTTGAGAGATTCATAAGGGAGATGTGAGAGTCAAGATGATGACAACCCCATGACTTCAAGCTCAAGATGGACTTCAAATTCACTACTGGGTGGAGGACGGTTGACGGGCACCCTGGAGGAACCAGCGGATGGCCGGGATGCATGGAGAAGCGCCATGACATCTTGCGGAAAGCTTCACCCAGCCACGAAGAGACGGATGGATACCTGTCGGTGTCAAAATCGGTGGATCTCGGGTAGGGGGTCCCGAACTATGCGTCTAAGGCGGACGGTAACAGGAGGCAGGGAACACGATGTTTTACCCAGGTTTGGGCCCTCTTGATGGAGGTAAAACCCTACATCCTGCTTGATTTATTCTTGATGATATGAGTATTACAAGAGTTGATCTACCACGAGATCGGAGAGGCTAAACCCTAGAAGCTAGCCTATGGTATGATTGTATGTTGTCCTACGGACTAAAGCCCTCCGGTTTATATAGACACCGGAGAGGGTTAGGGTTACACAAGGTCGGTTACAAAGGAGGAGATATCCATATCCGTACTGCCTAGCTTGCCTTCCACGCCAAGTAGAGTCCTATCCGGACACGGGACGAAGTCTGCAATCTTGTATTTTCATAGTCCAACAGTCTGGCCAAAGGATATAGCCCGGCTATCCGGAGACCCCCTAATCCAGGACTCCCTCAGTATCCCCTGAACCAGGCTTCAATGACGATGAGTCCGGCACGCAGTGTTGTCTTCGGCATTGCAAGGCGGGTTCCTCCTCCGAACACATCACAGAAGAGTTTGAATACCAGGATAGTGTCCGACCCTGCAAAATAAATTCCACATACCACCGTAGAGAGAATAATATTTCCAAAAATCTTAATCTGCTGACACGCTTTGGCAACATGACATCGGGCCATGGCTCGGTGATTATTTGAACCATTTTTCTTCAACCAGCTCCACACATAACGCGAGGCAGTTTCCTGACACGTCTTGTCAAAGCAGAGATCGTGTTCCCCTAATTACGGGATTCTCATCAATACGGTCGTGGGTAACCCAACCGTGCCTAGGACTCCTAGATTTTAGGCAAGTCCCGAATGGCCACTAGGAGGACGCTTGATATTCACCCTCTTTATAAAGGGACAAGGCTTTTACTTTTTCCCCTCTCGTGCTCAATCGAATCCTTCCCCCGCCTCGAGTTCTAACACCCAAAGCCCAGGTCAGGTGCTTCGGACCTTCAATCATGTCCGGATCTAGCCTTCAAGGCCGGTGGATGCCCTACTCCGTTACGGAAGAGGATATCAAGAAGTTGAGGGAGGCCAGATACCTGACCGCCGAGGTTTCGCATCGGCTGCCTGCCCGAGGGCAGGTCGTCCCTACTCCCGAACCCAACGAGAACGTTGTGTTCATCTCCCACTTCCTCCGAGGTCTAGGCCTCACTCTGGATCCCTTCGTTAGGGGTTTGATGTTCTATTACGGGCTAGATTTCCACGATCTAGCCCTGGACTCCTTTCTCCACATCTCGGCATTTATTGTCGTATATGAGGCCTTCCTCCGCATTACCCCTCACTTCGGCTTGTGGCTCAAGACCTTTGACGTGAAGCCGAAGATGGTCGAGGGGCAGCATATAGCGTGCGGAGGCGCATTAATAAGCAAGATCGCTGGAGATCCATGGACAAAGGGTTCCTTTCCAGAGGTGTCCGGATTATGGCAACGGGAGTGGTTTTACATCACAGCTCCCAGAAGTGCCAAGTGGGTGGCTGCCCCTGCTTTCTGCTCGGGCCCTCCACCACAACTAATGTCATGGATTAGCAGAGGGCTGAGCTGGGGTCCAGCCAAGGATGTGCCTATACTGTAGATTAGCATTCAAGATCTGTTCGAAGGAGATTTCAGTCTGGTTACAGTGGTGCAAGTCATGCTGGTTCGTCGAGTCCAGCCTTGCAAACGCCGGCCCCTCCGCATGTGCGAGTTCAACCCAGAAGGACCGCGCACTATTCAGAATTTCCTCAGCCTGACGCACGAGGAGATGTATAAATCATTTTTCGGACCCCAAATAGAGTGTCCGGATACTACCAAGGACGTGGGCCTGAGCAGCAACCGCACCGCCGACCAAGTAAGTAATCCTCTAGTCGAACACACCGTCTTTCATTTATCATGACGTCATTCTGAGAAATTGCTCTTTGACCAGGACTGGCTAACAAAGGCGAAGATGATTCGGTGTTCGGCCCCCCTTCCTGAGGGTTTGGACAATCCAGTACTGGAAAAGATGCTCGAGCTAGCACCTTGCCCGGAGCCCTCAGAGAAAGATAAAGGGGGGAATAATGAGGGCGAAAGCGGGCCCCCATCGCTACCAATTCCAACCGAGGGAATGAGCGCCTCTGTCAAGGAGGATAACCAAGGGGAAGAATCTGACCCTCTCTCGCTTCGGGGAAGGAAGATGACTGCCTCTGAAGATCCGGAAACCAAGGCTTCCAAACAGGAGAAGAAGTCTCCACCATATGGTCCTGCCTCGGAGGGTGTTTTTGCCGCACAAAGTCCGCACGGGGATCAGCCCTCTAACGAGCCGTAAGTGATCAAAAAATACTTAATAGTAAAGATATTCTACCTTACTTCCGAGGAAAATGACCGAAGAGTTTATCTTGCAGTTCGGATCTTAGCCCTTCTCAACATAGCTCGTCTTCGGGGGATCTTCTTTCGGAGATGATGGAGAGCGAAACGCCTCCCCCGGACTCCCCCGCTCAAGAAGCGGGCGACCTTGAAGTGTCGTCAAGGAGGGCCTCTTCGGATCTGGTGAGGCCAGAAGATAATCCTATGGTCACCCGAAGCCCCCAGTATCCGGCTCTTGAAGAGGGTGAACAAAAGAGTCCGGCGCCGTCTGGTATGCGGTCGGATGCACTGAGGGATCTGCTAAAGCGAGCGACCATCTCGGAAGAACACCGTACGTTGATGGGTACGGTGATGGAAAGGATTTCGTCCGCCGAAAGCGGGTTGCATGATGCCTTTATGAGTCTACTAACGGGCTTTGAGGTACGTAAAATGATGTACATTTGTGATAGTACCGCACATTTTTAGGTGTGCCCTGTGTAGATAGTAGCCCCTGAGACTCTGGTTGTCGCCGAGGACGGCGGCAAACAGAGGATCATAGTCCCAGGTAATAACCATACCACTTTATGTGCAGGTGGTGGAAGCTCCGGTGGCTAGCCGGACTAATGAGTTTGCCGAACTAAAGCGGCAACTGGATGCGATAGATGCCGACATCGAGCTTGTTAACAAGCGGCTTGACGAGGCACAGGGTAAGTAATGTTTTTGGGTGAATGTCACATAGTAAGGGCAGCGTGATGCCACTATCTTTAATATGTTGTGACTGCAGACGGAGCTGCCACCGTGGAAACCCTTCGGGCGGAGCTTGCCCGAGCCAAAGAACAAACGAGGATTAGTAATGCGGCCGCTTTAAAGGCGGCCGAAGAGTTGAGAGCTGAAAAGGCCGCACATTGCGAGAGCAAAGATAAAATGGCCAAGATGGCTGTAAAGTTAAAAGACACTGCCGACCGTTGCCAGTTCCTCGAAGAAGAAAACCGGGCGAGGGCGACGGACCTTGAGAAGGCCACAATGGCGACCAAGGACACCCGCTCTGCCATGAGAGAGAAGAAGGAGGAACTGCGTGAAGCCGGGGATATTGCGGCTGGGAAGCCCTTTATGCTGCGAAGGAAGTTCGGAGATTCGCGGTATGCCCCTCTAGATCAGCTGTGGAGTTCGGCAGATGCATATTTGGACTTGGCGGCGAGCGTTGTCGATGCGGCCAAATACTTCCATGATCAAACAGATCGTGAAGTGGACAAGCTGTTCTGGTCGCAGTTTAACGTTCTAGAGCGTCTGCTTCCATTGACTGATCAACTAGCCGAATGGGCCGAACTCAATAGGTTGTCCGGACTCGCCATGAGGTCTGTCATGGATGAGCTGTGGCCGGAAAGGCCAAAGCCGAACAACTATTTTAGCCTGGTGTAGCAGTTCCTTGGTGCGGTGCCGCGCATCAATGTGATGAACAGGTCGGCGTGCATAGAGGGCTCATGGATGGCACTTGCCCGTGTCAAAGCATACTGGGCAGAGATGGATGCTACCACTGTTGCGGCGCAGGGTTCGGCCATAGGCCGAGTGACTGCCGAGCACTATTTTGAAGAAGTTCTTGAGGGCGCTCGTTTGATAGAGGCCCAGTGCTCGAAGAATATTATGTTTGAGTGACATGTATTCCCATGGTAAAAACAATGTTTTTATTAAAGTTATCAAGGCTGTATTTATACTTTTACCCGAAAGTAATATGATGCCTCCTGTGTGGCCGTTTACGTATATATATGTATATCCTGAAAGATTGCAGTCGTCGGCTTCAGCCCCCACGCATATTATGCGGGGGTGTTTGCAGAAGACGTGTGTTCACACTTAATCCAATGTCTTGGTCCTGTTAAGGAGGTGATAGCGCAGCGAACTAGGCAACCGAACTATAATGGTTTAACACTTTCACTTAGCCAGAGGAGTTTAACAGTGGGGCTACTATATAGCCCCTGGTGGCTCCGCACTCACCCGAGTTCGGGGTGCGTACATGCCTGGCCGGGAAACAACCCTTCATTAAGGTAGAGGAATTCTAAGATTCCGATAGGTTATCGAGTGGTTGACCAGTCTCACGCTATATCATGACAGTCAATTTTCGGCTTTCTCTACCGAGGTGCTCGTCCGGATGAACCTGGGCACAAACGCAGTAGTTCTCCTGGTGCCGCCTTAGCCGATAGAGCGGAACGTAAGGCAGCAAAACACAGGAGCCGGGCAAACCCAACATTTGACCAAAGACATGATTCAGAGCTGATGCATATAAGGCCAAACTCGCGACGCCGAACACTCCCTAAGGTGTTCGGTCTTTATTGTGGGCCTAAACAGTGCCCTTTGTAAGAAGCCCCTGGTGTCCAGGTACGTGCATTATTCTGACGTGGCCACATGCCAAGACGTCAGCATCCTTCTCAATTGTACTGAGAATCCGAGGGATGTGTATCAACAAGAGACAGTAAAAAAGGTTGACGCAGGTTCTTAATCGAAAAAGAATCCTTGGAACGGGTCCCTGTTGCATGTCTGCGCCTGTGTCTCCATTGTGCCGTATCCTGGACGGGTGTAGCACGATGGTCATCTGTAAAAGAGAGGAACTTAGGTGAAAAGTTGTTATGCAAAAAGGTAGGTTTAAAGAAACCATGTTCAATTCAAGATGAGTAAAAATTGCCACTTGTCTGCGTGCGTTGAGCCCCTTGTATTTGTAATAGGGGTGTGGCCATCAAACTTGTATGAATTACATATAGCTGCGCCGGACTTGTCTAACCGTGTCCGTGGTCTTGACGACCTATTGAATGCTTTAGTTGGTGAGGCCGTTTTAGTGTGCGGCTACCAAGGCCGCCGCACTCTCTTCGGCGCGCAGGGATCGCTCAATATTTCCATTTACTGTAATGATGCCATGTGGAACAGGCATCTTAAGAGTGAGGGAAGTGTAATGCGGTATTGAATTAAAGCGAGCGAAAGCTTCGCGTCCAAGTAGTGCTTGATAGCCACTTTGGAATGACGCAATGTGGAAGGTTAAATTTTCGCTACGGAAGTTATCGAGGAAGCCGAATATAACTTCTAGTAGCAGGGAGCCCGTGCAATGAGCCCCTGGGCCTGGCGTTACTCCCTTAAAGGTAGTATTGCTGTGGCAAATTTTCCTTGGGTCTATCCCCATTTTGCGGACTGTGTCCCGATATATTAGGTTTAGACTGCTGCCACCGTCCATCAGGACTCGTGTGAAGTGGTATCTGTCAATTATTGGATCTAATACCAAGGCGGCCCATCCTGCGCGCCGGATACTTGCCGAGTAATCCTGATGGTCGAAGGTGATCGGTTGAGACGGCCAGTGGCAGAACTCCGCGGTGATAGGCCCTTGGGCATATTTATCTGGGAGTGTCGCTTTGTTTCTCCCCTTTATCACGTGTAACACGTTTACTGTTTTGACTTCTGGTGGAAATTTCTTCTGTTCCCCAGTGCTTTGCTTGCGAGGCTCATCCTCGTCTTCGCTTGGTGTATCCTGCCCCTTGTGTTCGGCGTTGAGCTTGCTGGACTGCTTGAAGACCCAACATTCTCTGTGGGTATGATCTGCAGGTTTATCAGGGGTGCTATGGATCTGACATATTTGGTCCAGAATTTTGTTTAGGCTGGACAGTTCATCTCTGGTGCCTTTAGAGGATGGCTTTTGCTGACCTGGCCGAGAGCTTCTGAATCCGGCGTTTACCGTCGTGCTCTTCAGGATGTATTCTTTATTCCGGCGCTTATTATTTTTGCTGTGTCATGATTTCCCGTTTCCATCTCTAACTTCGGATGTACTTTGGTCGCTGGTGCTGCATCGGGCTAGCCAACTATCCTCGCCCGCGCAAAAGCGGGTCATGAGGCTTGTTAATGCTGCCATTGTTCTCGGCTTTTCTTGGCCGAGGTGTCTGGCAAGCCATTCGTCTCGGATGTTGTGCTTAAAATCTGCCAAGGCTTCGGCGTCCGGACAGTCGACTATTTGGTTCTTTTTAGTAAGAAACCTGTTCCAAAGCTTTTGGGCTGACTCTCCGGGTTGTTGAGTTATATGACTCAAATCGTCTGCATTCGGAGGTCAGACATAAGTCCCTTGAAAATTTGCCCGAAAAGCGTCTTCGAGCTCTTCCCAGCTTCCAATGGAGCTTTCGGGGAGGCTTTTAAGCCAGTGCCGAGCTGGCCCTTTGAGCTTGAGGGGTAAGTACTTGATGGCATGGAGATCATCTCCTCGAGCCATATGGATATGGAGGATATAGTCCTCAATCCAGACCCCAGGGTCTGTTGTTCCGTCATATGCCTCTATGTTTACGGGTTTGAATCCCTCTGGAAATTCGTGGTCCAGCACTTCGTTGGTGAAACATAGGGGGTGTGCGGCACCCCTATATCTGGGTGTACCATGATGTTCGGATGTTTGTTGTGTTGCATCGTATGCTGGAGCGCGCTTGCGTGGTCCATAGATGGATCTGGTTGTGCCGTCCTTTTGATGCGAGCCCTCGCGTGGATCACGTATTGGCTTATGTGCAGCGTTGTTTGCCGCTCTATGTTGGCCGTGAGGTCGACTATCCGGCTAGATGGCCGTTTTAATTTTTGGTTGCGGGGGATCTAAGGCCTCCTCATCGAATTCAGGTAGCAACTTCCGCTTCGGGTAGCTCTTGGTGTGGCGATTACCGTCGTACTTCGCTGCTGTGTTGAGTACTTTACTCCATTTGATTCTGAGTGTGTCTTGTGCAGCCTTGAGCCTTTGCTTCGGCTTTTTAAGACTCCTCGCGGTGGCAACAAGCCTTTGATGGGCATTCTGTTGCTCCGGGTGTCTGTCCGGTGTGATGTCGTCCGGACTATTATCTTTGACAGAGTCGGGTTGTTTGGTTTGATTCTTCGTGTTGCCGTGGTCCGGCGATGGTTCACCCTGCTCTAACGCTGGGTCTATATGATCGTTGTTTCTGCCGAGGCGGGATTTGGAGCGGTGCTTACGCCGCCACTTTGACTGCTTCTCGAGGGGATAACCCTTCGTTGTGTCCTTCCGTTCCTCGTCGTCGTTTTCTTTTGGTGTGTCCACCATGTATACATCATGTGATTAAGTGGGCGTCCAATGCCCTGTGGGCAGTGGTTCCTGTTCGTCTCCTGCATCGTCGTCCATACCGTCGATGTCTTCGAAGTCGAAGTCGAGCATGTCGGTTAAGTCATCGATAGTGGCTACTAAGTGGGTGGTGGGTGGGCGGCGAAGTTCTTCGTCATCCGCATCCCGATCCTGCCGGACATAGTTCGGCCAGGATCCTCCTGACAAGGAGAGAGAGCTTAATGAGTTCAGTATGTCGCCGAAGGGTGAGTGCTGAAAAATATCCACAGAGGTAAACTCCATGATCGGCGCCCAATCGGATTCGATAGGAACGGGCGTAGGTGGTTCGGAGTCCGTGGCCGGAGAAGGATCCGGCATTTTAACCACACGGCTCTCGTGAAGGGTAAGGTCGATCCTCGGCTCGATCGCCGCTGAGAGTGCGGCCTTCGTGGCGGGGTCTATCCCTCCATCCTCGGATGGCGCGATAGGCTCCGAATTGATGGTCGGAGCAGTTGTCGGTGCGATCTCCTGAACATTGTCCGATGGCAGAGCTAAATCATGCTCATCAAGAATGTGCGGCGCACTCGGCAGGGGCTCGAATCCGTCGAAGATCGAGTCTTCGCGGACATCGGCCGTATAGTTTAAGTTTCCAAATCTGACCTGATGGCCAGGGGCGTAATTTTCGATCTGCTCCAGATGGCCAAGCGAGTTGGACGGCAGTGCGAAGCCACTGAATACAAAGATTCGTCCGGGGAGGAAAGTCTCACCCTGGACTGCATCGCTACCGATGATCAAAGGAGCCATCAAGCCTAACAGTGATGACACAGAGGAATTCTCAATGAAAGCACCAATGTCGGTGTCAAAAACGGTGGATCTTGGGTAGGGGGTCCCGAACTATGCGTCTAAGGCGGATGGTAACAGGAGGCAGGGAACACGATGTTTTACCCAGGTTCAGGCCCTCTTGATGGAGGTAAAACCCTATGTCCTGCTTGATTTATTCTTGATGATATGAGTATTACAAGAGTTGATCTACCACGAGATCGGAGAGGCTCAACCCTAGAAGCTAGCCTATGGTATGATTGTATGTTGTCCTACGGACTAAAACCCTCCGGTTTATATAGACACCGGAGAGGGTTAGGGTTACACAAGGTTGGTTACAAAGGAGGGGATATCCATATCCGTACTGCGTAGCTTGCCTTCCATGCCAAGTAGAGTCCTATCCGGACACGGGATGAAGTCTTCAATCTTGTATCTTCATAGTCCAACAGTCCGGACAAAGGATATACTCCGGCTGTCCGGAGACCCCCTAATCCAGGACTCCCTCAATACCCCTTGACCTGAAGCTTACCTGTGCAGCCGCAAGCCATTATGGGTCTGGCTGGGTTGACCTTAGGCGTGACTCTGTACGGACGGTGCCAGCAGATGTAGAAGAATGGTAGGACATGGATGGGTACCGACAGTGCTCAGAGAAACTCTACGGAAGACCCTGTTTCGTTCATCCCGTCTTCAAACACCAGGCAGTGCGAGGACATAAAGGAGGGAACTATTCTTGCGGGTAAAGTGCACAAGACTCTGCAGAGTAACAACCTAATCGATTAGCCGTGTCCCCGGTTACGGACAAATGAGCCTCTGGAAACTGGAGTATTTCGGAAATCTCAACACTGAACAAATAAATTAATTGAGGAGTTAATTAATAATTGGGAATGAGACATTGGTTGGTGGAACCATCTCAATAACAACCCACATTTTGTAGTAATTGTAAGCAAGTCCTTTGTTGTAGGGAAAAACTGGCTTTTTCGCAAAAACATAAAACTTAGAGCCCCACAACCAAATTGCATATAGTGTTAGCATTATTTTTGTTGTTCTCTCTATGACTTGCCAGCATATTCTAAATGCTGACCTGCACGGCTGCAACGTCTCATGTTGCAGAGGAGTTTTCCGACCAGGAGTGAGGCTACGATCTACGCTTGGCGATTTCCCTATGGAGTCAGATGGACTCGCTATTCGTCTATGCTTCCGCAGCTTTATTTAGTTTATTTCTAATGAGTTGGCCTACGGCCAAATTTATTATGATGTAATAAAGACTCGATATGAGAATCGTGTAATAAATGCAGGTGTGATTGAACTTTGAATCTTTTCATCAATGTACTGTGTGTGCCAGCATGATCTTGGGATGGTACAGCTACACAGAGACTTGACTGATTTTGGGTCGGGTCGTTAGACGCCAACATCTCTTATATATACCCAAACTTCCAGAACATAACCTAGATCAGGAGTTCCGCCGCTGCAAGCCTCCGTAGCCACCGAAAACCAATCTAGACCCGTTCTGGTACCCTGCCGGAAGGGGGATCCCTCTCCGGTGGCCATCTTCATCATCTCGGCGCTCTCCATGACGAGGAGGGAGTAGTTCACCCTCAGGGCTGAGGGTATGTACCAGTAGCTATGTGTTTGATCTCTCTCTCTCTCTCTCTCTCGTGTTCTTGATTCGGCACGATCTTGATGTATCGCGAGCTTTGCTATTATAGTTGGATCTTATGATGTTTCTCCCCCTCTATCTCCTTGTGATGAATTGAGTTTTCCCTTTGGAGTTATCTTATCGAATTGAGTCTTTAAGGATTTGAGAACACTTGATGTATGTCTTGCATGTGCTTATCTGTGGTGACAATGGGATATCATGTGATCTACTTGATGTATGTTTTGGTGATCAACTTGTGGGTTTAGTGACCTTGTGAACTTATGCATAGGGGCTGGCACACGTTTTCATCTTGACTCTCAGGTAGAAACTTTGGGGCACTCTTTGAAGTTCTTTGTGTTGGTTGAATAGATGAATCTGAGATTGTGTGATGCATATTGTATAATCATACCCACAGATACTTGAGGTGACATTGGAGTATCAAGGTGACATTAGGGTTTTGGTTGATTTGTGTCTTAAGGTGTTATTCTAGTACGAACTCTAGGATAGATCGAACGAAAAGAATAGCTTCGTGTTATTTTACTACGGACTCTTGAATAGATCGATCGGAAAGGATAACTTTGAGGTGGTTTTGTACCATACAATAATCTCTTCGTTTGTTATCCGCTATTAGTGACTTTGGAGTGACTCTTTGTTGAATGTTAAGGGATAGTTATATGATCCATTTATGTTATTATTGTTGAGAGAACTTGCACTAGTGAAAGTATGAACCCTAGACCTTGTTTCAACGCATTGCAATACTGTTTATGCTCACTTTTATCTTTAGTTACTTTGCTGTTTTATATTTCTAGATTACAAAAACCTATATCTACCATCCATATTGCACTTGTATCACCATCTCTTCGCCGAACTAGTGCACCTATACAATTTACCATTGTATTGAGTGTGTTGGGGACACAAGAGACTCTTTGTTATTTGGTTGCAGGGTTGTTTGAGAGAGACCATCTTCATCCTACACCTCCCAGGAATTGATAAACGTTAGGTCATCCACTTGAGGGAAATTTGCTACTGTCCTACAAACCTCTGCACTTGGAGGCCCAACAACGTCTACAAGAAGAAGGTTGTGTAGTAGACATCAAGCTCTTTTCTGGAGCCGTTGCCGGGGAGGTTAGCGCTTGAAGGTATATCTTTAGATCTTGTAATCGAATCTTTTTGTTTCTTGTTTTATCATAAGTTTAGTCTATAAAAGAAAACTACAAAAAATGGAATTAAGGTTGCCGCATATGCTTCATCTTTTTAATGTCTTTCGTGAAAATAAGGATTCCGATAATTGTGCCAAAGTGTTAGAAGAAGAATGCATTAGAATGTTTGGCACTTAATTTTTGTATGATGAGCATGACTGCAATGTTGTTAGTATGAATTCGTTGAATACCCATGATGCTAATGATATGCAAAGCTCCAAGCTTGGGGATGCTATGTTTGATGAATATGATATTTTTAGTCCGCCAATTTTTGATGAGAATATTTATTATGATGAAAGCATGCCTCCTATTTATGATGATTATATGGATGAAAGTGGGTGTGGAAGAGTGTCAACTTTAGGAAGTAATGATCCCATTGTTTTGGAGGGTGTTGAATCTTATTGTGATAATTATGAAAGTGGATTTGGAGAGGTCATGACTTTATTTAGTGATGAATCCACTATTTCGGAAGAGGTTCCAATTGATTATGAGAACAAAGTTGCTATCTATGATGATTATTGTGATGACATGTATGCTATAAAGAATAATGATATCCATGAAACTTGTCATCGTTATTTTAATTTTCAATTGGATTATGCCTCACATGGTAGTTATTTTGTTGAGTTTGCTCTCACTACTATTCATGACAAGAAATTTGCTTATGTGGAGAGTAATAAAAATTCTATGCTTGTAGATCATGAAAAGAATGCTTTATGTGATGGTTATATTGTTGAATTCATTCATGATGCTACTAAAAATTAGTATGAGGTAGGAATATATGCTTGTAGGAATTGCAATAATATCAAGTTTCCTCTCTATGTGTTGAAATTCTTGAAGATTTGCTTATTTTACCTTCCTATGCAAGTTGATTCTTGTTCCCACAAGTTGTTTGCTCACAAAATCCCTATGCATAGGAACTGGGTTAGACTTAAATGTGCTAGTCATATTCTTCATGCTGCTCTCTTTATGTTTCAATTCTTATCTTTTATGTGAGCATTATTGAAATCATCATGCCTAGCGAGGGGCGTTAAACGATAGCGCTTGTTGGGAGGCAACCCAATTTTATTTTTGTCCTTTACTTTTTGTTCCTGTTTAGTAATAAATAATTCATCTAGCATCTGTTATGATTGTGTTTTTTATGTTTTAATTAGTGTTTATGCCAAGTAAAGCCTTTAGGATCTTCTTGGGTGATTATTGTTTGATCTTGGTGATAAAAACAGAAAGTATGCATTTTTTACCAGAGAGCGATAAAATACCAAATCCAACTGCAGTCGATCAATAAACAAATTGCCTAGGACTTCCTAATTTATTAGGATTTTTGGAGTTACAGAAGTATTCGAAACCTCCATACTGCTATAGACTATTCTGTTTTTGACAGATTCTGTTTCCTATGTGTTGTTTGCTTATTTTGATGAATCTATGAGTAGTATCGGAGGGTATGAACCAAAGAGAAGTTGGAATATAGTAGATATTACATAAATATGAATTTAGAATAAGTATGTGAGTTCTTTATGACTAATGTCGAGTCTATGGATTATACGCACTCTCACCTTCTCATCATTGCTAGCCTCTTCGATACCGTGCATTGCCCTTTCTCACCTTGAGAGTTGGTGCAAACTTCGCCGGTGCATCCAAACCCTGCGATATGATACGCTCTATCACACATAAGCCTCCTTATATCTTCCTCAAAACAACCACCATACCTACCTATTATGGCATTTCCATAGCCATTCTGAGATATATTGCCATGCAACTTTCCACCGTTCCTTTTATTATGACACGCTTCATCATTGTCATATTGCCTTGCATGATCATGTAGTTGACATATTATTTGTGGCAAGGCCACCATGCATAATTTTTCATACATGTCACTCTTGATTCATTGCCCTTCCCGGTACACCGTCGGAGGCTTTCATATAGAGTCATAATTTGTTCTAGTATCGAGTTGTAATCTTTGAGATGTAAATAAATAGAAGTGTGATGATCATCATTAATAGAGCATTGTCCCAAAAAGGCCAAATAAAAAAAAGAAAGGCCAAACAAATAAAGAAAGAAAGAAAGAAAATAAAATAAAAGGGACAATTCTACTATCCTTTTTCCACACTTGTGCTTCAAAGTAGCACCATGATCTTCATGATAGAGAGTCTCCTATTTTGTCACTTTCATATACTAGTAGGAATTTTCATTATAGAACTTGGCTTGTATATTCCAACAATGGGCTTCCTCAAATTCCCTAGGTCTTCATGAGAAATCAAGTTGGATGCACACCCACTTAGTTTCTTTTGTTGAGCTTTCATACATTTATAGCTCTAGTGCATCCGTTGCATGGCAATCCCTACTCCTCACATTGAAATCAATTGATGGGCATCTCCATAGCCCGTTGATTAGCCACGTCAATGTGAGACTTTCTCCTTTTTTGTCTTCTCCACACAACCTCCATCATCACATTCTATTCCACCCATAGTGCTATGTCCATGGCTCGCGCTCATGTATTGCGTGCAAGTTGAAAAAGTTTGAGAATACTAAAGTACGAAACAATTTCCTGGCTTGTCATCGAGGTTGTGCATGATGGGAGCATTTTGTGTGACAAAAATGAAGCATGGCCAAACTATATGATTTTGTAGGGATGAGCTTTCTTTGGCTATGTTATTTTGAGAGGACATAATTGCTTGGTTAGTATGCTTGAAGTATTATTATTTTTATGTCAATATTAAACTTTTGTCTTGAATCTTATGGATCTGAATATTCCAGCCACAATAAATAAAATTACATTGAAAATTATGTTAGGTAGCATTCCACATCAAAAATTCTGTTTTTATCATTTACCTACTCGAGGACGAGCAGGAATTAAGCTTGGGGATGCTTGATACGTCTCCAACGTATCTATAATTTTTGATTGTTCCATGCTATTATATTATCCATCTAGGATGTTTTATATGCATTTCTGTGCTATTTTATATGATTTTTGGGACTAACCTATTAACCTAGAGCCCAGTGCAAGTTTCTGTTTTTTCCTTGTTTTTGAGTATTGCAGAAAAGGAAAACCAAATGGAGTCCAATTGACCTGAAATTTCACGGAGACTATTTTTGGACCAGAAGAAGCCCATGGAGTATCGAAGATGGGCCAGAAGAGTCCCGAGGCACCCACGAGGGTGGGGGCGCGCCCTACCCCCTGGGTGCGCGCCCCTACCTCGTGGCCGCCTCGGAGACCCCCCTGACTTGTTCCCGACGCCAACATCTCCTATATATACCCAAACTTCCAGAACATAACCTAGATCGGGAGTTCTGCCTCCACAAGCCTCTGTAGCCACCGAAAACCAATCTAGACCTGTTTCGGCACCCTGCCGGAGGGGGGATCCCTCTCCGGTGGCCATCTTCATCATCCCTGCGCTCTCCATGACGAGGAGGGAGTAGTTCACCCTCGGGGCTGAGGGTATGTACCAGAAGCTATGTGTTTGATATCTCTCTCTCTCTCTCTCGTGTTCTTGATTCAGCACGATATTGATGTATCGCGAGCTTTGCTATTATAGTTGGATCTTATGATGTTTCTACCCCTCTAGCTCCTTGTGATGAATTGAGTTTTCCCTTTGGAGTTATCTTATCGGATTGAGTCTTTAAGGATTTGAGAACACTTGATGTATGTCTTGCATGTGCTTATCTGTGGTGACAATGGGATATCACGTGATCTACTTGATGTATGTTTTGGTGATCAACTTGCGGGTTCAGTGACCTTGTGAACTTATGCATAGGGGTTGGCACACGTTTTCATCTTGACTCTCCGGTAGAAACTTTGGGGTACTATTTGAAGTTCTTTGTGTTGGTTGAATAGATGAATCTGAGATTGTGTGATGCATATCGTATAATCATACCCACGGATACTTGAGGTGACATTGGAGTATCTAGGTGACATTAGGGTTTTGGTTGGTTTGTATCTTAAGGTGTTATTCTAGTACGAACTCTAGTATAGATCAAACGGAAATAATAGCTTCGTGTTATTTTATTACGGACTCTTGAATAGATCGATCAGAAAGGATAACTTTGAGGTGGTTTTGTACCCTACAATAATCTCTTCATTTGTTCTCCGCTATTAGTGACTTTGGAGTGACTCTTTGTTGCATGTTGAGGGATAGTTATATGATCCAGTATGTTATTATTGTTGAGAGAACTTGCACTAGTGAAAGTATGAACCCTAGGCCTTGTTTCAACGCATTGCAATACCGTTTACGCTCACTTTTATCTTTAGTTACTTTGCTGTTTTTATATTTTCAGATTACAAAAACCTATATCTACCAAACTTCTACAAAGAAATCTTAGATCGGGAGTTCCGCCACCGCAAGCCTCTATAGCCACCGAAAACAAATCTAGACCCATTCTGGCACCCTGCCGGAGGGGGGAATCCCTCTCCGGTGGCCATCTTCATCATCCTGGCACTCTCCATGACGAGGAGGGAGTAGTTCACCCTCGGGACTGAGGGTATGTACCAGTAGCTATGTGTTTGATCTCTCTCTCTCTCTCTGTCTCATGTTCTTGATTTGGCATGATCTTGATGTATCGCGAGCTTTGCTATTATAGTTGGATCTTATGATGTTTCTCCCACTCTACTCTCTTGTGATGCATTGAGTTTTCCCTTTGAAGTTATCTTATTAGATTGAGTCTTTAAGGATTCGAGAACACTTGATGTATGTCTTGCATGTGCTTATCTGTGGTGACAATGGGATATCACGTGATCCACTTGATGTATGTTTTGGTGATCAACTTGCGAGTTCCATGACCTTGTGAACTTATGCATAGGGGTTGGCACACGTTTTCTTCTTGACTCTTCGGTGGAAAATTTGGAGCACTCTTTGAAGTTCTTTGTGTTGGTTGAATAGATGAATCTGAGATTGTGTGATGCATATCGTATAATTATACCCACAGATACTTGAGGTGACATTGGAGTATCTTGGTGACATTAGGGTTTTTATAGATTTGTGTCTTAAGGTGTTATTCTAGTACGAACTCTAGGATAGATTGAATGGAAAAAATAGCTTCATGTTATTTTACTACGGACTCTTGAATAGATCGATTAGAAAGAATAACTTTGAGGTTGTTTCGTACCCTACAATAATCTCTTTGTTTGTTCTCCGTTGTTAGTGACTTTGGAGTGACTCTTTGTTGCATGTTGAGGGATAGTTATATGATCCAATCATGTTATTATTGTTGAGAGAATTTGCACTAGTGAAAGTATGAACCCTAGGCCTTGTTTCCTAGCATTGCAATACCGTTTACGCCCACTTTTACCACTTGCTACCTTGCTGTTTTTATATTTTCAGATTACAAATACCTATATCTACCATCCATATTGCACTTGTATCACCATCTCTTCGCCGAACTAGTGCACCTATATAATTTACCATTGTATTGGGTATGTTGGGGACACAAGAGACTCTTTATTAGTTGGTTGCAGGGTTGTTTGAGAAAGACCATCTTCATCCTATGCCTCCCACGGATTGATAAACGTTAGGTCATCCACTTGAGGGAAATTTGCGACTGTCCTACAAACCTCTGCACCTGGAGGCCCAACAATGTCTACAAGAAGAAGGTTGTGTAGTAGACATCAGTGGGATGAGATCTATTGGCTCATGAACCGGCACGCTAATTCTCTTGTTATCAGTGTCATAAGTCGCATGATATGAGGATTGACTGGTTTCATCAGCCAGCTTGCTTGCGAAAGGATGCATGGCTCTTGCTATTGCTACAAAATCATCAGCACTGAAGTCATATCCGTCTTCTTTGACACTGGGGCAGCTGTTGGCCAAATCTTCCGGGTCAAGATCGGCTTGCCATGCCTCTGCCGGCTTAAGGAAGTTAGAGCACCGGCTCTGGCAGCTCCCCACTTTACATCTTCAATCCTTTTGGGTAGCACGGATAACTGTTTCAATGTATCTTGGATAAGTGTTGGGGGAGATTTTTTGTGCAGTGTTGTAGCAATAGTACGTTGGGCACCAGTATATAACTATTCTACAAGTGTATAGACAGCCTTAAGCCGGATGCACTTATCTAAGCCTAACCTAGCACTTCGTGAACCTATATCAGCAAATTTGTGTGTAAGCCAGCAGATGTTTAAAATATGTTTCATAAGGTACAAAGGAGACATGTTCTTTTTGCTTACCAAAGATGGCTGACGACATGCTATTAATATATTGCCTTAAGCCGGATAACTCTTCAGTCATCGGCTTAAGTGCCGATTCAGCGTCCTCAACTCTCTTCAGCAGAGCTGCCTTCTTGGTTTCCCAACCATCTTTTTCAGTATTGAGCTGTTGCTTGAGCTGCTCAATGTTCTCCAAAGAAATCCGCAATTCTGATTGAGCCTTGCAGGTTGCAGATTGTTGAGTTTTTATGTTAGCCTTCAGATCGTTGAGCTGCAAGTCCTTCTCAGAAAGTTCATCCTGTGATATAGACATAGACAGAATATTGTGAGTATTGATGAAGTCCCAAGAACAATACAAGTATAATACTTGGAACTTGGGGGCTAATGCATATTTGCTCCGAAGAACAATTTTTCAAGTCCCAAGCACAATATAAATATTATACTTGGCCCTTGGGGGCTAATGTATGTTGCTGTTTTGCTAAGACAGAATCATTGGTTGACCCGGACAAATAAAGTGATCCGTTTTACAAAGACTACAACCTGGATTGTTGATTCAAAAACAAGATGATTAGTCCCGGCTTATTCCTGACTGATTAAGCCGGCACTCGGGGGCTACTGAAGCACAGTTGATTTATTGCTACTTAAGTCCCTGATTAATATATTTATTAAGCCGGTCCTTGGGGGCTACACATGAAAAATTGAATTACTAGTGTTATAAGTCCCGGTTCATATTGAAAGCATAAACCGTCCCTTTGGGGGCTACTGGATTTGATCTATGCAAACATTAAAGTTTACGGTACATTCTATTCTATCATGACCCGTAAAGTTGGCGGCTAAGGGAAGTATGTTTATGCAAAAAGGGATTGCAGCATTTACATCATAGCGCTCCTTCATCAGATTTACTAAGCCGACTTCAAAATCACGGCTGGTGTATAGACGATTTAAGAAGCCAGAATGGATGTCTTGGGCATTGAACTAGGCGTAGCTCTGCAAGTCAACTTTCCACTTTCATTTATCTTCAGCAGAAATTTCTTCTTTGGCGCTGTGCTTAGATAAGACGGTTGATTGACCCGGGGCTGTGAATCCAAAGCCAGTAACAACAACATCATCAGTCTTCTCTTCTTCCGGCTTAGCAGGATTGGCTGGTTTAATGGGGCTAGCTGGACCAGTGTTGGACGGGTCAACATTCATTGGATCAATGTCAACATGATGGTCTTCTGGTGCCGAATCGTCAACAATGTGATCAGTAATTGGGTGAGAAAGTTCCGGTTGTTGTTCCGGCTCAGACAGGATGACGTCATCAGCCGGCTTATTTACCTTGGCATTCTTGCTGGGTTTGACCTGACCCCTGAAAATAAAAGGTGTAAAGAGGTCAGTATAAGAATTAGATGTAAGGTTTGAATAATCAAGTATATTCTTACCTAGGTACATTTTTGAAAGCCGGGATTTGAGTTCCCGTTGACTCGCCAGAGGAGGAATGAGAAGTCCCCTGATAGTTTGAATCAGACGGGTTAAGAGGTTGTCGAAAATGACCCGCCTTGGGATAAAGTATATCAGAAATATATAAGACCTCTAGGCGGCGTTTGCGAGCCGGTGCATCGCTAGAAGAAGTAATTATACCACTGCTATCGCAGGTGGTGCGGCAAGCTTCGTGTTGCTGTTTCTTCAAAAAAAAAGTTGGGATCCAAGTGAGCTAGAGGGTGAGAAAAGCTTACTTTCCGTCTTTCTTGGCGGGTTTTCTGTGTTGGCGGAGGTTTTGAGCCAGAGGAAAGAATAATTACCTCTGCGCCGTCTGCGCGGCTGGCCTCAGCGTCGTCCTGATAACAATCATTGTAAATGAGATGTATACAAAATGAGCCAAGAGAGTCAAGTTCTACCTCTTACTCATCATCATCATGGTCCTCATCAATATTTGAACCCACGGGTTCAATGGTCTTCTTCTTGGCAGGCTTCTTGGCTTTAGTCTTGGTACGAGCCGGCTTGGCCGGCTTATCTTGCGGTTTCTTCTTCCAAAATGGAGAGTCAGTCTGTTGAGGTTAAAAAGATCATAAGCGAGCATAATTATTAAAAACACTGATGAATCGGAAGATGTGCAAAATTACAGCTGGCGGCTTATTGAAGGTGCTAAAAGGACTAAGCCTTGTTTTGTTGTATTCCTTCATAGGTTCGTTTAACAATTTCTTGGTAGCTTCATTGATTTCTACATCAGTCAGTTGGATGTCACAGTGGCGCTGGGGATCTTTCACATTTCCAGTATAATCATACATTAAACCAGGGCGACGGCTTAATGGCAAGATGCTCCAGGACACCCAGCACTGGACAAGGTCGACGCCGGTTAAACCATTAGCCATAAGGGCTTTGAGCTTTGAAAATGATGGAGAATATTTGGCCTGATGCTTGGCACTAAGTGTTGGGGAATGTAGCAATAATTCAAAATTTTCCTACGTGTCACCAAGATCAATCTAGGAGATACTAGCAACGAGAGAGAGGGAGTGCATCTTCATACCCTTGAAGATCGCTAAGCGGAAGCGTTCAAGAGAACGGGGTTGATGGAGTCGTACTCGTCGTGATCCAAATCACCGATGATCCTAGCGCCGAACGGACGGCACCTCCGCGTTCAACACACGTACGGAACGGAGACGTCTCCCGCGCCTTGATCTAGCAAGGAGGGAGAGGTTGAGGAAGAGAGTCCAACAGCAGCACGACGGCGTGGTGGTGATGGAGTGGCAGTTCTCCGGCAGGGCTTCGCCAAGCTCACGCGGAGGAGAGGTATTGGAGGGGAGGGGCTGCGCCAGGTGCAAGGGGTATGGCCGCCCTCCCACCCCTCCACTATTTATAGGTGGGGAGAGAGGGGGCCGTCCCCCCTAGATCCCATCTAGGGTTGCGGGCGGCGGCCAAGGGGGGGGAGGAGTGCCTCCCAAGTCAAGTGGAGGCCCTCCCCCTTAGGGTTTCCCCTCTCGCATGCGCATGGGCCTTGGGGAGCTGGTGCCCCTGGACCATTAAGGCTAGGGAGCCCCCTACAGCCCATACTGCTGTGTTGGACGTGGTGGAACATTTTCCGGACCTCTGGACCCCTCCGGAATCCTCCGGAACCTTCTAGAAGCTTCCCGGTACAATACCGGAAAAAACCAAACTTTTCCTGGAACCCGAACAACAGCTTTACATATATAAATCTTTACCTCCGGACCATTACGGAACTCCTCGTGATGTCCGGGATCTCATCCGGGACTCCGAACAACATTCGGTAATCACATACAAGTCTTCCTAATAACCCTAGCGTCATCGAACCTTAAGTGTGTAGACCCTACGGGTTCGGGAACCATGCAGACATGACCGAGACAACTCTCCGGCCAATAACCAATAGCAGGATCTAGATACCCATGTTGGCTCCCACATGTTCCATGACGATCTCATCGGATGAACCACGATGTCGGGGATTCAATCTATCCCATATACAATTCCCTTTGTCAATTGGTACGTTACTTGCCCGAGATTCGATCGTCGGTATTTCAATACCTCGTTCAATCTCGTTACCGTTAGGTCACTTTTACTCGTTCCGTAAACACATCATCCCGTGATCAACTCTTTGGTCACATTGAGCTCATTATGATGATGTACTACCGAGTGGGCCCAGAGATACCTCTCCGTCACACGGAGTGACAAATCCCAGTCTCGATTCGTGCCAACCCAACAGACACTTTCGGAGATACCCGTAGTGTGCCTTTATAGCCACCCAGTTACGTTGTGACGTTTGGCTCACCCAAAGCATTCCTACGGTATCCGGGAGTTGCACAATCTCATGGTCTAAGGAAATGATACTTGACATTAGAAAAGGTTTAGCAGACTAACTACACGATCTTGCGCTATGCTTAGGATTGGGTCTTGTCCATCACATCATTCTCCTAATGATGTGATCCCGTTATCAATACATACAATGTCCATGGTCAGGAAACCATGACCATCTATTAATCAACGAGCTAGTTAACTAGAGGCTTACTATGGACATGTTGTGGTCTATGTATTCACACATGTATTACGGTTTCCGGATAATACAATTATAGCATGAACAATAGACAATTATCATGAACAAGGAAATACAATAATAACCATTTTATTATTGCCTTTAAGGCATATTTCCAACACTAAGCAGTGTGGGGAGTGGATGTGTATTGCTAAGCCGGTGATCGCGATAACTCGGTAAGGGATTTTCGTCGGCTGGAGAAGTGTCCTGACAGTAGAACCAAGTCTGGTTCGAGTCTTTAGGGTGGCTTGGCGGCTTAGCATATGGAAAGCTAACGTCTTTCCTCTTTTTAATTGAAACCCCACCAAGTTTGGTGTTGGGTCCATCAACAAACTTAGTCTGGCGGTTTAAATAGTAGAATTCCCTAAATAAGTCAAATGTGGGATCCTCTTGGAGATAAGCTTCGTAGAACACTTGAAAATTGCATATGTTGGACACATAGTTGGGTTCGATGTCTTGAGGGTGAAGTTGCAGAAAATGAAGCACATCATGGAAGAACTTTGAGCTGGGTGGGCTGAACCCCCGGTTCAGGTGATCAGCAAAAACAATCACTTCTCCGTCCTTAGGTTTGGGAGGACCTTCTTTGCCAGGGACCCTCCAGTGAATAACTTCCTTTTTGGCTAAAGTGACAGTTGCAACATAGTTGTTCAACTCCTCCTTAGTAACCCGGGATGGGACCCAATTGCAGGCGCTATATGTCTTGGCCATTTTTTGATGAACTGAAAAGAATGGTTATGCTGGTTTAAGATTATATGGTTAAGCTGGATGGCGAGTTAATTTGGTGAATAACAATGAAGCATGCACAAGTCTAAGCCGGAGGACAACATTGAAGTTATAAACATGTACCTGGCGGGTTACGCTTTCCAAGTTAATCCTCCCACATAGTTATTAAAGTATAGATCAGAGAAAGGGAAAATTGCTCATGGTTGAAAAACAGGTTTCGCAGATTGATACTATAAAACTGGATCTGCAGCACTTCAGATAATGGAAAAATATCTAGACCTAAATGACGGTGCTGGAGCAGTTCATATAACCAGATCGGATTTTCTATGAGAAAGGAGATGCTCTAGTAATGAAAATAAGTGCTACAACTACCACCGCGGTACAAGAGAAGTTTCAAGTTGAATCAAGTCACAAGATTACAAGAACGGAGATGAACTCCGACGAACTCGTTTGAAACCCTAATGAGATCTGTGGGAAAAGGAAAGAGCAGAACTTACTCGAGCTGTTGAACATCGGAGGGGCGCGGATGAATTCTGGTCAAATCAGGTTGATGCGGCGGCCGCTGGTGAGGCAGTAGTGAAGTTCGATGGTGGCGGTGGAGCTCAGGTGCTGAGACGACGCGAGGAGGAAGAAAGAGATGAAGAGGCAAGGGGAAAAATGAAAGGGACCCCTAGCCTTTTTTATAAGGCTGGATGGATAAGTGGCATGCACAGGAATCGAGGAGACCAAAAAATGGATATGTGACGGCGCAAATTCCTCGATTTTCGGAGGTTCATTAAAAAGGAAGGTTTATTAAGATTTGGGCCTTGTGTAATATTAATGACATGTGACATCATGGTGGGTTACCACAATCCTAGGAGATGATGTCATGGCGGGTTACGAGGTCTCATGAAGAGTAAATGAAAAGGATTTTTTCTAAGTGTTGAGACATGAACAAGTTCAAATCAACCTGGGGCCTAATGTTGGGGATATGACTATTGGGTATGACCTGCCTAGGAGGGGCCGGGTTATACTGATGACGGTTCATCAAGACAAGGCCTGTAAAGATGTTGAAGATGGCGGTTCAGATAGCAGGTTTACTAAGGACCTAAAGCCCAAAGGCGGCTTAGGGCCCATAGGTATAAACCACCATATGTGTATGACTTGTATTGAAAGGCAGGCGTAGTTAGTCACCGAGCCGGACACGTTGTGTATGAGCCGGCCGGGACTCCGTGAGCCGTGGGGCGTCAACCTGTGTATATAAAGGGACGACCCGGCGGCGGTTTAGAAAAAGAAACAAGAGATATCGAAAGCTAGGTTAAGCATATTCGCTCCCTGGTAATCGAAACCCAAGCAATACCACCTCAACTGGAGTAGGCTTTTACCTTCATAGCAAGGGGCCAAACCAGTATAAACTCCTGTGTCCTTTGTCCCGTTTAACCCCTTTAAGCTAACCTAGTTGCGATGGCTCTAGGACTAAGTACTTTCGCTAGGACATCTGCCGTGATAATTCCACAACACTATGCGTTAGCAATAGTTGTAGAAGCAATAGTTGGCAAGACGACCCCGACGCAACGATGGAGATCATGGTGTCGAGCCGGTGACGATGTAAATCATGATGATGCTTTGGAGATGGAGATCAAAAGCACAAGATGATGATGGCCATATCATGTCACATATTTTGATTGCATGTGTTGTTTATCCTTTATGCATCTTATTTTGCTTAGAATGGTGGTAGCATTATAAGATGATCCCTTCACTAAATTTCAAGATTAAAGTGGTCTCCCCGGGTATGCACCGTTGCCAAAGTTTGTCGTTTCGAATCACCTCGTAATGATCGAGTGTGATAGACTCTACGTACACATATAACGGGTGTAAGACAGTTTTGCACACGCAGAATACTTGGGTTAAACTTGACGAGCCTAGCATGTACAGGCATGGTCTCGGAACACTGGAGACCGGAAGGTCGAACCTGAGTCATATAGTAGATATGATCAACAAAGAGATGTTCACCATTGAAGACTACCCCATCTCACGTGATGATCGGACATGGGTTAGTTGATTTGGATCACGTATCACTTAGATAACTTGAGGGATGTTTATTTAAGTGGGAGTTAATTAGTAATTTGATTAATTGAACTTAATTTGTTATGAACTTAGTCTTATAGTTTTGCATATCTATGTTGTAGATCAATGGCCCGAGCCACCGTTGCCCTGAATTTTAATACATCCCTAGAGAAAGCTAAGTTGAAAGATGATGGTAGCATTTACACAGACTGGGTCCGTAACTTGAGGATTATCCACATTGTTGCATAGAAGAATTAAGTCCTTGATGCACTGCTAGGTGACATGCCTGCTGTAGGAGCTGAAGCAAATGTTACGAACATCTGGCAAGCTCGATCTGATGACTACTCGATAGTTCAGTGTGCCATGCTTTACGGCTTAGAAACGGGACTTCAAAGACATTTTGAATGTCATGGAGCATATGAGATGTTCCAAGAGTTGAAGTTAATATTTCAAGAAAATGCCCGGGTTGAGAGATATGAAGTCTCCAACAAGTTCTATAGCTGCAAGATGGAGGAGAACAGTTTTTTCAGTGAACACATACTCAAAATGTTTGGGTATCATAACCACTTGACTCAGCTGGGAGTTGATCTTCCAGTTGATAGTGTTATTGACAGAGTTCTTCAATCACTACCACCAAGCTATAAAGGCTTCATGATGAACTATAATATGCAAGGGATGAATAAAATGATTCCTGAGCTCTTCACAATGCTAAAGGCCGCGGAGGTAGAAATCAAGAAGGAGCATCAAGTGTTGATGGTTAACAAGACCACTAGTTTCAAGAAAAAGGGCAAGAGAAAGAAAGGGAAATTCAAGAAGAATGGCAAGCAAGTTGCCACTCCCAGAAAGAAGCCCAAAGCTGGACCCAAGCCTGAAACTGAGTGCTTCTACTACAAAGGGAATGGTCACTTGAAGCGGAACTACCCCAAATACTTGGCGGATAAGAATGATGGCAAAGTGAACAAATGTATATTCGATATACATGTTATTGGTGTGTACCTTACTAATGCTCGTAGAAGCGCCTGTGTATTTGATACTATTTCGGTTGCTCGTATTTGTAAATTGAAACATGAGCTGCAGAAACAAACATTGGCTAAGGACGAGGTGACGATGCGCGTCAGAAATGGTTCCAAGGTCGATGTGATTACCGTTGGCATGCTACCTCTACATCTACCTTCAGGATTAGTTTTAGACCTCAATAATTGTTATTTGGTTCCCGCGTTGAGCATGAAAAATATATCTAGATCTTGTTTATTGTGAGACGGATATTCATTTAAATCTAAGAATAATGGTTGTTCTATTTGTATGAGTAATATCTTTTATGGTCATGCACCCTTGATGAATGGTCTATTCTTGTTGAATCTCGATCGTAGTGATACACATATTCATAATATTGATGCCAAAAGATGCAAAGTTGATAATGATAGTGCAACATACTTGTGGCACTGCCGTTTAGGTCATATCAATGTAAAGCGCATGAAGAAACTCCATACGGATGGACTTTTGGAATCACTTGATTATGAATCATTTGATACTTATGAACCATGCCTCATGGGCAAGATGACTAAAACTCCATTCTCCGAAACAACGGAGCGAGCTAATGATTTATTGGAAATAATACATACCGATGTATGCGGTTCGATGAGTGTTGAGGCACGTGGTGGGTATCGTTATTTTCTGACCTTCACAGATGATTTGAGTAGGTATGGGTATATCTACTTGATGAAACACAAGTCTGAGACATTTGAAAAGTTCAAACAATTTCAGAGTGAAGTGGAGAATCATAGTAACAAGAAAATAAATTTTCTACGATCTGATCGTGGAGGCGAATATTTGAGTTACGAGTTTGGCTTTCATTTAAAACAATGTGGAATTGTTTCACAACTCACTCCATGTGGAACACCACAGCGTAATGGTGTGTCTGAACGTCGTAACCGTGCTTTATTAAATATGGTGCGATCTATGATGTCTCTTACCGATTTACCACTATCGTTCTGGGGTTACGCATTAGAGACAGTCGCATTCACGTTAAATAGGGCACTGTCTAAATCTGTTGAGACGACACCGTATGAACTATGGTTTGGGAAGAAACCTAAGCTGTCGTTTCTTAAAGTTTGGGGTTCCGACACTTATGTCAAAAGGCTTCATCCTGATAAGCTCGAACCCAAATCAGAGGAGTGCGTCTTCATAGGATACCCTAAGGAAACAATTGGGTACACCTTCTACCACAGATCCGAAGGCAAGATCTTTGTTGCCAAGAATGGATCCTTTCTAGAGAAGGAGTTTCTCTCGACAGAGGTGAGTGGGAGGAAAGTAGAACTTGATGGGGTAATTATACCTTCTCTCGAATTGGAAAGTAGCACATCAGAGAAATACGTTCCCATGATGCCTACACGAACTAGAGAGGAAGCAAATGATAATTATCATGAAACTTCAGATCCAGTTACTACTGAACCTCGTAGGTCAACCAGAGCACGATCTGCACCAGAGTGGTACGGTAATCCTATCCTGGAAGTCATGTTACTAGACCAAGGTGAACCTACGAACTATAAAGAAGCTATGATGAGCCCAGATTCCAATAAATGGCTTGAGGCCATGAAATCTGAGATAGGATCCATGTATGAGAACAAAGTATGGACTTTGGTGGACTTGCCCGATGATTGGCAAGCCATAGAAAATAAATGGATCTTCAAGAAGAAGACTAATGCTGATGGTAATGTTACTGTCTACAAAGCTCGACTTGTCGCGAAATGTTTCCGACAAGTTCAAGGATTTGACTACGATGAGACTTTCTCACCCGTAGCGATGCTTAAGTCTGTTCGAATCATGTTAGCAATTGCCGCATTTTATGATTATGAAATCTGGCAAATGGACGTCAAAAATACATTCCTTAATGAATTTCTTAAAGAAGAATTGTATATGATGCAACCAGAAGGTTTTGTCGATCCTAAATGTGCTAACAAAGTGTGCAAGCCCTAGCGATCCATCTATGGACTGGTGCAAGCATCTCGGAGTTGGAATATACGCTTTGATGAGGTGATCAAAGCATATGGTTTTATACAGACTTACGGTGAAGCCTATATTTACAAGAAAGTGAGTGGGAGCTTTGTTGAACTTCTGATATTATATGTGGATGACATAGTGTTGATTGGAAATGATATAGAATTTGTGGATAGCAGAAAACGATACTTGAATAAGAATTTTTCAATGGAAGACCTCGGTGAAGCTGCTTATATATTGGGCATCAAGATCTATAGAGATAGATCGAGACGCTTAATAGGACTTTCACAAAGCACATACCTTGATAAAGTTTTGAAGAAGTTCAAAATGCATCATTCAAAGAAAGGGTTCGTGCCTGTGTTACAAGGTGTGAAGTTGAGTCAGACTCAAAGCCCGACCACTGCAGAAGATAGAGAGAAAATGAAAGTCATTCCCTATGCCTCAGCCATAGGTCCTATCATGTATGCTATGTTGTGTACCAGACCTGATGTATGCCTTGCCATAAGTCTGGCAGGGAGGTACCAAAGTAATCCAGGAGTGGATCACTGGTCAGCGGTCAAGAATATCCTGAAGTACCTGTTGGGGAATGCAGTATTTAAAAAAATTTCCTACCATCATGCAAGATCTATCTAGGAGATGCATAGCAACGAGAGGGGAGAGTGTGTCTACGTACCCTTGTAGACCGAAAGCATAAGCGTTTAGTAATACGTCCATTTTGCATCATGCTTTTATATTGATATTTATTGCATTATGGGCTATTGTTACACATTATGCCACAATACTTATGCCTTTTCTCTCTTATTTTATAAGGTTTACATGAAGAGGGAGAATGCCGACAGCTGGAATTCTGGGCTAGAAAAGGAGCAAATATTAGAGACCTATTCTGCACAACTCCAAAAGTCTTGAAACTCCAAGAAAGTCAGTTTTGGAATATATAAAAAAATATTGGGCGAAGGAAGCACCAGAGGGGGGCCATCCACTGTCCATGAAGGTGGAGGGCGCGCCCTACCCCCTGGGCGCGCCCCCCTGCCTAGTGGGCCACCTGGAAGCCCCCCGATGCCCATCTTCTGGTATAAGGTGTCTTTTGCCCTAGAAAAAATCATAAGAAAGTTTTCGGGATGAAGTGCCACCGTCTCGAGGCGGAACCTTGGCAGAACCAATCTAGGGCTCCGGCGGAGTTGTTCTATCGGGCAAACATCCCTCCGGGAGGGGGAAATCGTCACCATCGTCATCACCATCGATCCTCTCATCGGGAGGGGCTCAATCTCCATCAATATCTTCACCAGCACCATCTCCTCTCAAACCCTACTTCATCTCTTGTATCCGATCTTTGTCTCAAAACCTCAAATTGGTACATGTGGGTTGCTAGTAGTGTTGATTACTCCTTGTACTTGATGCTAGTTGGTTTATTCGGTGGAAGATTATATGTTCAGATCCTTTATGCACATTAATACCCCTCTAATTATGAACATGAATATTATTTGTGATTAGTTATGTTTGTTCCTGAGGACATGGGAGAAGTCTTGTTATAAGTAGTCATGTGAATTTGGTATTCGTTCGATATTTTGATGAGATGTATGTTGTCTTTCCTTTAGTGGTGTTATGTGAACGTGAATACATGACACTTCACCATTGTTTGGGCCTAGGGGAAGGCATTGGGAAGTAATAAGTAGATGATGGGTTGCTAGAGTAATAGAAGCTTAAACCCAAGTTTATGCGTTGCTTCGTAAGGGGCTGATTTGGATCCATATGTTTCATGCTATGGTTAGGTTTACCTTAATTCTTCTTTCGTAGTTGTGGATGCTTGCGAGGGGGGTTAGTCATAAGTGGGATGCTTGTCCAAGGAAGGGTAGTACCCAAGCACCGGTCCACCCACATATCAAATTATCAAAGTAACGAACGCGAATCATATGAGCATGATGAAAACTAACTTGACGATAATTCCCATGTGTCCTCGGGAGCGCTTTACTTTATATAAGAGTTTTTCCAGACTTGTCCTTTTCTACAAAAAGTATTGGGCCACCTTGCTGCACCTTGTTTACTTTTGTTACTTGCTACCTATTACGAATTACCTTATCACAAAACTATCTGTTACCGACAATTTCAGTGCTTGCACAGAATACCTTACTGAAAACAGCTTGTCATTTCCTTCTGCTCCTCGTTGGGTTCGACACTCTTACTTGTCGAAAGGACTACGATAGATCCCCTATACTTGTGGGTCATCAAGACTCTTTTCTGGTGCCGTTGCCGGGGAGTGAAGCGCCTTTGGTAGGTGGAATTTGGGAAGGAAAAATTTATATAGTGTGCTGAAATTGACTGTCACTTGTTACTATGGAAAATAATCCTTTGAGGGGCTTGTTCGGGGTATCTTCACCCCGACCAGTAGAGCAAAGAGTTGCTCCTCAACCTAATGAACCTACTGAAAATGTTTACTTTGAAATTCCTTCGGGTGTGATAGAGAAACTGATAGCTAATCCTTTTACAGGAGATGAAACATTACATCCTGTTATGCACCTAATCTATGCGGATGAAGCTTGTGAATTATTTAAGCTTGCAGGTATGCCCAAGGATGTTATCAAGAAGAAGTTATTCCCTTTATCTTTGAAGGGAAAGGCATTAACATGGCTTAGGCTATGTGATGATATTGGATCATGGAACTACAACCGATTGAAATTGGAATTTCATCAGAAGTTTTATCCTATGCATCTGGTTCATCATGATCATAATTATATATATAATTTTTGGCCTCGCAAAGGAGAAAGTATCGCTCAAGCTTGGGGGAGGCTTAAGTCAATGTTATATTCATGCCCCAATCATGAGCTTTCAAGATAAATTATTATTCAAAAAATTTATGCTCGGCTTTCTCTCAATAATCGCTCCATGCTCGATACTTCTTGTACTGGTTCTTTTATGATGAAGACTATTGAATTTAGATGGATTTATTGGAAAGAATTAAATGCAACTCTGAATATTGGGAACTCGATGAAGGTAAGGAGTCAGGTATAACACCTAAGTTTGATTGTGTTAAATCTTTTATGGATACCGATGCTTTTCATGAATTTAGCACTAAATATGGACTTGACTCTGAGATAGTAGCTTCTTTCTGTGAATCATTTGCTACTCATGTTGATCTCCCTAAGGAGAAGTGGTTTAAATATCATCCCCCCATTGAAGTAAAAGTATTTGAACCTATTAAAGTTGAAGAAAATACTATCACTTATAATGTTGATCCTATTGTTCGACTGCTTATATTGAGAAACCACCTTTCCCTGTTAGAATAAAGGATCATGCTAAAGCTTCAACTGTGGTTCATAAGTGTAATGCTATAACACCTACACCCCCTGAGCAAGTTAAAGTTGAACCTAGTATTGCTATGGTTAAAGATCTCTTGGTCGATAATATTGATGGGCATGTTATTTACTTCTGTGATGAAGCTGCTAGAATTGCTAGACCCGATACTAAAAATAAACATAGACCTGTTGTAGGCATGCCTATTGTTTCTGTTAAAATAGGAGATCATTGCTATCATGGCTTATGTGACATGGGTGCTAGTGCGAGTGCAATACCCCATTCCTTATACAAAGAAATTATGCATGATATTGCACCTGCTGAGATAGAAGGTATTGATGTTACAATTAAGCTTGCCAATAGAGATACTATTTCACCAGTTGGGATTGTTAGAGATGTTGAAGTCTTGTGTGGGAAGTTAAATATCCTACTGATTTTGTTGTTCTTGGTTCCCCACAAGATGACTTTTGTCCCATTATATTTGGTAGACCCTTCTTGAATACTGTTAATGCTAAGATAGACTGCAAAAAGGATATTGTTACTGTTGGTTTAGGGGATATGTCTCATGATTTCAATTTTGCTAAATTTTGTAGACAACCCCATGATAAAGAATTGCCTAGTAAAGATGAAATTATTGGTCTTGCTTCTATTGCCGTGCCTCCTAATGATCCTTTAGAACAATATTTGCTAGACCATGAAATTGATATGTTTATGAATGAAAAACGGGAAATAGATGAAGTATTCTTTAAACAAGGACCTATTTTGAAACACAACTTGCCTGTTAAAATTCTAGGGGATCCTCTTCCACCCAAGGGTGATCCCGTGTTTGATCTTAAACCATTACCTGATACTCTCAAATATGCTTATCTTGATGAAAAGAAGATATATCCTGTTATTATTAGTGCTAACCTTTCAGAGCAGGAAGAAGAGAAATTATTGAAAACTCTGAAGAAGCATCACGCTGCTATTGGATATACTCTTGATGATCTTAAGGGCATTAGTCCCACTCTATGCCAGCACAAAATAAAATTGGAGAAAGATGTTAAACGGGTTGTTGATCACCAACGATGATTGAATCCTAAGATGAAAGAAGTCGTAAGAAATGAAATACTAAAGCTTCTGGAGGCAGGTATAATTTATCCTGTTGCTGATAGTAAGTGGGTAAGTCCTGTCCATTGTGTCCCTAAGAAGGGAGATATTACTGTTGTTCCTAATGATAAAGAAGAATTGATCCCACAAAGAAATGTTACAGGTTATAGAATGGTAATTGGTTTCTGCAAATTAAATAAAGCTACTAGAAAGGATCATTACCCTTTACCTTTTATTGATCAATTGCTAGAAAGATTATCCAAACATACACATTTTTGCTTTCTAGACGGTTATTTTGGTTTCTCTCAAATACCTGTGTCAAAAGAGGATCAGGAAAAGACCACTTTTACTTGCCCTTTTGGTACCTTTGCTTATAGACGTATGCCTTTTGGTTTATGTAATGCACCTGCTACCTTTCGAAGATGTATGACTGCTATATTCTGTGACTTTTGTGAAAAGATTGTTGAGGTTTTCATGGATGATTTCTCCGTGTATGGAACTTCTTTTGATGATTGCTTAAGCAACCTTGATCGAGTTTTGCAGAGATGTGACGAAACTAATCTTGTCTTGAATTGGGAGAAGTTCCACTTTATGGTTAAGGAAGGTATTGTCTTGGGGCATAAAATTTATGAAAGAGGTATTGAAGTTGATAAAGCTAAAGTTGATGCTATTGAAAAGATGTCGTGTCCTAAGGACATTAAAGGTATAAGAAGTTTCCTTGGTCATGCCGGTTTTTATAGGAGGTTCATTAAATACTTCTCAAAAATTTCTAGGCCTCTGACTAATCTCTTACAAAAAGATGTTCCTTTTGTCTTTGATGATGATTGTGTAGAAGCATTTGAAATACTTAATAAAGCCTTGATTTCTGCACCTATTGTTCAGCCACCTGATTGGAATTTACCCTTTGAAATTATGTGTGATGCTAGTGATTATGCTGTAGGTGCTGTTCTAGGACATAGAGTTGATAAGAAATTAAATGCTATCCAATATGCTAGTAAAACTCTAGACAGTGCCCAGAGAAATTATGCTACTACTGAAAAAGAATTCAGTTGTATTGGCTTGTGATAAGTTCAGACCTTATATTGTTGATTCTAAAGTAACTGTTCACACTGATCATGCTACTATTAAATACCTTATGGAAAAGAAAGATGCTAAACCTTGACTTATTAGATGGGTTCTCTTGCTACAAGAATTTGATTTGCGTATTATTGATAGAAAGGGAGCTGAGAACCCCGTTGCAGACAACTTGTCTAGGTTAGAGAATGTTCTTGATGACCCACTACCTATAGATGTTTGCTTTCCTCATGAACAATTAGCTGTCATAAATGCTTCTCGTACTGCTCCATGGTATGCTGATTATGCTAATTACATTGTTTCTAAATTTATACCACCTAGTTTCACATACCAGTAAAAGAAAAAGTTTTTCTATGATTTAAGACATTACTTCTGGGATGACCCACACCTTTATAAAGAAGGAGTAGACGGTGTTATTAGACATTGTGTACCTGAGCATGAACAGGAATAGATCCTACGCAAGTGTCACTCCAAGGCTTATGGAGGACACCATGCTGGACATAGAACTGCACATAAGATATTGCAATCCGGTTTTTATTGGCCTACTCTTTTCAAAGATGCCTGTAAGTTTGTCTTGTCTTGTGATGAATGTCAAAGAATTGGTAATATTAGTAGACGTCAAGAAATGCCTATGAACTATTCACTTGTTATTGAACCATTTGATGTTTGGCGCTTTGATTTTATGGGACCGTTTCCTTCCTCTAATGGGTATACACATATTTTAGTTGTTGTTGATTATGTTACTAAGTGGGTAGAAGCAATTCCAACTAGTAGTGCTGATCATAACACCTCTATTAAGATGCTTAAAGAAGTTATTTTTCTGAGGTTTGGAGTCCCTAGATACTTAATGACTAATGGTGGTTCACATTTTATTCATGGTGCTTTTCGTAAAATGCTTGCTAAGTATGATGTTAATCATAGAATTGCATCTCCATACCACCCACAGTCTCGTGATCGAGTAGAACTGAGTAATAGAGAGATTAAATTAATTTTGCAAAAGACTGTTAATAGATCTAGAAAGAATTGGTCCAAGAAACTTGATGATGGATTATGGGCCTTTAGAACTGCATATAAAAGTCCTATGGGTATGCTTCGTATAAAATGGTTTATGGAAAAGCATGTCACTTACCTCTCGAACTAGAACATAAGGCATATTGGGCCATTAAAGAGCTCAATTATGATTTCAAAGTTGCCGGTGAGAAGAGACTATTTGACATTAGCGCACTTGATGAGTGGAGACCCATGCCTATGAGAATGCCAAACTGTTTAAACAAAAAGTTAAAAGATGGCATGACAAAAGGATACAAAAGCGTGAGTTTAATGTAGGTGATTATGTTCTGTTATACAACTCTTGTTTAATTATTTTTGCAGGAAAACTCCTCTCTAAATGGGAAGGTCCTTACGTTATCGAGGAGGTCTATTGTTCCGGTGCCATAAAAATCAACAACTTTGAAGGCACAAATATGAAGGTGGTGAATGGTCAAAGAATCAAACATTATATCTCAGGTAATCCCATAAATGCTGAAACCAATGTTATTGATATCGTAACCCCGGAGGAGTACATAAGGGACACTTTCCAGAACGTTTTAGACTCCGAAAAGGAATAGGTATGTGGTACGGTAAGTAAACCGACTCCAAAACAGTTCTAATAGCAAATTTTCTCCATTTTGGAATAAATAAGAAAATAGGAAAATAAGAAGTAGTCCGGAAAGGACACGAGGCATCCACAAGGGTGGAGGGTGCGCCCTACCCCCCTGGGCATGCCCCCTGCCTCGTGGGCACCTCGTGTGCCCTCCGGACTCCGTTTTCTTGCACGATACTTTTTTGGTTGGTAAAAATTCATTATATAATCTCCCGAAGGTTTTGACCACCGTACCATGCAAATTTCTCCTGCTTTTGTTTCGAGCTATTTTTCTGACAGATCTAGATCACCATGACGTCTTCAAGCGCTCCCAAGGACAAGTTTTTCGAGAAGGTCATCAACCCCTACCTCGCGGAGGTGCTGCAACACCCTCAAACCATTGAGATGCGTGAGGGGGTGCTACACATCCACGATGTTGAGGGACCAAGGAGGACCGGAAGCGTGGAGACAAGACTCGAAGCAATGGAGCAACGAGTTTTCAAGTGCCAGGGGATGGTGGAACGTGGACTCGACGCCAACTACATGATGATCGCGGAGTTCACCAACAACCACAAGCTGGATGCCAAGAACATTGGGGAGACCATCTTCAAGCCTCACGAGAAAATCGAGCACCTCCAAGCCCAGATCTATGACTCACAAAACCAAAACTGTGAGTATGAATATATATTCAAGAGGATGAGTTTAGCTGCAGATTTGAGGATCCCAGAGACTCGATCATCCTTCTATGATGGTGAGCCTATGCCTTGGAAGATGGACGACAAGCCTACATCATCAACAACTCCATCATCACCACCGCCAAAGAAAGAGACATAAATACATGGGTATGGGCACTCCCCTTGGCAACTGCCAAGCTTGGGGGAGGTGCCCCGGTACCGTATCACCATCACACTTCTATCTTTACCGGTTTTCTTAGTTCGATCCTTTTGGTTATATCTTGATCTAGTATAATAAAGTTTAGTTTGATCTAGCTTTGAGTTTTTGTGTTGATCCTTATCTATGTAATCGAGTCTGTGAGCTATATATAATAAAGATTAGTCTTGAGTCGAGGGCTTGGTTATATTGCTATGATCTTGAGGGAAAAAAGAAAAAAGGGGAAAAGAATAAAAAGAAATAAAGAGATCATATTAATCTTATGGAGAGTAATGACTTCACATATAAAGAGTATGATGAATAAAAGTTGTTGAGAGCTGACAAACATAGTTTTGGTCATCCTTGCAATTAATAGGAAGTAATAAAGAAAGAGAGGTTTTTACATATAAATATACTATCTTGGACATCTTTTATGATTGTGAGCACTCATTAAAATATGACATGCTAAAAAGTTGATGTTGGACAAGGAAGACAACGTAATGGGTTATGTTTTCTTATATCTGAAATAAATTATATTATCATGGATCATCCAACATGTTGAGCTTGCCTTCCTCCCTTATGCTAGCCAAATTCTTTGCACCAAGTAGTGATACTACTTGTGCTTCCAAATATCCTTAAACCCAGTTTTGCCATGAGAGTCCACCATATCTACCTATGGATTGAATAAGATCCTTCAAGTAAGTTGTCATTGTTGCAAGCAATAAATTTTTTTCTTTAAATATGTATGATCTATTAGTGTGGAGAAATAAGCTTTATACGAGCTTGTGATATGGAAGAAATAAAAGCGATGGACTGCATAATGAAGGTCCCTATTGCAAGTGGCAATATAAAGTGACGTTCTTTTGCATTAAGATTTTGTGCATCCAACCATAAAAGCACATGAAAACCTTTGCTTCCCTCTGCGAAGGGCCTATCTTTTATTCTTGTCTTATACCTTATACAAGAGTCATGGGGATCTTCACCTTTCCCTTTTACACTTTATCCTTTGGCAATCACTACGTGTTGGAAAGATCCTGATATATATATATATATATATCCAATTGGATGTGGGTTATCATAAACTATTATTGTTGACATTACTCTTGAGGTAAAAGGTTGGGAGGCAAAACTATAAGCCCCTATATTTCTCTGTGTCCGATTAAAACTTCATACCCATAAGTATTGCGTGAGTGTTAGCAATTGTGAAAGACTAAATGATAGTTGAGTATGTGGACTTGTTGAAAAGCTCTTATATTGACTCTTTCCGATGTTATGATAAATTGCAATTGCTTCAATGACCGAGATTATATTTGCTAGTTTTTCAATGAAGTTTCTGATTCATACTTTACATTGTGAATATATTGTTACTTTAGCATAAGAAATCATATGGCAATATATATATATATTGCTATTCTAAGAATGATCATGATGCCCTCGTGTCCGTATTTTATTTTATCGACACCTCTATCTCTAAACATGTGGACATATTTTTCGATATCGGCTTCCGCTTGAGGACAAGCGAGGTCTAAGCTTGGGGGAGTTGATACGTCCATTTTGCATCATGCTTTTATCTTGATATTTATTGCATTATGGGTTGTTATTATATATTATGTCACAATAATTATGCCTTTTCTCTCTTATTTTACAAGGTTTACATGAAGAGGGAGAATGTCGGCAGCTGGAATTCTGGGCTGGAAAAGGAGCAAATATTAGAGACCTATTCTGCACAACTCCAAAAGTCCTAAAACTCCACGAAAGTCACTTTTGGAATATATAAAAAATATTGGGCGAAGGAAGCACCAAAGGGGGGCCACCCACCGTCCACGAGGGTGGAGGGCGCGCCCCCTACCTCGTGGGCCACCTGGAAGCCCCCCGATGCCCATGTTCTGGTATAAGGTGTCTTTTTCCCTGGAAAAAATCATAAGAAAGTTTTCGGGATGAAGCGCCGACGTCTCGAGGTGGAACCTTGGCGGAACCAATCTAGGGCTCCGGCAGAGCTATTTTGCCGGGGAAACATCACTCCGGGAGGGGGAAATCATCACCATCGTCATCACCATCAATCCTCTCATCGGGAGGGGGTCAATCTCCATCAACATCTTCACCAGCACCATCTCCTCTCAAACCCTACTTCATCTCTTGTATCCGATCTTTGTCTCAAAACCTCAGATTGGTACCTGTGGGTTGCTAGTAGTGTTGATTACTCCTTGTAGTTGATGCTAGTTGGTTTATTCGGTGGAAGATTATATGTTCAGATCCTTTATGCACATTAATACCCCTCTGATTATGAACATTAATATGATTTGTGAGTAGTTACGTTTGTTCCTGAGGACATGGGAGAAGTCTTGCTATTAGTAGTCATGTGAATTTGGTATTCGTTCGATATTTTGATGAGATGTATGTTGTCTTTCCTCTAGTGGTGTTATGTGAACGTCGGCTACATGACACTTCACCATTGTTTGGGCCTAGGGGAAGGAATTGGAAAGTAATAAGTAGATGATGGGTTGCTAGAGTGACAGAAGCTTAAACCCTAGTTTATGCGTTGCTTCGCAAGGGGCTGATTTGGATCCATGTTGCATGCTATGGTTAGGTTTACCTTAATTCTTCTTTCGTAGTTGCGGATGCTTGCGAGAGGGGTTAATCATAAGTGGGTTTCTTGTCCAAGGAAGGGTAGTACCCAAGCACCGGTCCACCCACATATCAAATTATCAAAGTAACGAACGTGAATCATATGAGCATGATGAAAACTAGCTTGACGATTGTCGATGTCAAAACTGGCGGATCTCGGGTAGGGGGTCCCGAACTGTGCGTCAAGGCCGGATGGTAACAGGAGATAAGGGACAAGATGTTTTTACCCAGGTTCGGGCCCTCTCGATGGAGGTAATACCCTACTCCTGCATGATTAATATTGATGATATGGGTAGTACAAGAGTAGATCTACCACGAGATCAAGGAGGCTAAACCCTAGAAGCTAGCCTATGGTATGATTGTTGTGTATGGAGTTGATTGCCTACGGACTACAACCCTCCGGTTTATATAGACACCGGATAGGGTTAGGGTTACATAAAGTCGGTTACAATGGTAGGAGATCTTGAATATCCGCATCGCCAAGCTTGCCTTCCACGCCAAGGAAAGTCCCATCCGGACACGGGACGAAGTCTTCAATCTTGTATCTTCATAGTCCAGGAGTCTTCAACCCGAACACCCCCTAATCCAGGACTCCCTCAGTAGCCCCTGAACCAGGCTTCAATGACGACGAGTCCGGCGCGCAAATTGTCTTCGGCATTGCAAGGCGGGTTCCTCCTGCAAGTCCTTCGTAGAAGATTGTAAACACCAAGAGTAGTGTCCGGCTCTGCAAAATAAGTTTCCACATATTGCCATAGAGAGAATAATATTGACACAAATCAAATCTGCCGACGTATTCCGCAGTGCGTCATCACACTACGGCCAAGTCCTTTACTCGAATCGTTTTTACTTTTCCACCTCAGCATGTTTTGCGAGGCGGTTTCCTTGGCACGTCTTGTCAAAGCAGAGATCGTGTACCCCCTTTACGGGATTCTCATCAATACGGATGTGGGTAACCCAACCGCGCCATTTATCACGGCGCTTGGGAGGCAAGCGAGTTTTACTAGGCTGGTGGGGACGCACAACCGCATCCGCCCATATAAGGGGATAAGAATCCACCCTTTTACCTACGCCTTCTTCCACTTTTGCCTATCCATCTCCTGCGCACTCGAGCTCCAGCGCCCAAGCCTGCACTTCCCACCTCAACCTTCTCCAGCAATGTCCGGAGCGGGAGGCAAGTGGATGGTCTCCTCCGTCACGGAGGGCCATGTCAAAAAGCTAAGGAAGGCCGGATACTTGTCCAAAGACATCGTGCACCAGCTTCCCGAGGAGGGGCAGCTTCTCCCCACCCCAAGGCCCCATGAGAGGGTAGTATTCCTTCCCCACTTCCTCCGCGGACTGGGTTTTCCACTCCACCCATTTGTCCGGGGCCTCATGTTTTACTATGGCCTGGATTTCCACGATTTGGCCCCGAACTTCATCCACAACATCTTGGCGTTTATCGTCATGTGCGAGGCCTTCCTCCGCATCCACCCCCATTTCGGCCTCTGGCTCAAGACCTTCAACGTCAAGCCCAAGGTGGTGCGCGGCAGCCAGGCGGAATGCGGAGGCGCCATGGCGGGCAAGATGGCCAACGTCCTATGGCTCGAGGGCTCCTTCGTGGAGACCCTGAAGGGGTGGCAATCGTGGTGGTTTTACATCACCGAGCCGCGCGATCCGAAATGGATCGCAACCCCCGAGTTCCGATCCGGACCCCCCATGCGGCTTATGTCCTGGAAAGAGACGGGCCTATCGTGGGGCGACGAAAAAGAGGTGATCGGACTGCAGACATGCATCCATTCCCTGGTGAGCAAGCCGATCAAGCTCGTCAATGTAGTCCAGGTTATGCTCGTCCGCCGGATCCTCCCGTGTCAACAACGGCGCTTTAATCTGTGGGAGTTCAACCCGGCGCAGCACCAAACCCTTAACAGGCTCTTCGACACGATGTATGAAGATGTCTGGAAGGTGCTAACCAAAGGCGCCGAGGCTCCCACATCCGCTTCCGAGGACCGCGGATACAGCTCGTAGCGTCACGCTAGCTAGGTAAGCAATTTTCACCTTTTACAGGATGTTAAGTTTTTTCATAGTTTGACTCTATGCGGGATCTAAGCTCCCTTACCTTTGACATGCTTGGCAGGCGAAGTGCAGATTGATTAACTGTCCGGCTCCCTTGCCCGAAGACCCAGCCCCTGCTCTACTAGCGAAGCTGCTGGTTCCGGCACCTTATGTGGTGCCGGAGAAGAAGGCCAAGAAGAAGAAGGCCACGGGGACTCGAAAGAGTTCCGGGCATATGGTGGTGTCGGACTCGTCGTCCAACGAGTCCGAGATGCACTCCCCCCGTGAAGATGAGAAGGAGGAAGAAGAAACCTCTCCCCCCCCAGCGGGGGGAGGAGAGAAGAGGAAGGCCGCCCCAACGGGGGAGGCCGAGGGGTCTAGGAAAAGGAAGAACCCTCCGCCGGACTACGCCCCCAACGCCGAAGAGGGCAAAGAGGAGTGGCCAAATAGGGCCAAGCGTCCGGCGAAATGGTAAGTTCGGATATCAGAATAACTCATGATGTTCCTTTGTTGCACGACTTTCCCTAATGTCGAACATAATTATGCAGCCCGCCCCGGGCCAAACTCAACGAGTCGTCGAGCGGCTCCCTGGATTCATCGGACGTGAACTCAGTTCCGCCCGCTGTCTCCCCCCGCACTGCGGACGACACCGAAGTGGCGTCGCAACGAGCTCCGGGGCACGAGGAGGTGGTCCTAGAGGAGCCGCAGGGCGACCTCCCGGACCCCAGGAGTAAAGGGGACAAGACCCCCCAGGGCTCCAAGTCCGGCTTATGCCGGACACCGCGCCAGAATCTTCAACAGTTCTGGACCGCGGTAGGAGAACTCCTTCCAAGAGGAGCAAGCCTTCTGAGCCGGCGGCCTCCGTCCAACCGGAGGTGCCGGACAATCTGCTCGAGGTGCTTGACGGCGCCTCCATCGACGAGGAGCACCGTACTATTATGAGTACGGTGATCCAGAAGGTTCAGTCCGCCAAGAGCGGACTGAGTGAAGCTTGCGCTAGCCTCCTAACGGGCTTCGAGGTAAGTAAAAATATGTAAAAATATAACCGCATAGACAGTAGCCCCTGATGCTCTGTTTGGCGTTCGGAAAGAAAAGCCGAATAGAGGATCTAGTAAATTTTGCAGGAGTCTAACAATAAAGAGTCAATATGCGTGTGCAGGCTTCGCTCCTATCCACTGCCGCACTGACTGCGGAGGTGGGTGTCCTGAAACAGGACCTCAAGCGGACCAAGCAAGAGCTCGGCCTTGCCAAGCGGCAGCTCGAGGAAAAAGAAGGTAGGAAATAACTTAAAGAAAAAGTGCCTATAGAGAGGCGTGATTGCAAAAAATAATAGGATTGCACTGCTTATTATAGGGGCCACGACTGAGGTGGCGACCCTCAAGCAGGCGCTGTCCGAGGCTGAAAAGAAAACGGCCGCGGAGCGCACCGAGCGAGAGAAACTTGGGGCTCAGGTCGGCAAGGTGCAGCAAGAGCTTTAGGCTCTCATGAAAAAACATGAGAGTTTGGAGCTTGAGTCAAAGACCCAAGCGTCCGAGCTCGCGGCGGCCCTTGAGAAATACCACGTCTGCCAAGGCCGAAGCCCAAAAGGCCCTCCAAGAGTTGGAGGAGATTAAGAAGATAGCAGCGGGTAAGGCATTCTTTATGCAAAGCAGAAATATAAAAGTAAACTACTTGTTACTTACCCGAATCCGGAGTTCTCCAGGGGCATTCGCAGATCTTCCCCGCAACGTATCCGACGCCGCCGCATTCTACCGAGCTGAAGAGGGCAGCTCTACGGAGAAGGTGTTCTTGTCTCAGTATGCTGAGGCCGGACACCCTGTGCCCTTGAGCGACCAGCTGAAACAGTTGGTCGAGCTCCACAAGGCGGCCGAACAGGCCATGAAGGGCTTCATAGTTCGGCTGTGGCTAGGAGAGGCCCTGCCTGGGAGCTACTTCGGGCTGGTGCGGCGGCTGGTGGAGGCCTGTCCAAGGCTCGAGGTCATCAAGCGCTCCGTCTGCATCGAAGGTGCCCGTCGGGCCCTTGCCCGTGCAAAGGTGCACTGGGGTAAGCTGGACGGTGAGAAGCTTGTGAAGGACGGGCCGCCGCCGGGGAAGGAGCATCGCAAGCCCGAGAACTATTACAAGGATGTTCTTGCGGGTGCCCACCTTGTGGCGGATGAATGTACCAAGGATGTAATTTTTGAATAAACTCGCTCGTTTTTATCCTGTGCGCTGAAAACTTGTTCATAGGCGCTTAAGCAATGCTTGTTGAATTTAAAATATTATTTTCTGTGCGGCCGTTTATCAAAAAATTGAGAGATGGCCAGTCGTCGGCTTCTGCCCCCATGCCACTAGTGCTGGGGTGTTCGGGATAAACCTGAGCGCTCTTTTTCCCATAGTTGGGTCCTTCGAGGGAGGCGCTCAGCACAACGAACCAGGCAATCGGACTATAATGCTTGAACACTCTCACTTAGCCATAGAACTTTATAATTTTAAATTTCAGCGAAGCCCCTAGTTCGGAAGACCGAGTTTGGGGCGCTATCCACGCCTTGGCCGGACAAATCCGGCTCCTCGCTCGAAGCGGCATAAGTCTTTAGGGACTCGAAAAAACCTCTCGAACAGCGACCGGTCTCTCGCCTCATCATGACAGTCAGTTTTAGCTTTCTCCATTGATGTGCTTAACCCAGCTCAACCAGGGAACAATCGCAGTGGTTCTCCTAGTGCTACCTTAGCCGATATAGCGGAACGTAAGGCACCAAAACATAGGAGCCGGGCAAACCCAACTATTGACTCAAATCATGATTCGGAGCCGATGCATATAGTGCTATAAGTTCGGGGTGCCGCACTTGTGAAAGTGTACGGACTTCTCACACCATATTAAAGGGTACTGAAGCCCCTGGCGTACTTGCCGTACCACAGTGTACGGGTGCAACATGTCATTAATGAACATATATAAAAGAGAGTAATGCAGAAAATAGACAAAAGCTATGCATTGTTTATATAAAGGCTATTTATCAAAGCCGAACGATACAAATAGTGCAGTAAGCAAAAGATATTGGACTATTTAGTATGTCCTGACCGGGGGCAGGCCGCGGAATTGTATTTAAAACAGGTATATCGCTCATAACAGAGACCACCTGGGAGTTCCATAGTGCGGCATGGCTTGTCTACCTCCCTGGATCTTGCATCGTTTGTGAGGCAGTCGAATTGCCGAACAGGTCGTCCGAAGTATGGAGTCCTGAAGGTAAGAAAAAATTAAAAAGAGAATCCGGCAGCCCCTATTACGTTTCAAGCCGTATTCTGGGCGTGCCGTTATTGTGCCCCTTCCCCTGTGCCCATGGTATTTCAAGGGCGTAGTTATGTATGCGAGGTACTGGTTTTGCTATGTCGCGATAGCTGGGGTTGGGGCCGCATAGCTACGCTTGCTCAGAGTGTGCCAAGCGGACCTGCTGTGGGTTACTCCGGGCGCGCTTGGAAGTGTCTGGCTTTTTAATGGCCGGACTGGAGAATTGCCTGAGAAGGCTACTTCGTACCTCCGCTGCGAGAGCCGCCGTATACTCCTCCGTACGGAGGGAGCGTTCGGTGTTTCCGTTGACCGTAATTACTCCTCGAGGGCCTGGAATCTTGAGCTTGAGATATGCTTAGTGCGGCACCGCATTGAACTTTGCAAATGCGGTTCGTCCGAGCAGGGCGTGATAGCCACTGCGAAACGGGACTATATCGAAGATTAACTCTTCGCTTCGGAAATTGTCCGGGGATCCGAAGACCACGTCAAGTGTTACTGAGCCTGTACAGTTGGCTTCTACACCTGGTATAACGCCTTTAAAGGTCGTTCTTGTGGGCTTAATCCATAAGGGATCTATGCCCATTTTCCGCACTGTATCCTGATAAAGCAGGTTCAGGCTACTGCCGCCGTCCATGAGGACTCTTGTGAGATGAAATCCGTCGATAATTGGGTCGAGAACCAATGTGGCGAAGCCGCCATGATGGATGCTAGTGGCATGGTCCCTTCGATCAAAAGTGATCGGGCAAGAGGACCATGGGTTGAACTTTAGGGCGACTGGCTCTATCGCGTATACGTCCCGTAGCGCACGCATCTGCTCCCGCTTGGGAATGTGGGTTGCGTATATCATGTTCACCGTCCGCACTTGTGGGGGAAAGCCCTTCTGTCCATTGTTGTTCGGCGGCTTGGGCTCCTCGTCGTCGCTGTGCAGCCCCTTGTCTCTGTTTTCGGCCCTTAACTTGCCTGCCTGCTTGAACACCCAACAATCCCTGTTAGTGTGATTGGCTGGCCTTTCGGGGGTGCCATGTATCTGCCACAAGCGATCGAGTATTCAGTCCAAACTGGACGGGCCCTAAGTATTCTTTTTGAATGGCTTTTTTCGCTGACCGGATTTATAGCCTTCGAATCCGGCATTGACTGTCGTGTCTTCATTGCTGTCGCTATTAACGCGGCGTTTTTGCTTATTCCGACGTGTCCTGCCACTTTTGTCCTTAGCATCCGAATTACCAGGGTTCTTTGATAAGTTGTTACTGCGAGCTAGCCAGCTGTCTTCTCCCGCGCAAAAGCGGGTCATGGGTGTCGTGAGGGCTGCCATGGATTTCGGCTTTTCCTATCCCAGGTGCCGGGCAAGCCACTCATCGCAGATGTTATGCTTGAAGGCTGCTAGGGCCTCTGCGTCCGGACAGTCGACTATTTGGTTTTTCTTTGTTAGGAACCGTGTCCAGAATTGTCTGGCCGATTCCTCTGGCTGCTGAATTATGTGGCTTATGTCGTCGGCATCCGGCGGTCGCACGTAAGTGCCCTGGAAGTTGTCGAGGAATGCGGCTTCCAGGTCCTCCCAAGAACCGATTGAGTCTGCTGGCAAGTTGTTAAGCCAATGCCGGGCCGGTCCTTTAAGTTTGAGCGGGAGGTATTTGATGGCGTGTAGATCATCGCCGCGTGCCATGTGGATGTGAAGGAGATAATCCTCGATCCATACCGTCGGGTCTGTTGTGCCATCGTATGATTCGATGTTTACGGGTTTGAAACCCTCTGGGATTTTATGATCCATTACTTCATTCGTGAAGCATAGCGGGTGTGCGGCGCCTCTATACTGGGCTATATCACGACGTAGCTCAGAAGCGCTATGTCTGTTGTGTTCGGCCCGGCCGGATTTGTTGTATACGGAGTGAAGATCATTGTCACATGTCGTAAGGCGCCTGCGCGATCCGTAGATCGATCTTGTTTGTCTTGCCTTATCCTCCAGTATGTCTCGCAGGTCGGGCGCATTTTCCCGTGCCTTAGTTGAGCGGCGTCGGGGCATGGCTTGGGTGGAGGGCCGAGGGGCCTCTCTTTCGCGGCCGCGAGGTGGCCGGTCTGCCATGTCATGCGCTGGTGATGTAGGTGCTTCCTCCTCTGATCGGGGTAGCGGCCTGCGCTTCGGGTAACTCTTGGAGGGGCGTTCGAGTTCATACTCTTTGGCCGTAAGGACTTCAGTCCATCTGTCAGCTAGCAAATCTTGGGCAGCTTTAAGCTGTTGCTGCTTTTTCTTGAGGCTGCTTGCCGTGGCTAAAAGCCTGCGTTTAAAACGCTCTTGTTCGGCGGGGTCTGATGGTATGACGAATTCATCGTCATCGAGGCTTGCCTCGTCTTCGGAGGGAGGCGTATAGTTATCATCCTCGACCTCTCGGTCTGCCGCTCTCTCATGAGGGCTGGCTTCTCCATCTTCCTGTGCCGAATCTTGCTGAGGTGGGTGTTCTTCAGCGTTATCTGGGGTAGTATTATCTCCCGTGCCGGAATCACCGTTTTTGCTTTGGCGGGATTTAGAGCGGCGCCACTGACGCTGGCGCTTCGGCTGTTTCTTGGGGGCGTCTGAAGGAAATATGCCCTAGAGGCAATAATAAAGTTATTATTTATTTCCTTATATCATGATAAATGTTTATTATTCATGCTAGAATTGTATTAACCGGAAACATAATACATGTGTGAATACATAGACAAACAGAGTGTCACTAGTATGCCTCTACTTGACTAGCTCGTTAATCAAAGATGGTTATGTTTCCTAACCATGAACAAAGAGTTGTTATTTGATTAATGAGGTCACATCATTAGTTGAATGATCTGATTGACATGACCCATTCCATTAGCTTAGCACCCGATCGTTTAGTATGTTGCTATTGCTTTCTCCATGACTTATACATGTTCCTATGACTATGAGATTATGCAACTCCCGTTTTCCGGAGGAACACTTTGGGTGCTACCACACGTCACAACGTAACTGGGTGATTATAAAGGAGCATTACAGTTGTCTCCAAAGGTAGATGTTGGGTTGGCGTATTTCGAGATTAGGATTTGTCACTCCGATTGTCGGAGAGGTATCTCTGGGCCCTCTCGGTAATGCACATCACATAAGCCTTGCAAGCATTGCAACTAATGAGTTAGTTGCGAGATGATGTATTACGGAACGAGTAAAGAGACTTGCCGGTAACGAGATTGAACTAGGTATTGGAATACCGACGATCGAATCTCGGGCAAGTAACATACCGATGACAAAGGGAACAACGTATGTTGTTATGCGGTATGACCGATAAAGATCTTCGTAGAATATGTAGGAGCCAATATGGGCATCCAGGTCCCGCTATTGGTTATTGACCGGAGACGTGTCTCGGTCATGTCTACATTGTTCTCGAACCCGTAGGGTCCGCACGCTTAAGGTTATGATGATAGTTATATTATGAGTTTTTGCATTTTGATGTACCGAAGGTTGTTCGGAGTCCCGGATGTGATCACGGACATGACGAGGAGTCTCGAAATGGTCGAGACATAAAGATTGATATATTGGAAGCCTATGTTTGGATATCGGAAGTTTTCCGGGTGAAATCGGGATTTTACCGGAGTACCGGGAGGTTACCGGAACCCCCCGGGAGCTATATGGGCCATAGTGGGCCTTAGTGGAAAAGAGAAGGGGCTGCCCTAGATGGGCTGCGCGCCACCCTCCCTCCCCTAGTCCTATTAGGACAAGGATAGGTGGCCGGCCCCCTCTCTCTTTTCCCCCTCCGTGAATCCTATTCCAACTAGGATTGGAGGGGGGGGGATCCTACTCCCAGAGGGAGTAGGACTCTCCTGGCGCGCCTCCTATGGCCGGCCAGCCTCCCCTCCTCTAGTCCTTTATATACTGAGGTAGAGGCACCCTAGAACACACAAGTTTATCCACATGATCTATTCCTTAGCCGTGTGCGGTGCCCCAGCCACCATATTCCTCGATAATACTGTAGCGAAGTTTAGGCGAAGCCCTGCTGCTGTAGTGCATCAAGATTGTCACCACGCCGTCGTGCTGATGGAACTCTTCCCCGAAACTTTGCTGGATCGGAGTCCGGGGATCGTCATCGAGCTGAACGTGTGCTCGAACTCGGAGGTGCCGTAGTTTCGGTACTTGATCGGTTGGATCGTGAAGACGTACGACTACTTCCTCTACGTTGCGTCAACGCTTCCGCAGTCGGTCTGCGTGGGTACGTAGACAACACTCTCCCCTCTCGTTGCTATGCATCACATGATCTTGCGTGTGCGTAGGAATTTTTTTGAAATTACTACGAAACCCAACAGCGTCATCCCCCACTGTTCCATCGCCATCTCCATCTTTTGGAGTATCCACCATATATATGTCATATGACGAGGTGGCCTTCCAGCGCCCTACAGGTGCTGGTTCCTGTTCATCTCCTACATCGTCGTCCATGCCGTCGATGTCTTCGGAGCTGAAGTCAAGCATGTCGGTTAGATCGTCGACAGTGGCTACAAAGTGGGTGGTGGGTGGGCTTTGAATTTCCTTATCGTCCGTATCCCACCCTCGCTGACCGTAGTTCGGCCAGGGCTCTCCTGATAAAGAGAGAGACTTAAGGGAGTTCAGGATGTCACCAAAAGGCGAATGCTGAAAGATGTCTGCGGCGGTGAACTCCATTATCGGCGCCCAATCGGATTCGATTGGCAGGGGCGCGGGGGGTTCGGAGTCCGGGGAGGAGTCCGGATCCTCGGAGTCACGGGCCGTGCGGAGTGCAGGGATGGAGTTCGGCTCGATCGCCTCTGAGATCGCAGCCCCTGAGGCAGCGTCTAACCGCTGATCCTCGATCGGCGCAGTATGCTCCGAATCGATGGTCGAAACCGATGCGTATGCGGCCTCCAAGGCGCTGTTCGGCGGCAGAGCTATATCATGCCCATCGAGACAGTGCGGCGCGCTTGGCTGTGGCTCGAATCCGTCGAAGATCAAGTCCCCGCGGATGTCAGCCATGTAGTTTAGGCTTCCAAACCTAACCTGATGGCCAGGGGCGTAGCTTTCGATCTGCTCCAGGTGGCCGAGTGAATTGGCCCATAGAGCGAAGCCGCCGAAGACGAAGATCTGTCCGGGGAGAAAAGTTTCACCCTGGACCGTATCGTCGTCGATGATCAAAGGAGCCATCGGGCCTAAAGGCGACGACACAGAGGAACTCTCAATGAAAGCACCAATGTCGGTGTCAAAACCGGCGGATCTCGGGTAGGGGGTCCCGAACTGTGCGTCAAGGCCGGATGGTAACAGGAGACAAGGGACAAGATGTTTTTACCCAAGTTCGGGCCCTCTCGATGGAGGTAATACCCTACTCCTGCTTGATTAATATTGATGATATGGGTAGTACAAGAGTAGATCTACCACGACATCAAGGAGGCTAAACCCTAGAAGCTAGCCTATGGTATGATTGTTGTGTATGGAGTTGATTGCCTACGGACTACAACCCTCAGGTTTATATAGACACCGGATAGGGTTAGGGTTACATAAAGTCGGTTACAATGGTAGGAGATCTTGAATATCCGCATCGCCAAGCTTGTCTTCCACGCCAAGGAAAGTCCCATCCGGACACGGGACGAAGTCTTCAATCTTGTATCTTCATAGTCCAGGAGTCCGGCTGAAGGTATAGTCCGGCTACCCGAACACCCCCTAATCCAGGACTCCCTTAACGATAATTCCCATGTGTCCTCGGGAGCGCTTTCCTTTATATAAGAGTTTGTCCAGGCTTGTCCTTTGCTACAAAAAGGATTGGTCCACCTTGCCGCAGCTTACTTTTGTTACTTGTTACCTGTTACGAATTACCTTATCACAAAACTATTTGTTACCGATAATTTCAGTGCTTGCAGAGAATACCTCGTTGGGTTCGACACTCTTACTTATTGAAAGGACTATGATAGATCCCCTATACTTGTGGGTCATCATTTAGTAACACGGTTGATGTAGTCGAACGTCTTCGCGATCCAACCGATCAAGTACCGAACGCACGGCACATCCGTGATCTGCACATGTTCAGCTTGGTGACGTCCCTCGTACTATTGATCCAGTTGAGGCTAAGGGTGAGTTGCATCAACACGACGACGTGTTGACGGTGATGATGAAGTTACCAGCGCAGGGCTTCGCCTAAGCACTACGACAATATGATCGAGGTGGAAAACTGTGGAGGGGGCACCGCACACGGCTAAAGATCAACTTGTGTGTCTATGGGGTACCCCCGTCCCCAGTATATAAAGAAGGGGAGGAGGAGGCTGGCCAGCCACAAGGGGCGCGCCAAGGGGGGAGGAATCCTAATCCTAGTAGGAGTAGGTTTCCCCCTTTCCTAGTCCAAGAAGGAGAAGAAGGGAAAGAGGAGAGAAGAGAAGGAAGGAGGGGCGCCCCCTTCCCTTGTCCAATTCGGACTGGGCAAGGGGGGGGTGCCACCTCTGGCCGGCCCTCTCTCTTCTCCACTAAGGCCCATTGTGGCCCATTAATCCCCTAGGGGTTCCGGTAACCTCCCGGTACTCCGGAAAATACCCGATACACTTCGGAACCATTCTGGTGTCCGAATATAACCTTATAATATATCAATATTTATGTCTTGACCATTTCGAGACTCCTCGTCATGTCCGTGATCTCATCCGGGACTCCAACAACCTTCGGTACATCAAATCACATAACTCATAATACACATCATTATCGAACGTTAAGCGTGCGGACCCTACGGGTTCGAGAACTATGTAGACATGATCAAGACACATCTCCGGTCAATAACCAATAGCGGAACATGGATGCTCATATTGGTTCCTGCTACCTCTTGAGCATTGCGTTGGATTTCCCCGAAGAGGAAAGGATGATGAAGCAAAGTAGCGTAAGTATTTCCCTCAATTTTTGAGAACCAAGGTATCAATCCAGTAGGAGGTTGCGCGCACGTCCCCTAGTACCTGCACAAAGCAAATAACTCCTTGCAACCAACGCGATAAGGGGTTGTCAATCCCTTCACGGTCACATATGAGAGTGAGATCTGATAGATATGATAAGATAATATTTTTGGTATTTTTGTGATAAAGATGCAAAGTAAAATAAAGGAAAAGTAAATAACTAAGTATTGAAAGATTAATATGATGAAGATAGACCCGGGGGCCATAGGTTTCACTAGTGGCTTCTCTCAAGAGCATAAGTATTCTACGGTGGGTGAACGAATTACTGTTGAGCAATTGACAGAATTGAGCATAGTTATGAGAATATCTAGGTATGATCATGTATATAGGCATCACGTTTGAGACAAGTGGACCGACTCCTGCCTGCATCTACTACTATTACTCCACTCATCGACCGCTATCCAGCATGCATCTAGAGTATTAAGTTCATGAAAACAGAGTAACGCCTTAAGCAAGATTGTCGGTGTCAAAACCGGCGGATCTCGGGTAGGGGGTCCCGAACTGTGCGTCTAGGCCGGATGGTAACAGGAGGCAGGGAACACTTTGTTTTACCCAGGTTCGGGCCCTCTCGATGGAGGTAATACCCTACTCCTGCTTGATTAATATTGATGATATGGGTAGTACAAGAGTAGATCTACCACGAGATCAAGGAGGCTAAACCCTAGAAGCTAGCCTATGTTATGATTGTTGTGTATGGAGTTGGTTGCCTATGGACTACAACCCTCCGGTTTATATAGACACCGGATAGGGTTAGGGTTACATAAAGTCGGTTACAATGGTAGGAGATCTTGAATATCCGCATCGCCAAGCTTGCCTTGCACACCAAGGAAAGTCCCATCCGGACACAGGACGAAGTCTTCAATCTTGTATCTTCATAGTCCAGGAGTTCGGCTGAAGGTATAGTCCGGCTACCCGAACACCCCCTAATCCAGGACTCCCTCAAAGATGACATGATGTAGAGGGATAAATTCATGCAATATGATAAAAACCCCATCTTGTTATCCTCGATGGCAACAATACAATACGTGCCTTGCTGCCCCTACTGTCACTGGGAAAGGACACCGCAAGATTGAACCCAAAGCTAAGAACTTCTCCCATTGCAAGAAAGATCAATCTAGTAGGCCAAACCAAACTGATAATTCGAAGAGACTTGCAAAGATAACCAATCATACATAAAAGAATTCAGAGAAGATTCAAATATTGTTCATAGATAGACTTGATCATAAACCCACAATTCATCGGTCTCAACAAACACACCGCAAAAAGAAGATTACATCGAATAGATCTCCACAAGAGAGGGGGGATCATTGTATTGAGATCCAAAAAGAGAGAAGAAGCCATCTAGCTAATAACTATGGACCCGAAGGTCTGAGGTAAACTACTCACACTTCATCGGAGGCTATGGTGTTGATGTACAAGCCCTCCGTGATGGATACCCCCTCCAGCGGAGCTCCGGAACAAGCCCCAAGATGGGATCTCGTGGATACAGAAAGTTACGGTGGTGGAATTAGGGTTTTGGCTCCGTATCTGATTGTTTGGGGGTACATAGGTATATATAGGAGGAAGGAGTACGTCGGTGGAGCAACAGGGGGCCCACGAGGGTGGAGGGCGCGCCTAGGGGGGTAGGCGCGCCCCCTACCTCATGACTCCCTCCTTTGTTTCTTGACGTAGGGTCCAGGTCTCCTGGATCATGTTCGGTGGGAAAATCACGTTCCCGAAGGTTTCATTCCGTTTGGACTCCGTTTGATATTTCTTTTCTTTGAAACCCTAAATAGGCAAAAAAACAGCAATTCTGGGTTGGGCCTCTGGTTAATAGGTTAGTCCCAAAAATAATATAAAAGTAGAAAATAAAGCCCAATAATGTCCAAAACAGTAGATAATATAGCATGGAGCAATCAAAAATTATAGATACGTTGGAGAAGTATCAAGCATCCCCAAGCTTAATTCCTGCTCGTCCTCGAGTAGGTAAATGATAAAAACAGAATTTTTGATGCGGAGTGCTACTAGGCATAATTTTAATGTAATTCTTCTTAATTGTGGCATGAATATTCAGATCCGAAAGATTCAAGATAAAAGTTCATATTGACATAAAAATAATAATACTTCAAGAATACTAACTAAGCAATTATGTCTTCTCAAAATAACATGGCCAAAGAAAGTTCATCCCTACAAAATCATATAGTTTAGTCATGCTCCATTTTCGTCACACAAGAATGCTCTCATCATGCACAAACCCGATGACAAGCCAAGCAATTGCTTCATACTTTAGCAATCTCAAACCTATAAACTTTCACGCAACATATGAGCGCGAGCCATGGACATAGCACTATGGGTGGAATAGAATATGATGATGGGGGTTATGTGGAGAAGACAAAAAGGGAGAAAGTCTCACATCAACGAGGCTAGTCAATGGGCTATGGAGATGCCCATCAATTGATGTTAATGCAAGGAGTAGGGATTGCCATGCAACGGATGCACTAGAGCTATAAATGTATGAAAGCTCAACAAAAGAAACTAAGTGGGTGTGCATCCAACTTGCTTGCTCGTGAAGACCTAGGGCACTTGAGGAGGCCCATTGTTGGAATATACAAGCCAAGTTCTATAATGAAAATTCCCACTAGTATGTGAAAGTGACAAAACAAAAGACTCTCTATCATGAAGATTATGGTGCTACTTTGAAGCACAAGTGTGGCAAAGGATAGTAGCATTATCCCTTCTCTATTTTTCTCTCATTTTTTATTTGGGCCTTCTCTTTTTTATGGCCTTTCTCTTTTTTTATTCCTCACTTGGTACAATGCTCTAGAAAATGATGATCATCACACTTCTATTTATTTACAACTCAATGATTACAACTCGATACTAGAACAAAAGATGACTCTATATGAATGCCTCCGGCGGTGTACCGGGATATGCAATGAATCAAGAGTGACATGTATGAAAATTATGGACGGTGGCTTTGCCACAAATACTATGTCAACTACATGATCATGTTAAGAAATATGACAATGATGAATGTGTCATGATAAAAGGAATGGTGGAAAGTTGCATGGCAATATATCTTGGAATGGCTATGGAAATGCCATAATAGGTAGGTATGGTGGCTGTTTTGAGGAAGATATAAGTGTTGGAAATATGCCCTAGAGGCAATAATAAATTAGTTATTATTATATCATATTTCATTGTTCATGATAATCGTTTATTATCCATGCTAGAATTGTATTGATAGGAAACTCAAATACATGTGTGGATACATAGACAACACCATGTCCGTAGTAAGCCTCTAGTTGACTAGCTCGTTGATCAATAGATGGTTACGGTTTCCTGACCATGGACATTGGATGTCGTTGATAACGGGATCACATCATTAGGAGAATTATGTGATGGACAAGACCAAATCCTAAGCGTAGCACAAGATCGTGTAGTTCGTATACTAAAGCTTTTCTAATGTCAAGTATCATTTCCTTAGACCATGAGATTGTGCAACTCCTGGATACTGTAGGAGTGCTTTGGGTGTGCCAAACGTCACAACGTAACTGGGTGGCTATAAAGGTACACTACAGGTATCTCCAAAAGTGTCTGTTGGGTTGGCACGAATCGAGACTGGGATTTGTCACTCCGTGTAAACGGAGAGGTATCTCTGGGCCCACTCGGTAGGACATCATCATAATGTGCACAATGTGACCAAGGAGTTGATCACGGGATGATGTGTTACGGAATGAGTAAAGAGACTTTCCGGTAATGAGATTGAACAAGGTATCAGGATACCGACGATCGAATCTCGGGCAAGTACTATACCGCTAGACAAAGGGAATTGTATACGGGATTGATTAAATCCTTGACATCATGGTTCATCCGATGAAATCATCGTGGAGCATGTGGGAGCCAATATGGGTATCCAGATCCCGCTGTTGGTTATTAACCGGAGAGTTGTCTCGGCCATGTCTGCATGACTCCCGAGCCCGTAGGGTCTACACACTTAAGGTTCGATGACGCTTGGGTTATAGGGAAAGTATGTACGCGGTTACCGAATGTTGTTCAGAGTCCCGGATGAGATCCCGGACATCACGAGGAGTTCCGGAATGGTCCGGAGGTAAAGATTGATATATAGGAAGTATGATTTTGGCCACCGGAAGTGTTCCGGGCATCACCGGTAGTGTACCGGGACCACCGGAGGGGTCCGGGGGTCCACCGGGAGGGGCCACGGGCCCCGGAGGCATACATGGGCCAAGTGTGAGAAGGGACCAGCCCCTAGGTAGGCTGGGGCGCCTCCCCACCAAGGCCCATGCGCCTAGAGAGAAGAGGGGGCAAACCCTAAGGGCAGATGGGCCCTAAGGCCCATACCTGGTGCGCCTCCCTCTCCCCCCCCACTTGGCCGCCACCCCAGATGGGGATCGGGGCTGCCGCCACCCCTAGGGTGGAACCCTAGGTGGGGGCGCAGCCCTCCCTCTCCCCCTATATATAGTGGAGGTAAAGGGGCAGCCCAACAGATGAAGTCCTTCCCCTGTTGGCGCAGCCCTACCCCTCTTCCTCCTCGTCTCTCATAGTGCTTGGCGAAGCCCTGCTGGAGTCCCGCGCTCCTCCACCACCACCACGCCATCGTGCTGCTGCTGGATGGAGTCTTCCCCAACCTCTCCTTCTCCCCTTGCTGGATCAAGGCATAGGAGATGTCACCGGGCTGTATGTGTGTTGAAAGCGGAGGTGCCGTCCGTTCGGCACTAGGATCATCGGTGATTTGGATCACGACGAGTACGACTCCATCAACCCCGTTCACTTGAACACTTCCGCTTAGCAATCTACAAGGGTATGTAGATGCACTCGCCTTCCCCTCGTTGCTAGATTAGTCCATAGATTGATCTTGGTGATGCGTAGAAAATTTTGAATTTCTGCTACGTTCCCCAACAGTGGCATCATGAGCTAGGTCTATGCGTAGTTTCTATGCACGAGTAGAACACAAAGCAGTTGTGGGCGTCGATATTGTCAATTTACTTGTCGTTACTAGTCTTATCTTGATTCGGCGGCATCGTGGGATGAAGCGGCCCAGACCGACCTTACACGTACTCTTACGTGAGACTGGTTCCACCGACTGACATGCACTAGTTGCATAAGGTGGCTAGCGGGTGTCTGTCTCTCTCACTTTAGTCGGATCAGATTCGATGAAAAGGGTCCTTATGAAGGGTAAATAGAAATTGGCATATCACGTTGTGGTTTTCGCGTAGGTAAGAAACGTTCTTGCTAGAAACCTATAGCAGCCACATAAAAACTTGCAACAACAATTAGAGGACGTCTAACTTGTTTTTGTAGCATATGCCGTGTGATGTGATATGGCCAAAAAGGATGTGATGAATGATATATGTGATGTATGAGATTGATCATGTTCTTGTAATAGGAATCACGACTTGCATGTCGATGAGTATGACAACCGGCAGGAGCCATAGGAGTTGTCTTAATTTATTTATGACCTACGTGTCAACTTAAGCGTCATGTAATTACTTTACTTTATTGCTAAAGCGTTAGCCGTAGTAGTAGAAGTAATAGATGACGAGACAACTTCAAGAAGACACGATTATGGAGATCATGATGATGGAGATCATGGTGTCATGCCAGTGACAATGATGATCATGGAGCCCCGAAGATGGAGATCAAAAGGAGCAAAATGATATTGGCCATATCATGTCACTTTTTGATTGCATGTGATGTTTATCATGTTTTACATCTTATTTGCTTAGAACGACGGTAGCCTAAATAAGATGACCCCTCACTAAAATTTCAAGAAAAGTGTTCCCCCTAACTGTGCACTGTTGCAAAGATTCGTTGTTTCGAAGCACCACGTGATGATCGGGTGTGATAGATTCTAACGTTCGAATACAACGGGTGTAAGCCAGATTTACACACGCAATACACTTAGGTTGACTTGACGAGCCTAGCATGTACAGACATGGCCTCGGAACATGGAAGACCAAAGGGTCGAGCATGAGTCGTATAGAAGATACGATCAACATGAAGATGTTCACCGATGTTGACTAGTCCGTCTCACGTGATGATCGGACACGACCTAGTTGACTCGGATCATGTTTCACTTAGATGACTAAAGGGATGTCTATCTGAGTGGGAGTTCATTAGATGAGCTCAATTATCATGAACATAGTCTGAATTGTCTTCGCAAATATGTTGTAGATAAATAGCTCACGTTGTAGCTCCCTGTTTCAATACGTTCCTAGAGAAAGATTAAGTTGAAAGATATTGTAAGCAATGATGCGGACTAGGTCCGTAGTCCGAGGAGTGTCCTCACTGCTACACAGAAGGCTTACGTCTTTGATGCACCGCTCGATGTGCAAACCCCTACAACGTCGTCTGTGGATGTTGTGAACACCTAACAGACACATCCTGATGACTACTTGATAGTTTAGTGCACCATACTTTACGGCTTAGAATCAGATTCCAATGACGTTTTGAACGCCATAGAACATATGAGATGTTCCAAGAGCTGAAATTGGGATTTCAGGCTCATGCCTGTGTTGAGAGGTGTGAGACCTCTGACAAGTTCTTTTGCCAACAAGATGGAGGAGAATAGCTCAGCTAGTGAGCATGTGCTCAGAATGTCTGGGTACTACAATCACTTAAATCAAGTGGGAGTTAAACTTCCAGATAAGATAGTGATTGATAGAGTTCTCTAGCCACTATCACTAAGCTACTAGATCTTCGTGATGAACTATGACATGCAAGGGATGGAGTTGATCCCGGAGCTGTTCACGGTGCTTAAGACCGCAAAAGGTAGAAATCAAGAAGGAGAATCAAGTGTTGATGGTTTAACAAGACCACTGGTTTCAAGAAGGGCAAGGGCTAGAAGGGAAACTTCATATGGATGGCAAACCAGTTGCCGCTCAAGTGAAGGAACCTGAGGTTGAACCCAAACCCGAGACTAAATGCTTCTATTGTAAGGGGAACGGTCACTGGTAGCGGAATTACCCCAAATGCATGGTAGATAAGAAGGCTGGCAACTTCAACAAAGTATATATGTGTTATTAATGTGTACCTCAGTAGTACTCCTGGTAGCACCTGGGTATTGGATACCGGTTCAGTTGCTATTATTTGTGACTTGAAGCAAAAGCTACGGACTAAACGGAGACTGGCTAAGGGCGAGGTGACGGTGTGTGTTGGAAGTGTTTCCAAAGTTGATGAGATCACCATCGCACGCTCCATCTGCCTTCGGGATTAGTATTGAACCTAGATAAATGTTATCAGGTGTCTACGTTGAGCATGAATATGATTAGATCATGTTCATTGCAATACGGTCATTCATTTAAGTTAGAGAATAATGGTTATTCTGTTTACATGAATGATACCTTTCATGGTCATGCACCCTATGTGAATGGTTCATTGAATCTCGGTCGTGGTAATACACATGTTCACGCCAAAAGATGTACAGTTAATAATGATAGTACCACTTTCTCATGGCACTGCCGCTTAGGTCATATTGGCGTAAGATGCATGAAGAAACTCCATGTCGATGGATGTTTGGAGTCACTTGATTTTGAATCACTTGACACATGCGAGGCATGCCTCATGGGCGGGATGACTAAGACCCCATTTTCAGGTACAATGAAACGGGCAAGTGACTTGTTGGAAATCATACATGCTAATGCGTGTGATCCAATGAGAATTGAAGCGTGCAGTGGATATTGCTATTTTCTCATCTTCACTGACGGTTTGAGTAGATATAGGTATATTTACTTAATGAAGCACAAGTCTGAAACGTTTGAAAAGTTCAAGCGATTTCAGAGTGAAGTTAAGAATCATCATAACAAGAAGATCAAATTCCTACGATCTGATCAATGAGAATTTCTGAGTTATGAGTTTGGCAAACATTTAAGACATTGTGGAATTGTTTCACAGTTGAAGCCACCTGGAACACCACAGGGTAATGGTGTGTCCGGACGTGACGTCGTAATCGAACCCTATGAGATATGGTGCGATCTATGATGTCTCTTACCGATCTACCGTTTTCATTTGGAGGATATGCATTAGAGACAGCTGCATTCACTTTAGATAGGACACCATATAAGTCTATTGAGACGATGCCGTATGAACATTGGTTTGGCAAGAAACCAAAGTTCTCGTTTCTTAATGTTTTGGGGCTGCGATGCTTAAGGCTTCAGCCGGAGAAGCTCGAACCCAAAGCGGACAAACACATCTTCATAGGATACCCAAAGGTGACAGTTGGGTATACCATCTATCTCAGATCCGAGGGCAAATTGTTTGTCGCTAAGAACGGGTCCTTTCTCGAGAAGGAGTTTCTCTCGAAAGAATTGAGTGGGAGGAAGATAGAACTTGATGAGGTTGTTGAACCTTTATTTCAACCAGAAAGTGATGCAACACAGAAAGATGTTTTCTCTGGCGCCTACGTCTGTTGAATAGGAAGTTAATGATAGTGATCATGAAGCTTCGGATCAAGTTGCTATCGAACCTCATAGGTCGACAAGGATATGTACTACTCCTAAGTGGTACGGTAATCCTGTCTTAGATATCATGTTGTTAGACAACAATGAACCTACGAGCTATGGAGAAGCGATGGTGGGCCTGTATTCCGACAAATTGTTAGAAGCCATGAAATCCGAGATAGGATCCATATATCAGAACAAAGTATGGACTTTGGTGGACTTGCCCGATGATCGGCAAGCCATTGAGATAAATGGATCTTTAAGAAGAAGACGGACGTGGGCGGTAATGTTACCGTCTATGAAGCTCGACTTGTGGGAAAGAGTCTTTTCACAAGTTCAAGGAGTTGACTACGATGAGAATTTCTCACCCGTAGCGATGCTTAAGTCCGTCGGAATCATGCTAGCATTAGTTGTATTTTTTATTTATGAAATCTGACAGATGGATGTCAAAACAAGTTTTCTTACCAGTTTCCGTAAGAAAAGGTTGTATGTGATACAATAAAAGGTTTTGTCGATCCTAAGGATGCTAAAAGGTATGCTAGCTCCAACAATCCTTCTATGGACTAGAGCAAGCATCTCGGAATCGGAATATATGTTTTGATGGAGTGATCAAAGCTTTTAGGTTTATACAATGTTTGCTAGAAACTTGTATTTACAAGAAAGTGAGTGGGAGCACTACAACATTTCTGATAAGTATATGTGGATGACATATTGTTGATTCGAAATGATGTAGAATTTCTGGAAAGCATAAACGGTTGTTTGAAGAGTGTTTTTCAAAGGAAGACCTGGATAAAGCTGCTTACATATTTGGGCATCAAGATCTATAGAGATAGATCAAGACGCCTGATGGTGCTTTCAAAGAACACACACCTTGACATGTTTTTGAAGGAGTTCAAAATAGATCAGTCAAAGAAGGGGTTCTTACCTGAGTTGTAAGGTGTGAAGTTGAGTAAGACTCAAAGCTTGACCACGGCAGAAGAAAGAAGGACGAAGATCGTCCCCTATGCTTTTGTCATAGGCTCTATACAGTATGCCATGCTGAGTACCGCACCTGATGTGCGCCTTGCCACATGTCTGGCAAGAGGGTACAAAGGTGATCAAGGACTGGATCACTAGATAGCGGTCAAAATTATCCTTAGAAGAATAAGGAAATGTTTCTCGGTTATGGAGGTGATAAAGAGTTCGACGTAAAGAGTTACGCCGATGCAAGCTTAACACCTATCTGGATAGCTCTGAGTAGAGATACCGGATACGTATAATGGAGCAACAATTTGGAATAGCTCCAAGTGGAACGTGGTAGCAGCATCTACGATATGACATAAAGTTTTGCGAAATACATAGGGATCTAAATATGGCAAGACCCGTTGACTACAACCTCTCTCATGATCAAACCCAGAACTCATTGAGTGTTAATCACATAGTGATGTGAACTAGATTATTCAGTCTAGTAAACTATTTGGATGTTGGTCACATGGCGATGTGACCTGTGAGTGTTAATCACATGGCGATGTGAACTAGATTATTGACTCTAGTGCAAGTGGGAGACTGTTGGAAATATGCCCTAGAGGCAATAATAAATTAGTTATTATTATATCATATTTCATTGTTCATGATAATCGTTTATTATCCATGCTAGAATTGTATTGATAGGAAACTCAGATACATGTGTGGATACATAGACAACACCATGTCCCTAGTAAGCCTCTAGTTGACTAGCTCGTTGATCAATAAATGGTTACGGTTTCCCGACCATGGACATTGGATGTCGTTCATAACGGGATCACATCATTAGGAGAATGATGTGATGGACAAGACCCAATCCTAAGCGTGGCACAAGATCGTGTAGTTCGCATGCTAAAGCTTTTCTAATGTCAAGTATCATTTCCTTAGACCATGAGATTGTGCAACTCCCGGATATCATAGGAGTGCTTTGGGTGTGCCAAACATCAAAACGTAACTGGGTGGCTATAAAGGTACACTACAGGTATCTCCGAAAGTGTCTGTTGGGTTGGCACGAATCGAGACTGGGATTTGTCACTCCGTGTAAATGGAGAGGTATCTCTGGGCCCACTTGGTAGGACATCATCATAATGTGCACAATGTGATCAAGGAGTTGATCACGGGATGATGTGTTATGGAATGAGTAAAGAGACTTGCCGGTAACGATATTGAACAAGGTATCGGGATACCGACGATCGAATCTCGGGCAAGTACTATACCGCTAGACAAAGGGAATTGTATACGGGATTGATTAAATCCTTGACATTGTGGTTCATCCGATGAAATCATCGTGAAGCATGTGGGAGCCAATATGGGTATCCAGATCCCGCTGTTGGTTATTGCCTGGAGAGTTGTCTCGGCCATGTCTGCATGACTCCCGAGCCCGTAGGGTCTACACACTTAAGGTTCGATGACGCTAGGATTATAGGGAAAGTATGTACGCGGTTACCGAATGTTGTTCGGAGTCCCGGATGAGATCCCAGACGTCACGAGGAGTTCCGGAATGGTCCGGAGGTAAATATTGATATATAGGAAGTATGGTTTTGGCCACCGGAAGTGTTCCGGGCATCACCGGTAGTGTACCGGGACCACCGGAGGGGTCGGGGGGTCCCCCGGGAGGGGCCACGGGCCCCGGAGGCATACATGGGCCAAGTGTGAGAAGGGACCAGCCCCTAGGTGGGCTGGGGCGCCTCCCCACCAAGGCCCATGCGCCTAGAGAGAAGAGGGGGCAAACCCTAAGGGTAGGTGGGCCCTGAGGCCCATGCCTGGTGCGCCTCCCTCTCCCCCCCCCCACTTGGCCGCCACCCTAGATGGGGATTGGGCTGCCGCCACCCCTAGGGTGGAAACCCTAGGTGGGGGCGCAGCCCTCCCTATCCCCCTATATATAGTGGAGGCAAAGGGGCAGCCCAACAGATGAAGTCCTTCCCCTGTTGGTGCAGCCCTACCCCTCTTCCTCCTCGTCTCTCGTAGTGCTTGGCGAAGCCCTGCTGGAGTCCCGCGCTCCTCCACCACCACCATGCCGTCGTGCTGCTGCTGGATGGAGTCTTCCCCAACCTCTCCTTATCCCCTTGCTGGATCAAGGCGTAGGAGACGTCACCGGGCTGTGCGTGTGTTGAACGCGGAGGTGCCGTCCGTTCGGCATTAGGATCATCGGTGATTTGGATCACGACGAGTACGACTCCATCAACCCCGTTCAAGTGAACGCTTCCGCTTAGCGATCTACAAGGGTATGTAGATGCACTCACCTTCCCCTCGTTGCTAGATTACTCCATAGATTGATCTTGGTGATGCGTAGAAAATTTTGAATTTCTGCTACGTTCCCCAACAATAAGGAGGTTTATGTGTGAAAGAGCGTATCATATCACGGGGTTTGGATGCACCGGCGAAGTTTGCACCAACTCTCAATGTGAGAAAGGGCAATGCGCGGTACCGAAGAGGCTAGCAATGATGGAAGGGTGAGAGTGCGTATAATCCATGGACTCAACATTAGTCATAAAGAACTCACATACTTATTGCAAAAATCTACAATCATCAAAAACCAAAGCACTAAGCGCATGCTCCTAGGGGGATAGATTGGTATGAAAATAAAGGTATGTGCTTTCTTTGCTTGATCCGTTTTGAACTTCTTCAAAGCTTTATCAAGGTATGTGCTTTTTGAAGGTCCAATTAAGCGTCTTGATCTATCTCTATAGGTCTTGATGCCCAATTTATAAGCTGCTTCTCCGAGGTCTTTCATTGAAAAACTCTTATTCTAGTATCCTTTTATGCTATCCAGAAATTCTATATCATTTCCAATCAACAATATGTCATCCACATATAATATTAGAAATGCAACAGAGCTCCCACTCACTTTCTTGTAAATACAGGCTTCTCCAAAAGTCTGTATAAAACCATATGCTTTTATCACACTATCAAAATGTTTATTCCAACTTCGAGAGGCTTGCACCAGTCCATAAATGGATCGCTGGAGCTTGCACACTTTGTTAGCACCCTTTGGATCGAAAAAACCTTCTGGTTGCATCATATACAACTCTTCTTCCAGAAATCCATTCAGGAATGCAGTTTTGACATCCATTTGCCAAATTTCATAATCTTAAAATGCGGCAATTGCTAACATGATTCAGAAAGACTTAAGCATAGCTACGGGTGAGAAAGTCTCATCATAGTTAACCCCTTGAACTTGTCGAAAATCTTTCGCAATAAGTCGAGCTTTGTAGATAGTAACATTACCGTCAACGTCAGTCTTCTTCTTGAAGATCCATTTATTCTCGATGGCTTGCTGATCATCAGGCAAGTCAACCAAAGTCCATACTTTGTTCTCATACATGGATCCCATCTCAGATTTCATGGCCTCAAGCCATTTTACGGAATCTGGGCTCACTGTCGCTTCTTCATAGTTCATAGGTTCATCATGGTCAAGTAACATGACTTCCAGAACAGGATTACCGTACCACTCTGGTGCGGATATTACTCTGGTTGACCTGCGAGGTTCGGTAGTAACTTGATCTGAAGTTTCATGATCATCATCATTAGCTTCCTCACTAATTGGTGTAGGTGTCACAGGAACCGGTTTCTGTGATGAACTACTTTCCAATAAGGGAACAGGTACAGTTACCTCATCAAGTTCTACTTTTCTCCCACTCACTTCTTTCAAGAGAAACTCCTTCTCTAGAAAGGATCCATTTTTAGCAACAAATGTCTTGCCTTCGGATCTATGATAGAAGGTGTACCCAATAGTTTACTTTGGGTATCCTATGAAGACACATTTCTCCGATTTGGGTTCGAGCTTATCAGGTTGATGTTTTTTCACATAAGCATCACAGCCCCAAACTTTAAGAAATGACAACTTTGGTTTCTTGCCAAACCACAGCTCATAAGGCGTCGTCTCAACGGATTTTGATGGTGCCCTATTTAACGTGAATGCAGCCGTCTCTAAAGCATAACCCCAAAACGATAGTGGTAAATTTGTAAGAGACATCATAGATCGCACCATATCTAGTAAAGTACGATTACGACATTCGGACACACCATTATGTTGTGGTGTTTCGGGTGGCGTGAGTTGCGAAACTATTCCGCATTGTTTCAAATGTAGACCAAACTCGTAACTCAAATATTCTCCTCCATGATCAGATCATAGAAACTTTATTTTCTTGTTACGATGATTTTCCACTTCACTCTGAAATTCTTTGAACTTTTCAAATGTTTCAGACTTATGTTTCATTAAGTAGATATACCCATATCTGCTCAAATCATCTGTGAAGGTGAGAAAATAATGATACCCGCCGCGAGCCTCAATATTCATTGGACCACATACATCACTATGTATGATTTCCAACAAATCTGTTGCTCGCTCCATAGTTTCGGAGAATGGCGTTTTAGTCATCTTGCCCATGAGGCATGGTTCGCAAGTACCAAGTGATTCATAATCAAGTGATTCCAAAACTCCATTAGAATGGAGTTTCTTCATGCGCTTTACACCAATATGACCTAAATGGCAGTGCCACAAATAAGTTGCACTATCGTTATCAACTCTGCATCTTTTGGCTTCAACATTATGAATATGTGTATTACTACTATCGAGATTTAACACAAACAGACCACTCTTCAAGGGTGCATGACCATAAAGGATATTATTCATATAAATAGAGCAACCATTATTCTTAGATATAAATGAATAACCGTCTCGCATCAAACAAGATCCAGATATAATATTCATGCTTAACGCTGGCACCAAATAAGAATTATTCAGGTCTAAAAGTAATCCCGAAGGTAGATGTAGAGGTAGCGTGCCGACGGCGATCACATCGACTTTGGAACCATTTCCCACGCGCATTGTCACCTCGTCCTTAACCAATCTTCGCTCAATCTGTAGTCACTGTTTTGAGTTGCAAATATTAGCAACAGAACCAGTATCAAATACCCAGGTGCTACTGCGAGCTCTAGAAAGGTACCCATCAATAACATGTATATCACATATATCTTCGTTCACCTTGCCATCCTTCTTATCCGCCAAATACTTGGGGCAGTTCCTCTTCCAGTGACCAGTCTGTTTGCAGTAGAAGCACTCAGTCTCAGGCTTAGATCCAGACTTGGGTTTCTTCTCTTGAGAAGCAACTTGTTTGTCGTTCTTTTTGAATTTCCCCTTCTTCTTCCCTTTACCCTTTTTCTTGAAACTGGTGTTCTTGTTGACCATCAACACTTGATGCTCCTTCTTGATTTCTACCTCCGCATACCTTAGCATTGCGAAGAGCTCAGGAATTGTCTTATCCATCCCTTGCATATTATAGTTCATCACGAAGCTCTTGTAGCTTGGTGGCAGTGATTGAAGAACTCTGTCAATGACACTATCAACAGGAAGATTAACTCCCAATTGAGTCAAGTGATTATGGTACCCAGACATTCTGAGTATATGTTCACTGACAGAACTATTCTCCTCCATCTTGCAGCTGTAGAACTTATTGGAGACTTCATATCTCTCAATCCGGACATTTGCTTGAATATTAACTTCAACTCCTGGAATATCTCATATGCTCCATGACGTTCAAAACATCGTTGAAGTGCCGTTTCTAAGTCATAAAGCATGGCACATTGAACTATCGAGTAGTCATCAGCTTTGCTCTGCCAGACGTTCTTAACGTCATCAACATCATCTGCAGCAGGCCTAGCACCCAGCGGTGCTTCTAGGACGTAATTCTTCTGTGCAGCAATGAGGATAATCCTAAAATTACAGACCTAGTCCGTGTAATTGCTACTGTCATCTTTCAACTTTGCTTTATCAAGGAACGCATTAAAATTCAATGGAACAATAGCATGGGTCATCTATCTACAACAACATAGATAGGCAAAATACTATCAGGTACTAAGTTCATGATAAATTTATGTTCAATTAATCATACTATTTAAGAACTCCCACTTAGATAGATATCCCTCTAATCATCTAAGTGATCACGTGATCCAAATAAACCATAACCGATCATCACGTGAAATGGAGTAGTTTTCAATGGTGAACATCACTATGTTGATCATATCTACTATATGATTCACGCTCGACCTTTCGGTCTCAGTGTTCTGAGGCCATATCTGCATATGCTAGGCTCATCAAGTTTAACCTGAGTATTCTGCGTGTGCAAAACTGGCTTGCACCCATTGTATAAGAACGTTGAGCTTATCACACCCGATCATCACGTGGTGTCTCGGCACGACGATCTTTTGCAACGGTGCATACTTAGGGAGAACACTTGTACCTCGAATTTTTTAGTGAGAGATCATCTTATAATGCTACCGTCAATCAAAGCAGAATAAGATGCATAAAGGATAAACATCACATGCAATAAATATAAGTGATATGATATGGCCATCATCATCTTGTGCCTTTGATCTCCATCTCCAAAGCACCGTCATGATCACCATCGTCACCGGCGCGACACCTTGATCTCCATCGTAGCATCGTTGTCGTCTCACCAACTATTGCTTCTACGACTATTGCTACCGCTTAGTGATAAGGTAAAGCAATTACATGGCGATTGCATTTCATACAATAAAGCGACAACCATATGGCTCCTGCCAGTTGCCGATAACTCTGTTACAAAACATGATCATCCCATACAATAAAATATAGCATCATGCCTTGACCATATCACATCACAACATGCCCTGCAAAAACAAGTTAGACGTCCTCTACTTTGTTGTTGCAAGTTTTACGTGGCTGCTATGGGCTGAGCAAGAACCGTTCTTATCTATGCATCAAAACCACAACGATAGTTCGTTAAGTTAGTGTTGTTTTAACCTTCAACAAGGACCGGGCGTAGTCACACTCGGTTCAACTAAAGTTGGAGAAACTGACACCCGCTAGCCACCTGTGTGCAAAGCACGGCGGTAGAACCAGTCTCGCGTAAGCGTACACGTAATGTCGGTCCGGGCTGCTTCATCCAACAATACCGCCGAACCAAAGTATGACACTCTGGTAAGCAGTATGACTTGTATCACCCACAACTCACTTGTGTTCTACTCGTGCATATAACATCCACGCATAAACCTGGCTCGGATGCCACTGTTGGGGAACGTAGTAATTTCAAAAAAAATCCTACGCACACGCAAGATCATGGTGATGCATAGCAACAAGAGGGGAGAGTGTCGTCCATGTACCCTCGTAGACCGTTAAGTGGAAGCGTTATGACAACGCGATTGATGTAGTCATACGTCTTCACGATCGACCGATCCTCAGTACCGAACGTACGGCACCTCCGTGTTCAGCACACGTTCAGCTCGGTGACGTCCCGCGAACTCATGATCCAGTAGAGCTCGAGGGAGTGTTTCGTCAGTGCGATGGCGTGGTGACGATGTTGATGAAGCTACCGGCGCAGGGCTTCGCCTAAGCACCGCTACGATATGACCGAGGTGGATTATGGTGGAAGGGGCACCGCACACGGCTGGGAGAGATCAATGATCAACTTGTGTGTTCTAGGGTGCCCCCCTACCCATGTACATAAAGGAGCAAAGGGGGGAGGTCGGCCGGCCATGTAGGGCGTGCTAGGAGGAGGAATCCTCCTCCTAGTAGGAGTAGGACTCCCCTCTTTCCTACTCTTACTAGGAGGGGGAAAGGAAGGGGGAGAAGGAGAAGGAAAGGCCCCCCCTTCCTAGTCCAATTAGGACCAGAGGGGGAGGGGGCGCGCGGCCTACCTTGGCCGGCCCCTCTCTCTCTCCACTAGGGCCCAACAAGGCCCATTAACCCCTGGGGGGTTCCGGTAACCCCTCCGGCACTCCGATAAAATCCTGATTTCACCCGAAACTCTTCTGATGTGCAAATGTAGGCTTCCAATATATCAATCTTTATGTCTCAACTATTTAGAGACTCCTCGTCATGTCCGTGATCATATCCAGAACTCTCAACTACCTTCAGTACATCAAAACATATAAACTCATAATACCGATCGTCACAGAACTTTAAGCGTGCGGACCCTACGGGTTCGAGAACTATGTAGAAATGACCGAGACATGTCTCCAGTCAATAACCAATAGCAGAACCTAGATGCTCATATTGTTTCCTACATATTCTACGAAGATCTTTATCGGTCAACCCGCATAACAACATATGTTGTTCCCTTTGTCATCGGTATGTTACTTGCTCGAGATTCGATCGTCGGTATCTCAATACCTAGCTCAATATCATTATCGGCAAGTCTCTTTACTCGTTCCATAATGCATCATCCCGCAACTAACTCATTAGTCACATTGCTTGCAAGGCTTATAGTGATGTGCATTACCGAGAGGGCCCAGAGATACCTCTCCGACAATCGGAGTGACAAATCCTATTCTTGATCTATGCCAACTCCACAAACACCATCGGAGACACCTGTAGAGCACCTTTATAATCACCCAGTTACATTGTGACGTTTGGTAGCACACAGTGTTCCTCCGGTATTCGAGAGTTGCATAATCTCATAGTCATAGGAACATGTATAAGTCATGAAGAAAGCAATAGCAATAAACTAAATGATCATAGTGCTAAGCTAACGGATGGGTCTAGTCCATGACATCATTCTCTAATGATGTGATCCCATTCATCAAATGACAACTCGTGTCTATGGGTAGGAAACTCAACCATCTTTGATCAATGAGCTAGTCAAGTAAAGGCATACTAGGGACACTATGTTTGTCTATGTATTCACACATGTATTATGTTTCCGGTTAATACAATTCTAGCATGAATAATAAACATTTATCATGATATGAGGAAATAAATAATAACTTTATTATTGCCTCTAGGGCATATTTTCTTCAGTTATTGATTACAACAAAGGCAATGTCACTTTTCATGTTAATGGTAATGAGCATACGGTACATTTTCCGAGGAAACAACCTCAAGTCCACAGTATAAATTCTATTGGAAAAACTTCAACAATTACTATTTGAGGTTTTGAATTTCCTCTTCGTACTGTCAAGAAGAAATATGATATTCTTATTGTTGGGGACATGCATATCCCCGTTGAGGTAACTTAGTGTTATTCGAAAATTCTCCGGTTTCATGTTATTCGGAAAGAGTTTGTTAACAAGACTTGATCAACCTTGTTAGTGGATTCCTTTTGATGAGCATGAGATGGACGACGTTAGAAAGCACAACTCTCTGTACCCTCTTTTTACTTTATATTATTTATATTAAATAAAGCAAAAATAGTATTTTTTTCTGTTTTCTGAATTACCCTTGCAATAAAAAATACCCTGAAAATAAAAGTTCTCCAAATGTCCTGAAAATTTTATATGATTTTTTCTAGAATATTTAAGAATATTTCGCACTCAGAACACACCAGGGGGCCACACCATCTAGCCACGAGGGTCCAGGGCGCCCCCACCCCCCTAGGGCACGCCCCCTGCCTCATGGACCCCACGTGGGCCCCCTCCACTTATTCTTGCGCCCACACACTTCGTCTTCCTCCAGAAAAAATCCTCCCACAGCTCAAACCCGAGTTCTAGCTCATCTTGCTGCCATTTTCGATCTCCTTGCTCAATGCTCCATTCACAAAACTGCTTTGGGGGATTGTTCTTCGGTATGTGACTCCTCCATTGGTCCAATTAGTTTTTGCTCTAGTGCTTTATTTATTGCAAATTTTTGCTGCTTAGGTGACCCTGTTCTTGAGCTTGCATGTCAAATTTATGTGGTCAAAAGTAGTTTTAATGCATGATATGGCCTCTAGGCACTTGTAGGAGTAGTTGCTATCTATCTTGTTAAGTTTGGTTCACTTTTATTTTGAGTCACTAAAAATTTCAGAAATTTTTCAGAGGAAGAAAAATGTTTTGGAAAATGTACCAAGGTGGTTCCTCAAGGAAGCAAGGCCCAAGGCTCGCGATACGTGAGCCGAACAGTGAACTGCCAAGGGAAGCTCAAGTGCGGCCTTGTGAATGGCTGTCAAAGGAGTTCATGGTCCAGGCAGGCATCAAGGATGAATTTGACGTGTGTGTGTGTGTAACACTGATCTTGAGAGCTTCGTGTCAGATAAGTGCCGGCAATACCTCTATCTAACTGATTCATTTGTGAGAATGTTTAAATTTACATCCTCGCACAATTCTCACACTGTTTTATTTGATCTTTATGATAAAACATATACCATGGACCTAGAAGATTTTAATACTGCTTGTAAACTCCTGCACTGGGGCAATGTTAGTGAACCTCGCAAATCTGAATATAAAGACTTTTCTTGCTAGTATCACTGTGGGGAATCTAAGGAAACCACACAAGCTACCATAGGAATCTTTCATTTCCCTTCCATACATTATTTTGCTCTCTTCATTGGTAGATGCATTAACGGTAAAGATGAGGCTTGTCACATGTGTGTTCCAGATCTTAGTGTCCTCAAGAGTGCGGTGTTAGGTGATAAACAATATAACTTGGGGGCTATTGTTGCACGTAGGTTGCATCACAACAGTATAAGTGGAGATTTGTTTGGTGGAATTTATGCAACTCGTGTAGCTAACTATCTTGATATATCCATATGTGGAAATGATATTGAGTTGCCTCCTGCTTACCTAGATTATAATGCCATGGTTCGCCATCAGTTTGTTGAGAGGAACGATCAGTTCCTCCAGTATCGACTAATCTTTGACAGACGGCGCACCGTCCATGTTGCTCTCCCTGCTCCTACTCTCTGACTTTTAGGCAAAAGGGGGATATGTTATAACCAGGGAGGAGGCGAACGAGTACGAGAAGAGGATGGAAGCAGCTCGCCTCCAAGCTGCAGCTCGTCAGGCAGTAGCTGCTGCATCCTAGTACGACCCCAGTTACAACTTTGGATATCCACCAGGCCAGCCTTCGCCCTAGACCAACTTAGGCCAAAAGCCTAAGCTTGGGGGAGTATGTATTTCTCACCAACATTACATTCATGTTCACACACTCATGCCAGTTGTCGGTGCTCATACTTTTTCATTATACTATCCATGCTAGTTTATTTTCTGTTTTTTAGCCTTCTTCTTGTGCGTTTGAAAAACCTTAAGAAAAACCAAAAAAATTAGCTGTAGTTTTTAGCTAGTTTAGTTTCCATGCCTGTAGTAGTAGTAATTAAAAAGAAAACCCAAAAAGATTTCTCGTTCTTCTTTTGCTTGTTGGGAGCTTTCCCGTGTAAATAGTTTTGTTTCTTTTCTTTTCTTTGGGGGTCGAGAGGAGAAGACTATGATGAAAATGTTAAGTGGCTCTCATATGCATTATTGTTGATCTAACAAAGAGCCCATATTACCTTGTCTTCTCCCTTGTATTGAATTCTTGCAAATTCCAGCTTAGTCCAATTCACGTGCACTATTATTATCCACACCGTTCGGTCGTGCAAGTGAAAGGCAATAATGACGATATATGATGAACTGATTCAGATGAGAAAAGTTGGTATGAACTTGACCTATCTTGTTTTTGTAAATATGATTAGTTCCTCGTTCCTGATTCAGCCTATTATGAATGAAACATGTTTGCAATGACAATTAGAGATTATAGTTGCTCATGCCATGCCTAATTATCTAGGAGTTTATAATGGTTTACCTTGCGTGCCAACATGCTATTAAAATGGTTGTGATGTGGTATGATAGGGTGGTATTCTCCTTTGAACAATTCGAGTGGCTTGACTTGGCACATTGCTACCTCTTGAGCTTGCGTTGGATTTCCCTGAAGAGGAAATGATGATGCAGCAGAGTAGCGTAAGTATTTCCCTCAGTTTTTGAGAACCAAGGTATCAATCCAGTAGGAGGCCACGCTCAAGTCCCTCGTACCTGCACAAAACGATAGCTACTCGCAACCAATGCGATTAGGGGTTTTCAATCCCTTCACGGTCACTTACGAGAGTGAGATCTGATAGATATAATATTTTTGGTATTTTTGGTATAGAGATGCAAAGTTAAAAGTAAAAGGCAAAGTAAAAAAGCAAAGCAAGATTAAAGTGATGGAGATTGATATGATGAGAATAGACCCGGGGGCCATAGGTTTCACTAGTGGCTTCTCTCAAGAGCATAAGTATTCTACGGTGGGTGAACAAATTACTGTTGAGCAATTGACAGAATTGAGCATAGTTATGAGAATATCTAGGCATGATCATGTATATAGGCATCACGTCCGTGACAAGTAGACCGAAACGATTCTGCATCTACTACTATTACTCCACTCATCGACCGCTATCCAGCATGCATCTAGAGTATTAAGTTAAAAACAGAGTAACGCTTTAAGCAAGATGACATGATGTAGAGAGATAAATTCATGCAATATGAAATAAACCCCATCTTGTTATCCTCGATGGCAACGATGCAATACGTGCCTTGCTGCCCCTTCTGTCACTGGGAAAGGACACCGCAAGATCGAACCCAAAGCTAAGCACTTCTCCCATGGTAAGAAAAACCAATCTAGTAGGCCAAACCAAACTGATAATTCGAAGAGACTTGCAAAGATAACCAATTCATACATAAAAGAATTCAGAGAAGATTCAAATATTATTCATAGATAGACTTGATCATAAACCCACAATTCATCGGTCTCAACAAACACACCGCAAAAAAGAAGAAGATTACATCGAATAGATCTCCACAAGAGAGGGGGAGAACTTTGTATTGAGATCCAAAAAGAAATAAGAAGCCATCTAGCTAATAACTATGGACTCGAAGGTCTGAGGTAAACTACTCACACTTCATCGGAGAGGCTATGATGATGTAGAAGCCCTTCGTGATGACGGCCCTCTCCGGCGGAGCTCCGGAACAGGCCCCAAGATGGGATCTCGTGGATACAGAAAGTTGCGGTGGTGGAATTAGGTTTTTGGCTCCGTCCCTGTTCGTTTGAAGGTACATAGGTATATATAGGAGGAAGAAGTACGTCGGTGGAGCTTCGGTGGGCCCACGAGGGTGGGGGCGCGCCTGGGGGTATAGGGCACGCCCCCTACCTCGTGCCCACCTCGAAGCTTCCTTGGCGTAGGGTCCAAGTCTCCTGGGTCATATTCGGGAAGAAAATCACGTTCCAGAAAGGTTTATTCCGTTTGGACTCCGTTTGATATTCTGTTTCTTCGAAACACTGAAATAGGCAAAAACAGCAATTCTGGGCTGGGCCTCCGGTTAATAGGTTAGTCCCAAAATAATATAAAAGTGGAAAATAAAGCCCAATAAAGTCCAAAACAGTAGATAATATAGCATGGAGCAATCAAAAATTAAAGATACGTTGGAGATGTATCACACATGTTCACGCATGTAGTTGAAACAAAATCAACATAGCCTCCACGATATTTATGTTCATGGTGAATTATATCCTACTCATGCTTGCACTCAATTTTGATTAATTTTAATGCATGTTCATGACTGTTGTCGCTCTCTAGCTGGTAGCTTCCCAGTCTCTTTCTAGCCTTCACTTGTACTAAGCGGGAATATTGCTTGTGCATCCACTTCCATAAACCCCAAAAGTTATTCCATATGAGTCCACTATACCTTCCTATATGCGGTATCTACCTGCCATTCCAAGTAAATTTGTATGTGCCAAACTCTAAACCTTCAAATGAAATTCTGTTTTGTATGCTCGAATAGCTCATGTATCAACTAGGGTTGTCTATATCTTCCATGCTAGGCGGGTCATTCTCAAGAGGAGTGGACTCCGCTCCTCATTCACGAGAAAATGGCTAGTAACCGAGATGCCCAGTCCCATGCTTAAATTAAAACAATTGCAAACAAAACTCCCCCAAGATTGTTGTTAGTTGGAGGCACTCGTTGTTTCGGACAAGCCATGGTTTGATGTTTGTTGGTGGTAGGGGGAGTATAAAGTTTACCATTCTGTTTGGGAACCGCATATAATGTGTGTAGCATGGAAGATATCGAGATCTCTCGGTTGTTATGTTGACAATGAAAGTATGTCGCTCAAAATATTATTTATCTCTATTTCAAAAATCAAGGTCTGGCACCTCTACAAACCCCTGCTTCCCTCTGCGAAGGGCCTATATATTTACTTTTATGTTGAGTCATCATCCTCTTATTAAAAAGCACTAGTTGGAGAGCACCGTTGTCATTTGCATGCATTACTATTAGTTTATATTGAGTATGACTGTGACTGGATCTCTTTTGCCATGAATTACAATGTTTAGTCAGTCCTTGATCTTCAGAGGTGCTCTGCATTTATGTTTTGCGATCTCAGAAAGGGCTAGCAAGATACCATCTTGTTATATCATATTATGATTGTTTTGATAAAGTGTTTTCATCCGAAATTTATTATTATTGCTCGCTAGTTGATTATGTCATTGATATGAGTAAACATGAGACCTAAATGTTATTGTGAATATGGTTAGTTCATAATTTTTGCTGAAAACTTGAATGCTGGCTTTACATATTTACAACAACAATATCAAACAGAGTTTGTAAAAGTTTTTCTTTATCACTTTGAGTTTGTCAACTGAATTGCTTGAGGACAAGCAAAGGTTTAAGCTTGGGGGAGTTGATACGTCTCCATCGTATCTACTTTTCCAAACACTTTTGACCTTGTTTTGGACTCTAACTTGCATGATTTGAATGGAACTAACCCGGACTGACGCTGTTTTCAGTAGAGTTGCCATGGTGTTATTTTTGTGCGGAAATAAAAGTTCTCGGAATGACCTGAAACTTCACGGAGAATATTTTGGAATATATAAAAAATACTAGCGAAAGAATCAACGTCAGGGGGGCCACACCCTATCCACGAGGGTGGGGGCGCGCCCCCTGCCTCATGGGCCCCCTGATGCTCCACCGACCTCAACTCCAACTCTATATATTCACGTTCGGGGAGAAAAAATCAGGGAGAAGGATTCATCATGTTTTACGATACGGAGCTGCCGCCAAGCCCTAATCTCTCTCGGGAGGGCTGATTTGGTGTCCGTTCGGGGCTCCGGAGAGGGGAATTCGTCGCCATCGCCATCATCAACCTTCCTCCATCACCAATTTGATGATGCTCACCCCTGTGCGTGAGTAATTCCATCGTAGGTTTGCTGGACGGTGATGGGTTGGATGAGAATTATCATCTAATTGAGTTAATTTTGTTAGGGTTTGATCCCTAGTATCCATTATGCTCTGAGATTGATGTTGCTATGACTTTGCTATGCTTAATGCTTGTCACTAGGGCCCGAGTGCCACGATTTCAGATCTGAACCTATTATGTTTCTATGAATATATGTGAGTTCTTGATCCTATTTTGCAAGTCAATAGTCACCTACTATGTGTTATGATCCGGTAACCCCGAACTAACAATAATCGGGACCATTCCGGGTGAGGACTATAGTTTGGGGAGTTCATGTATTCACTAAGTGCTAATGCTTTGTTCTGGTACTCTATTAAAAGGAGGCCTTAATATCCCTTAGTTTCCCATAGGACCCCGCTGCCACAGGAGGGTTGTACAAAAGATGTCATGCAAGTTCTTTTCCATAAGCACGTATGACTATATTCGGAATACATGCCTACATTACATTGATGAACTGGAGCTAGTTCTGTGTCACCCTATGTTATAACTATTGCATTAGGAATCGCATCCGACATAATTATCCATCACTGATCCAATGCCTACGAGCTTTTCACATATTGATCTTTACTTGTTTACTTTTCCGTTGCCACTGTTACAATCACTACAAAACCAATACTGTTACTTTTGCCACTGTTACCGTTACTTCCATATTACTTTGCTACTAAATACTTTGCTGCAGATATTAAGTCTTTCAGGTACGGTTGAATTAAAAACTCAACTGCTAATACTTGAGAATATTATTTGGCTCCCCTTGTGCCGAATCAATAAATTTGGGTTGAATACTCTACCCTCGAAAACTGTTAAGATCCCCTATACTTGTGGGTTATCATTCTCATACATGGATCCCATCTCAGATTTCACGGCCTTAAGCCATTTTGCGGAATCTGGGCACATCATCGCTTCCTCATAGTTCATAGGTTCGTCATGGTCAAGTAACATGACTTCCAGAACTGGATTACCATACCACTCTGGTGCGGATCTTACTCTGGTTGACCTACAAGGTTCGGTAGTAACTTGATCAGAAGTTTCATGATCATCATCATTAGCTTCCTCACTAATTGGTGTAGGAATCACTGGAACTGATTTCTGTGATGAACTTCTTTCCAATAAGGGAGAAGGTACATTTACCTCATTAAGTTCTACTTTCCTCCCACTCACTTCTTTCGAGAGAAACTCCTTCTCTAGAAAGGATCCATTCTTAGCAACGAATATCTTGCCTTCGGATCTGTGATAGAAGGTGTATCCAATAGTCTCCTTTGGGTATCCTATGAAGACACATTTCTCCTATTTGGGTTCGAGCTTATCAGGTTGAAGCTTTTTCACATAAGCATCGCAGCCCCAAACTTTAAGAAATGAGAACTTGGGTTTCTTCCAAACCGCAGTTCATATGGTGTCGTCTCAACGGATTTCGATGGTGCCCTATTTAACGTGAATGCAGCCGTCTCTAAAGCATAACCCCAAAATGATAGCGGTAAATCATTAAGAGACATCATAGATCGCACCATATCTAATAAAGTGCGGTTACGACGTTCGGACACACCATTACACCGTGGTGTTCCAGGTGGCGTGAGTTGTCAAACTATTCCGCATTGTTTCAAATGAAGACCAAACTCATAACTCAAATATTCACCTCCACGATCAGATTGTAGAAACTTAATTTTCTTGTTACGATGATTTTCTACTTCACTCTGAAATTCTTTGAACTTTTCAAATGCTTCAGACTTATGTTTCATCAAGTAGATATACCCATATCTGCTCAAATCATCTATGAAGGTCAGAAGATAATGATACCCTCCACGAGCATCAACACTCATCGGACCACATACATCAGTATGTATTATTTCCAATAAGTCTGTTGCTCGTTCCATTGTTCCGGAGAACGGAGTCTTAGTCATCTTGCCCACGAGGCATGGTTCGCAAGCATCAAGTGATTCCAAAAGACCATCATCATGGAGTTTCTTCATGCGCTTTACACCAATATGACCTAAACGGCAGTGCCACAAATAAGTTGCACCATCATTATTAAACTTATATCTTTTCGCTTCAATACTATGATTATGTGTATCACTACTATCGAGATTCAATAAAAATAGACCACTCATCAAGGGTGCATGACCATAAAAGATATTACTCATATAAATAGAACAACCACTATTCTATGATTTAAATGAATAACTGTATCGCATCAGACAAGATCCAGATATAATGTTCATGCTTAACGCTGGCACCAAATAACAATTATTCAGGTCTAATACTAATCCCGAAGGTAGATGTAGAGGTAGCGTGCCGACTGCGATCACATCAACTTTGGAACCATTTCCCACGCGCATCGTCACCTCGTCCTTAGCCAATCTTCGCTTAATCCGTAGCCCCTATTTCGAGTTGCAAATATTAGCAATAGAACCAGTATCAAATACACAGGCGCTACTGCGAGCATTAGTAAGGTACACATCAATAACATGTATATCAAATATACCTTTCACTTTGCCATCCTTCTTATCCGCCAAATACTAGGGGTAGTTCCGCTTCCAGTGACCAATCCCTTTGTAGTAGAAGCACTCAGTCTCAGGCTTAGGTCCAGACTTGGGCTTCTTCACTTGAGCAGCAACTTTCTTGCCGTTCTTCTTGAAGTTCCCCTTCTTCCCTTTGCCCTTTTTCTTGAAACTAGTGGTCTTGTTAACCATCAACACTTGATGCTCGGGAATTGTCTTATCCATCCCTTGCATATTATAGTTCATCACAAAGCTTTTGTAGCTTGGTGGCAGTGATTGAAGAACTCTGTCAATGAAACTATCTTCAGGAAGATTAACTCCCAGTTGAGTCAAGTGGTTGTGGTACCCAGACATTCTGAGTATATGTTCACTGACAGAACTATTCTCCTTCATTTTGCAGCTGTAGAACTTATTGGAGACTTCATATCTCTCAATCCGGGCATTTGCTTGAAATATTAACTTCAACCCCTTGAACATCTCATATGCTCCATGACATTCAAAACATCGTTGAAGTCCCCATTCTAAGCCGTAAAGCATGGCACACTGAACTATCGAGTAGTCATCAGCTTTGCTCTGCTAGACGTTCCTAACATCTGGTGTTGCTCCTGCAATGGGCTTTGCACCTAGCGGTGCTTCCAGGATGTAATTCTTCTGTGCAGCAATGAGGATAATCCTCAAGTTATGGAACCAGTCCGTGTAGTTGCTATCATCATCTTTCAACTTAGCTTTCTCTAGGAACGCATTAAAATACGAAGGAACGGTAGCACGGGCCATTTATCTACTACAACATAGACATGCCAAATACTATTAGGTACTAAGTTCATGATAAATTAAAGTTCAATTAATCATATTACTTAAGAACTCCCACTTAGATAGACATCCCTCTAGTCATCTAAATGATCATGCGATCCATATCAACTAAACCATGTCCGATCATCACGTGAGATGGAGTAGTTTTCAATGGTGAACACCACTATGTTGATCATATATACTATATGATTCACACTCGACCTTTCGGTCTCAGTGTTCCGAGGCCATATCTGCATATGCTAGGCTCATCAAGTTTAACCCAAGTATTCTGCTTGTGCAAAATTGGCTTGCACCCATTGTATGTGAACGTAGAGCTTATCACACCTGATCATCACGTGGTGTCTCGGCATGACGAACTGTAGCAACGGTGCATACTCATGGAGAACACTTATACCTTGAAATTTAGTGAGAGATCATCTTATAATGCTACCGTCGTACTAAGCAAAATAAGATGCATAAAAGATAAACATCACATGCAATCAAAATAAGTGATATGATATGGTCATCATCATCTTGTGCCTTTGATCTCCATCTCCAAAGCACCGTCATGATCACCATCATCACCGGCTTGACACCTTGATCTCCATCGTAGCATCATTGTCGTCTCGCCAACTATTGCTTCTACGACTATCGCTACCTCTTGGTGATAAAGTAAAGCAATTACATAGCGATTGCATTTCATATAATAAAGCAACAACCATATGGCTCCTGCCAGTTGTCAATAACTGTGTTACAAAACATGATCAACTCATACAACAATTTATATAATCATGTCTTGACCATATCACATCACAATATGCCCTGCAAAAACAAGTTAGGTGTCCTCTACTTTGCTGTTGCAAGTTTTACGTGGCTGCTACGGGCTTAGCAAGAACCGTTCTTACCTACGCATCAAAAACCACAACGATTTTTCATCAAGTGTGCTGTTTTAACCTTCAACAAGGACCGGGCGTAGTCACACTCGATCCAACTAAAGCTGGAGAAACAGACACCCACTAGCCACCTATGTGCGAGGCACGTCGGTAGAACCAGTCTCATGAACGCGGTTATGTAATGTCGTTCTGGGCCGCTTCATCCAACAATACTGCCGAATCGAAGTATGACATGCTGGTAAGCAGTATGACTATTGTCTCCCACAACTCTTTGTGTGCTACTCGTGCATATAACATCTACGCATACACCTGGCTCGGATGCCGTTGTTGGGGAACACAGTATTTCAAAAAATTTCCTGAGATCACACAAGATCTATCTAGGAGATGCATAGCAACGAGAGGGGAGAGTGTGTCTACATACCCTTGTAGACCGAAAGCGGAAGCGTTTAGTAACGTGGTTGATGTAGTCGAACGTTTTCGCGATCCAACCGATCAAGTACCGAACGCACGACACCTCCGCGATCTGCACACGTTCAGCTCGGTGACATCCCTCGTACTCTTGATCCAGTTGAGGCTGAGGGTGAGTTGCGTCAGCAAGACGGTGCGTTGACGGTGATGATGAAGTTACCGGCGCAGGGCTTCGCCTAAGCACTACGACAATATGACCGGGGTGGAAAACTTTGGAGGGGGGCACCGCACACGGCTAAAGATCAACTTGTGTGTCTATGGGGTGCCCCCTCCCCCGTATATAAAGGAGGGTAGGAGGAGGCCGGCCGGCCACAAGGGGCGCGCCAAGGGGGGAGGAATCCTACTCCTAGTAGGAGTAGGTTTCCCCCTTTCCTAGTCCAAGAAAGAGAAGAAGGGAAAGAGGAGAGAAGAAAAGGAAGGAGGCAGGGCGCCCCCTTCCCTTGTCCAATTCGGACTGCACAAGGGGGGTTCCACCTCTGGCCGGCCCTCTCCCTTCTCCACTAAGGCCCATTGTGGCCCATTAATCCCCCGAGGGGTTCCGGTAACCTCCCGGTACTCCGGAAAAATACCCGATACACTTTGGAACCATTCCGGTGTCTGAATATAACCTTCTAATATATCAATCTTTATGTCTTGACCATTTAGAGACTCCTCGTCATGTACGTGATCTCATCCGGGACTCCGAACAACCTTCGATACATCAAATCAGATAACTCATAATACATATCATCATCGAACGTTAAGCGTGCGGACCCTACGGGTTTGAGAACTATGTAGACATGACCGAGACACATCTCCGGTCAATAACCAATAGCAGAACCTGGATGCTCATATTGGTTCCTACATATTCTACGAAGATCTTTATCGGTCAAACCGCACAACAACATATGTTGTTCCCTTTGTCATCGATATGTTACTTGCCTGAGATTCGATCGTCGAAATCATCATACCTAGTTCAATCTCATTATCGGCAAGTCTCTTTACTCGTTCCGTAATGCATCATCCCGTGACTAACTCATTAGTCACGTTGCTTGCAAGGCTCATAGTGATGTGCATTACCAAGAGGGCCCAGAGATACCTCTCCGATACACGGAGTGACAAATCCTAATCTCGATCTATGCCAACTCAACAAACACCATCGGAGACACCTGTAGAGCATCTTTATAATCACCCAGTTACGTTGTGACATTTGATAGCACACAAGGTGTTCCTCCAGTATTTGGGAGTTGCATAATCTCATAGTCATAGGAACATGTATAAGTCATGAAGAAAGCAATAGCAATAAACTAAACGATAATAGTGCTAAGCTAACGGATGGGTCTAGTCCATGACATCATTCTCTAATGATGTGATCCCATTCATCAAATGACAAGACATGTCTATGGCTAGGAAACTTAACCATCTTTGATTAACGAACTAGTCAAGTAAAGGCATACTAGGGATACTCTGTTTGTCTATGTATTCACACATGTAATAAGTTTACGGTTAATAAAATTCTAGCATGAATAATAAACATTTATCATGATATAAAGAAATATAAAGAACAACTTTATTATTGCCTCTAGGGCATATTTCCTTCAGTACCTAAAAAGGACAAAGGATATATTTCTTGTTTATGGAGGTGACGAGGAGCTCATCGTAAATGGTTACCTCGATGCTAGCTTCGACACTAATCCGGATGACTCTAAGTCACAAACCAAATACATATTTATATTGAATGGTGGAGCTATTAGTTGGTGTAGTTCCAAGCAAAGCGTCGTGGCGGGATCTACGTTTGAAGCAGAGTACATAACTGCTTCGGAAGTAGCACATGAAGAAGTCCAGATGAAGGAGTTTATATTCGATCTAGGTGTAATATCCAGTGCATCGGTTCCAATGAAAGTATTTTGTGACAACACTAGAGCAATTTCCTTGGCAAAGGAATCCAAGTTTCACAAGAGAACCAAACACATCAAGAGACGCTTCAGCTACATTCGTGAAAGGTCAAGGATGGAGACATAGAGATTTGCAAAATACATGCGGATCTGAATGTGGTAGACCCGTTGATTAACCTCTTCCGCGAGCAAAACATGATCAGCGCCAAGACTCCATGGGTGTTAGATTCATTACAATGTAATCTAGATTATCGACTCTAGTGCAAGTGGGAGACTGGAGGAAATGTGCCCTAGAGGCAATAATAAAATTGTTATTTTATATTTCCTTATTCATGATAAAGGTTTATTATTCATGCTAGAATTGTATTGATCAGAAATTTAAATACATGTGTGAATATATAAACAAATACCGTGCCCCTAGTAAGCCTCTACTAGACTAGCTCCTTGATCAAAGATGGTTAATGTTTCCTAATCATAGACATGGGTTGTCATTTGATAACGGGATCACATCATTAGGATAATGATGTGGTGGACAAGACCCATCCGTTATCTTAGCATATTGATCGTTCAGTTTATTGCTATTACTTTCTTGGTGACAAATACATATTCCTTCAACTATGAGATTATGCAACTCCCGGATACCGAAGGAATACCTTGTGTGCTATTAAACATCACAACGTAACTGGGTGATCATAAAGATGCTCTACAGGTATCTCCGAACGTGTTTGTTGAGTTGGTATAGATCGAGATTAGGATTTGTCACTCCGATATCGGAGAGGTGTCTCTGGGCCCTCTCGGTAATACACATCATAATAAGCCTTGCAAGCAAAGTGAATAAGGTGTTAGTTGCAAGATGATATATTACAGAATGGGTAAAGAGACTAGCCGGTAACCAGATTGAACTAGGTATGAAGATACCGACAATCGAATCTCGGGCAAGTAACATACCGATGGAGAAAGGGAATTACGTATGTTGTCATAAGGTTCGACCGATAAAGATCTTCATAGAATATGTAGGAGCCAATATGGGCATCTAGGTTCCGCTATTGGTTATTGATCGGAGAGGTGTCTCGGTCATGTCTACATAGGTCTTGAACCCGTAGGGTCCGCATGCATAAAGTCTGTTGACGATATGGTGTTATATGAGTTATATGATTTGGTGACTAGATGTTGTTCGGAGTCCCGGATGAGATCACGGACATGACGAACAGTCTCAAATTTGTCGAGGGGTAAAGATTGATATATAGGACGATGGTATTCGGACACTTGAAGAGTTTCTGTGTGCACTTGGTACTCATTGGGTCACCGAAAGGGGTTTCAAACACCCCCGATAAGTGTATGGGCCTAATGGGCCAAGGGGGGACAGACCAGCCCACTAGGGGGCTGGTGCGCCCCTCTACATGGCCGGTTGTCCCTAGGGGAAGGAAAGGGGAGGGGTGGCCCCTCCTGCCTTTCCCTCAGGAGAGAAAGGAAGGGGGGGCACCTCCTCCTTCCTTCCTCCCGCACTCCAATAAGGAAAAGGGGGCCGCCACTTGGGGAGGACCCCAAGTCAGATTCGACCTACTTGGGGGAGCCTCCTGGCTGCTCCCCCCCCCATATATATGGGGGGGAAGGGGCGCCTAGCACATCCAGAACAATTGCTTAGCCGTGTGCGGCGTCCCCTCCACCGTTTACACCCTCGGTCATATTTCGTATTGCTTAGGCGAAGCCCTGCGGAGATCACTTCACCATCACCGTCACCACGCCGTCGTGCTGGCGGCACGCATCCACTACCTCGCTGTCTTGCTGGATCAAGAAGGCGGAGGATGTCACCGAGCTGAACGTGTGCTGAACGCGAAGGTGCCGTACGTTCGGTACTCGATCGGTTGGAGTGTGAAAAAGTTCGACTACATCAACCGCATTAACAAACGCTTCCGGTTACGGTCTACGAGGGTACGCAAACACACTCCCCCTTTCGTTGTTATGCTTCTCCATGGATAGATCTTGCATGTACGTAGATTTTTTTGTTTGCCATGCAACATTTCCCAACAATACGTAGCTCCGGCTCGCCTCTTGTGCGACATGATTGGGTCGGCCCAGTATTTTAGCTGCCTTTGTGCAAGTTTTTTCCTTGTCTTTTCTTTGTGTCTTTTCTTTTTCAGTTTTCACTGTTTGTGTCGGTTTTCTTTGTTTTTTATCATGTCTATTCCTTTCTTGTTTTGGGGATTGTTTGCTTTCTTTGTTTCTTTCGTAAGGTTTTTCTTTTCTTTTCAATTCCTTTCTCTGAAATTAAGGATGCTATCACAATATTCAATGTAATTGTTACATCAGATTTTTTCTAGTTTTAACATATGTCTTCTAGTTTCAATAAAAATATAAAAATATTGTTTACTTTAGAAATATTTTTACACACATTTAACATCTTTTAAATACAAGATTAACATTTTAAAAAATATATGTTTTGATGTCTCTTTTTTCATACATATTGTACATTTGTCATACACCTAAAATATATTCATACATGTTTAATATATTTTTATTTACATGATTAATATTTTTTCAAATACATGTGTTTGAAGAGTTTTTAGAATATGTGTTAACAATTTTAAATGCATGTTGTAATATTTTCTGAATGATACAAAACATTTTATCAAACTACGCGGACATTTTTTGACAATGTATTTTTTAAAATGTTAGAAACATAATTTTTAGACGTGTGATTTTTTAAATGTAATGTACAGTTTTTGAATGGTATGAAACGTTTTGAGTTACATGATTTTTTTACACTGGATGACATTAAAAAATGTCAAGTACGTTTGATTTCAAATGAGTGATTTTTTCGAAATTCCATGTACATTGTTTATGCTATTACCATATTTAATTACACTAACCAAAACTTTTCATGGCGGTAACATGTTTCAAAGTCACGGCGAGCATTTTCAAAAAGAAATAATGTCATTAAGGTTTTTGGAACAATTGTATTTATAATATTTTCTAAAACAAATACACAAAAATAGTGGTAATAAACAAGCAAAAACTTATATACACGTACCTTTGTGATTATGGGCTGGCGCACTAGGGCGTCCTTGAGGCGAGACGTGGTTGTGTCTCATCTCAAGATAGCAATGAGGCCCCGAAACCAGCTTCCTTGTAGGTTTTTACCCTATTAGTGGATGAAATGGGTGCGTTTCTAACCCACGGGGCTGCTTGTGGGTAAATTATAAAACGCGCCACCTTTTATGTGTTCAACCCGTTTAAGCAGTACCCGAACCTGAAACCCACCATACATGTGGAACTACTGATGTATGGGCCCTGGAATAGACAAGAGTAAGACAAAACCTAGCATCCCGCTTTAGTCCCTCCCTCCTTTTCAGTCCATCCCGTCTCACGACCACTTGCATATTTCTTATACCAACCTACATTTGTTGATATATATAATCCCATTTTCTTGAGAAATACTGTTGTTTTTGCAGACCACTTGCGGGGATGGGTTCCCCACGGGTACAGAAAACCCGACGGATATAGGGGATGGGCAAAGAACAGGGCCCAAGAACGCAGACGGGGACGGGCTTGCAGTTTTCTTGTGGGGATGAGGATGGACATGCAAAACCCGGTGGGCATGGTCCCCATTGCCATCTTGAGTCTTGCCCTCTTCCCAAGCATATAGCAGGAAATAAACGACCCCAAAGGACATATCTCATTTATAGCGAGTATTCCTTTGGTCTCGGCTCAAGCATTTTCACACTGCTACAGTATTTGGTTGGCCCATTCTTGTCTGTTTTTTTTTCCTTTCGCTTTTTCCGATCAAGAAGATCCCTCATGGTGCTTGATGTACTGGTTTCCTCCACTTTTTTTCTTTTATTTGTTCTATTGGCTTTCTGTATTTCTTCATCCGTTTTATTCAGTCTTATGTTTTCTTTGTTTTTTCACTGTTTTTCTTTGTTTCTTTCATGGTTAGCACATATTATTCTTTTATTTCTTTTGTTCCTCGTATTTCTTATTTTATTTCTTGGTTTTCATGCTTTTTTGTTTTTCTTTCTTTCTTCATTTTTCTTTTGGTCTTTCTTGGCTTTCATTGGTTTTCTTCTTTTTCTTTGTCTCTATCTCAGTTTTTTAATACATGGTCAACATTTTCTCTATACACATTAAAACATTTTCAAACACATTTTTGAATACATGGTCAGTTTTTTCCCACACATTTACATTTTTAAATAGAATATTAATATTGTTTTAATGCGTGGTCTATATTTTTTATAGACATTTAAAAATTCAAATGAATGATAATTTTTTTTCAAATGCAAAATTAAATATACTTTTTACAAGGTTAATTTTTTCCTATATACTTTAACATTTTTAAAATGTTTGATCAACATTTTTAAAATACAAGTTAATTTTTTTCAAAAAATAAAAGATTAACTTTTTTTAATACATGGAAACATTTTCTCTATACACATTTAACATTTTTAATATGCTTGACTAACATTTTTCAAATACATGTTAAATATTTTCTGAACACAAGGTCAATATTTGTCCTATATACATTATTCAAATGCTTGATTAACATTTTTGAAATACTTCTTTAACATTTTTTTCAAATGCATGATTAATAATTTTTAAATACATGATCAATTTTTTTGACACTCAATGTATTTTTCATGTATACATTTTTGTATACATGATAAACTTTTTATATACACATTTAAGATTTTTCAAATCCTTGGTTAACATCTTTTCATAAACATTTTTATGTAAATGCGTTTTGTAATATTATTATTTACAACTCGAAAATTTAGTTATTTGGAACATCTGTAAGTATAAAATAATTAAAAATAAATAAATAATAATAAAACATAAAACATGAAAAAAAAATGAGGCCGTGGCCTCCCGCGCGCCTTGGCCGGCCAATGTAGGGAGGCACATCACGCAAGAGCACGTAGGTGTCGCTAAATGGCGAGAGCTATTTATTGCTTTAAGCGAGATGACAACTTGGTCTCAGTGAAGGACTTTTGCTCTCGCCTATGACTCGGTCCGGCCGATCTCGCGTACACTAAAGAATAAAAGAAACTAAAAAGGTAGTACTACGAGGGATTGATCCCTATTCGACATGGAGACCGCCAGAGCTGCCAACAACTCCACCAACTTCCAGTTCCTGGTTAGAAGTAGGATCACGGCCAACTAGAGGCGACCGAGTCGGTCTTCTCCAGTTTTCCTATCTTTTTTTTTTCTCATTTTCTTTCGTCTCATTTATTTTTTCTTCTTCGATTTTTTCATTCTTTTGTTTTTCTTCTCCAATTTGTTTTATTTTTTTCATTTTCTTTTGTTTAATTTCTTGTTTCTTCTCCGCTCTTGTTCTCTTTTTCCTTTTCCTTCTCCTTTTCTTTTTTTCCTTTTTCAGTTTTTATTTTTTTGGATTTTCCTTGTTTATTTTTATTTATTATTATACATTCTTATATACTTGTTCAACACTTTTCAAATACTTTTTAAACATTTTTAAATATGTTTTCAACATTTTAATACCTACTCAACATTTTTTAAATACTTTTTCAACATTTTTAGTATTTATTTGACATTTTCAAATACTTGTTCAACATTTTTCAAATACTCATTCAACATTTTCTAATACTTATTTGATATTTTTGAAATACTTGTCCAACATTTGTCAAATGTGTTTATGAAGAGTGTTTTTAATATACGTATAAGTAGATTATTTTAAAGTATACAAAAGTACAAAAATAAAGTAAAAAAATGAGAATAGAACCCAAAAAACAAGAAAACAGGTCATGGCCTCCCGCGTGGCTGGGCCGACCCATATGGGCTCCCCCTGACGCGAGGCTTCATCCTCTTCTCAGGTAACACAAGAAAGGGACCTCCTATTCGGCGCGCTCGGCGCCGCAAAAGCAAATTGGCGCTTGCTGGCAACGCCTGGTGGGCCAGCTCACGTACGAAAAGAGAGCAGTAAATTGTCCAGCGAAAAAAGAACGCAAAAACATGCCAAAACAATGGCTCTAACTCGCGCAGCTACGTTGTAGGGTTGTTTGGCTGACCACGAAACCATCTGCAGACTACTGATTGATAGCAAACGCGAACATTGTAAGAACAATAAGTGCCGCGCTATTTATTACGCCATACCACTTAGATTTTTGAACTAATTCGTTTCTTTGGAAAAGTCGGTTTTTTAATTAAAAAAGGTTCATTAAATTTTGAAAAAAGGTTCATCATTTCTAAAAAAATTGAAACAAAAGTTCATCGATTAGAAAAAAAGTTCATTGATTTAGAAAAAAGTTCAGTAATTTTGAAAATAGGTTCATTAAATTTGGAAAAGAGTTTATAAATTTTTAAAAAACTTCACCAATTTTTACAAAATGTTCATCAAATTTTAAAAAAGATCATCAAATTTGGAAAAAAGTTAATAAAAAATGAAGAAAATTCATCAAAGTTGAAAAAAAATATCTTCACATTTTGACAAAAATTTGATCGAATTCAAAAGACGTTCATCGGTTTTGGAGAAAAGTCTTCAAATTCGAAAAATATTCATCGATTTTGAAACAAAGTTCATCAAATTTGAAAAAAATTCATCGATTCTGAAAATAGTTCACAAATTTAAAAAAGAGTTCATCGATTTAAAAAAATGCAAAAATTGAGAAAGCTTCACGGATTTGCAACACAAAACAAAAAAGAAACAGAGAAAAAGATAAGAAAAATAAAAAAACCAACAAAACAACGATCTCGAAAAAGAACAGAAGGAGAAAAACGAATAACTTGTCATGTGTGGTGGGTTATCCCAAGTGGTTGATGTGATGCTACCTTATGTTCTTGGTCTCAGGCCGCAGGGATGTGCGCTGCAGTCATCCATTAGCAAAAATGCCCTATAACGGGCGCCCGCAGCGCCAAATAGGGTTTGCCCGCAAGAAATAGGGGTGCCCTCACTATCAGCGAGACATAGCGCTGCCCATAAACGAGCATGCGTGCATTGGCCCATCGCCTTTGGACCAGCCCACGTGTAGGCTGTTTGGAAGTTTTCCTTCTGCTCTTTTTATTCTTATTTATGGGTTTTGTTATATTATTATTTTCTTGCCTTTTTATTCTTCTTTGTTTCTGCTGTTTTTTTCAGTTTATCTTGTTCTTGTTTTCCCGTATTTATACATGAACCTTTTCCAAATACATGATGAAATATTATTATGAAACATGTGTTGAATATATTTAAATTTAAAATTTACTATCAACATTTTTATAATATTGAATAAACATTTTTATAATATGACATGACCCTTTATCTAGATACAATGTAATTTTTAGGGAAGTGCATGGATGAACCCGGATACATATGAACCCACTTTGAAAAACATATTTCTAAATGCTAAAAAAGTCTGAAAAGGCGGCACGGGTGCGTATTCATGTTCTATGTGCGTGCATAAAGTTTCACGAAAAAATAACTTTTTTTGTGGCCAGTGCAAAAAAGACAAAAAATTGTGTCGTGAAACGCTATTTAGAAGCACTGAAATTTATCTTTTTAATGGAGAAAAAACAAACAGACATTTTTTACAAAACTTTGCGCCGCGCACACACATTTGTGAACATGTATGCATGGAATTTTCTTTTGATTTTTTCTAGATTTTAAAACATACTTAAAATGCATTTTTTGAAAAGTGGGTGCAGAGGCCCTGGGTTCAGATCATGCCCACTCCTAATTTTTACTCTAAATATGTAGCATTTTTTGAGTATGCGATGAAGTTTTTAGTATGATGAACATTTATTAAATTTTTGGTAAATTTTATTAAAATACGAAATGCACAGTTTTTTAATATGATGATTTTTTTATCATATATGGGATGAATATGTTTTCTATGTACATGATGAACATTATTTTTATAAATGAACTATTTTAATTTTCCCAATATAACTTTCTCCATTTCTGACACTACCTAAAAAAATGCAAACCCATTAATGGGCCAGCTAGATATAGCGTGTTGCCAGCAAACCCATTAATGGGCACATGTAGGGAGGCACATCACACAAGAGCTATTTATCGCTTTAAGTGAGATGACAACTTGGTCTGACTGAAGGAATTTTGCTCTCGCCTACGACTCGGTCCGGCCCGTCGCGTGTACACTAAAGAAAAAAGAAACTGAAAAGGGAGTACTACGAGGGATCGATCCCTATTCTACATTGAGACCGCGAGAGCTGCCAACAACTCAACCAACTTCCACTTGCTCGTTAGAAGTAGGATTGCGGCCAGCTTGAGGCGACTGAGTCGGTCTTCTCCAATTTTTCTATCTTTTTTTCATTTTATTTTGTTTCATTTCTTTTTTCTTCTTCGATTTTTTCATTATTTCGTTTTTCTTATCCAATTTGTTTTACTCTTTTTCATTTTCTTTTGTTTCATTTCTTGTTTCTTCTGCGTTTTTCTATTTATTTTTCTCTTTTTCCTTCTCCTTTTCTTGTTTTTCTTTTTTCGGCTTTTCTTTTTTGAATTTCCTTTGTTTATTTTTATTTTTATTGTACATTCTTATATACTTGTTCAACACTTTTTAAATACTTGTTCAATATTTTAATACCTATTCGATATTTTTCAAATACTTGTTCAACATTTTTAGTATTTATTTGACACTTTTAAATATTTGTTCAACATTTTTCAAATACTCATTCAACATTTTTTTAATACTTATTTAATATTTTTGAAATACTTGTCCAACATTTGTCAAATGTGTTTATGAAGAGTGTTTTTAAAATACATATATGTAAAATGTTTTAATGTATACAAAAGTACAAAAATAAAGTAAAAATGAGAATAGAACCAAAAAACCAAGAAAACGGGTCATGGCCTCCCACGTGGCTGGGCCAGCCCATATGGGCTCCCCCTGACGCGAGGCTTCATCCTCCTCTCGTGTAACGCAAGAAAGGGACGTCCTATTCGGCGCTCTCGGTGCCGCAGAAGCAAACCGGCGCCTGCCGGCAACGCCTAGTGGGCCAGCTCACATACGAAGAGATCAGTAAATTGTCTAGCGAAAAAAAAACGCAAAAATATGCCAGAACAACAGCTCGAACTCGCGCCGCTACGTTGTTGGGTTGTCTGGCTGACCACGAAACCATCTGTGGACTACGGGTTGATAGCAAACGCGAACATTGTAAGAATAATAAGTGTCGCGCTATTTATTACGCCATACCACGTAGATATTTGAACTATTCGTTTCTTTGGAAAAGTTGATTTTTTATTCGAAAATTTTCATATATTTTTGAAAAAAGATTCAACAATTCTGGAAAAAATCGAAACAAAAGTTCATCGATTAGAAAAGAAGTTCATCAAAATTGAAAAAAGTTCATTGATTTCAAAAAAAGTTTATCAAATTAAAAAAAAGTTCAACGATTTTCAAAATAAGTTCATTGAATTTGGAAAGGAGTTCGTCAATTTTTAAAAAAATCACCAATTTGGACAAAAAGTTCATCAAATTTAAAAAAAAGTTCATCAAATTTGTAAAAAAATCTTCAAATTTTGAGAAAAAAATCATTGAATTCAAAAAAAGTTCATCGGTTTTGGAGAAAAGTCTTCAAATTCAAAAAGAGTTCATCGATTTTGAAAAAAATCATCAAATATTAAAAAAGTTCATCGATTCTGAAAACACTTCAGAAATTTTAAAAAGTAAAAAAATGAAGAAAATTTCATGAATTTGCAAAAAAAAACAAAAAAGGAGGAAAAGTTAATATTACCATGTTCACGTTCATCACCAGATTGTGTTTCAGCATCAGAAATAGAATTATCATTTTGATTCTTAGGTGTGTCTACAGTTGATTCACTAAAGGCATGCAAAGTCCTATCATCTTTCTTTTTCTTTTTAGATGGACTAGGTGCATGTTTTAATTCTTTGAGAGTCTTCTTCAATTCTTTAGGATGGCCTACAGGATACAATGATTCCTGAGTCATTTTACCACTCCTTGTCACAACTCTAACAACATGATCATTCATCTTATTGTTCATCTCATTAACCAAATCATTTTGTGATTTGATGACTTGTTCTACTTGAGTTTTTATCATGGATGCATTTTACTCACAGCCCTAACATCATTAACAGTTCTAAATACAAAGTCACTCAAGCGTTCAATCATATAAGCATTTCATTTCAATTGTCTACTAACATATGCATTAAAGTTTTCTTGTTTAACAATAAAATTATCCAATTCATCTAAGCGTTGACTAGCAGATTTAGTATAAGGAATATCACCTTCATCAAATCTATTGACAGAATTTACCCCCACTACCTGTGTCGGGATGTCGAGACCATGTATTACTTCAATAGGTGGTAAATTCTTGACATCTTCAGTTTTAATACATTTTTCTTTCATAGATTTCTTTGCCTCTTGCATATCTTCAGAATTGTAGAGTGTGATGCAAATGAACCTCCACGTTTAAATCCCTGAAGTTGATACCCTGTATTCATCGATCCTGGTCAATTTAAACCCTAAATCGATCCTATACATGTTTGGAAGGACAATCCTGGTCGGGATGGGTCGGTTCTCTCACTAACCACATGGGCCTACATGTCATATTTTATCTTCTTCCTTAGTCTCCCTTTCTTCTCTCTCCTAGCATCCATCTTCTTTCCCTGAGTAAGATGGCGCAGCAGCAGCGGATAACGGACGACCCTGAAAAGAACCCCGAGCTCCTGGATGAGCGTTCCGCCATGAATTGTGCTCCAAGTATCACTATCTTCATCGTCGTGCTTGCTGAGACGCTACTCCCCGTCCGACAAGGATGCAATTTGTCACGCGAGCCAGGCCGCCACTTAGCGTCATTGGCCGCCACAGACGCTACTCCCCGGAAGACTCAATCACGTCTGCCCCTGACTTACGATCCTAGGAACCTCTTCCACACGCCTGGAACCGGTCCCAGTAACCCGCCGGAGGCGAACCGGATTACAACACCCGGGGCTGGGGCGCCGGGTCAGCCACGGGCTATGGAACCCCCTCGTGTGAATACTGCTCCACCTCGTTATACACCGACACCACCGGGTCATTTTCCTAGCCCTCTGGAGAATCTGATCGCTTCATCGATGCGTTTGGCGGCTCTCCCCATGGAAGGCGACTCTCGACACGAGGACCGGAGGTATCCCTTGCTTGGTGTCGGCTCTATGCAATGAGCGTTTGCCAAAGGATTTTGAAGGGCCTCGTAAGGTGCCTAATTACACATCTGACTTACAACCCGGGGCATGGATTGAAAGTTACGAGATGGCCATGGAGCTGTTGGAGGTCAGTGACACAACGATGGCCAAGTACTTCACCATGATGTTGGATGGAACATCTCACACTTGGTTGAAGGGGTTGCCACCCAATTCCATCGGCTCATGGGCAGAGTTAAAAGCCCGGTTTGTTTAGAATTTCAAAGATACATGCAAGCAACCCATGTCGATTGTGGACTTGACTTATTGCAAGCAAGAGGAAGGTGAATCCATGACCCATTGGGTGCGCCGGGTGAAGGAGATAATACATTCATCTGATAAGATGGATGCCGGCTCCGCGGTCTTAATGTTGGAGAAAAAAATACCGTTTTGAACCTCTGAAACAGAAGCTGGGGCGGCTCAAGCGTGATTGCAATGACATGGGTCAGCTGATGGCGGCTCTGGTCAAATACGCCAATTCTGATAGTACCAAGGATCCCGCATCTGACGAAGAGAAGACATGGAAGGGAAAGAAGAACGACAATGGCAAAGGTCATCAGCATAACCCGGCAAATCAAGGAGGTAATAATAAACGTAAGGCTGACGGTAGTCTGGAGTTTGTGGCTAACACCAACGCACAGGGCAACAATCAATAGCGTAAGGGGAGGCCACCTCCTCGGTCAGGCGGGTCAGGTCCCACCCTCGAGCAGTTGCTAAATGAACCCTGTCCAAGACACGGCACCCGGGAGAAGCCCGCCACCCATCTATGGAAAGACTGTACGATCATGAAGGCCTTCAAGAATTCTAACATGTTCGACGGTAATCATGGACCTGGCAACGGCTCAGGCGGTAGCGTTTACCATGGACCTGGCAACGGCTCAGGCGGTGACGGTTTTCATGGCCCGGGCAGCGGCTCAGGCGGCGGCGGTTTTCATGGCCAGGGCCCTCAAGGCAATCAAGGCGGCTATAATCAGCAATCTGGCCAAGGTAGTCAGCAGCAGCAGCAATCCGGGTATCAGAGTAACCCGAAGCAGCTGAGCAGTGGGCAGTATCACGTATTCACCACCAGTTTATGCAAAAGGGACCAGAAACTTCATAAGAGAGCTGTGAACGATGTTGAGCCATCAGTTCCACGTTATTTGAGATGGTCTGAGCAGCCTATTTTGTGGAGTAGGGAAGATCACCCTCCCTGGGTTGATAATCCGGGTCACCTGGCCTTGGTGGTGGCCCCTCAGGTTGGTGGATATAAGTTCACTAAAGTACTCATGGACGGAGGCAGTAGCATCAACATCCTCTATTATGAGACGTTCCGTCGACAAAAGTCTTAAGACATCCAACACCATTTTCCATGGAGTAGTGCCTGGCAAATCGGCATATCCGGTTGGTAAGATTGAGCTGGAAGTAGCCTTTGGAGATGAGCATGATTCTAGGGCGGAGAAGTTAACCTTTGAAGTGGTCAAAATCAAAAGCACGTATCATGCCTTGTTTGGACGCCCAGCTTATGCAAAATTCATGGCACGGTCGTGTTATGTTTATCTGCAGCTCAAGATGCTGGGTCATAAGAGCACTATCACAGTGCATGGAAGTCGGAAGATAGCTTTGGAATGTGAAGAAGGTGATGCTGCTTACACCGAATCTGTTTGTGCGACAGAGGAATTGAAGTTTTACAAGGATAATGTCGACCCAGCGGACATGACATCTTTGAAAAAGCCAACCACGGAGCATGAGTCGGCGTTGAAGTTTAAGTCAGCTGACGATACCAAGATGATTGATTTTGTGCCTGGTGCCTCATCCAAACAATTCATTATCAGTGCTAACTTGGATCCAAAATAGGAAAGCGCACTCATCGAGTTCATCCGTGAGAATCGGGACATCTTTGCATGGAAGCCTTCTGACATGCCGGGTGTACCGAGAGAACTCGCTGAGCACACTCTCAATATTGATCCCAAGTTTAAGCCGGTCAGGCAGTTTCTTCGGCGGTTCAACGAGGAAAGGCTCAAGGCTATTGGAGAAGAGGTGGCCCGGCTCTTGGCGGCCGGGTTCATTGTTGAAGTTTTTCACCCAGAGTGGTTGGCTAACCCGGTTCTTGTGCTAAAAAAGAACGACACTTGGCATATGTGTGTGGATTACACCGATTTAAACAAGGCTTGTCCGGCTGATCCTTTTGCTCTCCCTCGTATTGATCAAATCATTGATGCCACGGCGAGTTGTGAGCGTTTGAGTTTTTTGGATGCTTATTCTGGCTATCATCAGATCAAAATGGCAGTTAAGGACCAGGAGAAGATGACTTTCATTACTTCGTTGGAGCTTTCTGCTATGTGTCTATGCCTTTTGGGCTTAAGAGTGCCCAGGCGACTTATCAGTGGTGCGTGCAGAACTGTCTTCATAATCACATTGGGTGGAATGTTCACGCTTATTTGTATGATATAGTGGTGAAATCCAGAGAGAAGGAAACTCTGGTAGATGACCTAAAGGAAATCTTTGATAACCCCCGGGTCTACAAGATGATGCTTAACCCGGCCAAGTGTGTTTTTGGAGTCCCAGCTGGCAAACTTTTGGGTTTTTTGGTGTCTAACAGAGGCATTGAGGCTAACCCGGAGAAAATTAAGGTGATTACATCTTTGGCTAAGCCGGCGTGCATCAATGACGTTCAGCGGCTGGCGAGTCGTGTCGCAGCTTTAAGCCAATTCATAAGCCGGTTAGGTGAGAAGGCTATGCCGTTGTATCAAATGATGAAGAAGACGAATAATTTTTTCTGGAGTGAGGCTGCTAACTCTGCCTTCGAAGATCTGAAAAGACAGCTCACCGAGCCGCCGGTTCTTGCTGCTCCTGTTGAGAAGGAGCCATTGTTGTTATATGTGGCTGCAAACATACGTGCTGTCAGTGTGGCCATTGTTGTCGAGCGCAAGGAGGCTGGCAAGGAACATCCGGTTCAACGGCCGGTTTATTACGTCAGTGAGGTGCTCATTGAGTCCAAACAGAGATATCCACATTGGCAGAAGCTTGTTTATGGGGTGTTCATGGCAATCCGGAAGCATAAGCATTACTTTCAGGGTCATCCTATCACTGTGGTTCGCTCTACCCCTTTAGGAGATATTATTCAAAATAGAGAAGCCACAGGACGAGTCGCCAAGTGGGCCATTGAACTTGGGTCTCATGGTTTAAAGTACGTGCCATGTACTGCCATCAAATCTCAAGCACTGGTGGACTTCATTAACGATTGGACGGAGTTGCAGATACCTGAAGAGAATCCAGACAACACATATTGGACGATTCATTTTGATGGGTCCAGACAATTGGAAGGCTCGGGGGCTGGAGTTGTTTTAACTTCTCCTCGAGGTGACAAATTTTGTTATGTGTTGCGATTGATGTTTCCTTGTACTAACAACGTAGCCGAGTATGAGGCCTTACTCCATGGGCTTCGAATGGCTAGAGAGATGAGTTTAAGCAGTGTATGATGCCTCGGCGACTCAGATCTGGTGGCTCAACAAGTATCAGGCAAGTGGGATTCCAAGGACCCTCTCATGGCGGCTTATCGCCGTGAGGTTGACGCTGTTGCGGGACACTTCAAGGGTTATCAGGTGGAGCACATTGACCGCAGAAAGAATGAAGCGGCCGATGCTTTATGCCGGTTGGGATCTCAGCGTAAGCCGGTGCTGCCTAACACCTTTTTAGATGTTCTGCATAACCCTTCTGTCAAGTCACCTACAGAAGAGGACTTGGCTATTCTAGACCCAGAAGCACAATTGGTGGCGGCTCTTCATGTCATTCTAGATTGGACAGTGCCATACTTGGCTTATATGACCCGGGGTGAGTTGCCAGAGGATGATACCTTGGCTCGACAGATAACCCAGCGGTCTAAGTCAATGATGATTTCCAATGGTGAGTTGTATCATCGCAGTATCACCGGAGCGTTTCAATGTTGTATCTCTCCTAAAGAAGGTCAAGAAATTCTTCGTGAGATCCATGAAGGAGATTGTGGCCATCATGCCGGTTCAAAGTCTCTTGTGGCCAAAGCCTTTCGTCATGGTTTTTACTGGCTAACAGCTCATGCTGATGCGGAGGATCTGGTCAGTAGGTGCGATGGGTGTCAAAAACTTGCACGATGAGCGCACGTGCTGGCTCAAGAATTGCGGATGATTCCAATCACTTGGCCGTTTGCAATCTGGGGGCTTGACATGGTTGGACCTTTCAAAAGGTCCAAAGATAAGAAGACGCACCTTTTGGTGGCATTGGACAAGTTCACAAAATGGGTTGAGGCAGAGCCGGCCAGTAAGTGTGATGCGGCCACGGCGGTTCAATTCATGAAGAAGGTGATCTTTCATTTTGGATTTCCGCATAGCATTATCACTGACAATGGCACCAACCTGTCCCAAGAAGATATGGAAGAGTTCTGTCAAGGGGAGCATACCTGGCTTGATGTTTCATCAGTAGCTCACCCCCTATTCAATGGTCAAGCTGAAAGAGCCAATCAGGAAATCTTGAAAGGTCTAAAACCCCGGCTTATGGTCCCTTTACAACGGACGTCGGGTTGTTGGGTGGTAGAATTACCCTCTGTGATATGGAGTATCAATACTACCCCTAACAGGTCTACGGGTTATACGCCTTTCTTCATGCTTTATGGAGCAGAGGCAGTTTTGCCCAGTGACATACGTCATGACTCGCCCCGCGTGGTGGCTTACGTTGAAGCTGATAACGAGCAAGCTCGACAGGATGCGCTTGACTTGTTAGATGAAGAGCGAGACTTGGCAGCGGCCCGATCAGCAATTTACCAGCAGGACCTGCGCCGTTATCACAGCCACCGGGTTAAGTCCAGAACCTTTCAAGAAGGTGATCTAGTGCTCCGGCTCATCCAGGATCAGTCTGATGCGCAGAAGCTATCCCCACCTTGGGAAGGACCCTTTGTGGTCATCAAGAACTTAAACAACGGGTTATATTACCTTATCGATGTTCGAGAGCACAAAGACTCACGTAAATCAGAGGAGGAGACCCGCCGACCGTGGAATATTTCTCATCTTCGGCCTTACTACACTTAAGCCACCGGCTCTCATAATGTACATACTTTGATGTTGTATATATTATGTTAAGTAATAAAGCAGGACCTCTGTCCTTTTCATCTTCAATGATCACATATCTGTATTATTTTAATGATTAAACGACCAATTGGGGGCTGATCGTATTCGAATCTAGCTTAACCCTCTCGGTCCGGCTCATGATCGTATTCGAACCTAGCCGTTAAAAACTTCATGGTCACCAGGGGGCTTCCTGTTCAAACATAGGTCGTATTCGAACCAAAGAGAACATAACTGTCGTAACCCTCTTGATCGGCGCAAAGCCAAACTCACTAGGGGGCTTCTTGATCGTATCCGAATCATAGCTTAACCCCTTTTTGAGTCCGACTTGGATCGTATTCGAATCAGGGTCGTTAAAAACCTCTTAAGGTCATTTGGGGGCTTCCTGTTCAAACATAGGTCCTATTCGAACCAAAGAGAACATAGCTGTCAGTACCCTCTTGATCGGCGCAACGCCAAAGCCACTAGGGGCTACATGATCGTATCCGAATCCTAGCTTAACCCCCTTAGTCCGGTTTACTGATCGTATTCTAATCCAAAGCCTTCAATTTTTTTCTTAATGCTTGATTTACATTGTTTGAAAGATACTCTTTTGTTTTATTGGTTTTTTGTTGTCTCGAATCTAACTATAAGGTTGGTTTCAATTTAAACCGGATTGGTTCTTTGACAATAAGTTGCCAATGTATAACAGTCATCAGGCATATGGAGTATTGACTTATTAAACGATTGGGTTGTCACCCTTACTGTCCGGGTCATATAAGCCGGCAGTTCAGAATCAAAGAACACATGTATGACATTGTTGTTCATAAACAGACTTATCTGTGTTTTTCTTTTAATCAAAGGCCTTTTCAGCCTTGTTTATCTTTACATCTGGTCCTGATTATTCCACTATGGTAATTTCATAGTTATGTATTGGGTGTTTTGACCCGTCCAGCGATAAACCGCCAGGACGATTTCTCGTCTTTTACATACAGGAACAGGTTTAAACACTGCAGATATGATAAAGGATATACAACATATATTGACATGAAGGATACAATGTCGTACGAAGTATGATATGCGCGATGATATAGGCAGAACATGCAGGTTTTAAAGCTAACCTATTACAAGGCGTTGGGAGCCCAAAAGGTTAAAACTGTTCTGTATCCTAAGCAGAGGCTAAGCTAAAAGCTGGTTCATTACAATCTAAGCCGGATTAGTTGGATGGTTACGACTCCTCCCTTGCCGGTTCATCTTCCTCCACTAGTTGGAAACTGGGTTTGGACCAATCAAAGCCATGAAGAGCAACAAACTCAGCTTCATCGTCAATTAGACCAGATGGGTCAATTTCTGGGGCAAAGGTGTGTTGGCGAACCGGCGAGATGAGGTCTGTCACTTTATATGACGATGTCGCCATCTTTTTATTCTCAACATCAAAACCCGGCTGATATTTATCAACATTGGTTTCATCACCAAGGATAGTAGCCTGCGGACGAACTCCCCTCACACAAGCGACAAAACCGTCTTGATCAAACGGAGTCCCATCTTCCTTCAAGGGGGGATACCCCTTGGCTACATCCACCGGGTCTAGTTCCGGCACCCAGGCCTTGGAGCGGCTTAGAGCAGTTAGGGCTCCGGCTCTTGCACAAGACCACTTGACCTCTTGGAATTTGGCGGGTAAGATAGATAACTTCTTCAAAACATCGCTCAAGAGGTTTGGTCCTTGGTTGTTGGTTGGCTGGGGAGATAATAGCAAGCGCCCGTTGAGCCCTAGTGTACAGTTGCTCCACCAGGGTGTAAACCACCTTGAGTTTTGTCACGCTGTTTTGGCTCAGATTGCTGCTCCATGGACCTATGAGTATTTTAAAGGGTTAAGCAGGCGGCTTATATTTTTGGCAAAAATAGAGTTTAAATAAACAATACAAATGACTCACCAAAGATTGCGGAGACCATCTGAGACACACGGTTTTTTAAGCCGGTGAGCTCCGTGGTAACCTCCATGAGAGCCGCCTCGGCTGTCTCAGCATGCTGTATCAGCAAGGTTTTCTCATCGGCCCAGGATTTTTTCTCCGCATCAAAGTTGGTCTTCAGTTTTTCAGCTTCAGAGAGGCTCAACTGGAGTTTGGACTCAGCATTCTTTACCTCAGTCTCTTGATCCACCAGCTGGGTCTTGGCATTAGTCAATTGAGAACCCAATTCAGTTATGGCGGTCTACAGACATGCACAGGTGTGTTAAAAATTTATTTCAATAAAGGTCATAATGATTAAAGTCCCAAGTGTTTTACAAGTAACAACGCTTGGCACTTGGGGGCTAATGTCTGCCAAAGAAAATTTTCAAATGCAAAATGGCTCTTCTATGATTAAAGTCCCAAGTGTTTTACAAGTAACAACGCTTGGCACTTGGGGGCTAATGCATAATATTAAGAATTTTTTTTCATCTTGAGTCGGATCACACTATTTGTTTGGACTGATTCAAGACAGTTATGAAGTCAAGTACCGGCTCATTCATGATAAATTAAGCCAGCCCTTGGGACTACAGATGAAGTTTATGCTAATCTGCTGGACTTAGGGAAAATCTAAAACAGAGCATCAACCTATATCACAAGTCTACAGATCATTCAGGTTCATCATAATCCGGAGACTTAGGGGCTGGCAAAGCATATGTAAACTAGTGAAAGCCGGTGAACATACCTCATATTTCAGTTGCAGCTGCTTGACCATCTCAATTTCAAAGTCACGGCTGGAATGCACATGACTGAGGTATCCAGATAGAACGTCACTAACATTCCGGTGAGCATAGTGAGAGACGTCAAACCGCACTTTCTGCCTTTCCAAAGCCTCTTGTTTGGCAGAGTGCCTGGCCAGTACAGTTGGATTGCCCGGCTCAACGAATCTGCTACCAGTGATTAGGACGTCATTGTCAGAAGGCGTCGGCGGGTTAGCTGAGCTGGACATCCCGACGGTGGATGGATTGAGAATGGTCTCATCAGCTGACGGCTCAGGAAGGTCAGGTTGAATGTTGACAGTAGGGTCTTCTGGTGCTTCAGATTGTTCAGGAGCAGAAGTTAGTATTGCCGGCTCAGGTGCAGGATCTTTCGGGTCTTTCGCCGGCTTAGTCACCTTGGCTTTCTTGGGCTTTCCTTGACCGCTAAGAAAGGATTTCATGAGTTAGTATAATGATGCAGAAGAAAGATGATTTTCTTTACCCAGGGGCAGTCTTGAAAGCTGGAAATTGAATTTATGAAGAATCGCCAAAAGAGCAAGAAACTTCCTGCAATAGTAAAATTACAGTTAAGAGAGTAGGGAAATAGATTCATTGACAAAAGCGAAAGTCAAAGGTGAAAGAAACCTTGTTCTGGCGTTTCCGAGGAGTTTTTGGTAAGCCGGAGGGCAGTTCATTATCATCATTGGTCCGGGCCTGACGGTGGCTCTCATGTTGCTGCTTTTTTAAAAAGAAAATGAGGATCCAAATAAGCCAAAGGGTGTGAAAACCTTACTTTCCGGGTTACCCGTCGAGGTTTCTGTCTTGGCAAAGGGGCTGAGTCGGAGGAAATAGTTACCTCTTCTTCTACTGCCTGGCTGGCCCCCATGTCATCCTGGCAATAGTCAGTGTCAATAAGATTGTTAAAAAGCAGGCCAAGAGAGTCAAGGGCTACCTCCGACTCAGAAATATCATCCAGCTTGAACATATCAGAAGCAGTTCTTTTCTTCTTGGATTTCCGGGTTGTCTTCTTGGCGGCTATGGCGGCGGCTCTAGCCTTCTCGGCAGCTTCATAATCATATTTGGCCTTCCAAAAGTCAGATTTGGCCTGTAGGCAGATAACAGGTTAAAAGTCAGACAAGTACTTAACTACTGAAGAAAAAAGGGAGTCAAGGGGATTTACCTCTGGTGCCGGGTTAAGCTTGCAAAAAGGATTCAATCCAACTTTACTGCAGTCCTCGTATTTACTGTTTACGAGGGTGGTTGACATTTCAACAATGGCCTCTTCAGTCAGTTGTACAGAGCTATGACACAGAGGGTCATCTGGGCTTCCTCCATATTTATACATCAAGTTGGATCGGCGGCTCAGAGGGATGACCCGCCATGCGATCCAACAACGGATCAAGTCAACTCCAGTTAGGCCGTTTCCCAACAAGGCTTGAATCCTTTTGATGGATGGTATGAGCTTCTTACGTACAGCGACAGTTAGCTTGTCAGGGAGCACAAACTTAGAGTCAAGACGCTCCATGCGATAACCTGGCAGTGGTTTTTCATCAGCTGGCGACGTGTCTTTGCAGTAAAACCAAGTTTGGTTCCAATCCTTGGGATGGCTTGGTAAGACTACTAAGGGAAAGACAATGCCCTGTCGGCACTGAATCGAAATTCCACCAAGTTCCAAGCTAGGCCCGTTGGTGCATTCATTCTGGCGGTTCAGATAGAAATACTCTCTGAAGAGCTCAATGGTCGGTTCTTCTTGAAGATAAACCTCACAGAGAACTTGGAAATTGCAGATGTTGGATATGGAGTTGGGTCCAAGATCTTGAGGATGAAGCTTGAAAAAATGTAGAACATCTCTGAAGAATTTTGAGCTGGGTGGTGAAAAACCCAGATTCATATGATCAGTAAAGATAATGACTTCACCATCTCTGGGCTGAGGTCGTTCTTCGTCCGGGTCAGGGGCACGATAAGACATAATGTTTTTCTCTGGCAAAAATCCAATGGTGACAAAATCCTTCAAAGTGTCATTGGTGACTGTGGAAGGGACCCAGTTGCAGACTGTTGGCATCTTTGACGGCATAATGAAAAAGGACAAGCTGAAAAGAAAGTAATTTGCCGGTTCAAATTAATTGGTGGAGTTACAGGTTAATGATTATAGTACAGATGAGTAATGGCGGCTTAAGTAAGGGCTAATGGTATATAAAGGAAAAATGAGCCGGCATGATAAGCCGCCATGACTAAAGATATTCAAAGGTTGCTTGAGTCAGAATTGGCTAAGTGCTGGGATAAACAAGTTTCACAAGCTGTTGCTACTATTTTAGATCAAGATGGTTCAAAAAAGAAAAATAAATCTAGACCTAAAAAACCAGCACAGAGGAGTTCATCAGTTCTAAGGAGGCCTTTGTACAAGAAAAATGGATCTCCTAGCGTCTGGAATGGATGCAAAACAACTACCACATGAGTTCTATACTTCTTTTAGATCAAAGGAGGAGGCGATGGAGAAACTACAAAGAACCCATGATGAACAGCGAAGAACACAGAAGGAACTCGCAAACCCTAATGCAGATCTAAGGTATGGGAAAGCAAGGACTTACGAACGCATATCTACTATGGAGGATCGCCGCCGTACTCTGAACAAGCTTAGGGTGATGCAGCAGCCGAGGTTGAGGACGACGGTGAGCGCTGCGGCAGCGGCGAAGCTCGAGCGACAGAGGGGTTGCGAGAGGAAGAAGGAGAATGAGGAGAAGACCGGTCTCGGCTATTTATAAGGAAGGACTAATAAATGAGTGCGAAAAATGAGGAGACCGAAACATGGTTATCCAGCTACCCAGGTGCCTCGATTTTCAGAAAGGCATTAAAGATAAAGATCCGTTAAAAGATGACGTGGTGGCGGGTTTCCGAAAAATCCGGAGATGACGTCATGGCGGTTTACAAGGCTTTCGCAACAGTAAGAGATGGATTTTTCTAAGTGTTGGAGATTGACAAGAACAAAGTTCAAATCAACCCGGAGCCTAACATTGGGGATATGACTACCAGATATGACTCGCCCTGGAGGGGCCGGGTCAATCCCAATGGCAGGTTACTTAAAAGGAAGCCTAAAGAGTATACAAGGTGACGACTTATGATAA